>NC_136070.1:1229989907-1230723657 GCF_964261635.1 Lissotriton helveticus | reverse complement strand
CCGTCAGAGGGTCCGGGGCTCCACCGGGGCCCGGGGAGGCTCTCCCCGGCCTGGCTAGGGTTCGGTAGCTGGGACCGGGCCCGGGGCTTGAGCTCCGTCCGTCCGGCCGGGCCTGGGGTGCGTGAGCCCCCCGTCCTGCAAGCCGTCAGAGGGTCCGGGCGCTGGGGACGGGGCTCCACCGGGGCCTGGGGAGGCTCTCCCCGGCCTGGCTAGGGTTACGGAAGCTTGGACCGGGCCCGGGGCTTGAGCTCCGTCCGTCCGGCCGGTCCTGGGGTGCGTGAGCCCCCCCGTCCTGCAAGCCGTCAGATGGTCCGGGCGCTGGGGACGGGGCTCCACCGGGGCCCGGGGAGGCTCTCCCCGGCCTGGCTAGGGTTCGGTAGCTGGGACCGGGCCCGGGGCTTGAGGTCCGTCCGGGCCTGGGGTGCGTGAGCCCCCCCGTCCTGCAAGCCGTCAGATGGTCCGGGCGCTGGGGACGGGGCTCCACCGGGGCCCGGGGAGGCTCTCCCCGGCCTGGCTAGGGTTCGGTAGCTGGGACCGGGCCCGGGGCTTGAGGTCCGTCCGGGCCTGGGGTGCGTGAGCCCCCCCGTCCTGCAAGCCGTCAGAGGGTCCGGGGCTCCACAGGGGGCCCGGGGAGGCTCTCCCCGGCCTGGCTAGGGTTCGGTAGCTGGGACCGGGCCCGGGGCTTGAGCTCCGTCCGTCCGGCCGGGCCTGGGGTGCGTGAGCCCCCCGTCCTGCAAGCCGTCAGAGGGTCCGGGCGCTGGGGACGGGGCTCCACCGGGGCCTGGGGAGGCTCTCCCCGGCCTGGCTAGGGTTACGGAAGCTTGGACCGGGCCCGGGGCTTGAGCTCCGTCCGTCCGTCCGGTCCTGGGGTGCGTGAGCCCCCCCGTCCTGCAAGCCGTCAGATGGTCCGGGCACTGGGGACGGGGCTCCACCGGGGCCCGGGGAGGCTCTCCCCGGCCTGGCTAGGGTTCGGTAGCTGGGACCGGGCCCGGGGCTTGAGGTCCGTCCGGGCCTGGGGTGCGTGAGCCCCCCCGTCCTGCAAGCCGTCAGAGGGTCCGGGGCTCCACAGGGGGCCCGGGGAGGCTCTCCCCGGCCTGGCTAGGGTCCGGTAGCTGGGACCGGGCCCGGGGCTTGAGCTCCGTCCGTCCGGCCGGGCCTGGGGTGCCCCCCCCCCCTACCCCCCCCCCCGTCCTGCAAGCCGTCAGAGGGTCCGGGCGCTGGGGACGGGGCTCCACCGGGGCCCGGCCTGGCTAGGGTTACGGAAGCTTGGACCGGGCCCGGGGAGCAGGTGTGGCTGGCATCATCCACTACGCTGTCCGCGCGTAGTTTTCCGCCCACCCCTACTCATTACCACCATCTCCAAGTTCACCATTAGCATTCCACGCTGATCTTCTGATTTCAGAACAAAAACTCAATTCTAGTTTCATCACTTTCTTTTGCTAGCATTCATCGGAGAGTATTTCTTCTGTGTCTATTATCTTATTCCTTACAGAAAACTTCTAAAGACTTGGCTATCATGTAACCTTTTAGAAGGATTGATAAAAGTGCTGCAACAAATGTATCTTTAAGGAAATACTGTTAAACTCACACCACATGAGACCAAACAAGTGTTCAATGCTTCATATATTTGCACTCTGATTGGAAAGGTGTGGTTTTTATTGCAACTCTACACACAGCCCACCTAGGGCATTGATCAACTGTCGTTCCTATGGTGATTGGTGGCTGGAAGGCAAATCACATATGTGTGGTTTGTGTTGGGGCCTTTGTACAATGATGTTCATAACTTTACAGAGTCTTGCCACTGGTTATTGCTTAGTCAAATAAGATGATCTGCTTAATGAAGGGGGGCTGTTCAGCAAGGCCACATTATTGGCTAAGTAACCAGGTGTTCAGGTATTTCCTGAAATTAGGGAAATGTGTCATTTCCTCTAATTGAAGAGGAAGAGTATTCCATAACTTGGCCATACACTAGAGGTGACAAATGTTCTACCTCCCCAGGAGGATTTTCTGAATTTAGGAACAGCTAGATTATTGGCTGCAGATGAACGCAGCAGCCTGGAAGAGATGTTCCAAGAGAAGTTATGTTTAAAAAAAGTCAGATCCTAAATTATGAAGAGCTTTAAAGGCAATGCACAATGCCTTAAAAGCGATGCGCTTCTTTATGGGTAACCATTGTAGCTCTTTGAGCTGCAAAGATGCTGACTGATGTTTGTGAATCCCATATAAAAGTCGGGCTGCTGCATTTCGCTATATCTGCAATTTGTTAAGAAGCTTTAACTGTAATTTGGTCTATAGCGCAATGCAGTAGTCCACTTTAGATAAGACTAGGGCCGTAACCACTGTCTTTTTCTGGTTCTTTGGGATGTAAGGAACTATCTTCCTAAGCATTTTAAGAATGTAAAAAGCATAATATGTTACCAAATTGATATGGCTTTTAAATGTCAACGTTTTGTCAAAAAGAAATCCTAGGTTTCTCGCTATCTCGACAGGTGTACCAATCGAAGGAATCCAAGGAAGGCACCCAATTCCTGAGGCGACCAACTGGGAGACCAGAAGGAGGTGTCTTTGCCAAACATAAGCACCTCTGTTTTTCCCAAATTACATTTTAGGCAATTATTATGCATCCCGTTGCCTGTGTCCCACATAAAATCAGGAAACCTGGCTGTAGTGTTGTTGGGATTAGTGGATACTGCAACCACAATCTGGGTATCAACAACGCATGATATCACTGAGAACTAAATTGATTTTATAAGCCTCGCCAGTGGGGTGACTTATGAATTAAAAAGAGTGGGGCTTAATGAGGATCCCTGGGGCACTCCACAGGGGAGTACAAAGAAATCAGATACAAATTTGTCAAGAGCTACATGTTTTTCCCTTTCAGACAGAAAAGATTTTAGAAGAGGAGGGTCTCTCAAAAACCTGAAATGAAGATTATTCCTGCTGTTTCATATACCCCTTTGCTTTTCTAAGCTAATCCTTAGTCAAGATGAAGTTAAAATCAACTTTTTTCAAGATATTACTTCATCATAGGGGCCTCTGTCACCAGCACACTATTAGTGCAAGGTTGGCTCATCCTGAGTTCTTGCAAAAACTTAATCTGAGATTTTCTGTATGATGAGAATTCATGTTAAAGTTATATAAGGACAAGGAAGTAAGTTTAGATGTATGTCCTACAAAAGGTTAAAAACAGAAATTAGGAAGTGGAGGTAAAGGTAACTAATTATTAGGGTTGCCCCCACACTTAATCACCTTAATCAACGTTTTTCAGCCCTCTGGTGTACTAAACTTATTCCAGAGCTTTCTTCTGCCCTTAACCCTCACTGTGCCACCCTTCACCTAAATCTAAGTGTAAGGAAGGAAAACATTTAATTAACCAAACATATTATGTTCTTCTCCAAGTCAATACTTGAGGCTGAAAGGCAAAGTGTATTGTAGGTATTATGAACATTAATTTTAGAGTTGCTGTATGGTCACTATTAGGCCTGGGAGGTAAATACTGTTCCGCTCACGGAATTTGCGGAATTTGGGTAATTTTGCATTCCGCGGAGAACGCAGAATTGCCAAAATTTCTGCGATCCGTGGCTTCGCAGAATTTTTTGCTTGTTCGCGCTTTCAAAATGCGTGTACGCAAGATATTTCTCCCTGAGCACTCAAACAGCGGTCACAAACAGGAAAAAAGCATCGCGAACGGGCGGAACAAGCAATTCTGCGTGTTTGCTGAACTTTTGCCTTCTCGTGGAGTTTTTTTACCGTTTCACTGAGCTTTGCGTTCCGCGACTATGCAAATTCCGCTCACCCCTAGTCACCATCACCAACTCAATTACGATTGGGTCACCCTCACAACTTATTCAGGGCTGAACGCTTATTCGTAATACAGATCTGGGTCTTCCACTGTCTGAGGTAAGGGAAACCATTTCCAGAAGCGGGGAGAGGAGTTGGCCTAACGGCTAGGGCGGTCGACTGGGGAACTGGGTTCGAGTCTCAGCAATAACACTAAACATCCTGTGATTCTGAGCAAATCACTTAATCTCCCCGTGCCTAACCACAATTAAGGTGTGTCCTCATGTAACGTAACTGATGCTATGTAATGCACTCTGATACCCGATTCGGGTCAAGTTTGCACTATATAAAACTCTGTAAAAAAAAAAGAAGCCACAATGTGACTACACAATGCAACATGTGATAGGCAAGTGCCCTCAAGAAGCTGGCACTCTTCTCAAGAGGAAAAGCCAAAGGCAGAAAAACTCTCTTTTGCCGGATGCAGACTTCAAAGGATTGAAGAAGCTAGGAATCAGGAATCCAATAGTGGAATTCTAGTGGAGTGAAGTTTCATGACCAGCAAGTGGATGGAGCAAGGAAACAAATGAAGGGACATAGGGGCATATTATCAAGGGGGTTTATCTCCGCTTTTTTGGCTTTAAAAGCCAAGAAAGCAGAGATAAAATTATCTCCCTATTACCAAGCTGTCGCTAACACCAGTTAGTGACAGCTAATAGGAGATAGCGACCATCTTGGGCCCCACTTTGCATGTCAGTGATATTTATCACTAATGACATGCAAAGTGGGCGTGCCAAGATGTTAGCGACTGGAAACAGTCGCTAACATCGCTATCTCCTATTACCAACTTTTGGAGATATTTGCTCTAAGCGCGAATATCTCCAAAAGCTAACACCTGCCCTGAGCAGTTCTTCACCATGTTATCCAATGGGAGGTGGATAACATGGCTAAGAGCATTTGCTCGATAATGCATGAATATCGCTGACTTTTCAGCGATATTCATGCATTGCAGCCGTTTTTTATCGCATTTGCGATAAACCTTGCTAATAGCAAGGTTTATCTGCGATAAAAATCGCCGATGTGCGGCGATAATTTTTGTCTCTAAACAAGTTAGAGACAAAAATTATCGCTAGTTGTTGGTAATATGCCCCATAGTTTTCCTGGACGCAGCAGACAGAGCCATAGAAGCTCAGAAAAAGGCAGTCCCGAGTGAATGAACCTTACAGCCCGCACCGTCTTTTTGTGGCTTTTTTTGAGCGACATAAACTTTGGAACCACAGAAGGTACAGATGTTTTCGGGCACCCAGCTCTCAGAGAGCAGGCAGAAATCATATGCACACACTACAATACCAAATATGGCACTCTGAGTTGCCTGTTCCCATTTCACTACCAAACCTATGCAGCTTGCGGAAAGTGGTAGACGTAGCATTTGAATGAAACCTGTGCCAGGGCGGCTGACTCCAGAGCACGGGGCTCATGGTTCAAACGCCAGTGGCAGCTCAGCCCAGCACCATGTGACTCTGGGCAATAGCTCGCTTAATCTTCCCGATGACCCCCAGCGCTTTGAGGCACTTAGGGGGGATGTACGTCAGTACAACGCAATCATTTTGATCGCGGTACTTTATGACACAGCCATTACAACGCAAGTCGTTACAACGACTTGCGTTGGAGGGTGCTGGATTGTGGATTAATTTAATTTTCTATTCCAACTCCAGCCCACGTAACAGTAGGGAAGGTGTTGGAATAGAAAATCAAACTATTCCTTAAGCAAGAGCGCCCTCCAGCGCAAGTCGTAGTAATGGCTTGCGTTGTAATGGCTGCGTCGTAAAGGTCGCGCGGTGTAAACACCGCGTTGTAAAGGATGTTTCCCATTCCCACTGATTAGATTAGCTTAACTATGGGATAGGTAGTGATAGAGCGCGCGAGGTCACCCAGCCAATAATTTCGCCGTTTCCGGCTTCGGGCCCATATACTTTCAGTTCACAATATTCATTGACCGGGCGACTTCACGGGCTGCTATCAATTTGTGTGAATTCCCTACTGTTATTACTCAGCGTACCCGACTTACCATCCACCGACACGGGTACCTATGACCTCAACGGATCAGGGAGCTAGCTGTAAAAGGAAAGGCAGCAAAATACAAACTCAAATGACCTTCAATACTGTTTTGAATGACCACGGACAACTGGAAGTTTTAAAATCTTTATCTAAAGTTCGTTTTCATTAAGCATCAAGTTTACAAGAATAAGGCAATCAATAATCAATATAATGAAAAGTACATAACTATAGAGAAATAAAGTCAGGGTAATCATGGAAATGCTAATATGAGATGCAAACAGGAAACGCTATGTATTTAAGGCAATAGCTCTTTAGACAGTTTAAGTAAGGCCGTTCTAGACCATATCAGGAAATGACAAACTGCAATGCAAAATATGATTTCTAAAAGGTAGGGTAACATGGGAACACGTTATGAAATTATGCAAATGACTTTACGTTTCAATAATTTGCGGCAAAAAGCATGGAAAAATCAACATATGCAAGGTGTCTCTTTATTGAAGCAAAAGACAGAAAAATAGAAAGGTGCAAGTTTAAAGAACTTAGAGCAATTTACCTAGACTGGTGTGGAAACCAAACCCTGGCCACGGGTCAGTTAAGGACAGGAAACCCTCAAGGAAGGATACCCCTCAAAGGACAGCAGGTGCAGAATGGACACCCAGGACAGGACAGGATACCCTCGAATTAGGAATCAGGACAGGACCTCAGGACAGGACAGGAAACCCTCAGGACAGGACCGCTCAGGACAGGACCGCACCCGCAGTTTGGAAGCAACGCCTGCGCTCCACCCTCTCTGCAGCTATCGATCAAGACCCCGATTGGGTCAGCGAACTCCCAGCAAAGTGCTTCGCCAGCACTTTAAGGTTTAGTAAAACCTTAGTCTATGGTCAATTTCGGACAGAGTGCTCCGCAGCTCTCTGTATCTTCAGTCACCTATTGAGTGCTATGGGTCAGTGACAGGTCAGCTAAACCAGACAAGTCGGACAATTCCCTAGGCGAACCCAGGGTAGATATACAGTTTGGGGACGGTGTACCACCCCCCAAATGTTGCAAAGTGTCAGAATCCCTCAATTTGGATTGGTCCTAAGATAGGATTTGGGTAACACACCAATCAGAATACACTATTTGGAGGCCTTATTTACATCTCAGGGCACCGCCTAGCAAGATTGGGGTTCCCATGAGAAAATTGCGCAGAATACAGGCAAAGAATACATTTTTGCAACATAATAGAACAATATCGTGACGTTGCGGGGCGAAGGTACTGCTTCCCAGGCTTGCTTCTGGTATCAACCTTCTTTGGCAGCCATTCAATGACACACGGGCGAGGTTCATGAATAAAGCACGTCGCGATGCGAAGCTTTGCTTCATCAATCCTCTCTTTGATGATATTTACTATCATCACAAAAATAAATGGAACCAGATGCCAACTTCTCACACCTTATACAGCTCTATCTCTTCCAACAATCTGTTCAACTTCTCTTTCTCATCTTTGGTAGGCAGAGAATTCTTCACCCTTTTGTATATCTGATTATTTATTTCCTCCAATTCAAGCTCATCCACACTTCGTTTCACCCCTCTCGCATTCACTTGATGCTTTCTGGTGTGCTTACGGCATTTGCAACAGACAAATATGAAGAATAGGATGAGACCTATAATTCCAATTGGCATCAGTACCTTAAACAATAAGCTTTTACCTACGCTAGCGAGCCAATGACCTACATTTGAGAGACCATCTACCAGTCTCTTCCAGGCACTGTCAACCTCGAGTGGTTTAAGTTCCCTTTCCAAATTAGTAATGTTTTTCACGTATCTTTTGAGCTGTACACTTTTGTCCGGAATATAAGTGCAACAATGTTGCGCCTTCAACATCCGGCAGACTCCGCCCTCTTTTGCTAATAAGGTGTCAAGAGCAAGTCTGTTCTGCAAAACCATTGATCTGATCGCAACCATTTCGGTATTGACCAGCAGAAATCCATGAGCTGTGTCAGTAGACAACACATCCACTATAGTGGACAATTTGCAAATTCTGTGAGTGTTCAGAACCACTCCCACTCCAGGTATCAGTGCACTGAAAATACTACCCATTATTTCACCTACACTTTCTCTTTTACTACGCACTAAGCCATTAGTATTTTCACTGCTTCCAGCAACTCCATTCACATGGTATATTTTCGGGAAGACAATGCCAAAGTAGCAGCTTCCATACCAGTGATGCTGCAATTTGAAATAAGCCTTGTCCCCACAAATATAATAAATTCCAGGAAACACAGGCTCTGACCCATTTTTGAAACCCCAACCTCCAATTACCTTGTAATTATGTTCGCATTCACTGGAACCAATGAAAATGTTATTATAATAGCTAGTCTTCTCGCGGTGAAGACATAGCTTGCCTTTCTTTTCAAAATCCAGCAACAGAGCAGGACCCGCCCCACCAGTTGAGGTGCCTTCCATGTTCTCTGCCCACCTTGGTCTTTTCTGACTTTCGTCATTTGCCTTCTTTTGTATTTTAATTCTCCTTTTCTCTGCCATGTTCAGGAACATCTTTTCCTGCTCACGCAAAGAACAAGTCAAGTTATCTCTGTGTGCGTCACCTATGTCGATATTACCTATAGTCAGAAAGTAGTCTCCCATATATCGTATTACGTCACTTTTGGTATGTACAGGATTCAAGTTCCCACGTATGGGAAGTTCAGAAAAAATCACGTCATTGTTAGAGTAATAGTACTGTAACGGTCCTCTTTTGTAAAATAAACTAGCTAAAATGCTACAGGAGATTCCATATGTCAGCGGCAAGTGATGGTATGTCACGCCTTCAGCTACAGAGGTAGGTAGCTTCATGCAGACATAGCAATCTTCAATTTCCATAGTCTCTACATAGTGTATTAACAAGTTTGCGAAAACATTTAAGTGTGTCTTGTTCTTAACTCCATGATAATGTAGTCCTCCCTCATCTGGTGCTTCTAAGTCTTGTTTTGTTTGTCTCAGTGCTCTCTCATGTCTTGCTACACTCTGTGTTGTCAGCTCCTCACTGTCAGTATTTACAATTTCAGTAGGGACAATATTAGTATTTTTGCTCACCGCAAAGGGAATGAAAATTGTTAGTCCTATCCAAACTAATATCAGGGCAACTATACTACAGACACATACCTTGCAGCAAGTTTTGCAACAGCTGCGACTAGGTCTACCACTCACGTTTGAATCAGACATTTTGGCTCAGAAGAAGTTTCTCGACCCCTCTTTGTGACTTTACACGAGTAGCTTACTTTGTGCAAATTCACGGTGGTTCGTCTTCTTCTTCGGCAGAGTACTCAGGGACGGGTTCTCCGTCGCTTTCGTCAGTTATATCAAGATCTTCAAAGTCTTCCAACACAAGTGTCCATTCAGGTGACTTGTACTTTTTGTTTTGTCTCTTTATTCGATCACTCCTTCTGTTGGAGATACCTTCTTGTTGCTTAGCTATGCGAGCACTTCTCCTTTCTTCTGCGCGTTTTTCTTCTACTGTTTTTATCCTTAGCCTCAGTTTCTTGACAAATCCAGGCTCAATGTGCTTTCTTTTCTTAAGTCTTTTAGTTGGCACTTGGACTTCGTTTTCTTCTCTTGCCCTCTTGTTTTCATTAGTTTGTGGCAATTCTGCTACTTCGTCCCTTCCTACCTCACTAGCTCCAGGACTTGCATCTATTTCTTCTGCCTGGTTACTAATCTGGCCTTGTTCAGGATAGTCTTGAGTTTGCTCTTCAAATGTCTCTGTTTCTGTTTCCTGAACACGTTCTTCTAATCCTATCTGATCCTGTTCAAGCACTTCGATCTCTGGACTTTCTTCTGCTCGAACTATTACGCTATGTCTAGTCTGTCCCTTCCCGACATCAGGAGTCAGTGGAGGAGTATCAATCACTTGCTCTGTATCCTTCACTTGTTCTGTATCGATCACTTGCTCTGTATCCTTCACTTGTTCTGTATCAATCACTTGCTCTGTCCCTGTCTGACCTTCTCCTTCCTCAGTTTTGATGTGAATCTCAAGATCCTGAGGTTCTTCGCCTGTGCCTTTCTTTTCCTCCCTAGTCCACTCTCTACCTTCCCAAAGTCTCTCACTTGTTCGAATGGGGTCTTCAGTGAGATCAATCAAGGGAATCCACTCCTCTGGCCAAATGCTCGGCAGCTCGTCTTCAGCTACTTCTGGCTCAGCTTCTTGGACCCCTTCAGCAGGCTGGGCTCTTGGTAGTTCGTTATCAACTATTCTTGGGTCAACGTCTGCTGATTCTGCAGCTCGACTGGTGCTGGGCTGAACGTCGTCAGCTACTTCTGGTCTGGCTCCTGCAGAGTCCTCTGCTGGACGCCCTTCTTCTTCAGGCTCCTCGTCTGGTAATACCTTCTGGGTGTGGCTGGCGTGTATCCAGCGTGGAACCCCTGCACACTTTACTGCTGTGGTAGTTACCAGGATCACCTGACGCTTCTCTCCCCACCTTGGCTCCAAGCAGCTCTTCCGAGTATGCTTCTTTATCTTGACCCAATCTCCCGGGACCAGTTTGTGGAGAGGAGTCGTTGGATTGAGGATGGCGTCTTCTCCGATCTGGCGAGAGATAGAACGCACTTGGTCACCCAATCTCTTGCAGTATTCAAGCACCAAATCATCAGTAATACTCAACAGTTTGCTTCCTGGCACCCATGCTTGTCTCATCACTCTTCCCATAATGATTTCATGGGGACTTAGGCCTGTCTTGCGGTCAGGAACACTTCTGAGTCCCATCAGGACCAAGGGCAGGGCCTTCACCCAGGTCATGCCAGATGCATCACACAGTTTTGCTAGTCTGTTTTTGATAGTTCCATTTATTTGTTCCACTATTCCAGAAGCCTCTGGACGGTATGCACAGTGAAGCTTTTGTGATATTCCAAAGGCCTTACAGAGTTCGGCGATCACCTCATTCTGAAAATGTGAGCCTTGATCTGATTCAAGAGTGACTGGAACCCCGAACCTAGGTATCAGTTCTTTTAGTAAACACTTAGCTACTGTTTTTGCGTCATTTTGGGGAGTAGGGAAAGCTTCCACCCACTTCGAAAATAAACAGACCATGACAAGGACATATCGCTTCCCTTCACAACGGGGCATGGTGATGAAATCAACCTGTATTCTCACAAAGGGACCCCCGGACCTCCCAATTTTTCCCAGTTCCACCACAGTTTTCTTCCCTGGGTTCATCTTTTGACATGACAGGCACCTCTGGCAGAGGGACTCTGCTACTTTCCTGAACTTTTTACTGTACCAAGTCTGTTGGAACACTAGAATCATGGCGTCCCTACAAATGTGTGATCCTTCATGTATCAAACTCGCCATTGTGCTAAGTAAGTGTCTAGGTAACACAGGCATACCAGTTGGACCTAAGATGACACCATCCACACGTCTTGGTCTACACCCATCTTCCTTCCACTTCTCTCTCTCTTGCCAAGGTGCCGCCTGCTGCCACTCTTTCACTTCATCCCATGTAGGCACTTCTTCAAACACTTGAAGTTGGCAGCTGGTTCCTGGCCCCCCTCGTTTTGGATTTACGATATACCGATCTCTGGCGCACCATTGGGCCACTCGATCAGCAAAATCATTTCCCAGTGATACAGTGTCCGTGCTCTTCTTATGAGCAACACACTTCACCACTGCCAGTTCCTTTGGTAACTGGATTGCCTCTAAAAGGTCTTGAACAACTTTTCCATTTCGAATAGGGGTACCTGATGAAGTCAGGAACTCCCTCTGTAGCCACAACTGGCCAAAGTCATGCACAACCCCATAACAGTACTGACTGTCAGTATACACTGTTATGCGTAGGTTTTTCCCAATTTTGCAAGCCTTTATCATAGCAATCAATTCGGCTACTTGTGCAGACTTTATGTCAAATAGATAACCTGCTTCTTCAATTTTGGTTAAGGAGACTACCGCATAGGCAGCACTCAGGCCTCCTTGTTCATGTCTTAGACATGAACCATCCACAAATAATTCCTTGTCATGCACAGGCAATGGTGTTTCTTTTATGTCTGGGCGTGGCTTGGTATTGAATTCTGTTAAATCAATGCAATCATGCTCATCATCCACTCCACCTTCCATATCCGTTGGGTCGGGGAGTAAAGTGGCAGGGTTCAAAATACTGCACCTAACAATGTTTACATTTGCAGCACCCACAAGAATCCTCTCGTATTTAGTCAGCCGACTAGGGGTGAGATACTGAGTCTTCGTCCTGGTCAGTAAAATTACCACTCCATGTGGAACATACACGGTTACAGGATGTCCCATGACAATGGACTCACTCTGCTCTAAACTTGCGCAAGTAGCAGCTACTGCTTTCAGACAACCTGGTAATCCAGCAGCCACTGGATCCAGGGTGGCAGAGAAATATGCCACAGGCCTTCTGGTCGTGCCATGTTCTTGAGTTAGGACTGACAACGCACAATTATCGCGAGTGTCACAAAATAGGGCAAATTCTTTGGAATAGTCTGGCATTCCTAATGCAGGGGCTGTACACAGACAATTTTGCAGTTTGGTGAAGGCTGTTAAGCTTTCATCATTCCATTCTACAACATCTGGTGTTCCTCTTTTGGTCATTTTTATCAAGGGCCTAGCTAGGACTGCAAATCCCAGAATCCACTGCCTGCAGTATCCTATCACTCCCAGGAACATTCTGATCTCTTTCTGAGTACGGGGTAACTGCATCTTTTGAATTATTCTTACTGTTTCTGACGTTACTTTCCTGATGCCTTTCTCTATCTGGTGCCCCAGATATTTCACTGATTTTGCACAGAACTGTAATTTTTCAGGGGCCACTTTATGTCCCTTCTCACTCAGGTGGTTCAGTAGGGCAATGGTGTCAATCACACAATCCCTATGACTTTTAGACGCCACCAAGAGGTCGTCTATGTATTGCACTAGGACAGAGTTCCCAGGTAATACCAAACCTTTCCAAACATTTTTTCAAGATCTGATTAAAGATAGAGGGGCTCTCTGTGTACCCTTGAGGGACCCGGTTCCAGACATACATGTGACCATTGAAGGCAAATGAGAAAAGAAATTTGCTATCTGGATGCAAGGGAATGGAAAAGAATGCATGACACAGGTCTATCACAGTGAACCACTCAGCATCCCAGGGAATCTGATACAGAATCACTGCTGGGTTCGGGACAATAGGAAAGCAAGGGACTACTATCTTGTTGACTTTTCGTAGGTCCTGCACTACACTGTACTTGCCACTAGGCTTCTTGATGCCCATAATCGGTGAGTTACATGGGCTACTCATTACTTCCTGTATGATGTTTCCTTCTAGCAATTTCTGTATTTCCAGAGTGACACCTGCTCTCACTTCTGCATTCATCCTGTAGGGTTTAGTATTGGGGTATACTGCATTGTCCTTGATGGCTATCTGTATGGGGTCCACGTTTTTCATTAACCCTACATCTTTCCCAGTAAAGTCCCATACCTCTGGCTTCACTTCTTCTTGGAGTTCTTTGGGCAAATCCTGCATGGTCATTCGTTTAATTTCTGAGTCAGGTCTAATTAACATTAATTTATAAATGCCGTCTTCATCTGGGGTCTGAATTTCAACACCCTTTGGTGTGCAAAAGATGGTACAGTTCATTTTGCACAGCAAATCACGTCCCAGTAAGTTTACTGGACTGGTGTCGCAAACGACAAATCTATGCATTTCCTTAAAGTTTCCAATTGAGATCTCCATGGGCTTGGTAACAGGAGTACTAATCAATTGATTAGATACACCCACTACTTGGATGGCTTCTCCCGAGAGGGGTAGGTTTGGAACGTCCACTGTTCTCACAGTAGAACGGGTAGCACCAGTGTCCAACAGAAAAGTGACATCGTTTCCGTCAACCTTTCCTTCAATGTATGGTCCGGACTGGTCTACCGGCAAGGAGGCGCCAAGTACGCACTCCTCGTCCTCCCCTCTCAGGCCCCGTCAGTACTGGTCATCACAAAGGAAGGTGTCATTTACCAAATACTGCGAAGCTGCTGCATTTCTGTTCTCATTGCTCTCCCAGACTTCTATCTCATCACCCTCTGCGCTTTTTCCCTTATGTACTTGCTTTGGAGCTCGGGGCACCTGAACCGTTTTTACCTGTGGTTGAGTCTTTCTTGGTCTTTCTTTCTGCGTCTGTGGAGTTAAATCAGGTGTTTTGGGGTTATCGTCAGGCAAATAAGGACACTCGTTACGCCAGTGTCAAATTTCTCCGCACTGGTGACAGGGAAATTTCTTCATAGCCTCCTCCCTGCTCATTTTGGGCCGGGGCTTACCTCCTCCCCCACCCCCAGGACCTTGGTTCTGAGTGTTTTTGACCATATTACTCAACTGTTTTTCCTGCTGTTCTGCGAGCTTCACTTGAGCCCACATGACCTTTTCCTTGAGAGCCTTTTTCTTTTCTGCCATCTCGTCCTCGCAGTACTTTGCGTACCGCAGGACCTCGTCTATCTTTTTGGAGTGCCAACAAATTTTGTTATCTTTTATCCACTGACAAATTTCAGGCCTTAAACCGTTTACAAACCTGTAAATGAAATGCGTCATATCCTTCATCTCGATGTTATCTATACCACTGTATGTTTTAAACACCTGCAACAGCCTTTCATAATAGGAGTGCACTGTCTCGTCTCTCTCCTGCGTTGTTCTATCTATCCTGGTCCAATCAGTTTCCTTTGCGGGCACCTTATTTTTCAAATGCAGCATTACTTGTTCGTATTTTTTCATCACTTCACTCGACGGCTCCCCTGTGTTAGAGTCCCTCGGGTACTGCTCACTAGGCCAGCCTATGGCTATTTTACACTCGGTCCATAGATATACCGGGACCACAATGTCGAAAAATCCATCCAGGTCTTTCCACAGGCATTTTTGCACCTTTACAAACCTTTCCACTTGCCGATACCAGTCAACTGGCTTCTCGCGTAATTTCAGGAAATCGTTAGTAAAGGACACAATATCCTGTCTGGACCATGGAACGTGCACATACCTCCCACCTGGTACTTCACGCATGGGGCATAACGTTTCGGGCTTGTCTACTTCTCTCAAAGGGAACTCAGGGGTCGCTTGTCTGGATCGAGCCTCATCTTTCTTTCGCGCCCACCTGCTTCTCCATTTTTCCACGTCTCCCCATTTTTGCAAACCTGCAAGCAACTCTTTAATCTGCAACTTTTCCCTGACACATTCAAGTTCTCTATATCTTTGTCTGAGAATTCAGCTCGGTATGGTTTTTGCAAGGGCTTAGATCTGGAAATATCTACCCCCATACTAGCTGCAGTGTCTGTCAGTTTTTCGTGGAGCACTCTGGTACTTCTGGTAAGGCTTTTACACATAAACAGCAACTCTTCTTCAGAATAGGTGTTTAATCTGTCTAATCCCACATTTCCTGCCATTAATTCCTCTATTTCTACCCTCAGCTTGTAGAGGTCTAAAGGTTTCGTATGCGGAGTCTGTTTTTCTAATTCACGACTCCAATTTTCAATTTCTTCCGGAGTTACCAAAGAAACACTCCTAGTACCTGACGTTGATTCTAATTTAATTTCTTTCGCATTAAAAGGATTATGCCTCTTCTGCACTCCCTTCCCGGTCTGTTTATTTGGCAGGTCCAAGAACACAACTTCGGACTCGCACTCACTGGACTGATCGTCTATCAGTAGGGGCTCTTGCCTCGGCGGGGCCATGATTGGGTTCATAACTGGAGGGTTTGGACTTCCTTGATTATTCCCATACAACGGAACCACTGGTCCGATTGTTACCGGAATAGTCAAAGCCTCAGGACTGGCATTTAACTGGGAGATCTTCTGAATTATTTCTGTTCTCTGTCTAGCTATGGCCTCTTGCTCCCTTTCATCTAGTACTCTTCCTAAGGTTCGGTCAGGTATTATCTGTGGGGTCAGGTGAGGGGTAAAACTCGGGGCAGTAGGATGCGTTTCACTGGGTCCTCCACCATAATTTGGTTTTGGGAACAAAGTTCCGGTGCCAAATGACCTGCGCCCTTCCCCATATGGAGGCTGCAAAAAGGGCACTCCTGAACTTAATGGCTTTTCTTCGTTTTCATAAAGAGGTCTGGGGAAAAAGGCTCTTTCACGGGAATATTTTTCCTCCGGGCTCACGGGCATTCTAGGGTATATATCTCGTACCTCCGCGGGTCCGGGATTCTCAAAATAGGGCAGTACCTGGCCACCTCCCCCCCTAATTAGGGATCTGTCTTCCTCCTTAATAGATGGACGCTGGGGATTCTCTCCTGGAAGGTCGGGCTCCCTCATTATAAGGGGGCGGGCTTCGCGTAAAAATGTCATCTAATAATTCATCGTCTGACTCCCCAAGCGCTCCCCAATGCTTACCCTTTTCTGTCTTTTTCTCTCCCGCAGAAGGGGTACCCGCTGGCATCATGGGAAACAGACCCTCAACAATCATGCTCTGTCTCCACTGTTTCATCCTCTTGTCCCTGGTCTCTTGTTTCAGCCTTGGGTACCACTTGGTCAGACCTTTGTCCAACCGGGGTTTCTCTCTTTCAAAAGCCTCAATCTCCCATTCCTCTAATGCCTCATACTGCGTTAGTCTCGGTCTGGGATGCAATTCATTCATTCGGGTTCTCAAATTAAATAAAATCCTACCATTGAAAGTACCGTCTAACGGAAAAGCCAATATTCCGTCATCTTTTGTGTACTTCACCCAATTTTCCAACCATACACAGGTATTGTACCCTCGGTCAAACATCATGAACAAGGCGGGAGTATTCGGTGGCGGGACAATAACGCCCTCTCTGGACTTAATCGGTTTGTCCGTTTTGAAATAATTCTTTACCCTATTTACAAGGGACATTTTTCTCTTAGTTCCGTACATAATATCGTATCTCTTGGCTTTCCACTGATCCCTCTCGAACCCTTGGCTTCTTGGATCGGGTCTAGTCTCTGGACAATACGAGTGCCACATACGATTTCTACGCTTAACTCTGTTTACAAAGTCACCTCCAATCAAAACGCGCCTTACAATTCCGTGCGACAAATGAGGTGCACGCGTTCAAATAATTTCGACCAATGGGTGCGCGGCCCCTTCGTGAGACTGTCCTCACGCTCCGGCGCTTCACCCCTCCTTTACAATTCCAGCCCCGCTACCCGCCCGCTGCTTCTACCAATCCCAGCGCGGCACGGAGTGACGTCAGAGACGCTTCGCGGCTGACTCCCTCCCTTCACAAGGTAACGGAAACTTTCTTTCTTTCTAAAGTGCTTAGTGCTTGGTTATTTTACAACGAATACACATTCGCCACAGTGCTCAAGTGTCTAGACAGAGAAAGAATTATTTTACTGCAAGTAAACTACTTCCATTTACTTTTCACGCGCTGCGGGTAGATCTCTTCCGCCTACCCTTCACTCTAGCATCGGTGAACCTGTTATTCCCCTAAACTCATCCACTTCTCCGGGATATTTCCGAGTCTAAGGTTTCCCAGCGGACCCCTCTGCTTTCACCCAAGCACCGAGGAACCTGCTACTCTTCCGATGTGACCCTTACTAGGTTACGCCACTATGGGAATTTTGCCAATGAACCTCGTTACTGACATTTATTCACACATGTATTCAGAAAAAACCCTAGTTAGTGCTTCCCGGTTATCCTAACCTGCACCTAACTTTCCTTAAGCCTGCGACCTCAAGGCAATGGATTCTATTCACCACTTGCCTTTTCAATTCCCCGGGGAGTTCGGACAACACTGAACGATACGGTTTACAAACGCATGGATTAATACATATAACAATATAAGAACAAGAATAACAATGATAAAACAATTCATGAATTTCAAAAAGCAACACCTTTCAAGAGAGTGATCAGTTCCCTCGGAATGGCCGCTCTTATAGCAGCATTAATATACTAGCAGCTACCGACTTAGCTAGCCTAACTAATCCTGCCTAACCTTCAACTAGTCCCTAACCATCCTCTGCTAGCCAGAAAAACTGATAGAGCGCGCGAGGTCACCCAGCCAATAATTTCGCCGTTTCCGGCTTCGGGCCCATATACTTTCAGTTCACAATACGGGCTGCTATCAATTTGTGTGAATTCCCTACTGTTATTACTCAGCGTACCCGACTTACCATCCACCGACACGGGTACCTATGACCTCAACGGATCAGGGAGCTAGCTGTAAAAGGAAAGGCAGCAAAATACAAACTCAAATGACCTTCAATACTGTTGTGAATGACCACGGACAACTGGAAGTTTTAAAATCTTTATCTAAAGTTCGTTTTCATTAAGCATCAAGTTTACAAGAATAAGGCAATCAATAATCAATATAATGAAAAGTACATAACTATAGAGAAATAAAGTCAGGGTAATCATGGAAATGCTAATATGAGATGCAAACAGGAAACGCTATGTATTTAAGGCAATAGCTCTTTAGACAGTTTAAGTAAGGCCGTTATAGACCATATCAGGAAATGACAAACTGCAATGCAAAATATGATTTCTAAAAGGTAGGGTAACATGGGAACACGTTATGAAATTATGCAAATGACTTTACGTTTCAATAATTTGCGGCAAAAGCATGGAAAAATCAACATATGCAAGGTGTCTCTTTATTGAAGCAAAAGACAGAAAAATAGAAAGGTGCAAGTTTAAAGAACTTAGAGCAATTTAGCTAGACTGGTGTGGAAACCAAACCCTGGCCACGGGTCAGTTAAGGACAGGAAACCCTCAAGGAAGGATACCCCTCAAAGGACAGCAGGTGCAGAATGGACACCCAGGACAGGACAGGATACCCTCGAATTAGGAATCAGGACAGGACCTCAGGACAGGACAGGAAACCCTCAGGACAGGACCGCTCAGGACAGGACCGCACCCGCAGTTTGGAAGCAACGCCTGCGCTCCACCCTCTCTGCAGCTATCGATCAAGACCCCGATTGGGTCAGCGAACTCCCAGCAAAGTGCTTCGCCAGCACTTTAAGGTTTAGTAAAACCTTAGTCTATGGTCAATTTCGGACAGAGTGCTCCGCAGCTCTCTGTATCTTCAGTCACCTATTGAGTGCGATGGGTCAGTGACAGGTCAGCTAAACCAGACAAGTCGGACAATTCCCTAGGCGAACCCAGGGTAGATATACAGTTTGGGGACGGTGTACCACCCCCCAATGTTGCAAAGTGTCAGAATCCCTCAATTTGGATTGGTCCTAAGATAGGATTTGGGTAACACACCAATCAGAATACACTATTTAGAGGCCTTATTTACATCTCAGGGCACCGCCTAGCAAGATTGGGGTTCCCATGAGAAAATTGCGCAGAATACAGGCAAAGAATACATTTTTGCAACATAATAGAACAATATCGTGACTTTGCGGGGCGAAGGTACTGCTTCCCAGGCTTGCTTCTGGTATCAACCTTCTTTGGCAGCCATTCAATGACAAGATGCCTTTTGTCGAGTCTGCGCACAAGTACCCTCCAAGATGGCTTTCGGCTCAGTCAGACCCCCATTCCCCGCGGTACATGAAAAGTAAGCGAGAACAAATTAATACATAGAAATAACATTATGAAAACACATCACAGGGTTTGTACTTTCAACTTATCACTAAGAAATATACTTATGCAGTCTAAATGTTAGCTACATATAAACAAGTACAAGAGCAGTGGCACGAGCAGTACCACGTTACTAGCAAAGCTATGCATTACGCATGCGCAACTATTTCCCTCCAAACCTGCAGACACATCAGGACACGTGAGTGTGACTGACGCATGCGCAGACACTTACTTCCAAGCAGCGGCCATTTTAAAAGACTCGAATTAATTATTTTAGTAAAACACATAGGCAAGCTTCGGGGAACCTCGTTTAAACATAAAATAAACGTTAGTAAGACGTACAAATTATTACTGGATTACACACGGGCGAGGTTCATGAATAAAGCACGTCGCGATGCGAAGCTTTGCTTCATCAGTAGCCAACACAACTGCAATTACAGATATATGTTTGGATATGTGTGGGGCTGCTGAAGCCATTCATGCCATTGTATACGTATGAGCACATTGGCCATAGCCAGGCAAGAGACCATGATCTATTCTTGGCCAGCACCTGATTAGAGTCGGTCAGCCATTTCTACACATCGTACTATACTTTCCTCCTCAAGAGATATAAAGAACCCATTGTTCTCATTCTGAGTTAGTCTACTACCGGGATACCCCTAAACCTTTAAAGTTGGATAGTCAATGGTGTTTGAGCATCCTGTCATGCGGGTGCATCTTACATATTCAAGAAATTAGCATTGCTGCAGACCCATCGCCTGTTTCCCCTTGTCCAATAGTACTTGCGCAAGGAGGAGGTTATATTTAAAGCTGTGACTGGGTGCAGGACCCAAAATGTTCTAGGTAGTCGTTCTCTTCGTACCTTTCTGTGCTTCTAAGGTTGGCCATATTAAAGTCCTGGTGTGCTTTGTGGAGGCCACCTAGGGACGAATATGAATTGTGCTTAACTGATAGCCATGTGTAAACTAGCTGGGTACAGGAACCGAGGCACAAGGATCTTTGGTAAATATTATGCACCCTATTGTGCCTGTGTCTCTGGTGGACATGTAAAGACTGGCTAGGCATGGTACCACAATGTTCTAGGTCACTGCAGTCAGTGCATGATGTCACTTCCTGTGATGTAGCTCAAGTCCTCATGACGATCCCTCATGGGCTTTCCATTGGCCACCTTAGGACTAGTTCAAGGCCTTTATTAACTTATGTTGGACCAGATTGTACCTATCTGGCGGGGATGTTAAGAGTGGAGTCAACAATTGGCTGGCCGCAACAAAGGGGCTAATGCAGAAGTCTGTTAAACAGAAACTGTCGGCTACATTAAGACCTGCATGTTCTGCCTACATGTGTGTTACATCTAGTCTACTTAAGCGCATCGCTTCTACCAATAGTCTGTGGTGGAGGACAGAATTGTTAATAGAGACCCCAGACTGAACTCTGACCAGAGGTAGAAGTGGGCAAGATCTGGGCGGCACAAAGTGCCCATACTTTTTTTTATTTAACTGAAAGAGTTTCCCTACTTTTTGTTAAAAGACAACAGCTTCCGACACTGAAATGCCTCTGCTGAAATTAAACGAGGGGGTATCCTGGCCTCCAACGGCATAACGGAGACCCCTGCAGTCCCTGCGACGCAGGGGGGACCACAACCTTTCAGGGGCCCCACAACCATTCAGGGGAGGGGGGGCAGTGAGCCCAAATCCAATGAATATATGTGAGCTAAAGGAGACTCAGCCTACCTCTAGACATTCTGCAGGGGGCCTATTATTTTATGTTACGCCACTGCTTGTTGTGCAGCCGAGGGAGGGACACACAGCTAAACAAAGAAACAAACCTTCTCGCCAGGGCGTCTGCTGCTAGAAAGAAATGTAAGTGTGTAATTGCAGAACCTGCAAATGTAAATACTGTTTGGAGGCCAGTATTGGCTTCAATTGATGGATTCAGTGGAAGGTTTGTGATGAAAGATTTTTTTTTTTTTTTGTGAGGCATTGCAAGTTTAAAGTAATGACTTACATGCTCACAGTAATTTCTTTCACAAGCTGGGACCTTGAAGGAGTAAAAATTTACAAGTCGGTTTTCCCCAATACAACAACTATCATTCCATTTTGTGGCTCTCCGGTTACACACACAGACCCCTGAAGTCACTGCATGGTACAGTAAGAAGTTACGTAACGTAAAATAATACATTAACCACTGATTATTTTAACTTGCATTTATTTTTCATTTAATGTGTGCATTTTTTTATATGCAGTTATCTGAAGGTGAAAGACCCACATAATAGTTACATAATATTTTGGTTCTTTTAGCCATGTCTTTGACTTCCCCACCACATTCAGTGCCCCCGCCTCAACCGCACTCAGGATCACAGGTCCCAAAAACGCAATTCGCCCACTGACTCTGACCAAAAGTGTCTAAAATCTTCAATGTGTGCAAAGGTTCATTGTTATGGATAAGAACCTTCGGATATGTGCTGTCATCACGGCAGTGTCCCCCTGTTAAGAATTCCTGGACAGTTATCTTTGTGATATTAGCTTCTATTCAATGTCGTCATTCTGGCCCCCCTTACTTGTGACCCATTTTTTTCTCTCTAAATAGCAGGATTTGTTTTGTGGCGCTGTTGTTGCTACTTCTTACTTTTTTCAGCACTGTCCTTCATTTTGTCCTCTGTACGTGGATGCTGTTTACATGCATAACTAATTTGGAGGTTAAACGCCCTTTCCCAATGGTGGGATTGTGCCCTAAAATCCGGTTGCTGCTGTTTCTGTTAGTCATAACTATATATTACAGACTGCATGGGTTTTGTAGCAGGTATATTACATGTCCACTGTTGCATTTAGCAGAAGTCCCCTAATCCCATTATGTTTTTAACCCCAGGTTCAACATAGGGGTGGTTGTAGTGTGTTTATTAAACGCTGCAATTGCACCAAGGGTGGAAGTCCCCGTAGGATCGGTCACTCTCTCTAGTTAGTGCATCATCCGCTCTTTTATATGCACTCCGTGTTTTTCCAAATCTTTAACTAAGCCAATGAGGATTTTCCAAAGTTTCAGGATAGATGGTTTGGGTCTGTCAAACTTGTAGCCCAGGTCTCACTCCCTCCCCACTTGCCTCGTGATGGTTTCTCATCTTCCAGTCTGTTCCATCCTGGCTCACAGTGTCATCTGGTGCAAGAGGCAACAGGTGGTGAAAGGCAGGAGCTGGGAGCTCAGGTGCCAGCAGCCACATGGGGCTGTGGCTCATCAGGATTCAGGAGAAGGCAGCTGCTGTTTCCAGTTCTGTGCCCCCTTCTGAGACTGAGCACCAAAATGAGGGCAGTCTGTAGAGCAGGTGAGAGAGCAGGGGAGCATCACAGCAGCTAGGGCAGAGCAGGGCACATGAACCAATGGCCCAATGGCAGCGTTGCATGCTCCGTCTCTCTGAGGTCTGCTTCCTCCTCTCGGCCAATAAGATGAGGCGGCGGGATCTAGACGACAAGCCTCAGCTCACGTCATTGCTCTTGGTGAGCCAGGGCATAATTACCACATTTTGCAGCACCACCCTCTCCTCACTACTGCCTCAAAGAAACACAGGGCGCCTGTAATTGGATGGTGTTGAAGTTGCTCATTTTGAATGCCCAGCATGACTCTACACTGCTCTCCTGCTCTTCGTCTGTGAGACCAATTTAGGGGTGGGCGGAATTTGCGTAGTCGCACTACGCAAAGCTCCGCGAGACGGTAAATAATCTCCACGAGAACGCAGAGTTCCGCAAACACGCGGAATTGCTTGTTCCGCCCGCTCGCGATGCTTTTTTCCTGTTCGTGAACGCTGTTTGCGTGCTTGGTGGAAATATCTCGCAAACATGCATTTTGACAGCGCGAACAAGCAAAAAATTCCGCCAAGCTGCGGATCGTTGAATTTTTGGAAATTCTGCGTTCTCCACGGAACGCAAAAATAGAGACCAGGCAGTGGGAGAGCAGCAGGCCAGGCTATACATTTTCACTGTTCTCCATCCTGTTAATCTGATGGGGGTTCAGCCAGTTAGGTCCTGATGGAGGGGACACAAATGACTCTGGTGGGTCAGGGAAAATAAATGGACACATCAATATGAGTGGAGGAGATTGGTGGACAGTGGGACTCTCACAAGTGAGTATCATGGAACGAAATTATTAGAAACAACACATGTGCATTGCTCCTAAGAACAACATAATTAGTGCAAGAAAGGTCTGTTCCAATTGCAAGGACAAAGGCTAAAAATAACTCAGGGTAGAGTGTTTCTATTACAACCAAAAGCATAGCATCACAGCAGAGAAAGTTGCGTTACAGACGGACAAATTCATTATTTTTAGGCGCAAGGAGTTTAAGTGATTCACTGCACTTTACAAATACCATGTAATAAGGTATACACAGGCTCATATAACCAAACATACACAAAACCTTAACTTTACCCCAAGGCCACTTCTCCATGGACAAAGTTCTTCAATACTGGTGCCCATCCAAGTATGTCCTGTCCATGAGGCCCTTACCAAGAGGGGTTATGTTGCGATGGATTTTTTAGACATATTGCTTTTGATGATAGGCTGCCTCTTGATGCAAAGAAAGACCAACACATGAACATACACAGTTCCTGTTGTTTGAATCATGTGCATGAATTTAATGATAAACCTAGACTAGGGACATATAGGTTTTCATGGACTTCCTAAAGGATGGTGGCTCCTCCATCATCCTTAATTTGATGGGGAGGGTCCTGCAAGCCAGGCAACCACCAGCGATAAAGCTAGGCATGAAACTGAGGTGACACAATGAGCGATAACCAGCACACAATCACAGCAAGCAGCAAAACAGCAGCAAGGGGGCCAGCATCCTCCTGCGAGCAGCAGGGCCATTTATCATCAGGCAAGGGGTGCGTGGCACACCTTCCTCCTTCTGCCCTTGCTCCATTTTTCTTTGCCAGGAGACAGTAGGACACGACCTCCAGCAGCACTGAACATTTTAAAATAGCAGCACCTGTTCATTCTTCCAGGAAAAGGAAGCAAACACAAGCGAGGCCCATTTATCCCACGTCCTCAGGCAACAGAGAGGAACTGCAGGGATAATCCTCTCCGAGATGAGCTATGTATGGAGGACCCAACATTCAGGTCACAGGAGGCCTGAAGGAAGAAGGTGCGTGCCATTCACATGGCAGGAAAAAGTACTGACACAAAGCAAAAAAAGCAGCTTTAACCTGGGGGTGGACAAAAATCACCCTTAATGATTGAAAGTGGATGGTTTCAATATAGTTGTAAAAATAAGTGTGTCCTTGCATCCGTTTTTGACATGAGGATGCAGTTTGCGCTGAACATGGGGCTCAAAATCGCTTGTCAATGTGAACAATAGTTATTCCCCATTCAGTTTGTTTGCATTGTTCCCATGCTTCTGTGATAGGGTCTTTATGCACGCAAAATATCAAATATATAATGTTGACTAATGGCTTAATCTCAGTCATTTTGCATAACAATCATAACATGAAATGCGGAAAATTAGGCAAGATTACAAAAGCATGAAGGACAATTCACCGAAACGTAGTTAAAATGTGAGCGGGAGAAGGAGGTGCGAAGGAGAAGAGGGAAGAAGCAAAGGAAAAGGTCCAGCATGGATTTTAACTTTTTTCACTTCCATCTTTGAGAAGCCTGAAATAAGAATCCATTCCAAGAAAGATGCAGGTAGCAAAGAGCTGGTTCGCCTTAATGCAACGGGAGAGATGTGCTAGGACTGGTTTAAAAAGGAATCCCCTGCAAAGAACAGCAGACCACAATACATGTGTTTGAATTCCCAAATTGGAAGCCTTTTTAAAGCAACCAATTCGAGAATACATCAGGAGGCAGTGACCACTACCCCCTGAAAAGGACCCACAGGACTCTCGAGGGAGAAAGTTCCTTATAGAGACACCTTCCCTTTTGCAAATCAGTGACTGCCTCCTTTGAGATGTCTGTAACTGATCAATGATTTGTGTCTGCAATTGCAGTCTCAGATCATTGCTACATACCATTCTGATTCACGAATTATTAAGGATTGAGTGTCCCTTACAAGCCTCCTCCAAACTGCAATTGGTCATTGTTGCAAAACACATTTTGAAAGACAAAAAGGCTTGTCCAACTCACAAAATGGGATTAGTAAATACAAAGTTCCATTTTGAGGATGCAAAGCCTGTGATTTTGTGAATCACAGAGTTGGCAATCCAAAAATGGTTTTGTACAACGACCCTGGTTTCCTTTACCTATGGTAAAAATCTTCCACTTCCAACTCACTTCCACAACACCATTTAATACTCCCCAAAGAATCTGGAGAAGCCCTTAAAATATGAAAATCTCTAATATTTCACTACTACCCAGAGGTATTATGAGGTAAGTTATGTGAGTATCAGTTATCGAGTTGGTGAGGACCATTTGCCATGAAGATACAATTTCATGTGCCAAAACCAATACTCTTGAAAAGAGAAGATACGTCGTAGGAGAAGAGAATAGCACCCAAATAAATGGTGTGAGCCAAGCTTCCCTTTTAGAGAGAGAGGGATATTGAATCATGTGCTGAATATTTTATGTAGGAAGTCGTTATTAGATCCATATGTTTACTCGTTGATACCACAAAAAAATGATCTGTACATATGATCATATGTGAATGAAATATTGCATCTAGTATGTATTGGTCCATTGTTATTGTTCAAGGAAATTGGTGCGGCAACTTCTAATTAAATTATGGAGGAGAGGTACTTAATTTGTCGAAAATACAATTCTAGAAACTCCGCCTCCTTCTTTACGGTGTCCAAAAGACTAGGGAATCCAGATCACATTACATCTCAGAATCCTGTAATAGGATTCTTAGCTTCTAAAGCACAATAATAGCTTACAATTAATATATTTTGTTTTCAAGGGGCTTGCTCAAGGAAAAGGTGGTTAGTGTTGTTTGTGCACACCAAATCCACTGCATGAACATTTACATGCACTTCCTTTGCACCTTTAAGGGTATTCAGATGGGTTTGTAGATCATTCCTGGTCCATTTGGGTCAATCTTGATCCACGGGTATTCAGATGTAAAAGGGTAGAACACAGGTGTGTAGATATTTTACTTTGTATATACACACCCGTTGTCCCTTTGTCCCAATAGTTTGTAGGGTAGAATGCTCTCCATGCCCTACTAGCACTGTGGAGCTACCTGTCTACTAAAGAACCCTGGACCTCCTTTAGAGTTGGTGGAGCAGGAGCACTTCCATAAGTGGTGGTGCTTCGGACAAATGTGGCCCGTGCTTAAGGGTGGAGGCGCCTTATCCCCTCCCCACCTTTGTCCAAATGTGAAGAGTGTCCGACACTCTTCATGTTCAGGTCAGGCAGCCAGCCAGCCTGAGTTGAACTTTGCTGGGCTGAAGATGTCACAGTTATGTTATGTTATGTTTAGGCGGTGGGAGGAATTTGCGTAGTCGCGCTACGCAAAGCTCCGCGAAACGGTAAAAAATCTCCACGAGCACGCAAAAGTTTTGCGAACACAGGGAATTGCTTGTACCGCGTGTTCGAAATGCTTTTTTGCCTGTTCGCGAACGGTTTTTGCGTGCTCGGGGAGAAATATCTTGGGAACATGCATTTTGAAAGCGCGAACAAGCAAAAATTGTGGAATTTTGGGCAAACCCGCGTTCTCTGCGGACTGCGAAATTACCCAAATTACCCAAATTCCACGAGCGGAACGGAATTTACCGCCCAGGCCTAGTTATGTTATGTTATGTTATGGTAGGCGATTTGTAGAGCGCATGGCTGTCCCAGCAAAGTGACGTCCCAGCGTATGACCTCCTCAGCCCGGCAAAGTGCTTGGTAGTCCTCCCTGTTAAGGCAAGGGGGACAGTCACTGCTAGCCTCGGACCTAGGCAGCTCAGTTTTAAGCCCTGAAGTGCCTAAAGTCAAATGTCTATGAGTGTGACTTTCACAGAACGGAATGGTGTCAGCAGTCTCACTGACCCCATCCCAGTCATCATGCTGCCTCCTCACATTGGCTGTACATCAGCCAATGAGAGGGGGCGGCAGTCACAATCCTCAGGAACCATCAAGGCTTCCCTCCCGGAACCCGAGATCACCGCTGCGGCCTGGAAAGTGTTATTTTTTAAATGTTTGCTGCACATGTGTGAATGCATGTGCATTTGTGAGTTCTGTGAATGTGTGTGTGTGTGTGTGTATGTGGATGTTGATATCCTTGTGAATAATGGGTGAATGTGTGTATGTGTGTGAATGCATGGGTGTGGGTGAGTGTGCTGTTTGCTTGGATGGCCCGCCTACCCCTCGCTCAAGTTACCGGCCGCTACTGGCTTCTGATGCACTAGACTCATAGTTCTCTTCTATTTAGAGATGGAAAAGCACCGGATTCTCCCCTGGGAGCACCTTCCCTGGCTCCCCCAGTGTAAGCCTCTGTCCAGGCGGCCCCTCTTCCAAGGTGAATCCAGCTCACAATGACTGGTGTTCTGCCATCTTGAGGGTAGCACAACCCTCATTATTTTCCCACCATGTGTTTGCCAGACATTGTATTTTTTTAAAAACAGATTTTATTGGCATTTGTCATTCAGCAAAATACAATTACATTATCATCCGGTCAGGAAACACCCACATTTACCCCTGTAGGATTTGTCTCAATGAGTTCGTATTTCTCCCGTCCCAGCTTCCACTTATCCTACACCTGTCTACCACATTCAGCAATGGTTGCTATACTGGACTCTCAGCAATGTTAACAATCTAACAGCATTCCCCCTCCCCCTCCCCTGCTTCTGCCGACCTCCTCCCTCACCACTTCAACTCCCGCTGCGTATATGGTCTGGGTCCCATTCGTACTCGCCGCGTCCTTGTGCCTTGTTCAGAGAGCACGCCATGTGGGTGGATGTTAGGGTACCATGGCCCAGTTATGTCCCCCCCTCTTTCGTGATCCTGCTCCCCAGGGACAGCCAGCTGGGATCCCACCCGTGGCGAGCTAGGTGTCGACTCTTGGTCCTCGTTCTGCGGATCATCTACCAACACCCCCCAAGCCTGTGCCTGCTACTATCTTCCTATACCTCTTTTCGCATTCCTAAGCAAGATTCTATGTTCATAGCTTGCCCATTTCACTAGCTCCCTTTTCCAGTTGCCGACCCCCGGACCAGCCGGGGCCTTCCACTTGCTGGTAAGTTCACGTTTCGCCAGAATGTATGCCAGGTCTTGGAACCTGGCTGTGACCTTGGTATTAGCGGAGTGGGGAAATAGATTGAGCAGTACATTACCAGGGGTGCATGGGATCTCCTTCTCCTTGACTCGCGCTGTCTCTCGAACCACCACCTGCCAATACCCCTCTATCTTCGGGCAACTCCATACCATGTGAAGATAGCTAGCCCCTATCTCCTGGCATCTGGGGCAACACGCATCCTCCCAACCAAAATATCGGTTAATCCTGTCAGGGGTAATATACGCCCTATGTAGAGTATAAAAACGAATTAATTGGATTCGCGCCTTGTGGGAGACCTTGGTGGCTCGTCTCAGTGTATTGCCCCAATCTTTCTCCGCTATGGGGCTTCCCGTGTCCACTTCCCATTTACCTTTCAGACTCTCCAGCGACCCTGTGGAATCCCTTCTAATGGCTCTATAGAGACATGAGACCGGCTTAATGACCCCGCCTGCTAGACTTATGTATTCACATGTAGAATGTGTGGGTGGTTCTAATGTCCCCTGACTCCAATATCTCCGCATGGCCCCAGTGACTGCCCCATACAGCAGAAAATGTCCCTGTGGGATATCCCAACTAGCTTGGAAGGCCTCAAATGTGAGCAGCTCCCCATCACCATATAAATCTCCTACCTTAGTGACCCCCGCACGTGCCCACTCCTCCAATCCCCTCCACTGACCCCCATGCGGGAGCGCCTCCATCAACGCCACAGGCATCTCTGGGGAATAAGGTCGCTTGGTTTTGGTTTTCTGAAGACACCTGATCCAGCAGCTTCTTATCACCTTATGCTCTGAAGTGGTCAGTACGCACTGTTTGATGGTACCCATGAGTGTACTCAGGACAGCTGCTCTACTTGGGGTGAATGGGGGCGTCCTCCTGCCCGGATCTAGGCTTCCTGCCACCCACTGTGTGAAACGTTGGAGCTGACCCGCTAAATAATAATTCTCCATGTCCAGCACCGCTAGACCCCCCTCCGCTCGCGCCCTACGCAATGTGGCCAACGCCACTCTGTGCCTGCTGGGACACCATATAAAACCAGTCAGAAGAGAGTCGAGGTGATCTGAACCACGCCTTAGGGATCCACACTGGGAGCGCGGTAAAAAAATATAACAGACGTGGCAATGCCACAATTTTTAGCAAGGATTTTCGCCCCGCCACTGACAGGGGCAGTGTCCCCCAAAACGCCATACTGCCCTTGAGCGATCGGAGAGCCCCCCCTACATTACCCTCCTGAACATCAGAAAGATCATGGTACACTTTAACCCCCAGGTATCTAAAACAGCGTGGTTCCCACTGGAGGTTCCCCAGGCCTACAGGCGGCTAGGTCTCTCCCACTGTCGGGAAGAGTCATGACTTCTGCTAGTTGACACAGAGCCCAGAAAGAGCTCCAAATTCGTCCATCATATGCTGGGCTCCCTCCAACGCCACACCTGTGCCCTTTAGAAAAAGGAGCAAATCATCCGCATATAATGCGATATGGTGTGTTTGCTCTGCTAGTCGAATGCCCTCATATGGCGTCCCTGATCGTGCCATACACACCAGTGGTTCTACCGCCAGCGCGAACAGCAGGGGGGAAAGGGGACACCCCTGTCGTGTACCCCTCTCCATCCCCGTACTGTAGGGAGATGGTGCGGCCCGTCCGTACCCGCGCCACTGGGTCCGTATATAGTATTTGAAGCCATTGAATAAAGTCCTGCCCCAGCCCCATCTTTGCTAGAACTGCATACAAGTATTCCCACTCAAGGCTATCGAATGCTTTTTCGATATCAATGGCAAAGATCGCCCCCTCCTGCGCCTCTGCCGCCCCCTGCTGTAGCACTGTAAACAGCCTCCTGATATTCAAGGTGGTATTTCCGCTAGGGATGAAACCCGCTTGATCGAAATGCACCAAAGATGTCATGTGTGGCAGCAACCTGTTGGCCAATATCTTACTGAGAATTTTTAAATCGAGGTTTAGCATCAACAGCGGTCGGTAGGCTGAGCACTCAGTTGGGTCCTTGCCCGGTTTAAGCAGGGGAACCATTACTGCCTCCCTCGTTGTGGGTGGCAGCCTCCTGCTCTCCCATGTAGCTGCATATAGTTCCACTAGCCTGGGAGCCAGCTCTAATAGGTATGTGGCATAGAACTTCCGTGCCATCGCTTTGACTGCCCCCCTGATTTCCCACGCCGTAATCGCTGGTCCTAGCCCCTCCGCTTCCTCCACTGCTAAGGAATAGAGCGGCAGGGGTGTCAAGTATCCTGCTATCCTGTCCATGTCATGAACCTCCTGTTCACAGCACATGGCCACAATAGCTGACGGAGCCTGACCGGGCGAGATGGTGGGCCAAATCTTCAAGCTGCCATTTTTTCATCACCATACAGGGCTCCATGCTCTAGCACCTGAGTCTGCTGGATCTGGGAGAATCATCAGAGTGCAGCTTGGTCTCACAGAATAGCCAGGGAAGGAGTTGGCTGTGACCTCAATTCTGGGCAACTGGTAGCCCAGTGGAGACTGGACTTCTACCAGGACTGAGAGGACTTCGAGAGACATCAACCCTGAGACCAGGACCACCTCAACCCCTCAGTGGACCAGACAGTAGCCACAGGAAGTCCCCCCATCAATTGCATCCTTGACCATCTTCAGAATCCTGTATCATTTGCAATAGGACCACTTTAGTTAGCAAACCATAGAAAAAGCTAAAAGTGCCTGGAACTGGAACTGAACTCTGCTTTACCTGCTGAGGCAACTGTTCCTTAGGAACTTGCTGGTCCCCCTGACTTGCTCCGTCAGATGTGGTCACCTCAAGTAACTCTAACTGACTACAATATAACTAGCCATATGTTTTTGATCAAAAAGTTTCTAAGTGTGAAATAAGTTGAATTTTCGAGCAGACTTCATCAGGGGAAAACATTCAGTCATGATATGACCAAGAAATAATAGAATCCAGGTTGGGAATTGTTGTGGTGATAGTGTGTATTCTTATGTTAGTTAATCCTTATCGCTAATCAGAGAGTGTGGAGATGATTTTTAAGAATCTTGTCTGTGGAATCCATCCATTCGTGTGGGTCTGCAGAGTACGCGAGACCGGCATAGTCCCACTTTAACTGGATTAACTAACGTAAGAATACACACTATCACGTCAGCAATTCCCAACCTGGATTCTATTATTTCTTGGTCATATCATGACTGAATGCTTTGCCCTGATGAAGTCTGCTGTGATTGAAACAGCATGAGACGAAACACGTGTTGGCGAAAGGGCGTATCTTAGATGATTGAATAAAAAAAGACTTCTGAAACCACAACCTCAGCTTGGGATTTCTGTGTCTTTGGAGACATTGGGATATATTTATATATATTGGTCAAACTTCTAGAGTCTTAGTTACCGTGGAGGAACTCATAAAACCGCTCAGCCTCAAACTAGGAGACAAACTCCCCACAGAAAGGTGTCTTCTACAAATGGAATCCTAATTTAAGATTATTGATGGAGTGCCTGATGGCATTAGTGCCATAACCAAAGGCAGGTCAATTTAATAAGGACACTGGTAATCCGCTATGATTAAAAGTGAAGCTGTCAGGTAAGTCTCTTAGTGCCAAAAGTACTAAGATTTTGTTTGCAAAAAGTGGTCAGAAATTGTCTACCAACTTTTTGCAAATTAAATCAAATTTAACTTGTACTAATAGGTAAGTTTACAAAATCACCACATGTAGTGACTTGCAATTTGATTTACCCTAAAAATATTCATATGTTCGGTTGCAAATTGTGACTCACTCTGATTAGATGCCATCACTCAAATGGAGGCCTGCTTGTGTCAGCAAATCGACCATGCCTGTCAGATCATTTAAATGAAGTACATTTTGTTTTTTTAATTAGCCTGTTCTCCTTAAAAGAAACGGATCTGCATTTAAGAAAAGATGTATGTTTCTTAAAATGTTTGTTACTAGTTGGCAGTTGGCCCCTGGACTACTGCCCACTCATAAACTATTTATTTTCTTTCACAATGGGGAAGGATCCTAACAGGGCACACTTTGGGCATATTCTCAAGGACTTATCACCAAGTTAGCGGCACTTTAACGCAGCCCAAGTCGCGATAAACTTATCGTCCCATTCACAAGCTGGTGCTAACATCCGAGATCACCAGTTTCCCTGTGATAGCAACCGCAAAAAACATTGCCACAGATGACACCGGCAACTATCGCTAATGAGATGCAGCGTAAGCGTTCCCATGCAAAAAAACACGACTACACAACTTTGCAACATTCCCAACGACCAGCCAGATTGGCGATAAGATCACAAAACAGGCGATAAGGAGCGTTAGCAGCAGGAATCTAAGACCTGCTCTTGTCTGGTGTAAAGTTGGACGACAACGTGCACCATAAAAGCCCAGAGCCACACCTGAAGAACAACAAATGCCATGGAGCTACTGATCATGCTGCTCGGAGCCCCAAGAGGGCCACAACACCCACTGCCACCACCACCACCCCCAGGCCCACCCCCCCCCCGGACCCCTTCTGCCCATCCCCCCAGACCACCACAGAGGCAGCGCAGACAAAGACAGAGGACCTTCAGAAAATGCACCAGCCTCACAGACTTAACTTGAGAGGATGTCATTGCCCTTTACAGGCTCAAAAGGACAACCATCCTCCGCATCCTGACCCGCATTGCCCACAGGCTGACGGTACCCACACAGCCGACAACCAACATCCCTCCGCAGATAAAGCTGCTGGCTGTGCTGCACCTGTTGGCCTCTGGTACCTTCCAACCAACAACTGCCAGAGTCGGAGGAGTCTCACAGCCGGCCCTATCCAAGTTCATCACAACTGTCTTGGATGCCATCATCAGCTTGGTACCCCAGCACCTTCACTTCCCCCACACTGCACAGGAACAGCTGGAGACCAAGCAAGGCTTCTACACCATAGCTGGCTTCCCGCATGTGTTGGGGGCAATTGACTGCACACATGTCCTACTTGTGCCCCCTGCCGACACTGCACACAAGTACCGCAACAGAAAGCACTGGGGACTCTTCACCAATGTTGTCGCCAACTACCCGGGCAGTGTGCATGATTCCTATATCTTCCAACAGTCCATCATCAACCAGCGCTTGCAGGATGGCACCTATGGGAATGCGCTGCTCCTTGGTAAGTACCAAATGAACACCCAACACACTTCAACTCCACAATCATGCAACTCACAACTTTGGTGATGCACATGTAATAAACTCACATACAACATGCCAAACAACTTGCACACCTGCCAGATTCGACAGCACAACTTACTGTGGTAACCTGGGCTAGCCATGTACATAAGCCATAAACATCATGACACCTCAGCCACAGCAGGCATGTGCAAAGGAGGTAAGTGACCCATGAATAACCATGTACATAATGCCAAGTGTTCCGTGGATGAGCTGGACAGACTGCAGTATGCAGACCACAGGCATATCCGTGTCGACTGGAATGTAGTGGACAGTGGACGCAACCATGTACCTAAGCCAGTGGGGAAGATCGTGGAAATGTAGCTTGTAACGTCTCCTCCTGTAAACGTGAGCGAAGTGGGCTGGCCCAGCCTACACCAGGCTAGCGTAGGGGTGTGAATAAAAAGCATGTAGCACTGGCCATGGTTCTCTTGCGTAATGGCCAACATGTCTGCCAGTGTGGCACCTCTCACCCCGCCACGAGGCCGATGACGTGAGCGGTGTTGCCTGCGATCCTGTGTGCCTGCTGCACCCCAGACCTCATCTTGCCCGCCCCTGTGCACCCAGGCCTCACTGCTAACCTGCCAACACCGGCGTGTGTCAAAGAGAGCCCACCACGTGCCTATGCAAGCTCCATGATGCATGCGCGCAGTACTCCTTTCCCATTGACGTACTCCACCGCTGCCTCCATTCTCCACTGCGGTCCAGTAGGTCACACATTTGGAACTGAGTCTTGATTTTTCTATGGCAGAGTTCATATGGTAATGGGATGTATGATATCACTGTACTCCCTTCGATTTGGTGCCAACTCTGCGCATTCCAACAACACCGGTCAGTGGTCCCTTGCTGACTATTGCCTTCAGCCTACACTGCGGTCAAGTAGGTCACACATTTAGAGCTGAGTCTTGATTTATTTATGGCAGAGTACATATCATTGTACGCAAGGAGAGCAGTAAGAGAAAGACACGCTTCAGTCTGGAGGAGAAAAGGATCATTGTTACGGAGGTGATCAAACACTACCAACAACTGTTCTGGTGCCACTAACTTTGTGCATCGCAAACCAACGACATGTGGCTGTGGGCCATTGTTGACTACTGCCTTCGGCCTACACTGTGGTCGAGTAGGTTGGTAAGTAAACATATAAATAAATAAAATGAATTTCGTTGTGTGCACTTACCGATTAGAGGTAAGTAAACATATAAATGAATAAAATGCATTTCGTTGCATGAACTGCATCGCGGCCGATTAGAGGTAATTAAACACATAAATAAATAAAACAAATGTTGTTGCGTGCACTGCATCGCCAAATGCGATGCAGTGCACGCAATGAAATTCATTTGATTTATTTATATGTTTACTTACCTCTAATTGGCCGTAATCCGTGGTTTACTACCCCCCACCCTGCCCCTCCCCCGCCCCATGTCAACGCCCGGCATCACTCCCACCACAGGCCGCTACTGTATCGGTATCTCTGTCTGTCTCCCTCTGCCCCTCTCTCTCTCTTTCTAACATCAAAGGTCACTGTTTTGTCTTTCATTCTTTACTTGTGCTGAGCAAAACCAATGCAGAGGTAGCAGACCCGACTCAGGACCCCTTGGACCCAACTGCCAAGTCATGAATGCATTTATTTGGGGGTGTCATATCCAAACAACTCCCATTAAGGGGTTTAACCCTCATCAGGGTATTTTGTACATAATTGTGTCAAACACCTGTTTGGCAGGAGTGAAGCCAGTGCACCAAATGCAGAGAGACTCTGAGTTTACTGTGCATGGTTGAAGGCAACAGTGGGGTGGTTACATATGTGAGTGCGCATAGGGGTGATTGCGTATGTGAGTGCATTTCCAGACTTTTTTTCTATGCAAAAACCTGTGTATACATGTATGTCTCTCCTATGCAAAACGTTCCCAAGTCACACAAAGCTGAGCCACCCTGTGACATCATCATAGGAATGATAGGAGTTGGTGCTAAGGTTGATAGCAATGCATGACGGTTATGGGAGAGAAGGGAACATGAGAGGATCATATGATTCATATCATGAGTACAGATGGGCTGAGAGCTAGAGCAGTATCCTTTTCATTGAACTTGAAGATTCCTACACACAATTCAACCCTGCAGAAGCTCTTGACTTTAGGGCACTTCCAGGACATCTCTTTGACTTATCCTGAGGGAGCCATTTGCTCTAAAGATTGAAGTGGTGAGAGCCAACTCGCTTCCTTCCTGCAGAACCACTAACAACAAATCAAACCTGGCAGTTTGTTCTCAGATATCTCACCAGTCAGATGCGAAGTTGCAGAAGGGTCAACCATTTTCCTGACACTCTTTAACCTATACATGGAGCCTTTTACAGAAATCCTCAAACAATCGAACATTGCATACCACATGTACGCAGACGACATGCAACTATACTAAAAGATATCCTCCCTAGAAGGTGTCATCCAACTAAAGAACATTCTAGACAAAAATCTCAGTCCTGGCTATCTCAAAACCACCTAAAGCTGAACTCACTGAAAACAGAATTCATACTTTTCGCCCCTCATAACAGCTCCACACTCATCCAAGATTGATTCAATCACCTACATGCCCTAAACTGCAAACCTACGATTATTGAGTCCACTAAATCCCTCAGAATAACACTGGACAAGAATCTGAAGCTAGCACATATCAGTGCAGACCTGTGCAGTGTGTCATTCCAGCTCAGGCTATTAAGGAAAGTGAAACCATTCCAGCCTACCTCAAACTTCAAACAAAAATTATAGTCATTAGTGGGCTCCAGACTAGAATACGGATCTGCGACCCTTTCAGGTATCACCAACATGAGTACAGCTCCACTCAAAGCGACTCTCAACACAGCAGCGAGACTGGTAACAGGAACTAATCGCATTGACCACATTACCCCATCACTTAGGCATCTAAACTGGCTCCCTCTCGAGGCCAGGACTTAACTGAAAATTGCTTGGCTCACACACAAAGGTCCTGATTATGATGTTGGTCAGAGTTGCCTCGGACCGACATTATTGCAGATTCAGGACTCACCGAACTCCGGTCGGCAATACTGACTGCAGTATTACAATGCGACTGCACATGATGTCTACGAATACTCCCATTTCTCTATGGGAGCTTGTGCTGTGGCCATAGACCAGCCATAGCATAAGCTCCCATACAGAAATGGGAGATTCTGTTAATCCCTGCACCGTGTGGCAGGCACATAAAGCTCCTGCCACGCGTTGCAGGGTTTCACCTGGGGGCACTAGAGGTGTCCCCTTGGCCCACAATCGGAGGCCATGGAAGAATGGAGGCCCTGCTAGGGGTCCCCAAAGTCGCTTTCCGACAGCCTTCCCATGTTGGAAAACCCGATATGGAAAGCCGGTCGGAAACCGACATCGGAATCCCGATGGAGGAAATGCCGTCCTCAGGGACTACGGTGGAGCATCGACAGGCTCACTTTCGCATTGTAATGCGGTGGTTGAAAGTGAGACCTACGGTGTGAGTCGGAAAGCCTCCGACCTGTAATCAGGCCCAAAGACTTACATTTTAACGAACCAAGGTATCTGGCAGAAAAAGATTTGAATCTCAGGATGCAGCTGCTCCCTTAGAAGAGCAAACTTTCTCAGACTTGAACCCTCGAGATTAAATAAACAAAGAACCTTCACATGCTCCTTTTCAGAAACTGCTTCAAGGATTTTGAACTCCTTACCACCCAAGGTGCGATCAAACCCATCAACCCACTTTTTCAAAAAAGGGGTAAAAAAGATGAATAATTTCCTCTTTCCTCTCTTAATGAATAGATTCCTCTCATAATTTCATGTTTAGCCTATCCCCTGAGCTTATTCGGCAACACGATGACAGTATTATCTATAGAGGACAGAATCACAGCCTTACCAGGAGAACCCCACTCAATCTTTGGTCCTGGGGTACCTGGATCTGATCAGACTCGTAGAACAACCCTGAAGGTTATATCCCATGGCCTAATAAGGGAATGACCGACTTTTAATATTATCACTGTAACAACATACCATATCTTATTTGAGTTTGTTTATTTTGATGCATCTGTTTTTCTTCAGCAACCATATGCACAGTGCTCTGATACCCTTGGGTCATGTTTGCGCTTTATAAAACACTCTAAATTAAAAATAAAATCGAAATAGAGCTGCAGGTTGAGTGATTGACCCTTTGGTAAAAAGTGATGAGGAGAACCATTGAAATTCCATATTTTACATCTCTGGGGGATGGGGGTCATTCCATAACTTTGATGGTAGACATGCATGTGGGACGGATGGAGAGAGAGTCAATACTGATGTGAACATTGGGTGGATGTTCATTACTGTAAAGATTCAGGTCCTTCCAAAACAAGGAAGTGATTTACTTTACTAGCCACAGCAAGGGTTAGCAGGGTCTGTATATCAGCATAGCATTAAGACAGTTATGGTCTGCCATTAATTATGTGACCTAAATATCATTTCCAATAATATTATCCAATTGCGTGTACATTTTCTTATTAACTCCAATAGGGAATAAATCCTATTTAACTTAATAGTGATCCAATTTAAATCATGGTCAGACCAAGTTGTTAAATTTAATATGTGTGGAGATAAATGGCATCTGAAGTAAGATTCTGAGACCACCCAAACCTCAAACAGAACATGAGCATGGAGTGGAAGTATGCACTACAATCTTTGCCTAAAACCTTCTTTAATGTTGAGACAATGCTTACAAGCAGGTTACCTCCCATGCCTACTTTTCAGGGAATTTGTTTAAATAATTCTAAATAGGGTTTCAAAACCTGTACAGTTTGCCACATTCTTTTGACAGGCAAGAAAGGCAGTATATGAATAAAAACAATTCGCAGTATTGTAAAGTAAGCCTTGAAATTGTTTGTTACTCTAAAATATATTGTATTTTATCCACTCCCTCTTGAGCCAGATACATAAAAAAAAGTTTTCATTGCGTAAGTGTAAAGTAGGTACACAAGATGTCATTTCTGATGACAAGATTGGATTTTGCTCTTCTAAAGGTCCTTTAGATACCCGGATGTTCTGCTAGTGTGGTGTAATTTCTATTTCTACTCCTAGATTTGGTCTAGTTGGTGCTCTCCTTGGGTGGGCCAAACAGAAAAATCTGGTGAATACCCCAACATAGTACGTTTGTGAGTTGTCATATTTGTAAGTAGATTGCTGACACCACTTGAACCCTCTTCTTTTTAGATATAAACTATTTTGTTGAAGGCAATGTTTGGGATCCACGCAGGGCATTACCTAATGCGGAGCTTTGAAATTTGAGGCTGCAGCATGCCCAGGTGCTTGAAGACCCTATAAGAAGGAACTGTGGTGGTCAGCTCTTGAAAGATCCTTTGAAAGGAGACTGACTGAAAATGACAGCAGACATTAAGCTGATTGTAGTAGGGAATATAAAATACTGATTATCGACTGGACAGAATATCATTACAACAATATTGAGGGACATAATATTAGTAGGTAAGTGTCCAGAGGGAGGTAAGGATATAATATTCTTAACTCCACATCTACTTACCGAGAAAATACATATCTCACTAAGATATATTTTTGTAGAATTATGTATAGAAAATATATGGAAACTTACCTTTTGCTAATTTGTCTATCAAGATTTGGGAGTCAATATTCCTAGCTTTCACCTGTGGAGTCCTCTTGTGACACAACAATGAACTGACTGTGGCTGGAACTATTTTTATTAGGAGGGCACCACTCACTGCCATTTCTCTGCTGCCCGCTGCCAAGGCTTGGCAGTTTGGGCTGGACTGTTCCCATGAGGCACAGGGTCAAGACTGATTTGCATATGGCCAGGTCTAAACTGGGGTTGCATGGTGAGCAAAAGAATGATGGATTTAACCCAGATCTCTTGACTGGGGTTGGGGTGAATGTTTTGATTTGTTCAGCATTCCGTACATCAATTGTGTGTCTTTTGCCCGCTGCCAAGGCTGCACATTTCCTTCACTGGACATGACCGGCTTCAGGGTGCATGAAGTCTGGGCTGTGATGTGCATGCCCGACTGCGGATAAGGTTGTACGGGTGGGTAGAGAAAGCGGTGCAAACCTGTGCATAGCCCCAACCAGGGTGCCATGGGTAAGATGCCCACACCTCCAGTCAGCCTTGGCCACCATTTCCTGCATCTACCTACTACCACAGGAGGAGACATTACGTGTCAGCAATATTGCTGAAAGAGGTGTCTCATCAGGACATTTTTCCCATCTGTGTCATCAAGCCACCAAGGCTCCCTGCCTGCAGCAATCTCGCTCCCTCATTGCACCATAAGAAACCCAATACTGGTGTATAGTTACTCCCTGGTAACTTTATTCAAGTCTTCTGAAGTAGGAAAGGAATAGAAATTAAACATTGACTCGATTGTAAGGTGAGGTGTCTCCTGCGTCCAGTGTATCAAGTCTTCAAATTATATCAGAAAGTGCATGAGCAGATACCAAATACACAGACGTATGGAAGGAGGCATTTAAACCTTCCCTGCATTCAAGTGCTGTTATCTACAGCAGGCAAGAGGGGTGTAGGAACCCTAAATGAACACTGGCAAGAGATATTGGCACAAAAAAGGTAGAGATCAGTGAGAGAGCACAAATCTGAAAAATGTATAAGTACACCATACTTACAAGCACGTAGTGTTAGTTAAAATTGTATTGCACAAGAGTGTCAACTTATATGGTGAAAATATATGAGTGTTTGTTTTAATTAGAATAGATGCATATATAAGAGTGGAAAACTAATGTACAGGTTGTAGAAATGTTAAAATGATGTTGGAGTCACACGTTAGATGAATAAGTGAAAACGAAATGTAATTCTGCAAACCATGAAAATGTGTAGGCCACATGGCATTTCACAGGAAACGAAAGATGCTGCTACACTTTAGTGACGTGGATTTTAATGTCATTAGAGTGCAAATGTATTATTAGGCATAGTATTGAAGTATATGTTTTATAGATGTGTTGCATTATAGAAATGTGTGCTAGTTAAAGAATACTGTTTAAATCGAGTTAAGTGTTTTCAGAGTGCAGGGACACGCTTCATGTAAATCAAGTAGGCCTGAACAGATAATGTCGTTTCTTTGATCTGCAATGTGCTCGTTAGAGAAGAGGTCGAGAGGCACCAAGCACAAAGTTTTACACATGTTTTATGGCCTATAGATATGGTGGAGTCTGGAATTTGAGGCCCACTGTAGGATGGTCTGAATGCAGGTGCGAGGGGTCCTAATCAGTCGTAATGAATGGAGCTTTGTTCAGCGACGCCTGGCGCAGGCCTGGAGGAGGTTTCAGGAATTTCAGGGGGTACCAGCGAACTGGAGAAGAAGCCTGGGAACCAAGGTCAACTTTAACGAGGGTCCCGAAGAGTATCATCATGGAGTTTTGCCGCTGAAATTGGTACCACGTGAGGGGCGTCCCGAGGGGCGTTCCTATCGGAAATGTGATTTTGTATTAGGGAAAGCGACCCGGGGGAGAGAGAGAGCAGATGATTTTGGGAGCCTAAGAAAGCGGTTGGGTAGGCAGATAGGCTGATCACAAGAGACCGATTTACAGAAGAGACTAAGAGAAGTGCGTGATCTTCTTAGGAAGTCACCACGGCTGACACCTTTTTAGGTAAAGATCTTGTTAAGTAGGGATGTCACTTAGTCTAGTGTAGGGACAGACTAAACTTATATTTTCCTTTTCTGTAAATGACTCTCAGGTTGCAACTCACAGCGATTCTTGCAACGCTCATGCTCTTTGAAGTAGTTTTGATAATTTCCTTTTGTCGTTTAAGGATATTCAGAGAGTATCTTTTTGTACTAATACCTGTATACCTTTTGAATCTTATTCTGAGATGTTTGTATCTCCAGATACTTTTGGCTTTGAATTAAAACTTTTTAACCTTTCCCAGTGGTAAGTGGTTCTTTAGAGTGGCCTAAGTTCCTAATTGACTAACCTAGTAGTAGATTGTCTTTTACTCAATGACAGGTACCAACGATTCAGTCGACATGATTAGGGATCTGGTAAGATAACTAGTGACCAGAAACCCCGCGTTAACAGTTGGTAGCAGTTTAGGATGGTTATCTTCTTGAGGAAGGTAATCTAGATTAGGTTAGCTTACCCCAAGGCCCCTAGAGCTAGACATCGAGAGATGAGCAGCGGAAGAATCGCGTGCCGAAGAAGGTGCTGACGGTGCGAGAAAAGCAGCAGTATCGGAGGAGAGTGAGTATAACAAGGGTCATGCGTGAACAGATTGCGGTGTTTTGTGTTGTATTTGTATTGTAATGTCTTGCGGAGTTGAATGCCTGTAGCGTGATTGTGAGAAGGTTGTGAGCGCGCGCAACCTGGTAAAAATCTTAAGTTCAAGGTAGAGCTTAAGTGGTCCGGGTGTATCGAACACTCAGAGTAATTGCCAACCATAGTACGGAGGTCATGAGGTACCATTGACTGCCGCAGAACTGAGATAGGGGGAGTGCAAGAGAGAGTGTGTGAGTAACGGACACTGGTCGAAAGTTACTGTGTGTAAGTAACCTATCAGAGAAGGCGATTGTCTGGACGTAAACGGAAAGACATTTTGCCAGTTAAGGTGACAATTACAGATTGACTGTGGGCGTACAGTCAAAGAAAAGTGATCGCTTGGACGGAAGTAATCATTTTTCGAAGTATGAATGGGACGCATGCATAAACGCGGAGACGAGCTGAAAAAGGAGGGGAACTGCTGCGAAGGGGGACGAGTGACGTCGGCAAGAGCTGCGCTGAGATAGGGTGGATAGTGAAGAGCCGCGACGCGATTGGGCGGCTGGTGCGACGTCAGTGAGAAGTCGCGTTCTGATAGGCCAGTTGGCGAGAACCGAGCTGAGATTGGTGGATTGTCATCAGGAAGTAAACAAACCGGAGAAAACAGAAACTAGTAGATTGAAAATGAAGTGTTTTAAATGCTTGAAGGATATTTTTAAGAGAAAAAGGAGAGAGTCTTTTTACGGGCAAGAGGCACCGCCAGAGGGTACACCGGCTCATTATATGGCAGCGAATGTTGGGCTGCATACGATATTATGGATTGGAGTTTGGAACAAGCTTACGGAAGAGAATGAGGAAATGTCGTTCCCAAAGTATGGGACGTTTAAATTAGAGGTGTTACATCGGCTAAAAGCAACCATGTCCGCATTGAAACCCCCGCCTAGGCCGACCCAGTTTGAGGCCCTTAATGCATGGATTAGGGCGGCGCACGACAGGAATCTGAATAGGCGTCAAGAAAGGCTGACGCGATCGGTAAGAGCAGTGAGAGATTCCAAATGGGATGAGGACGCCAAGAGGTGGAGGGTACAGGCTATTGAGGTGGATAAGTTGTACACAGTGAGAGAGGTGGCAGGTGAAAAGACACTCATGGAAGAAGATGAGGAGAGCGAATCGGAGGACAACGTAATAAATAGATTATTGATAGATAGACCGCCTCCGAGAGTTGGGGAGATAGAAAGTAGAGGACTCGCAAGGGAAGATGGGGCTGCCATAGAGGGGTATGTACCACTTCCTACATCGGAATGGACACCTATCAAAGGTGGGGAGACATCTCAACCTAGTACAGCACAGAGTGTAGTCGGAAGGTTTGTGGTACAGAAAACGCCAACCGCAGAGAGGGCGGAACCTTGTAGATTGCCAGATGCTCTCCAAGTACCCGTTACCATAGGACCCATAGTATCGATTTACAACCCAGAGAATGGGAGAGAGGAAGAACAGATACGGTTGGACAGAGAAAGGGTTGAGATGGAAAGGAGGCATAACACGACCAATGCCTGGAAGCAATTGCCAGGACTGGTAACGTGGAACACCCCATTCGAACCGACAGTGAGTCCCGCAACAGAGCAGGGGGGGTCAAAGAGGACCGATGGACCTAAGGGGACCACGTACGAAATCCTTTAAAGAGTTAAGAGTTGATTTGAGAGCATGGGATGGGTCCGCAGAAACGCAGAGCAATAGGTCAAGAGCAGAAGCTGAGTGGGGAAATCGAGGCAATGGGACAGTATCTCACTGCGGGGCTAGCGAAAGCAGTCATGGACGTGAGGGTCAAAGTCAGGAGAATAGAGGAGTTACACGTCCTATGAATGGGAGGGAACAGCAGGAGCAGAATGGTAGGAGTATGGAGTGTGAGGAGATGTCTCGCCTCATGCAAAACGAGGGAGACCAAAGAACACAAGAGTACAGAGATAGGTTTAGGTGCACTCATCACGCACCTGGGGAAGATGTACAACACTGGCAAAGAGGGAACAGTGAAAGATTACGTCATACATCAAGTGATCAGAGGTCACAGATGCAGGGAGAAGAAAGAGGGAGTAACGGAATGCCTTACCATGCATCCCGAGAACCCAGACAGGATGGGGAATGCGGGGCTATGAGGCGCGAAGGAGTGTTTCACCATACACCCCGAAAAGATGGAAAGGCATGGGACCTAGAGAGATGGGAGCATGGGAGGACTCCACATAACACGCCAGAGCCTAGACGTAGAACTAGGAGCTGGGATGAGAGAGAGGCTGAAGGAGCACCGACAGCCGAAGTACTGAAAGCAGCTATAAAGGTTAAAAGGCTTGATGTCTCCAGCCTAAAATCCGATCTAGATGAGATTATAGAAGGGACGGTGCCTTTGGAAAGGATTGATTTGTACGAACAAGATGAACTGCTATTTATAGCAAAGGATATTACTAGAAAGGCCAGAGCAATTCATGAGAAACTGTCTAACCTGGCAGACAGGTACATGGTAGATTTGTCCAGAACAAAGACATTACAGAGTAACCATAGGTTGCAGTACTCAGACCAAGACCTAGACGAGAAGAGAACTACAGGATTAAAAACACACATAAGAGAGTTGATATCGGGAATAAGGGTGTGGAGAGATCTGGACAAATGGGAGGAGAGATGGTCCAAAAGGAGTACAGTTAGACGGAGTACAAGTGTGATGTCTCCAGAGGGAAGGGTAATGCAGATGGAGGCGCTCCCTTTGCGAGAAATATCGAACGGAAATTATGTACATGTGCCCTGGAGTAGAGGAGATTTAGCTGCATTTACCAACTCATTTCCGAAGTTGAGGGAGAATCCAGTTGAGTGGTATAAGCAGGTAGAGAGGTTTGTAAAGATCTCCAAAGTATTGTGGATTGATTTGAACACCTTGTTTGACATTGTGGTTCCAGGGGATTTGTGGGTAACCTGCAAGATTAGTGTCCAGTGGCCAAATGTAGAACCTGAGAGGAATGCTAGAACTAATGGACCGTCGGACAGTGTCATGGAGAAATATGAAAGAGTAATAGCCTGGCTAAAGGATAAAGTGCCTCCACAAGATATAGATTGGGTAAAAATAGACCGAACAAGACAGGAACCCAAAGAGACAGTTCATGAATTTTATGAAAGATTACTGAAAATATTCAAACAATATAGTGGACTCGATGTAATGGATCCCAAAGACATAGGACAGTTTGTGTCAAAGTTCGTTTTGGGGCTGAGACCAGAGATTTGTTTGATGATTCAACAACATTTAATCTGTTGGCAAAACAAACCACTAGATGAGATCCTGCGATATGCAAGATACTGCAGTGACGAAATAGATTCTAAAAAGAAAAATCTAAAGGAGAAGCTGATGGTGGTGCAAATGCAGTCAGCCGGAAAGGGCGGACAGCAGAAATCGGGGATGGGACGAAAGTCGAATGGTCAGAACAAGGATAATGAAGAAGGGCAGAGACCTAGAGTAGACTTTGCCACTTTAAAGAAGACGACAAAGTGCCACCAGTGTCACCAGGTGGGACATTGGAGACGCGAGTGTCCCTTTAACCCTGAAAATGGAGAGCTAGAATTAGAAGAGCAAGTTCAAGAGATTCCAGCTCAAAAGGCGACAGTCCCAGGAAGCAAGGTGGTCAAAGGGGGGACTTCGGCTCCAAGAGCTCAGTTTCCACAGCCACCGAAAATCGCGACAGGGGGAAAGGTCTTTAAACAGATGCCTCTTTTTATTGAGGAAGAAAAGTGTTATTATATTGATCCATTGACAGGACAGCGTGTGAGTAGGGAAGAGGACTGTACCCTCGGGGCAGTCCTAGAGGTGGATCAAAGGGGGCCATTTGTTGAGGCTGAAGTGGCAGGATGTCCTACAACGTTCTTGGTGGATACTGGAGCTACTCGATCAACTCTGAGATCAGTGGTGGTTCCAGATTTACCGATGTCAGGGGAAACAATTCAAGTGGTAGGAGTTGCAAACAAAAGGATGACTAGTCCCTTGACTGAACCAGTATCCGTGAAAATAGGAAACCATATGAATGAACATCAGTTTGTAGTATGTGATTCGAGTCCTGTATGTCTGTTAGGAAGGGATTTGTTATGCAAATTGAACTGCACAATATACTGCACCCCGCAAGGAGTGGAGGTACAGACTACAGACGATGACGCTACCTTCAAGGTAGCCAATTCAAAATCTTGCATAGAACTATATCCTACTCTGACTGTAGAAGATCTTCCCCAGGACCTACGAGATGCTGTGGCGTCGGGGGTATGGGATTTCACAGGCGAGGAAATAGGATTGATCAAGGGGGTAGAACCAGTGAAAATAATGGTAAAGCCAAATGCCGAGTATCCCAGAACGCCTCAATACAAATTGTCCCAGGAAACGATTGCAGGAATAAAACCTGTGATCGAGTCAATGATTCAACAGGGAATACTACAAGAAATCGTGGGAAGTCCTTGTAACTCCCCGATTATCGGTTTGCATAAACCTAGTGGGAAATTCAGAATAGTTCAGGACCTTCGAAAAATTAACAATATAGTTGTTTCATGTTGTGCAGTGGTACAGAATCCATCAGTGATACTGTTTCAGATACCATGCCAAGCAGAATGGTTCACAGTGATAGATCTTTGCCAGGCCTTCTTTTCAATCCCCTTGGACGAAGAAAGCAGGTACCTTTTCGCTTTTAAAATGGAAAATCGCGTCTTAACATGGTGTCGAATCCCACAAGGATTCACAGACAGCCCATCAATCTTCAACCAGTTGTTGAAGAAGAATCTCGAAAATCTAGTACTGCCGCAGAATTCGGTTCTGGTTCAGTACATAGATGACCTACTTATTGCGTCAGAGACCGAGGAAGCTTGTAAAACAGATTCCATTGCCTTGTTGAACCATTTAGCTGAAAATGGACATAAGGTATCTCCGAGCAAGTTACAGTACTGTTTGACAGAAGTACAGTATTTGGGGCACCGGTTAGAAAAGGGAAAGCGTAAGGTGTCTCCAGATAGGATTGAGGCGATAATGAAGATGAATGCGCCTACGACACAGAGAGAAGTTAGGATGTTCCTAGGAATGGTTGGTTATTGTCGACAGTGGATAGTTAACTTTTCACTGAAAGCAAAGCCCTTACAGAAACTGATGCACAAGGAGGTGAGTGATCCGGTACCATGGGACGATGAATGCCTAGTGGCATTCCTGCAGTTGAGAGACGACTTGTGTCGTGCTCCGGCTCTGGGGATGCCCGATTACGAGAAATCTTTTTCACTTTACTGCTGTGAGAGAGAGGGATGTGCTTTGTCAGTCTTGGCACAGACCCACGGATATGCCCGTAGACCAGTTGCCTACTTTTCGGCTACATTAGATCCGGTAGCCGCAGCGTTGCCCGGATGTCTCAAATCCGTTGCTGCAACGGGTGTCAGCATTGAGAGGTGTGAGAGTATTGTTATGGGACACCAGTTAGTGGTGTATGTACCACATTCTGTAGAATTGCTAATGACCAGGACGAAGACGCAGCATCTGACTAATAGCAGGGTCACGCGCTACGAGCAAGTTATCCTTGCTGCGGAGAACGTGACCCTCAAAAGATGCTCTGTTTTGAATCCTGCTACATTGATGCCACTACCTACTGTAATAGAAGGCGAAGAATGTGAAGACCACGATTGTCTTGATGTGACTGAACTATGCACGAAGCCCAGACCAGATATTGTGGATGAGCCGTTGTCTGACCCTGATGAGATTTACTTTGTCGATGGCTCATGTTTAAGAGATGATACTGGTCGGTTGAGAGCAGCTTATGCTGTTTGCACCATTACTGGAGTTGTGGAAGCCGCTTGCCTGGAAGGAGTACATTCCGCACAGGTAGCAGAAATCATTGCATTAACTCGTGCCTGTATAGCAGGTAGCGGAAGGAGAGTCACCATATACACTGACAGCCAATATGGTTTCGGTGTGGTTCACGATTTCGGGCAATTGTGGTCTCAGAGAGGTTACATGACCTCTTCTGGTTCGCCGATTCGAAATGGAGAATTTGTGCGACTGTTGTTGGAAGCATTACAAGGTCCAGCTGCCATTGCTATTGTAAAGTGTGTAGCTCACACTAAGAATACAGATTTTGTGTCACAAGGTAACCGTTATGCAGACGAAGTCGCCCGCTATTGTGCGGAACAGGACTATTCCTTCACAAAGGTAGAAATAGAAGGGGCGGAAGAGAAGACAGAATTGAGCATGATGTTGGAAACAGTAGACACTTGGGAGGATTTAAGAGTGATGCAGGAGAACGCACCTGAAACAGAGAAAAAGGCATGGGAGATAGCAGGTTGCGTGAGAAGCGAGATGGATTTTTGGATTTCAGCGGATGGGAGGGCAGTGTTACCTGAGGAACTAGCGAATCCAATGGCAAGACAAATACATGGTCCAGTACACCTAGGAAGAGATGCTATGCTGAGAGTGTTTAGGCAGACTTGGTATTGCCCTAAATTTAGGATAGCGGCAGAATCAGTATGCAAGCGATGTGTTACCTGCCAACAGTTAAACATAGGGAAAAGAACACCAGTTACACTGAGTCACATTGGGAGGTCTGGGGGGCCTTTCAATAGAATGCAATTGGACTTTATTGAAATGCCAAGAATCAACCGCCTTAGGTATGTTTTGGTGGTTGTATGCATATTTTCCAGATGGGTTGAAGCATACCCCACACGCAGGTGAGATACACTCACAGTAGCCAAACTATTGCTCAGGGAGTTGATACCACGCTTCGGGGTGCCTGCCTCTCTGGAATCGGACAGAGGAACACATTTTAACAGCGAAATTGTGAAGATGTTGTGCTCTGCATTAAAGATCGATCAAAAACTGCATTGTAGTTATCGACCGGAAGCCTCAGGGATTGTGGAACAAGTAAATGGCACCCTGAAGAGTCGACTAGCTAAAGTCTGTTCATCCACATCTTTGAGTTGGCCAGATGCTCTTCCTTTAGTACTCATGAGCATGCGTAGCACACCTGACAGGAGGACAGGTCTCTCTCCACACGAGGTTCTGATGGGGAGGGCCATGAGACTTCCCACTGTTCCAACTGCTGCCTTATTGAACATTACAGATGATCTGATCTTGGATTACTGTAAGGGACTGTCTGATGCCATCCATTCTGTGTCCCTTCAGGTGCAGGCGGCTGAAGTTCCATCATCAAGGAACCTGTGTCATGATCTGTGCCCAGGGGACTGGGTGCTGGTCAAGAAGCACGTCCGGAAGAACTGCCTAGATGTACGTTGGCGTGGGCCCTTTCAGGTAATCCTGATCACGAATACCGCGGTGAAGTGCGGAGGGCTGCCAAATTGGATCCATGCATCCCATACTCGGAGAGTTTCAGCACCTCTAGAAGAAACAGCTCCTCTCCCAGATGAAAGTCCAGTCGTGGAAGAAGAATTCCAAGAGGGGACCAGATCAGCTGTGGGGGTGTCGGAAGGAGTTGGGAACGCATCTGATCCTGAAGAGGAAGGAAGGCAGGACGGCAGTGAGACCGAAGACGCAACTGAAGGAGAGAGCTGCAGTGAATACGACTCAGACACAGATCAGTACCAGAGTGATCAAGAACCGAGTGTGAGGACGAGGAATAGGAGAACAAGGCGTGGAGCAGCCACCTGGCCAGAAAGAAGGAGGAGGCTAAGCTTAAGGTCAGCTCAGGAAGAAACGCTTGCTCCTATATCTGAAGACTCGGATCCGGAAGAAGATACCCAGGATCAAGTCCAGGAAGGTCCAAGAAGATCAAGGAGGGTGCGAGTACCTAACAGAAGATACTCTACTCCTGATTGGACCTACCTCGTCGCAGATGTCCGTGGGTCACAGAACCGGGAGGGTCAGGGAAGTGAGCCTGATCAGAATTGAACCAATTATCACAGTGCAATTAAGGTTCCTGCTACCGGGAGTGGAGGCCGAAAGATTGCTGACACTCAACATCGTCTATCCTCCTCTCCTGAGCGGAATCAGAAAATTGATTTTAGAGACAGTTGATTTTCCGGTTTGTTGTTCACAATACCCAATATTGGAGGGAACTCTTCTTCGGTTGGAAATGCTTGAACGAGTAGTGGAAGTTCTTGGAACACTCATTGTCTTGGATTAATACCTTGTTGCGGATGTCTTCAAAGGGGCGCAGAACTGGGAAGGTGAAGAAAGTGATCTTGGTCAGAACGGACCCCTTTGTAACGGTGGATGTAGAGTTGATAGTACCAGGAGTGGAGATTGAAAAAACATTAACTCTTAATTTCGTTTGTCCTCTTGTCCTGAGTGAAATAAGAAGAATAATCCTAGAGACAGTCGAATTTCCATGTTGTTGTACGAAATGCCCAATACTTGAGGGAATCCTTCTTCGTATGGACATTTATGAGGATGTGGTGGCACTTCTTGGAACACGTATAGTTTCAGATTGATAAAAGACTTTTGAAAAGAACTTTGTAAATATTGCTGCAAGATAACCTAGCGCCGAGTGGAAGAAGAAAATGGTAGGGACTTCCTTTAGCGGACGGAGAAGGGCTAGGGTTGTCTATTTCTACAGGACTATAAGGTTGTTTGCGGAGGAAACTGTCAGCTTCCAGGTGTTCAAAGGAAGAAACACTATTCAAGAGAGAGACTTTGTTCGGAGAGAAGGAGAAACTGGTGCTAGAAGAACACCCCAAACTACACTGTTTGAGAACATGGAGGCCGGCAACCCGAACCGCAGGGCAAAATGTATAGTTGGCACACTTTTAGGGGTAGTGATTTCTCTTATAGTTTTAGTAGTTACTGTATCATATATAGTGGGACATGAAAATGAAACAAAGACAAGATTAGAAACAAAGAAAGCATCAACACAAAAGCCTATCACTGTTGCTGAGGTAAAAGGAGAAAACACTGAGAAAGAAAAGGCTTTGTTAGATGCTGAGATTAAAAGATTACATGTTGACGAATCAAAGGGGAACTTTAGGTCAAATGCTTATGCCAAGTTGCTTTATGAATACATTGATGTCATGGAGGCGAAGAATTGCTACGTTTGTATGCAATTACCAGCTTCTGTGGATGAGGGTATCAGAAACCATCATCTTCCATTGACATATGGAATCACATGTAGTTTGTTGTTGAGCATATTCTATGGACGAGATGGATTCGAGTATTATTTCTCGAATTTTGACTCGACATTTCCAGAGGTCCCAAATTACAAGCATCTGAACAAGTGGGACTATTACAAGTGCGAAGACAGATTACAGAAATGGTTCATTCCATGGAAAACGTTAGATACTTCACATGCCCGAAGAAATAATCTGACTTGTCAAGTGTCAGAAATTGAGAAGAAGTTTATAGGGCAGGTGGATACTAGATACAGGAGGCAAAAGATTCTAAAAGCTTCAGGACAGTGGGAAACAGATTGGACTAAGGAAGAAAGGATACATCAAAGAAAGGGTAGCTTTGGTCGAATTGCTTTAGACAAGGAGAAACGGGGGAAACTGTGCATTCACAGGAGTTACTCCTACTATGAGAATCTGTATGTAGGTCAAGTCAGTTGTGAACATGCTTTCCAATTGGAGTACTACTCCAAAGATTTTCTGAAAGAGATGCAAGCAATTCCAAATGTATATTTTGTATGTGGAAGAAATGCATATGTGAAGCTACCAGATAATTGGTACGGATCATGCTATTTAGCAATTGTCTTCCCCAAAATATACCATGTTGAGAATTTAGAAACGACAAAGAGAGGAATACCAACAAGAGGGAGGAGAGGTCTAGGTGCTGAGGAGGTAATTGGGGATGTATTTGGTGCTGCATTCCCTATCTTGGGATTGATACTGAATGACATCAAAATTAGAAGATTGGCTACAGTCGTAGATAGGTTATCTGCCAGTACTGCTAGATCCTTAATGCTGGTGGAGGGAGAGATGCAATCGATAAGAGCAATGGTTCTTCAGAACCGACTTGCTTTAGATGTTCTGTTAGCCAAGGAGGGCGGAGTCTGTAAGGCTTTGAAGGTCCAGGAATGTTGCACTTACATTCCAGACAATTCAAAACCTCTAGAGAAGTACATACGAAACATTACTGCAATTCACCACGAAATTGAGGATCTGACAAAAATAAATGTGTGGGAAAAGGTAGGTCATGGAATGGGTAAAGTTGGAGGTTGGTTTGCCAACCTAGGAAAGGGTATCGTTTGGTACATATTGAAACCCATCATCATAATTGTGATTTGTGTAATCACTTTGTGGGGATTGGTGCGACTGTATCAGTGGTATAGAGCAAACAGGTTACAGAGATCTATGAGAGAACAGGAGAGAAGACTAACGGTGATACAAGATACACAATATAAGAGTCTGAAGGCATTGGAGATAATGAAAAGAAGTGGTACTGCCATGACCTCACTTTGAAGGGTACTACATTTTAGAGATGGTGTTTTGATGGTGATGACTCCTGAAAGTCATCAAAGGGGGGACTGAGAGAGCACAAATCTGAAAAATGTATAAGTACACCATACTTACAAGCACGTAGTGTTAGTTAAAATTGTATTGCACAAGAGTGTCAACTTATATGGTGAAAATATATGAGTGTTTGTTTTAATTAGAATAGATGCATATATAAGAGTGGAAAACTAATGTAGAGGTTGTAGAAATGTTAAAATGATGTTGGAGTCACACGTTAGATGAATAAGTGAAAACGAAATGTAATTCTGCAAACCATGAAAATGTGTAGGCCACATGGCATTTCACAGGAAACGAAAGATGCTGCTACACTTTAGTGACGTGGATTTTAATGTCATTAGAGTGCAAATGTATTATTAGGCATAGTATGGAAGTATATGTTTTATAGATGTGCTGCATTATAGAAATGTGTGCTAGTTAAAGAATACTGTTTAAATCGAGTTAAGTGTTTTCAGAGTGCAGGGACCCGCTTCATGTAAATCAAGTAGGCCTGAACAGATAATGTCGTTTCTTTGATCTGCAATGTGCTCGTTAGAGAAGAGGTCGAGAGGCACCAAGCACAAAGTTTTACACATGTTTTATGGCCTATAGATATGGTGGAGTCTGGAATTTGAGGCCCACTGTAGGATGGTCTGAATGCAGGTGCGAGGGGTCCTAATCAGTCGTAATGAATGGAGCTTTGTTCAGCGACGCCTGGCGCAGGCCTGGAGGAGGTTTCAGGAATTTCAGGGGGTACCAGCGAACTGGAGAAGAAGCCTGGGAACCAAGGTCAACTTTAACGAGGGTCCCGAAGAGTATCATCATGGAGTTTTGCCGCTGAAATTGGTACCACGTGAGGGGCGTCCTGAGGGGCGTTCCTATCGGAAATGTGATTTTGTATTAGGGAAAGAGACCCGGGGGAGAGAGAGAGCAGATGATTTTGGGAGCCTAAGAAAGCGGTTGGGTAGGCAGATAGGCTGATCACAAGAGACCGATTTACAGAAGAGACTAAGAGAAGTGCGTGATCTTCTTAGGAAGTCACCACGGCTGACACCTTTTTAGGTAAAGATCTTGTTAAGTAGGGATGTCACTATCAGCCTGATTCATGTAGGTAAATTGCACTCGCAAAGGGCCAGATTCTGAGAATCTGGCCCTTTGCGAGTGCGATTTTTGCATTTGGTATTCATGATACCAAATGCAAAAATCGCTATTTAAGAAGTCGCATATTTGCGTGGAATGGCATTTAAGGAATCTCTAATAGAGATTCCTCAAATGCTATTCATGACACAAAACAAAATAGCGATTTTGGACTTTTGGGGCCGCTATTTACCGACAGGTCAGACCTGTCGGTAAATAGCAAAAACTCAGAAAAATGCTTTTAAAAGCATTTTTCAAAGTTGCATGTAGCACACACACATGTCCTTTGGACATGTGTGTGCGCAACACCTGTCCAAAAGTGCATTTTAGGGGTGCTACAGGGCGTCCTTTGGACACCCCTGCCACCCTTAAAATCGCTATCTTAGTTGCGAGTAGCAAATTGCTACTCGCAATTCCCCATTCATTCCTATGGGCCTCTTGGCCCATAGGAATGAATGGGGAGTATTTGCGAGTAGCAAATTGCTACTCGCAAATAAAGAACATGTAGGAATCGCTATTTAAGTAGCAATTCCTACATGAATGCCGTTTTGCGTGTCCTCAATAGCGAATCGCTATGATTCGCTATTAGGGACACGCAAAACGGCATGTACATGAATCAGGCTGTTAGTCTAGTGTAGGGACAGACTAAACTTATATTTTCCTTTTCTGTAAATGACTCTCAGGTTGCAACTCACAGCGATTCTTGCAACGGTCATGCTCTTTGAAGTAGTTTTGATAATTTCCTTTTGTCGTTTAAGGATATTCAGAGAGTATCTTTTTGTACTAATACCTGTATACCTTTTGAATCTTATTCTGAGATGTTTGTATCTCCAGATACTTTTGGCTTTGAATTAAAACTTTTTAACCTTTCCCAGTGGTAAGTGGTTCTTTAGAGTGGCCTAAGTTCCTAATTGACTAACCTAGTAGTAGATTGTCTTTTACTCAATGACAGGTACCAACGATTCAGTCGACATGATTAGGGATCTGGTAAGATAACTAGTAACCAGAAACCCCGCGTTAACATCAGCTCTCAAAATAGCTCTTGAGAAGGCACTTCCAAGGTGGGAGGCATTGCAACCACAAACATACTTATTATAAAATAGCAGTGCATCATATTAAGGCTCTTTAAATGCTACTTATACCAAATAAAACGACATTTAATGATTTTATTTATTTATAATTAGCACACACTCATAGCTGCACATCGGTCTAAAAATAAAATTTTATACCTCTTGGTGGCCACCCTCCCATGAATCTAAAGTATGTGTGGAAGGCAGGGTCTAGCGCTTGTATGCGCTGTTGTGGGACAGTCAGGTGGTCTGAGGTCTGATGGGTTTCTCTTTGGAGCAGCAGCTTCCTGCCTGTGACAGACTAGCTTCTTGCTGCTGATGTGGGGCATCGCCATGATGGAAGAGGCACTTTTGGAAAAATATTCCCACCAATCAGATAGGGACCTCCAAATGGGCTGTGTATGAAGTCCTTACTGTTTTTCCTCAAATTTGCTTGTTGGTTTCACTACCCAATCTGACACAGGAAGCCTTCTGCTCTTGGACGGCGCTACCCAGAGGTGAGTTAGGAGGTCTGCATGCGTGTCAATTTACCAAAATGCCTGGGGTCGCGAAAGTGACATCGCACACCCTTTGACCTTCACTTTCACTCACACACACATTTACATGGAGAAACAGACTCCCACATATACACACTCTCACCCTCCAGCACGCACACAACAGGCATTTAAAAGCATTTTTTACTTACCTCAGCTTCCAGGGAGGGACATATTTCAGCTAATTGAACTCCATTTGTATGTCAGTAATAGTGAAAAAAAAGAAATTATATATATATATATATATATATATATATATATATATATATATATATATATATATATATATATATATATATATATATATATATATATATATATATATATATATAAAAGCTCCGAGTTACCCACAGTTACCCACAGGTTAAGGATGCACTCATCCAGCAGCCCTTGCTTCAAACGGGTAAAGACATCTCGGCACCCCAGTCTGCAGCTTCTCATGTCTCGATTAAAAGCCTGACGCGTTTCTGAGCCTACGCTCGTCTTCAGAGGCTCGACTTGAGTTAGACGCTTTGACACTCCCACTATTTAACAGCCCTCAGATGAGCGAACTCGTATGAGTTATATCCCCACCCTACCCGACAAACGCCAGTGTGCGAGACGCTGAGGAAGTGCGCTTTCGCCAGGGGGCATTCAGGAGCTTTGATGTTTGTGCGGCAGCCCAGCCGTAAAAAGCGCACTACTCCAAGAAGCACGGGGGTCCTGTGGCTAGAAATCCTTTCCAGCTACGTAAAAGGAGTCAGCGCCTTGAGGGATGTTGTGTGGGGACACGCTTCCGAGGCCCATCCCGGGCTTTCACAGATAGTTTGGAATTATTGTGCATCCATCCAGGATTTATCTAACGTGATACGGACCACAAGGCACAGAGAACCTTGCGTATCACACAGCTGGGCAGCCCAATGGAGGGCGAACAGGAATATTTATGGGCGTGTCACGTTCACAATCCTCTTGTCGAAGCCTCTGAAGACGAGCCAGTAGCTCAGAAACGCGTCAGGCTTTGTAATGGTCGACAAGAGAACTGCAATCTTATCGGGAGTTATATCCCCACCCTACCCGACAAACGCCAGTGTGCGAGACGCTGAGGAAGTGCGCTTTCGCCAGGGGGCATTCAGGAGCTTTGGTGTTTGTGCGGCAGCCCAGCCGTAAAATGCGCACTACCCCGAGAAGCAGGGGGGTCCTGTGGCTAGAAATGCTTTCCAGCTACGTAAAAGGAGTCAGCGCCTTGAGGGATGTTGTGTGGGGACACGCTTCCGAGGCCCATCCCGGGCTTTCACAGACAGTTTGGAATTATTGTGCATCCATCCAGGATTTATCTAACGTGATACGGACCACAAGGCCCAGAGAACCTTGCGTATCACACAGCTGGGCAGCCCAATGGAGGGCGAACAGGAATATTTATGGGCGTGTCACGTTCACAATCCTCTTGTCGAAGCCTCTGAAGACGAGCCAGTAGCTCAGAAACGCGTCAGGCTTTGTAATGGTCGACAAGAGAACTGCAATCTTATCGGGAGTTATATCCCCACCCTACCCGACAAACGCCAGTGTGCGAGACGCTGAGGAAGTGCGCTTTCGCCAGGGGGCATTCAGGAGCTTTGATGTTTGTGCGGCAGCCCAGCCGTAAAAAGCGCACTACCCCGAGAAGCATGGGGGTCCTGTGGCTAGAAATCCTTTCCAGCTACGTAAAAGGAGTCAGCGCCTTGAGGGATGTTGTGTGGGGACACGCTTCCGAGGCCCATCCCGGGCTTTCACAGACAGTTTGGAATTATTGTGCATCCATCCAGGATTTATCTAACGTGACACGGACCACAAGGCCCAGAGAACCTTGCGTATCACACAGCTGGGCAGCCCAATGGAGGGCGAACAGGAATATTTATGGGCGTGTCATGTTCACAATCCTCTTGTCGAAGCCTCTGAAGACGAGCCAGTAGCTCAGAAACGCGTCATGCTTTGTAATGGTCAACAAGAGAACTGCAATCTTATCGGGAGTTATATCCCCACCCTACCCAACAAACGCCAGTGTGCGAGACCCTGAGGAAGTGCGCTTTCGCCAGGGGGCATTCAGGAGCTTTGATGTTTGTGCGGCAGCCCAGCCGTAAAAAGCGCACTACCCCGAGAAGCACGGGGGTCCTGTGGCTAGAAATCCTTTCCAGCTACGTAAAAGAAGTCAGCGCCTTGAGGGATGTTGTGTGGGGACACGCTTCCGAGGCCCATCCCGGGCTTTCACAGACAGTTTGGAATTATTGTGCATCCATCCAGGATTTATCTAACGTGACACGGACCACAAGGCCCAGAGAACCTTGCGTATCACACAGCTGGGCAGCCCAATGGAGGGCGAACAGGAATATTTATGGGCGTGTCACGTTCACAATCCTCTTGTCGAAGCCTCTGAAGACGAGCCAGTAGCTCAGAAACGCGTCAGGCTTTGTAATGGTCGACAAGAGAACTGCAATCTTATCGGGAGTTATATCCCCACCCTACCCGACAAACGCCAGTGTGCGAGACGCTGAGGAAGTGCGCTTTCGCCAGGGGGCATTCAGGAGCTTTGATGTTTGTGCGGCAGCCCAGCCGTAAAAAGCGCACTACCCCGAGAAGCACGGGGGTCCTGTGGCTAGAAATCCTTTCCAGCTACGTAAAAGGAGTCGGCGCCTTGAGGGATGTTGTGTGGGGACACGCTTCCGAGGCCCATCCCGGGCTTTCACAGACAGTTTGGAATTATTGTGCATCCATCCAGGATTTATCTAACGTGACACGGACCACAAGGCCCAGAGAACCTTGCGTATCACACAGCTGGGCAGCCCAATGGAGGGCGAACAGGAATATTTATGGGCGTGTCACGTTCACAATCCTCTTGTCGAAGCCTCTGAAGACGAGCCAGTAGCTCAGAAACGCATCAGGCTTTGTAATGGTCGACAAGAGAACTGCAATCTTATCGGGAGTTATATCCCCACCCTACCCGACAAACGCCAGTGTGCGAGACGCTGAGGAAGTGCGCTTTCGCCAGGGGGCATTCAGGAGCTTTGATCCTGTGTTTGTACATCCAAACACGCTGAAGGAATCGGGGAAAGTCGTGTTGTTGGAGTATTCACAAACAGCTTGGCAAGACTTTTCAGCGCCCCGCAAACCCACTGGGGTTTTGTCTTTGTGGACTACTTGGAGATGGGAGGCGGCGCCCACATGGGCTAAACATCAGGGGAACTCGAAGTACCAGTATGCTTAGCATGTATACGCCCACTGGGGCGGGACTTCTTGATGTTATCAGGCGTTTCCCTGAAAGACTGCTTTCACTCTCCTCCCTTGTGCCCGTGAACAAGAGCACGCTAGTGCTTGAAACGCGTTGGGCTGGCGATTTCATTGTTGGGAGCATGAAAATCTGCGAGGCTGTCAACCACAATTAAAGACGTTATTCATCCCTGGTCTGAGGCGTCTTCACTGGGAGTACCTTTTGTGTGATGAATTTGTTGTGGCTGGCTCGGTCGCGAAGACGCCCTGCCGTGAGAAGCCGATCCTGTGTTTGTACATCCAAACACGCTGAAGGAATCGGGGAGAGTCGTGTTGTTGGAGTATTCACAAACAGCTTGGCAAGACTTTTCAGCACCCCGCAAACCCAACTGGGGTTTTGTATTTGTGGACTACTTGGAGATGGGGGGCGGCGCCCACATGGGCTAAACATCAAGGGAACTCGAAGTACCAGTATGCTTAGCATGTATACGCCCACTGGGGCGGGACTTCTTGATGTTATCAGTCGTTTCCCTGAAAGACTGCTTTCACTCTCCTCCCTTGTGCCCGTGAACAAGAGCATGCTAGTGCTTGAAACGCGTTGGGCTGGCGATTTCATTGTTGGGAGCATGAAAATCTGCGAGGCTGTCAACCACAATTAAAGACGTTATTCATCCGTGGTCTGAGGCTTCTTCACTGGGAGTACCTTTTGTGTGATGAATATATATATATATATACATATATATACACATTGTGGACAACCTTGGAGCGTGAATATATATATATATATATATATATATATATATATATATATATATATATATACTAGCAGCCCATCCTGACGTTGTCCGGGTATGAAATAGAATGTTTGTAATGTGTGTATTTGACAAGGGCAATTTATTTTAAAATCTCGCGGTAGACAACATTTTTTGTTTCATTAGAATAGGGACGGAGAAGGCCCAGCTGCAGCCCTGGTTGATGTTAGCAGGCGCGTGTAATGTCGTTGAATGAGAGAGTTATCAGCCGTGGGTAAATCCGTTTAATGAGAGAGTTGAGTGACAGCGAGTAGGAGAGGCTGCAGTAATTGTCCCTGCAGACACGCTCATTTGCGTGTTCCCCCGCTTGAGGCCCAGATGCAGGCCTGTTTGATGTTAGCAGGCGCATGTTCCCCCGCTTGAGGCCCAGCTGCAGCCCTGGTTGATGTTATCAGGCGCGTGTAATTAGTGTACTGATCCACCGCCTGAGGCCGGCTACAGGCCTGGTTGATGGTAGCAGGCGCGTGTAATTTCGTTGAATGAGAGAGTTCAGTAACAGCTCGCAGGAGAGGCGGCAGTAACGTTACTTACCAGGCCTCCAGGTGAACACGTTTGTCACGCCTGCAGCACACGGCCACAGCAGACGATCTTCTGATTAATGTACGACCCACATGGCATGAAGGGCGGAACGTAGCACACGCCCCCAGCATTTCTCACGCCCCCAGCGTGCCCCTTGATGCGGCACAATTGCGTTCACATGGCATGAAGGCCGGACACACGCCCCCAGCGTTTCTCACACCCCCAGCGTGTCACGCCCCCAGTGTGCCCCTTGATGCTACGCAGCAACGTAATTGGCGCTTGTATGTACGACTCACATGGCATAAAGTGCGGACACATGCCCCCAGCGTTTGTCATGCCCCCAGCGTTTGTCACGCCCCCAGCACACGCCCACAGCCCACGATGTGATGGCCGTACCACACTCCCCCAGCGTTAGTCACGCCCCCAGCCCACGCCCACAGCACAATGCAGACACGCCCACAAGGGACTACTTTACTGGCACGGTTCTTTTACCTTTTAGATATATAGAGGAGTTGGCCTAACGGTTAAGGCGCTCGACCTCGGTCCTGGGGATCTGGGTTCGAGTCTTGGTAACGACGCCAAACATCCAGTGATTCTGGGCAAATCACTTAATCTCCCCATGCCTAACAAAAATGAACGTGTGTCCTCATGTAACGTAACTTGTGCTATGTAAAGCACTCTGATCCCTGATTCAGTTCGGGTCAAGTTCGCGCTATATAAAACTCTGCAAAAAAAAAAAAAATATGGTGGCCGTCTGCATAACCTATGTCCTTCTGCTGCAACTGCCCTTTCCAACGCTGTATTGGGTGTTGTAATTTGTGCTGTGGTTACTGAGATTTTCCGCCTCAAAGGTTTCGGATCTCTCTTTATAATATTAGTATGGATATACATATATATATATATATATATATATATATACATATACATATATTGTAATAAAATAATTTACAGAATACAAACAGAGTGCATACCCAACTGGCGTCCACAAGGTTTGGCAATCATTTTGCCACCTCTGAGGCCAGGGGCCACAAAGGCAGTGTAAGGGGAAGCAAGGGGCAAGCCAGGGGTGGCAGCTGCGACCTCTAGATGACATTATAGAGGTCTGCCTTAAAGACCTTTTGACTTCCCTCCTAAAGTGCTCTCCTCACAATACCCACCCTTCCTCCCCGAGCCAGCCTCTGTCTCACCTTGTTATCCTGGTGAGCGAAGCTATTTTAGTGGAAGGAGTAAAACCCCTTCATGGTATGTGCTGAATATATGGTCTGTATTTTTATTATTAGCACTTTTAGGTCAGACTATTACTTTTCTTTCCCTCCTGGGCTCGAGCCTCGCAGCTCTTTCTTCAACACACCTTTGAACCGTGCTGGCATTTTTTTATTAAAATATAGCAGGAGTCAATCACAGTGATAATTGGCTTTAACCTTCACTGCTGATAAATAATGGAATATTTTCTAGTTGACAGTTTCATAGGGATGCTAGGGGCAATTCTTCGAAAAATGGAACCTGAAATGCGCTACTGAAAATATTAAATATTTAACAATAACCATCCAGGTAAATGGAGGCATTACAGTGAAGAAAAATACTCAAACACTAGGACAAGGTAGGCAGGTTTCAAACTATGGACATTAGCAAATGGATAGCCAATAAAATGAACAACATATACGGATGAATATATCAAGATAAATATATCGATGTGTTATTATACTTATAGTGATGGTTATATGTCGTTACAATGAATTCCCCTGCAACGCATGCCTTTACCACGCATGCGTTACAACGGAGTGCTTTTTGTACGCATAACCTTTCCCACGAATATTCCTTTACCACGCATAGATCAACAACGATTTTCGTTGTTAATTTATGCATGGTAAGGGCATACTCTTGGGAAAGGTTATACCCCTCCCTTTTATCCTTACGTGTCCCCCAGCCCCCAAACCTTCGTCTATTTACTCCTGCCCTTAACCCTCAATCTTTTTTTATTTTTTAATTCCCCTTACCTCTTCACGTCGTTCTTTCTTCGCCTTCATCTTCCTTGATGACGTTCTATGTCGTAAAGAGGAAGCGAAAGTTTCTTTCTGTTTCCTCTCTAACGATGCCTATTGTCTCCATTTTGCTTCGTTATTTCATTTTTTTGGGGTGGGGCCCCTTTTTATTCTCACTTTCTTTTTTGATTGGGTAGGCCCCCAATGCCCCCCCCTTTTTTTGTTGCATTTACCACACAGGCCTTTATTACGCATCTCGTAGTAAAGGTATGCGTGGTAAATGGTGAACAACCTTTACAACGAAACTTTTACAACGCACTACCATTACAACGCGGTCATTACAACGCATTGCGCTGGGGGGCGCTCTAGGATAGGGGATACGTTTAATTTACTATCCAACACCTTCCCTAGTGTCCACGGGGACTGGAGATGGAATAGTAAATTAAACTATTCACTATCCAGCACCCCAAAGCGCTATGCGTTGTAATGGATTGCAATGTAAAAAACGCGTTGTAAAGGCAGGCGTTGTAATAGCCTGCGTTGTAACGTCATATATCCGTGGTAAATACTTCCGTGGTAACCACGCATGCGTCCTAATGCATGCGTTGTAAAGCCTTTCGTGGAAATGGGCGCGTTGTAGTGGCCGTTTCCCTATAGTGATAGGCCAGTAATTTAGGGCCATATGCACAAACCATTATTTGGTTTGGAAACAACTTTATCGGACCATTTCCGACCGCAAAAATCCTTTTACATATGTACAAAACACAAATTGTGATTCTTTAACACGTTACAGAATTGCAGTTTGTGTTCGCGATTTGGTATTTGGCAGGGGCGAGTTGAGGGCGTCCCTTTCAAGTACCGAATCAGTACGGTATTTATTACTGTCTTGGTACCGAATTCCAGTCACAAAAAAGTAATCCTTTACCACCAATTTAAAACTGGTGGTAACTCTTTCACAAAGGAGAAGGGGTTCGCAAAGGACCCCTTCCCCTTTGAGAATGTAAATAATATTTTTTAAGAGTAGGCAGTGGAGCCACGGACTACTGTCTACTCTTAAAAATGTATCATCACGGTGTCATTTTTTTTCCTTTTTAAATGCATTGCGTTTTCCTATAAGGAAAACGGAATGAATAAAAAAAAAATCAAAAAACATTGCTTACATAAAAAGTAATCACACACATGGTGATCTGCTGACCCCAGCAGGCCAGCTTCCCTGTGATGGCTGTGAGTCCTAATGGGTTACAAACTATGACCTATCTCATTAATATGTATGAGGTAAGTTGATTTGCAACCCGTAAGGAATTTATAAATGAACCTCAATGAGTTTCAAACTTTAAATTAAACGAATTACATGTGTATATTTACAAAGCACAGCTTAGCACCCAGGCACTCTCCATGGGCACAGGAGAGATTAAGTAATTTGCTCAGAATCACAGGATGTTGAGTCGATGCCAAGACTCGAACCCGGATCCACAGCTCCTGTTTTCGCACCTCTGGCCGCTGCACCACATTAGGAATACAGATTACCTAATTGCAATTCAGAGAGAATCACAATTAGGAAAATGGGTATTCCTAATGTTTGTACATCTGGCCCTTACTAATTAGAATTCCTACAGAATTCCACAGTGATAAAAATATTCCTCTAAAATGCACTCTTTGTTGTTGATCCATGCACTTTGCCCAAAACCATGTAGATCTGTGAAGTAGTGAAGACCTGTAGAGGGCACTGGGAAGAATATGATCAGTACATTTGAGAAAATATACTTAATAATTCAGGGTTCTGTTTAAAGTTGGGTAATCATGGAAACGTCTCTGGTTCCTGGGGGAAGCACTTCCTCTGGAGAATCCAGGAGGCATTACCTCCACTAAAGGAAAGTCAAGGCTAAAATTAGAACCAACATGATTAATTATGAATACGGGGAATTTAGCATTGGCATGACAGTGCTTTCTGCTGTTGGTTGCTGCTGGTAGGTACTAATTTTTGGGGACCCGGACATTTTTTTGTAATCACAGAGATTTTGACTCGCAGTCAAAGACAGAACAGCATAAAATGGAGCAATAAAGAGGGTGAAAAAATAGAAAAACAGCTACAAAGAGAGAAAGCAGGGATTAAAAAGAACCTGCAAGAGGAAGTGTAGGGTGATAGAAAAAGTGGGGTCAAGAGTGGGCATCCTTAGTTTTCAGCAAATCTGGCATTCAGAAACACCAACAAGCAGCCGCGGTCTGTGCAGGTAACAGCGCTGGGGCCGGGTGGGAGTGGGGGGATTTCGAGGGACGATGCAGAGGGAAAATTAAATAAATAATTCATTTTCCCTCATCATCGTCCGTCGGAATCTACCGCACCCGGCCTCACCGCCCCACCGCTGTTACCTGCACGGACCGCGGCTGCCAACAGGAGGCCCTTAAGAAAAACTTTGGGCCATTGAACAGAATATTTTTACAAATTAGGCACTGGGACATGGCCTGCCTGGGCATTGTCTGTGATCCTTCTTTTGCAGTACTTTCAGTACCCCTAAAGATGGAGCACCACTCGTGTCTTGGCTGGATGCCACCCAACCATGTATCATCTTGAAGAATTCATTTTTCAGCTTCATACAGACCACAGTGAATGACGTAGGATGTTGTTCATATTAGATTTTGTCTTGGGTTGCATACTGATCATGCACACATTTGCACTGCCCGGGATTCTGCCAAGGGGAACAGACGACAGGAGTCTGCACTGGGCTTCTTCATGAATAGAGCCCGATTTAGAGTTTGGAGGAAAGGGTACTCTGTCCCAAAAACAAATTCCTTCTTTGGGAGTTTGTTTCTGAAAATCAAAAACATATGAAAGTTTGGTGAATGGTCATCAAAACCAATGGAGGCCATTGCTGAAACCGTTTGTTCATTGAAAGGAACTGCTGTGATGGTGGTTCTTTTCAATGTACAAAGATGATCGCTGGGCTAGCGGTCCTCTCTAAATTTGATGGATGCTGGTTCATCAGGATGGCGGAGGTAATGCCCTCATCCACCCTGATGGATGTAACAGTAAATCAGGCTCTTAGCTCTTACAACAGTCTGATATATGCAGGGTGGCGTCCTGCCCTTGGTTCCTGTTGTGCTTGTTTACTTCTCATGTCTCGCGTTCTACTTCTCTGACATATTCTCTCTACCACAGCCCTCTTGAAATATTTTTTTAGGCCTGAGATTTGACTTCTTTGGCCTCACATTATTTTATTGTCCAACAGCATCCTAGGTGGTTGTGTTGCATGGCTTTCTTCAGGTCCTCATTCATGCATGAGTTGTATCCCTCCTTACCTGCCGCAATGCCTGGTTGCACTTCTGTGGATATTGTTCAGGCACTGACTATGCAGAAGGCCACTGGCATCCACTATTGGCTGAAACATGCCTGTTGTACTCTGGGTGGCAGGAGCAGAATTACTTTCTGCTGTTGCTCACTGTTGCCTCAAGATGTTGTTGGATGTCCTGAGCTCTTCAAGGAGGATTCAGATTCCACCAATCCAAAGTATGCCCATCTTTGCCCTACAACATCTTGGATAAACTATCATGAGTGACCATTATGCAGGGGGATAGAAATCCATACCAACAAGTAGTGAAGTACAACATCAGTGCAAAGCAGAAGAAACGCCTGCTCCAATAAAAGCAGCTCAGAGGAGCAGCATCCCATACTGGCTGCACTGGCATGTTGTGGTTGGGGATCATCATATGTCATCATACTCATCATGTTTCAATCAACCAGTTTTTTCTTGTCAGATCCGAAGTTGGGTACTAATTACCCATAACAAATAAGAGCTGTGTATTTGCCGTGTATACACCCAGGTCTTGGGTTTTTCAGCAGTGCGACCGGTGCAGCCGCACTGCATGCTGACCTGCAGAGAGGGATGCTGACCTGCAGAGGGGGGCGCTGACCTCAAGGGGTCTGCTGTGTTTAGCAATAACTTATGATTGGAGAGATGAGGGGCACTTTTGCCCAGTGTTAGTGAGAGAATCCAAGGAGGAGGTCATATGGGTGCCAATCATGATTGTCGCACCAGGCGCCACCGGCGCTGTATACACCAATACTTACGAACATACCTAGTTTAACCACTTGGCTGCGGCGGTAATTTTGCCGCAGTGCTAGAGGGGGTGGGGGCCGCGGGGCGCTGCCATGCTGTCGACGGAACCACTCCGGCACGAGCCTCGGGCACGCTGTGCTTGTGACGGAGTGGTTCCGTCACGGCCCCGCCCGCTCAATAGAACGCGCCGCGCAGGCTTGGCGGCCGGGCTGGGACGGAACCACTCAGTCACCAGCACGGCACGTCCGTGGCTGGTGACGAAGTGGTTCCGTCACCAGCATCGATGGTGTTAAGATCTCTGATTCACTTTTCACAGGATTACGTGTCAACGCATCACATGTATCAACAGGCCATGCGGCATAGCAGGACTGTGCTTGCATAATTCATCATTTTGCTCTCGATGGAGTGAGCAGCTCAAGGCTAAGGGTACATGCGCAATGAGCCTCAAATGTCCCTCCCCATTAATATTCATGAGGTGGTACTTGGCTCTATCTCTCTGTGAGCATCTGTAAAATGCCCAGATGGGGGTCTGCAAGAGCCTGCATAGTTCCGAACATCTTCACTTTTTCAAGATGCCAGCTTTGTTCCCCTTGTCCCTTTCTGGTGCAAGTCCACAATGAAATAATTGTTCATTGTCTGTACTAGAATTTGTTTCAGACTTCATTTTCTGCTCGTGCTATCAAATGACTGAAGGAAGGGTCAATTTCTGACACTTTGAGCCTCTCTTTCGCATCTTGGCTTGATCTTTTTTATTTCAGGTGAATTTTATTTCCTTTAAGTACAGGAGAAATATTAACAAACAGCAGCAATACAAGTGTAATGGGTGTAATATGCAGTTAAAAGTATAGAGAAGTGACATTGTGAGGTTATGGTTAGAATACATAAGCAGTGGAAATGATAAAATTGCATAGCACCATAATATGAACAACGGGCTGCTGTATTGCTGTCTCATGATGAAAAGAAATGAAGACATACATCACGAGTGAATATAGAAGAGTGAGAAGAGAACAAAGAGAAGCTGAAGGTAGAAGTGAAGGGGAGGAGGGGATGGGGGAATATGTTCAGGATGGCTTTGATTTCTGCAGGTTGAGATCTAGTTTATTTCACAATCGGTTGGAGATGCTGTTAGTAAACTTTCTATTAGTCATAATGTTATCAGAGCTCCTTATAAAACATAACCAAGCCCACCCTGTATTGTAGATTAGAATATTAGGGGCTTATTTACAAGGGAATGGCGAAGCGTGGAGTTAAGCATACGTTGTTAACGCCGCGGTCCGCCTTTCTGAAAATGCAGGGATGTGCCGTATTCACAAGAATGCGACCCATCCCTGTGTTTCCCCAATCGCTGGCACTAAATCTAGCTGCCTGTCGCCAACGCAGGCAACCTTTCACCATAGTGCAAGGGTGCCTGCGTTGGGGGGGTTGATTGTTTATGTGCAGGAAGGTGTCCCTAATTTTGGTGCTGCCTCCTATTTACGCCACCCTTGTCAAAATCAATGGGTGTTGCGGCAGAACTCCCAACGCAACACCAATTGCCCTCCCCTTTCACGCTAACTGTAGCATGAAAGGAGGCCTTATTTACGTGCCATCTTGTAAATAAGCCGAAGGGTTTATCGCCACAGGAACATCGTAAAAAGTGACGTTCCTGTAACGATAGTGGCTTGTTAATATGCCCCTTACTGTTTTTCCAGTCTCTAAGAATGGTTTTAGTACCAATCGTTAGTAGAAGTCTAGGGGGAGAGCAGTGCTTGATTTGTAAAACAATAAGTGCCAGGGCCTTGTAAGGAGGCTACCGCAGCTCACACTACCCATTGCCCTTGCAATGCTGCCAACGACAGTACCAACACAACCGCTAACCATCACACTGACAATTCAGACTATTCAAGGCACCAACGCTATAAGAATGGCTTGGGCGCAAGGTATTAGTAATTTTTAATCTATTTTGATTTAATAAACAACTGTTGTTCTCATACCTAAAACAGACAAACAACGCCCCCATGTGGCAGACTGCCATAAGTGCCAGTGTTGACAATTAAGTGCCAGTGTCGAGCACCTGAAACCACCAGCACAAATGAAGCACTGACTGAGGTCCCAGCGTTCAAGTTTCAGACGAGGGTCTATGTGCCACTGGCCAAGGATGACATTGCAACAATTTATGGTAATTCAACTTTAGACAATTTTATAGTTTGTTCAATTTCTCACCATAGGAGTAGAGTGGTCTCAAAGCAGAAGAGTATATGACCAAAGTTTTCTGGCTTTTAAGAACAGCTCTAGTAGGAGGTGGAATCATTTGGAACTTGCTTAACAGATTTCTAGGGGAAACAAAATCATGACTGACCCTGAATTTGCAATCATATAATAATTATACATTATGTTTTAGGGAGGTCACTGAAATGCAGTTCCATAATTTTTTGGTTGGGGTGTTATACTCAAGGAGCTTCTACATTTCTTTTGGAAACATGATGGTTTTAGGTTTTCTTTTATCTATATAGTGATATACTTGTGCAGCCGTATGGTCCTGTGTAGAGATTTAATTAAGAAATTTGATGATGTTGGGGGTTTTTGAAATATTTAGTTTCCTTAGAGAGGCTTTAACCAAGCTGCCGACTAGGATCCCCCCAGTACAGCTCACCCCGGATTCCTACCCATATGTGGCCATACTTACTAACGTTCCACCCCTACTGGAGGGTCAAAGAGAAACCTATGACACACTAAAAAACAAGGCCATGCATTGGCTTCGTGTCAATAGACCCCTGCCAGGGGGAGTGGACGGCCTGATAATTGGGGCCAGAAGGGTCAACTGGATAGGGAACACCTTAAAAAAACAGGGGGGTGAGTGCATTATAATTAACTTCCAGGACCCAAGGGTTGTGGGGTTGATTACGGGACCTGGCTGGAATATTAGTATTGGTGGGATTGGGGTTGTGGACCTCACCTTTTTTTATCCCAGACCGGTGGTGATTTATCCTGGGGGCTGTAGGGAGCAATCGAGATCTAGTCTCTGTCCCTGGTTAGAGGCTGGTCCCCCCACTGCTCCAATACCAAGAATAAATGATTGCTATAAACAGGCATTTAACCCCCTTAATTGGCAGGGGCAGATGAGGTGGGGATGTTGACAGAGATCTGCCGAACAAACAAACTTGGAAGGAAGCATCCCAGATGTAACATTGACACCTAATGAGGATGCAATGTGTCAAATATCTGAAGTGGCGAACGAGAGGGATGGGAACATTATTGTATGTTCGGAGGGCTGGGTGGGTGAACCGGGTCTTTCAACCACCATCTGTACTAAGGAGGGAACTGATGTAAATTGTACAAATATTGTTCTAGGAGAGAATTGTGATTGCGGGAGGCTGACTGATGCACCGCCCATGGCACCTAACGAAAAGGGGACTTGTATTGAAAATTCCCTGGAGAGATTTTTGTCATGGAATATAGCGGGGCTGGGGGCCAGATTGTTGTCACAGCACTGGATAGATTTTGTAAGTGGGTTTCAAATGTGCCTATTCCAAGAAACGTGGGCTTGTGACCCAATTCATTTCCCGGGTTACTTAAATTTTTGTATACCAGCAACGAGAGGCCCGAGGGGTAGACCCATGGGTGGCCTCACAGTCTGGATCAAGCAAAACTCAAAAGTAAAAACAAAAATGATTGATCTAGGTTGCAAGGATATACAATTACTGAGATTATCTGTAGGAATGGGTGGTGTGATAGACATTTATAACATTTATGCTAGGGGCAAGAGTCTTGGGAATTCTGCTACCCTAGAAGTTCTGTCCGCCTCCCTCGAATCCCAGTCACTTGGAAATAGAGTGATTTTGGCTGGTGATTTGAATAGGACATTTGAGCCTCTTGAAAATACTGTATATCCAATAGGACTAGAGGAAGATGCCCTCTGGGGCATCCCAAATCTAAACCTCATACCTGTGAAGCGGTGGACAAAAGATATTTTGTTGTTGAATGCGTTATGTCTGGAGTATGGTCTGAGGGCTCTCAATGGCAGGACAAAAAGCGACCAAGGAGGTAATTGTTCATTCGACAATGGTCATAACAAAAGCAGGATTGACTATGTCATCTGTAGTCTTGAGTTATGGTGTGGCGTGGGTGATATGGAAATTATGGGGAGAGTAGAAAGTGACCATAACCCCCTCTGTGTCTCCCACTCATGGTGGAGGGCCGCACGTGCCAACCCAGTGTCAGGTAGTGAGAGCGTACCTGTTATGGCCAATGACTCAAGAAGGGTGAAATGGCCATGTGTGCTGGCCAATTTGGCCACCTTGGAATCCATTAATTTGGAGGTAGACAATGCTATTGCTGCCATGGAAAAAGTAGATTCTGTAACACCAGGCTCCGTCCAAATAACTGATATACATGACACATTCTTCTCTCTGATAAAACCGCACTTTATTAAGCCAGTGAAGGCTAACAGGAAAGTACCCGTTACATTGGCGAGCTGGTTCAACAAACAGTGTAGGGCAGCCAGATTGGAGTTGGGCAGAGCACTCAAAAGCAGGGATAAGGCCTTGATTAGCGCCACCAGGAAACATTATAATGACAGCATCCGCAAGGCTAAGAAGCGGTGGGATGAGGAGTATTGGGAGGAGCTACTCGAGGCCGCAGGGCAAAAGGATTCCAGACTTTTCTGGAAAATTGTGAAATGGGGAAGAGGGGGTACCCCTAATAATCCCGACAACAATGTCGATGAGGCATTGTGGGTCGAGTATTTTAAACCCCAGTATGCTGAGAGTAGGGATATAGTGGCCATAGAATCAATTCCTATGGTATTTTGCAAGGGTGATTTATTTTTAACTAAGGATGCGGAACTTGTAATTTCAACCCTGCAGGGGGGGAAAGCCCCTGGGCTAGATGGAATCCCCTCAGACATTTTTAAGCACGACAAGGTTCGGTGGGCAAAATATGCGACCTTGTTGGGAAACGGCCTAGCCAAAGGGGCAAAAATCCCCAATATATGGAAGGGGGCAATAATTATACCGATCTTCAAGAAAGGTGACCGGTCACTCCCGGCAAATTATAGACCAATAAGTTTGCTGGCCACCATGCAAAAAGTAGTGGGGAAGATGTTGGTCGACAAACTTATGGCCTGGGTAGAGGACAATAATGCTTTATCCCCCTTCCAGGCAGGATTTAGACGTGCAACCAGTACGGTCGATCAAATTTTTCGCTTCACCATGCTACGGTGGGGGACTGTACTCCTGGGTAAAGGCAGCCTTTATGTAGCATTTGTAGATCTAAGGGCTGCCTTTGATCTGGTGCCTAGGAGCACGTTGTGGGAGGTTTTGTCCAAGATAGGGGTCCCACTTGATTTGCTCACGCTGATAATGCGTCTCCATGAAAGTAACTATGCCAAGGTCCAGTGGGGGAGGAATGGGGAATCCACTACCAACTTCCCAGTCGAGCGGGGGGTACGGCAGGGATGTGCAATGGCACCCCTGCTGTTCTCCCTGTTCATCAATGGCATAGTGGATAGGATATTTGACGCAATGGTTGACGCACCTTCGTTAGCGGGCATCAGAGTCCCAATTCTGATGTTCGCTGACGACACCTTGATTGTGTCCAAGACCCCGTCGGGTCTTCAGCGCGCCCTGAATATATTCGATACATTCTGTAAAGAACGGGGCCTAGAGGTTAATGTAAATAAAACCAAGTTGATGGCCTTTGGGCAAAAGCGCCAAGCTCAACCCAAGGTATTCTTGAATAACATCAAACTAGAGTTAGTAAATGTTTTTACATACCTTGGTGTGGAAATATCAAGCAAACTTGGTTGGTCACGACACATAGAGAAGGCGGTGTTGAAACACCAGCAGATTTCGGGGGCCCTCAGGGCAGAGCAAGTAAAATCTAAAACTAGGCCTATAAAACCTGTTCTTATGGTTTATGACGCAAAAGCCCTGGGCGCAACCCTTTATGGGGCTGAAGTCTGGGGCTTTGATAGTCTTACCATCCTCCAAAGATCTGAGAACAGGTTTATGAGAGGGATAACTAGTCTCCCCCAAAGCACCCCTTTAATACCGCTTGGTTTTGATTTAGGCAGAAGATCACTTAGTGACCGTGCCCGATTGAGGCCTATCCTCTATTGGAGACGGCTATGGACAACCGTGGAAATAAGACACTACGCTGAGGGGTTCTTAGCACTAGCCAAATCAGATGCTTTTCGTAAAATCACATGGCTAAAAATGCTAAGGGACGTCCTTGCCGAGCTTGGGCTCTCCAAACTCTGGGAAAATCCCCTTGGGGAAGTATTCCCTAGTAAATCCAGCATTAAGGAAATATATTGGGATTATATCGATCAGAAGCTCTGGAGGAGCGTAACCTCGGAATCCATGGGGGGTAGATTCATAGAAATTAAATTAAGACCAGCCCTAGAAAAGTATTGGGACTGTATAACTGTTCCATTAGATAGGAAACTATTTTTCCAATTAAGGGCAGGTTCTCTCCCCTTGAGGTGTTTGACGTCCAGTTGGAGAACTAGTAGTAGTTCGTGCTGCCCGTCATGTGGGGCCCCCAATGAAAGCATCGCACATTTTCTTTTTTTATGCGAGGCTTATGTAAACCCAAGAAAATTTTGGTTGGCACCTGTCTGTAGGAACCTTGGTGTCCCAAGCGGCGTAGAGGGGCTGAGAATTATTTGTTCCTCCACTGAAATGTCCATCGTAGTTGGAACGGCAAAATATCTTGGGTGGGCATGGTCCATAAGGAGGAGGGCTCTATCCTCTAATGTGTCTTGATTTTTACCTCTTCCGCTGTTTGATTTATTCTTGCAAGCATCTACTGGGAGAAAGACATGAATTTTAATTAGAAAATGCTGCTAATATGTATGTTGGGAGTTTTGACTGTATAAACTTGGGAATGGTCCGTAACGCGGAGGTTTCTACACCTTAACATGCATTTAGTTTCAGCACTTTATGAGAAAGCTTATTTTAATCCCAATTGGCAATGACTTTTATGCTTATGTACCAAGTATTTTTAATTATAAATTTATTGCTATTGAATGTTTGAAGTTTTAAAAATGTATGAATTTATGTGTGTGCTTTTATGAGTGTATAACTCGAATAAAGCTTTTTCAATCAATCTAGAGAGGCTTGCACTTTAAGAACTTGTAAAAGTCAAGGCCAATGAGTTTGTGTTTTTTCTGTAACATAGCAAAGGATGGGAGTTGTTGTGGGTAGTACCAAGATCTGATAGCCCTTCCTCCTTTCTCTAACTAATCTTTCCAAAGCATCGTTTTGCCTTCAACTGTTACGTTCTCATTGAGCCATAGGCCGGCCAGGTCTAAACCTCGAAGGTGGTAATGAGATGACTTGCCAAGTGTTCTAAGAGTATAATGGTATCTTTTAAAATACTTTGTGAGTGAGGTGTTTTAGGGCCCACTGTTGTAAGGGTGTTGTATATAAATTGCTGATATAAATACATAGAACAAAGCCATTTTGTATAATTATGTGTAACTGCAGATCTTTGCAGAAATGTTGTGCAATAAACTGAAAGCAAACTAAACAGATTTCTCTCACCTCTAGGCTAGCAAACTTTGAGGGATGGACAGCTACCCATTAGCAAAGGGTAAGTGTTATCTGAATGTAGGAAGTGATCCGTAATCCATGTCAGTCTATTTAAATAAATGTCCTTGGGGATGTTTGATATCAAATGTTGTTGAGCGTATATGGAATTGTAAAGGGGATTTTGAGCATAAGAAAGTGTTTCTTCTGCAGGAGTCAGGGACAGGGTCTAGGAAGTCTGTATACGTATATATTGTACTCAGTTAAAAGTTTGATTGCAGTGAGTGTGTTGAAAAGAGAGCATGTATGTGTATGTCAGATTGTCTGCAGGTTATACTAAAGCAACAAAGAGGTTACTGAATTTCATTGGTGTAAGTATGGGACTCTGTGAACTTCGCACAGCCAATAGATAGAACAAAATGACTTCTCAGAATGCCTGAATATTAAAAGTACATCATCCAGTGGTCTGTGGTTGTTGCAGGTTCTTAACATAAATAAACACCGATGGTTCATGGTATATATTGGACCTAGCCCTTTCTACAGATATTTGTTTTGCCTACCTCTGTTTTCCTTTGCTAAACCTGCTTTTGTTGGCTTTGTAGTCCCAAGTAAATGGTACTGCATGCACACAGGGCCTGTAGATAAGATGTTACCAATGGGCTGCAGCACTCATTGTTTTACCCAGTGATTTGGCCTTTTAAAGCATGTCTCAGGCTTACCACTGTAGCATGTAGTACAGTTTTTAACAGCTATTTTGATCTGGAAAAATAAACTCTTTACTATGCATAAACCTTCGTTTGTAATCCTTATAGGTCAGCCCTGAGGTAAGCCCTAAAGGCTCAAAGGACAACGTGCATAGGATTTGAAAGCATGACCTATGCATTTAAGTTTTAAAAGTCCTGGCAGTGAAAAACTCATAAAGTTGTTTTTCACTGTTGTAAAGTGGGTTATCTTATTACACTTATCAGTGCCAACATCAGATTGGGAGCAGCTAGAGATATGATGTTTACACTCAAAGTACTAGTCGTTTTACATCTTCTTTAACTGTGAAGTTGGATTTTAACATACAATTTTGAAGATGCCACTTTTAGAAAGTTGCCTTTTTCTTGCCCAAACTAACTATGCCTTCCTGGGTCACATGGTGTTGGGGGGGGTGTATTGCTTCCAGACAGTGAGACAAAGGAATCCTCAGTGTGAGAGGAGAGAGTCTTCCTGACAGAATGGTTGGGGAGGAGCTTTGCCCTGCCCTGACTACAAAGGGCCCTGCCTGCAGCACACACAAAGAAACCTAACAACAGGTCTGTCCTTCTCCTTGTCACCTTAGACAGTTTGGAACCAGGAGCAGGGAAAGTGGAAGAAACAACCAGAACCAGTGTTGGGGGTAGGTTCGGGAATTCCACCAAACAAGGGCTGCAACAAGGTATAAAAGCAGGACCCTCAGAACATCTCATCTGAATATGCCTGACCCAGTGGAAGATTGAGAAGAAGAAGGGCTGTCCTGCTGCTAGAAGGTCTGTCTGCCTTGCTTTCTGAAGAAAGAAGATTGGAATTGTTTGCTTTAATACCAGGCTACAAAAAGTGCCACTAGGGGCAGTTGCCAAACCTCCTGTGCAAGCTACAGGGGCACAACAAGCTTCCAGAGGCCTCCCTGCAACTTCCCTGCTGACCATCACCACCTGGGCCTGCCTGAGCCCTGCTACAGCTTCTGCTGAAGGGAGTCCTGATCCCCTCAAGGTGTCCCCCATGTGCAGGACGCTTGGCTGGAATCATTGAGAGCTCCTCCTCAAGAAAAGTTATAAACTCTGAGGTTTTGGCTCTCCATGTCCACAATGTGACCTCTTTACGCTGAGAATCAACCGCCCACAGAGATCGCCCACACAAAGCTACAGCAGCAACCATACGCAAAGACCGACAATGCGAAATCTGCACTTCACAGCAACAGCCACTGTCTGTAACGATCAACTAATGCAAAGCTCAAGTGATAACCAGCTCTTGTTGCTACAGCAACAACCATCCACAACACTCGCCCTGCTCCTAGGGCCAAAAGCCTCCTCATCACATTCTCTCCAATGTGAACAGAACTCTTTGTGCCAGACTTGAAAAAGTAACTCTCCAGCGGAATTAGCCTGATCCCTGTATCTGACCTGTGCTCTATTGCAGCTTACCTGTACATGTGACTTTCAACGTTGTAGTGCATCCTGACAACTGTGAGTGATGCTTTGCTCTTCTTCATACAATTTTTACTAGGTGTGGGCAGAAATACATTAAAATGTTTCCAGATTCTGTGGAATTCCTCAACAGGGAGGAGTGGACATTTGGTTATACTTTCTTTGCGTAAAATGCACCCTCCTGTCCAAAAATGAATGCGAGAATGTATTTTGCCTAAGAAAGTAGTGCAGCTTCCGGACGCCCTTACATATTGTGCAGTGATTAAAATCTTAATCACTGTAGTGTATGTAAGTGTGCCGAGGAGCACAGTGGTTTCAAAACACGGCAAGAAGATGGATAAGTCCCTCTACATTTATAAACTGCTTACTCTTGGCACCCTTACATACTCTTCATGATTACATCTTTTAATCACTACAAAGTATGTAAGGGTGCCGAGTGACATGCAGGGGTTTCTAAACATAGACTGCTCCCTCTTCTCGCCATGTTTAAAAACCACTGCATACCCCTCGGAGCCCTTACATACCCTGCAGTGATTAAATAATCGTTGTAGAGTATATAAGGGTGCCCAAAGTTTAAAGCAGTTAATTCCGCTGGCAGAGCGGTGGAATTAATCAGTAATTTCGTATCACAAAAGTAACACAACATTACCAAATTTCTCAGAATCTGCCAGAGGAATGAAAAATTACACACAGGCCTAATTTTTACCTAAATTTTTAAAGAATAATATCACCAGTTCTACTGATTACATGTTGGTCTAGTATCAATTTATTTATTAAAATTTACTCTATTTTCTAAATTAGGTTGGGATTTTTGTTGTGTTGAATATTCACTGTATTTCTGTTGGTGTTCTCCATAAATACATATATATATACATATTTACATACACATTAAGCCTGACTGCTTTTGTGCCAAACTACCAGAAGATTAAGCATTGGTTAATTTAGTGACTGTTTGTGGTTCATCCTGACAAAGATTGTAGTTGTTGCTTGAGCGGGGTTTCTGCCTCGCTCAGCCAATAAACCAATCTCTTACAACATATTCTTCCTTTTATGAATTATTCTCAATTTTAATGGCCCTCTAAAGGAAAAGGTGGTGTTTAGTGATATCAAGTCAGTCTCAGAGTCAGCAAACCCTTTCCGTGGGTTTTAGCAGCTTAAGCATAGACTTGGGATCTGCCAAATGTTTGCACCATTCCATACAATTGTTTTCACTTTTTTCACGTCTCAAAATTGCTTTGGGATGTTGATCTCTAAGAGTTCTGAAAATCAATGGTCTAGAGGATCCAGGCAGAGCCATGTTTTAAAAAGGGATCCTATGGGCATTTTCAATTTCAATGTCTTTGGCAAAGGTGATGCCAAGGGACTTTTGAATCCACGATTCTAGGAAGTTTATACTTCTTCCCCTTCCCCTGTCTTTTTCTGCATTCTCTGGCAGGCCTAATATCCTTAGGTTCCCCCTTCTATTCCTATCCTTGAGTTAGTTGATTTCCCTTTCAAGCACTTCAACCTTTGTGGATTACAAGTTTGACTTTTTCAACAGTATGTTCTGTGAGTCCTCCGAGCTGCTTATTCTTGATTTAGCTTCTTCAACTCTGTTTGAAAGAGCTTTCAGGTCGCCCCTCAAGCCAGACATTTTGTTTAGTAGAATTTCACTGTTGGTTTTGGTGCTGTGTGTTGGTTCAAAGAGGGAGATCACGCTTTGAGGGATTAACTCTGTGTTTGCAGGACAGTCAGTTTTTCCCTTGATAGGAGAGTCTGGAATTTGTGGTTCATGTTTTATTCTTTTAGTTCTTTAATGTCCTTGTCTTACGATTCCACCATGGTCACCTGTTGTGGACAGATGATGTCCAAAAAGGGGAAACAGCATTTACAACACTGTCGGTACAACGCGGTGCCATTACAATGCAGTCAATACAATTACCGCATTTTTACTACCCATAACATTACAAAGCAAGTCATTACAACAACTTGCTGTATGGGGCTTTAGGTGTTGGATTTGCAATCCAACACCTTCCCTACTGTTGCACAGACTGGAGTTGGAACAGAAATGTATACTATTCCAAATACCAGCACCCCATACAGCAAGTTGTTGTAATGGCTTGCGTTGTAATGGTACGCATGGTAACAACGCGGTTGTTGTACTGACCGCATTCTAAAGGCATGCATTGTAAACGCATGCATTGCAACATCATATATTCTACAAAAATTTGTGTCTGTAGAGGACAGGAGGTTACAGGTGACTCAGACTCTCTATAGCATTGATAAGTAAGATTCATAGGTGATCTAACCACAGAGGTTCAGTGTATCCAGGCGAGGCTGAGTTTTGTTGGAGTTGGTAAAATAAATAAATGACTTGTTGAAAGTCTGCCCAAAGGTGGTCGTAAGAGTCCAACGTCGGGGGAATTCTGATTTTAATCAGCGCATTAACAGCAGAGTACAACAAACTATTGCTCTGGGAGCTAAGTAAGTTTATGAGTAATCTGGGGTAGCACGTGTGTAGGGGAGTGTAAAGGTAATATTGTTGCTCGAATGATTGGTGCCATTTAGACAAGAATGGCAAAGTGCCCAACCATTGGCAAAGCAGGCAGTACTCATTCAGCAGCATCCCACATACTGTGGGAAAACAGGCCCAATCTTGTGGCGATCCCACATTGCAATGATCACACATTGGAATCATTGGTGTCCTGGAGTCATGCATGTAACATGCACGTGCACCAAAGTGGCTGAGCGTATCTTCAACAGATGAGCGGTGACGGGCTACATGCTTTTCAATTCTATTTGCTGTATTAATATCAGTAAGTTATTTCCTTTAGTTTTCTGCTTGCAGTAGGTAGAGTGGTGAGCCTCATGGTGGTGAAGTAATGCATTTGGGTAGTATTATCATATTTGTACCCGTTTATCTATTTAGAAGTGCTGGTGTTTGGATATTCCTTTAAAAAAATAAGGGACCCCCTGAAAACTCTAGAAGTTCCTAGGACAGGGAAACAACCATCAAGTACATAACATTCCTAGGCAACAAGGGACTTTATGGAAAATCGAGCCCTATACATGAAGCAATGATAGCTGCATAAGCTCAGTGTACCAGTCAAAAAACAGTTAATATTGTATCATTTTATTCATATAAAAGTTAAAAATGGTGACATAAACATACATACAGTCTCATGCACAGGATATCTTTTTTACTTCACCTTTCTATCCGTTTCATTTTTTTCTCTCTTTTCTCTCTGGAGTCTCCCTTTGTATTTTAACGCACAACCGATATCCCTGCTTAAGTTTCAGTGTACCAATACATGTTTAACATGTGAATTGTATATGTATTTTGTATTGTACAGAACCTTTCGTGGCTCTTCCTGAAGAAGGCGATTGCACGCCGAAACGCGCGTAGAAGACTTTATGAACTTTATTACATCTTAGTCACTTGTGATTGTTTTCATTGGACCTGTGTTTTTTATTCCTGTTGTTAAGTAATTGATTGTTTTATGTTTGTGCTAGGTAACTAATACATCACTTGGACATCATGCCATGCACAATCATTTTTGTGTATGTTTATGTCACAATTTTTTACTTTTATGTGAATAAAATGATACAGTTATTTTACTGGTACACTGAGCTTATGCGGCTCTTATTGCTTCATGTATAGGGCTTGATTTTCCATAAAGTCCCTTGCTGCCTAGGTTTGGAAATTCCTAGCCATATTTGTACATCAAGCCATTTATGAGTCATCAACATGCCAACCGCTTGAGAGGTGATCAGCATGGAGAGGAGCTGGAGCTCAGCGGCACCACGCTGAGGCTGGAGCACAGATGGGACCCAAATGGAGCACAGATGAGGACCGGAAGGGAGCACAGCAGTTTAGGAACACACTTGTCAGTCCTGACCATTGGAGACTTCTGTATTGGGGATCTGCAGCAGGGAAGGTATCCAGATGTTGAGTAGAGCTTCAATCTACTTTAGTAGATGGCTGGGAAATTGGATGTGCGATCGTTAATCGTATCATGGCAGCTGGCTGTTTGTATGCCATTTTAAGGTCAGAGTGAAACTTAAGCGCTATTGCGAGGATAGTCCCATCAACCCTCCTGTCTGTGAATAGTGACCCAAAAATAACACCAGCAGTTTGATGATGGGGTTCTTCTATCCCGCAGCCAGTTTTTGTCATGAATCACAGTGTTTCGATGTGTTTATGCAGTGATAGGTGTTCTGCGGCAGAGCTTTGAGACCAGGCAGCCATTTCCTCAGGTCTTTTCATAACTTGGCTTCTCAGACAAGAATGTGTAGATTAGAATGCTCAGCTGAAATGGTTACATACTTGTTTCAAACTGAGGGCATCCTCTTCCTTTCTCATTGAATTTGTCTCAGTCTTTGGAGACTTCCAACGCTTCCTTTCTTTTACCATATCACATTCTCCTCCTTGTAGACCTGTTTGTGAAATACTACAAGTGTGAGCCTGGCTTTTGTATATTTAGTATGCTCCTTCTTAGTTTTCTAGAGGACACTTTGGCCAGATGGACTTGTAAGTCACAGTCTATGCATGTTCATTTTGTTAATAAACTCTCCCGGTCTCAGATTGGCATGTAAAAGATTTTCTTTGTCTCTACAATGCAACAAAAGTGGCACATTCCAAAGGGACATTGGAGGAGGATAAAGAGCCCCATGGTACCACTGTCTGAGACCACAAACACTGACCCTTGCACGGTGCAAACGTTTCAAAAATAGCATTTTCCACTTCACCAATCCCCTCTGCAATGAGCGACCAATCAGTATCAGATGAGGGTTTGTGGAGCACTGACACGTTACCGTAAAAAGTGGGGGGAGTGTTGCTTATTTACCGCATTCATTTATTTGACCAGGAACCACACGATGTTTTCTTATTTGTAGCATTCAAATTCTCATAACAATATGTCGTCCACATGGCCATGCAGCAACACATCTTCCATACCAAAGCTGAGAGTACCAATAAGAACGGAGACAGAGAGAACTAGGACTCCTGAAGCTCATTGGCATAAAGATGTGGGTTACTAGACTTTTACATTTCTCTTCTGTACTAAATCTTTGTTGTTAGATAATTAGTATGACATCTCATGGTTATTAAGACAATCCTCGTCACCAGGAAAAAGCTAGTGGAAAAGAACTTGGATATATGTGGTATCTGCCCGTAACAACCCCATTGTCGCTGGTTATTGGTAATCTTTCCCTCAAGCCTAGTAGCCACAGCATTCATCTCTGATGATCATGCTGTAGTGGACTGATTTAAATGACGTCTGACACCTACAAATAGGCGACCAGTGCCGGGGGAGGGCCACACCACACTACGGCACCAGGATACCACTGGGCTGCTACACTCCGGACCTAAAGATTTCCTGCTGGGCTGCCATAATATAAGACTTTTGCTGTCCCAGAGAAATAATGCTATAAGATTTCCTAATAGGCCGCCTTAATGTTACATTTTTAGTGCTTCAGAGGCATAATACTTATTAATATTATTGTGGAAGGATGGAAGACTCTCACTTCTGTTTTTAATTTATGCTGTTTTAATTCTTCACTTCACTTATCTGTGGGATTGAAGAGGTGACTCTGCTCTCGCCACGATTTCTGTCGCTCTCCTTGATCTGTGGGGTCCGTCCGTGCTAGCGGACCCACCATCTTGGAGTCAGCGTTTTAGCATTCTAGCTTTCTCCTGCTCCTCACGGCAGGGCTCCATAAAAGTCGACGATGGCACGAGTGCGCCGTCGGCGCGCCAAAGGCAAGCCCGTCCGCGCTAAGGACGCGCTCAGCGCCAGCCACGCTGCCCATTCTGGTGCTGGCGTGGGATCTGGTGTGGGATTCTGCCCTATAAGCTATTTTAGTGATGAGCTTTATCATATTTGGTGAGTTAGGTAGAGATAAGGGGGTTCTCTGGTTTGCTGAGTCGGCCGCTCCTATAGGAGTTTTTTCAGACAAAGGTCTTTTGGCCTCTGGGCTTTTAAATGTTAGGTCTCTGCCCAAGCATAGCGTGGAAATTCAGCCGATGCTGGAACTACACAAGCTTGATGTGTTGTTTATGACAGAGACTTGGACCTACTCAGATTGTGAGGTTGACCCTGGTTGGGCTTGTCCGCCCGGCTACAAAATCTATCATCAACCAAGACTGAGTGGGAGGGGGAGTGGGGTTGTGAAGAACCGGGTTTTAGAACCCAGCGGCACCAGGGACACGCCCAAAGTCTTCGGGTTCTCCTGTCTTGGCAAACAGAGACACGGAATACTTCTAGGTGGCGTCAGAGATCAAATTTATTAGCTGCAGCTAGTAACAGTAATCCCAGCAATACAACACGGTGTACAACTCAAGAAACTGTTCAATTTTCATAGAGCAAGACATCAGTATTTATACACAATATTCTCATTATAAATGTACACCCACTGCGCAAAATTCTGACCAATAGGACACATTTTCTAACTGAGTATCACATTAACAAAAACCCAATTTACAGTAACCCAACTCAAAAGTTAATTATTGGGAATGTCCCAAATTCAATTTCCACAAGCCGGACAAACCCATAATTGAAAGCACTACCCATGTAATGAAAAGTCGTAAGGAAAGAAACAATTCAGATGCTGATTAGGATAAGATATGTGCAAGGGAACTAAAAGTTAACGAGGTCCTGAACATTGATTGGTAATCTCAGACAAGAATCAAACCAAGGGAATTTGGCTTCGTGAAGGGTCAGTTTCAGGTGAAGAGGTCAGCGTCCTGCAGTTCACTCACAAGTCAGAAAGGGCAAGTTAATATGTACATTGACAACAAAGCCCATGCAACTTTGTTCGTTCGTTTACCACATAGGCCTACGTGAGGGCAACACAAAATGGCGTTATGAACAACGCAAACAAAATGGAGTCAGGTCCCTATAACCACGGAACCTCAGTTGGGGTGATCTATGAGGTTGGTGACTATTGACATTGATGTGGTTACAGGATATGAACTACTTGGCTTTGCCATTAAGAACGATCATGGTCTTATTTTAAAGGGGGTCATTTTTTATAGACCTCCCAGGGCTTTTAGTGTGCATCAGCAGCAATCACTGTTGGATACCTTCACTAATATGGCAGCTGCGCACCGTAAATTAGTGATTTTGGGTGAATTTAATTTGTGGTTAAATGGCTCTCTTGATTCTGGCTTTTATAATGTACTTCTCTCTTGTGAAGGTCTTGGCCTCTTTCAGCAGGTATTCAAGGCCACTCATAAAGGTGGGCACCTTCTTGATTTAATTTTTTCAGAAGCCCATCTCCTGTATATTGGGGAAACTCTGCCTATGTAGTGGAGTGACCATTTTCTGATCAAATTCTTTGTAAAGTCCAGCACCCACAACACTCAGGCACCTCGCTCTATGACGGAATACATCAGTAGAGACTGGAAGTCTCTCCTACGGAAGAGGGGTCTTGACTCTTTGTTCAAGGTTGAGAACTGCTTCACTTTAGACAAGCAAGTCGAGGAGAATTATGCCTCTCTGTGCCTGAAGATCACCTCGGTCTTGGACTCCCTGGCCCCTTTGAAAAAATATAGATGTAGTGGTAGACCCTCGGCCCCTTGGTATAATGATAATTTGAAAAAATTGAAATTAGCGTGCAAGCAGGCTGAGAGGAGGTGGAGACGAGGTTATAAGGATAAGGATGAGCTCACGTGGAAATCTAAAATTGAGGGCTATAAGAAGGATATTATAAGGACCAAGGCAGAGTACCTCTCTTCCATGATTCGTAATGCCTCTAATAGTTCCAGAGGTATTTTTAACATCTTGAACAGTCTTATCAGCCATGATTGCTCTAAGAATGTGATACCCCCTCTCAAGAACTCTGTGAGAACCTGGCTAGGTTCTTCCATGATTAAATTAAATCTATTATTGAGGATTTGGGGGGGGCATCTGCAACCAGGGGCTGTAGCCTCTGAGGCTATGGGCATTGACGTTCCCGTGGTGAGTGGTTCAGAGGGTGGGGGTGCCACCCCTGTTTGTCTGGCTGTTAACTATTTATCTGAGTTCATGCCTCTGGCAGCGGAGGACTTCAGTAGGATGGCACAGGGTATTTCCTCCGGCTCTCCTCTGGACCCTGTACCACATAAAATCTGGAAGGAGTTTGAGGTAGAATTGTTCCCAACACTTCGTCTGGTTTGGAACCAGCCTCTTGCTAGCGGACTGGTTCTGTCTCAATGGAAGCAAGCACTGGGGACATCTCTGCTTAACAAGCCTTCCCTTGACCCAGAGTGCTCTAAGAACTGCAGGCCTATCTCCCTGTTGCCTTTTCCGTCTAAGATTGTAGAACGCGTGGTTAGTAGCACCCTTTCTAGGCACCTGGAGCAACATAATTTAATGGAGGCGGTTCCGTTTGGATTCCGGCCATCCCACTGTACCGAGACGGCCTTGTTGACCGTTATGGATGAACTTCGGATGCGAGCAGACAGGGGCCAGGCAGCTGTGCTGATTCTGCGTGACCTGTCTGCCCCCTTCGATACGGTCAACCATGGGATCCTGCTGAGAAGACTGAGAGAGGCGGGGGTGATGGGTTGTGCCTTGTGGTGGTTCCAGTCTTTTTTACTGGGCAGACAGCAGGCAGTGTCCCTCCCTCCCTTTCAATCTGCCTTTACCAATGTTTTGCATGGTGTGCCACAGGGCTTGGAAATCAGCCCGATCTTATTTAATATCTATCTGAAACCCCTGATTGCGGTCATCAAAGCATATAATATCAACATCGTAAATTATGCTGATGACACGCAGCTGATTCTCTCCTTTGAGGGAGATCAGTCGATGTCAGTGGAAGTGTTTCACAATTGTCTGCGGGACACGGCCTGTTGGCTAAAGGACAACTCGCTACAATTTAATGCGGGTAAGACTGAGGTGATTTTCTGTTCAGCGAACAGGATTCCTCATGTCCTGCCCAGCAATTTCTGGCCTACTGATGCCTCGACCGACGTTCGGCCAGTTAAAAAGGTCCGTAACCTGGGCATTATGTTCTATAATAAACTTACTATGGAAGCCCAGGTTACAAAAACGGCGGCCTGCTGTTTTGCAATAATTAGATCTTTGCTTAAAATCTTTCCTTTGCTGCCCCCTCAGGCGCGTGCGGTAGTGGCAAGCAGTACGATTCTCAGCAGGCTAGATTATTGTAATGCCCTGTTGCTTGACTCTCCGAAGTCTCTTCTGGACAGGCTACAGAGGATTCAGTCAGCGGCAGCCAAGTTAGCTCTAGGGCTGCCAAGAAGGTCTTCTTCCTCCGCGGCCCTGGCAGAGCTGCATTGGCTCCCGTTGAGACAGAGAGTTTAGTTTAAGTCTCTCTGTCTTGTCTTTAAAGCCCTTCACCGGCTGGGACCTGCGCTCATGCGGAGAAAGTTTGAATGGTATGTTCCCATGAGAAGTCTCAGCTCCTCATCGGCGAGACTGGTGAAGGTACCGAGGTTTAGGAAAGTCGGGTCAGGTGGCAGATCTTTTGGTGTGGTAGCGGCCAAACTTTGGAACAAACTCCCGTGGGAGATTAAACAAATCAGGGACCTCCTTCCGTTTAGACGAAGTCTGAAAACCTGGTTGTTCCCCAAGACTTAGTTGCCTGCCGGTGCTCCGGCACTTTCTTATCTGTACTCTGAGTTGCTTAGCGCCAGGATGCCTGTAAGGTGATAGTGCACTCTATAAATTAAATAAATGGAATAAAAAAATAAACTTTGCCCTGGGCTGCTACAAGTAACAGTTTTACTGGTGCTGAAGAATAATGCTCAAGGGTATTGTGGAAGGCCCATAGATTTCCTTTGGGGTGGCTACAATATAACGATTTTGCTACTTGTGAAATGTCACTCCGTGGAATACATATAAATACAGCAAGATTCTCTGGAGTTCCACGAGTGGGTGGAATCAGCACGTCGCACCGCTGGTGATGATTTTTAGTGCCGGGAGCTTGTTCCATGCTGCGAAATCAGTGCAAATGGCACCACCCGGTGCGCCAGAATGCGCTCCTTCTTTGCTGCCAATCAAGTAGATTTGTCACCGTAAACGATCGCGACCACCCGTGTTAGGAATATATCACTGGGTGTCGTCCTAGCACCTGAAAAATCACGCTAGTGGACGGCAATTCTCACTCGCACTTACCAACTTACAGTTTGGCGTGCCACATGTGAGAAAAACCTCTGCCAAGCGGCGGTTGGCGGAGCATTGCCAGAACTCCACTTTACAAGCGTAATGAGGAGTTGGCAAAACTCTATGAACTCCTCTGGCAGAGAGAAATTCATTGCTCACTCTTAAAGATTTCCCACTGGGCTGCTATAATGAAACAGTTTTGCTGCTTTAGAGTAATAATAATCATTGGTATTGTGACACTTCTGAGGACTTCATGCTGGGTTGCTGCATTGTTGTAACAGTTTTGCTACTGTTGAAGAACTATACTTTAGGGTATTGTGAAAGGCATGAAGACTTCTTCCTGGGCTGCTACTATGTAAGAGTTTTGCTGCTGAAGAAGACTAATGCTCCTCAGCATTGTGGAGGGAATGAAGAGTTCCCACATGGCTGCTACAATTAGCTGCTTCAGAGAAATCACACTCCAGGGTATTGTGGAGTCGTAGTGGGGCGGGGAGGGTGGGAAGAGGGGGAAATGAGGGGAGAAAAAAATGCACTTTCCTGCCGGCCGCCCGTCTGGCTGGCCGCCGCCTCTCTAACATCCTCTCCCTGGCTTCTGTTGGAACAGGAAGCAGGATAGGCTCCCCTATCGTGGTTCGGCATTCAGATGGGGATTAGGAGCCTGGGCATGTTCTACATCCAATATTTCTGCACACTTGGTAGGGTGCCACCACTCCTCTCCCCTGTGCAGCCTAGCCCCGCCCCACAAAACTGCCTGAACACAGAAAAATTAAATGAGTATAACATTGTGTTATTATAATTTTATTTTCCTTTTTTGCCATTCTGAAAGGCAGTGGGGCGACGCTCCTCCACCTTATCGGAGGAGCCGCCCCTGGCAGAAGGCCTGATGTAAACATGAAGGGTCGGAGACCAATATTTTAAAATTTCTTAATCACAGAACCCCCTTTCACAACACCTACATGGGTGGACTCAATTACTATATTAACTCACTGAATGTGATAGGGGCGGATACAGCACAATATTCCAGGGCCGCTTTCAGTTCCCTGCCTAGCCTAGATAGGTGGGGAGAAGATAGCTAGGAGATACTGTATAATCTCTCTTCTTGTTTTTATTATACCTCTTCTCCTACTGTTATTCAGAGATCTTTTATATGCATATTTTATATCACAATATAATTTTAAAGTACTGCTTAAAATTCTGCTTAATGGAAATTACAACTTTTCTACTAGTCAATAAAATATGATCCCTACTTTCTTTAATTTCGGTTGTAAAGAATGCATTTATTGATATTTTTCATGTGTATTTATCATCATTATAACTGCTCTTCCCCAGAAACTATTATGGTGGCTTCCAATAAAAAGATTAATGCAAGAAGAAATGACTACTTTAGTTGCATTCATATTATTTTAATAATGCACGAGGAACATTCATTTAATGGCAGGTTTTTATCGCTTGCTGAATTGTTTACTGTTCACTTTATAACAACGCAATAGAGAGTGTTTTTTTGACTGCTTTTTTGCATCAATTCTATCGTTAATGCAAATTAATATTCTATATTTTACATGCCGGGTGTGCATGGATGAAAAAGAACTTGTTTTTCTTAAACAGCGCCTGGTGCCACAATTCTCCCGCTACTAAGTGCTCTAAATAAAAAGTGTGGACATTATTCCATGTAGGGGCACTGAATGTGCCCATCTCAGAAGGCTGGGTTGCCCCTGGCAGTATTGAACTTGATTTTCACATGTGTAGCATGTGTAAGGAGTGAGGGCCCGATTCACAGAACTAACCTAAGACAAAATCCTAAACTTACTACCATTTTGGTATTCACAGAAGGCACTTACTCATTTCGGTATTCACAGAAGTTAGGACTCCTAACTTTAGGACTCCTAAATGCCTTCTGTGAATACCGAAAGTCTTAAAGTTAGGATTCTTCTCAGGTTAGGAGTAGGAAAGTTAGGACGCCTAACTTTAGGACTCCTAAACTGAGAAAAATCCTAACTTTAAGACTTTCTGTATTCACAGAAGACATTTAGAAGTCCTAAAGTTAGGACTCCTAATTTCTGTGAATACAGATATGAGTAAGTGCCTTCTGTGAATACCAAAATGGCAGTAAGTTTAGGATTTTGTCTTAAGTTAGTTCTGTGAATCGGGCCCAGAGGGTCTAACTTGCAGAGATAGCTAGCCGCATAATGAATGTAGGCATTTTCCTGTTTCTACGTGTGCTGCACAATGCAGTGCACGTAGAAAAGCGGAAAAATACCTCACCTTGGGAGGTGCACCTTTTTGACTCATTTCCAGGTTTACAAGGGTTGGCAAATCTGGTAATGTGCCAGAATCCATTGGGAACGCCCACACTCCACCCGTGGAACGCTTTAACAGGGCAGAGTAACGCAACACAACGATTTGCGCTGTGCTGCGTTACTCTGGATTTTTTTGAGCCGTGCAGGGCCACGCAAGGTGGCGTTGCGTGGCTTGAGAAATCCAACTTAGGTTTTGTGTCACCCTTGCATGGTTCAAGGGTGATGCAAAATCTTCAAAAACATACCCCTGAGAGTATTCCGCAAGTTACTTTGTGGAAAGCTGCAACGCTTCGCCAGTCAATCCCAACTCATACCCACTTGATCTCTGGGGCTCTTAGCCTGCTGAGATATGTTCACGGGTTAATACAATATTTTTAAGGTATGTTTGAATTTTTGACTTTATTAATGGTAAGAGAGTGGTTTTGGACACTGAGTGTGTTGCAGGGCTGATCACCTTAATGTATTTCAAAGTGAAGTATCATGCATAGGTTTAAATCTATAATTTAAAAAGGTAGCAGATTGAGGACTTCTGGAGGTTTGGCTAACCCATCTCCCAACCATCCCTAATCTCATTGAGTGAGTAGGCATTGGCTTGTGACACCCAGAAGGCTACTATGTGCTGTTCTGGGCCTTAGCAGATCATTGGGGCTCTGTGGTAGGCCAGACACTGCTAAGTACCAGAGGTGATGCTGACAATGCGCATCGGTGGCCAGGTATGGGTGGTTGATGCCTACCATTGGCCATGTTTCCCTCATGGATGGCCTTGGTTATGGCATGCAAGGTTCCATCAAGGTCCTCATCGTCCCCAAGAACAACGTATGCACGCTATATGACCTGATTCTTCTGCACACTATATGACCTGACTTCTTTTTGCTTTGCTTTGAATTTCTGTAAAAAACACTTTAAAGGTGAACTAAACTATAAGGGGGTCATTAGGATGGCGGGCGTACTTTGCCCGCCATCCTCGTGCAAAACTGGACCGCCCGCCATAGGAGCGGCGGTCCCGCCTTGAGCATTAGGATGCGCCCGCCACACAGGCGGGCGCATCCTGTATTTTTACCATTGCGGGGGGCGGTGCAGAAAGCGCCGCCCGCCGTAATGGTAAAAATGCACGTTGTGCATTTCAAAGCATGTTGCACTTTGAAATGCGGGGGGTAGCATAGGTACCCCCCATGTGCACCCCCAACCCCCCGGACTCCCAGGGGGCCCGCAACAGGCCCCCGCAGGGAGTCTCCGCATGTCAGGAAGGGCATCCTAATATGGCTGGCGGTGTCTGATAGACACCCCCACCATATTATTCCTTTTCCGCCCCGGCTGCAAGGCGACCTGGGCTGAAAAGCGGCGGACGGTCTTTCCGTCTGCCGAGGTCCCCCCGCCATCCTAATATGGTGGGGGTCTTTAGTGCAACGATGTCGGGCGGATTGCCCCCGCCAGGCTGGCGGTGGCTACCGCCAGCCTGGCGGGGGCAATCCGCCCGACATCGTAATGGGCCCCATAGGGTTGATTCCGTGCCCATGCACGAAAAACTGTAGTGCAGTAACTATCTGTGTCTGCTCTTTCCCAGAAGATGCTCAATACTTTCAGCTATCCTGAATGGATGTCCACTATCCAATTAGAATTGATCAAACGCAGCGACTAACTGGGAATGGTTGAAGGGCAGGCAATCTGATTAGCTGAAAATCAAGCACATTGAGTCTTGATGGTCGTCTTTCAACTACTAAGAACTGACTTCTTTGTTTAGAATATTCTCTGAACAGCCTATCAGAACAGCTGGGACAGTTTGTTGTTTTTGGGCTGCCTGCAGTCCAGGAAGGCAAGCCTTGCATCTGGCTGGGTAAGCAGGATGTGCAGGGCAGCTGGGCATTGGGAATCTCACACTGATACTTGCTTATTATGTTACTGTTCATAGATATGCAAGAGGACAATGTAAACACCAGATGCTCCCAGTGATCCATTTCCACTGTTCACTTATAAATCATATATACCATTTGCCTTTCCCTAGTGGTAAAAAGGCACATATTTTACATGAGGTGCCAGGATAAAATGAGGAGGCGCTTAGTCACTAACAACCCCTAGAGAGCCTCATTATAATATGTGATGTTGGCATTTTAACATTTCAAAATACCCTCTAACTCAAATGTACCTGGTGAGGTATACTATAATAAGCATAACAGAGTACTGCCAAAAATCATAACGTAGCCTTTAGCATTGAGCATACTGCAAACTAAATCAAAGCAATTGACTTATTGGGTTGTTGGGAAATTTTATTTAGTTACAGTAAGCTCGGGAATGAAGGAATGTGATATGGGCGAAAGCAATGCAGGTGGAAAACAAGAAAACAGGGGGCCTCTTTAATGACGTTTTGCCATAGGGCAGCTTTTCAGGCCTCCCTGCTGCTCTGCCCTCCCTGCTGCTCTGCCCTACAGCAAAAGAAAAGGGCAGAAATGCGCTGTATCTACCAAATACGGCGCATTCCTGTCCTTTTCCCCTGCACCGGCGCACAATGGGTTGCTGTGCGCCAATGCAGGCACCTTTGTACCATGGTGCAAGGGTGCCTGTAGAATGCAGCACACATAGAAAAAGGAAAAACAAGGATAAATAAAGATATTTCTCCTTGTTGTGCTTCTCTTACGCCTGCACTGGGGAGCCGTACATTTTAGGTGCTGCCTCTGAATTATGATTTCTCGTAAATCCAGCAATACCCATTGCACACCCCTTTAATGCTGAAAAAACTGTTAAAGGTAACAATATTTACGAGGCATCATTAAGCCAAAAAAAGTAGCTTGGTGCCCCCTTCGTAAACATAGAGCAGGCTCCTGTACCACGGAAAGTCACAAAAAGTGACGTTCCGACGCCACAAGGGGCCTCATAAATGTGGCCCTAAGTGCTTCAGGTGTGGACATGTTACAGGTACGGAACAGTGGATCATTTTGCAAGGATCTGCAAAGAAAAAATCAGCAGGCGTGTGACGGAGATAGAAGAGACACGTGAGAGTGTCTCAGAGTGAAGATCTGTATATTCCACCATCCATCTGCCACTTAAGCTTTTGGCATGATGCAAAGGAATATTACGTTCAAAGCCTATGTGGTCATGGGTGAATTTTACATTCCAAAAAGGGGCCAGGTACACTGGGGTGGAGTCATTTGAAATAGATGCTCATAAAACTGGACCCTACTCACCCTGGACAAGAACACTGTAGCAAATGAAAGAAGTGAGGATGCCATCTTTATGACATGAAAGGATGCTACTCCTGGGTGATATGGTGTCTTTTTATTGTGATTAAGAGGTTAGACAGGTCTGCTGCTCAAGCTGAATCTCTAGGACACAAATGACTACAAAGTGTTAATCTCACTTGCAAAAAAGATTGACAAGGGCCACTGAACTACATGAAAGAGTGCATTTGCCTCATCTCTAGGTAAGTGGGAAAAGGGAAGATAGTGGTGGCTTTTACAAGCATGGCTTAAAAGGAATAGGTTTGATTACTCACCTATGGAGATGGCAGCTGAAGCTTGTTACTGACAGTTCAGCATTTTCATCTCAGTTGCTTATGACTTCTACTCACAGTTAGGATGTGTCCCAAGTCATTGGGCCTAGTATGTGGGTGCACAGATGGTGATACTTTTACAAAAAAGACATCATACTGGATGTTGGGGGTTCAGCTATTTTAATTTTAGTATTCAGTATCTCAAGAATAAGTGCACTGAAGTCTCCTGGCTTCCTGTGGAATTTATTTGACTACTTGTATTTTAATTGTCAGTTTTTGGGGAGGTAGTCTGCACCTGGGCCTTGTGTATTAGCCAGATGATTTTAAATGTAATTGTTTGCTGGACATTCAGCCAGTTTAGTGGTTTTAATATTAGAGGGATGTGAAAAGAACACTAAGACCAGAATGAGTGGGGCAGCAACGTTTTCCATTATTTGGAGTTCTCTTGTAGATTTTCCTGGAAGAAGGCTGTCAGTTTTATTGAAATATTGTATTGTATTATATAGTATTGCAGCATTTATATAGGGCTTCGTATCCCCAATGTATGACACTGTCGCACTTACCTACCTGAGTAGCATGCTACACCGTGTAGGGGGTGAGATTCGAAGGATGCTGTCTTTGTTTTGAGCCTACGTAGGAAGTGTCCCCATGTTGTGCGTGATGAATACAGAGGTGCAGTTATCTTGTCGTGGGACTCAGTGCGTAGCAATATGGTGGACAGACATGCAGTTTTATGGTTTTCAGTATGCTGGTAGCTTTGAACAGCTCTGCGTGTCCCATTATGGTATTTCTTAAGATATATTCTGCTTATCTGGTTACTGCATTGGGTAGTCCAATCTGCAACTTTGTGTATATGTGGTGTCCAAATCTGACATGGTTGGAGAGAGACAGATGTGGAAAGATCTTTTGTGATGGACATTTTTTTATTATCATCACATATCTGAGTGTCTTTGTGAGATGTAATGAAGAAGTCAAGTTATGTAGACATTTGGGACCTGCAGTGAATAGAATAACATCCTCCAAATTCCCCAGCTGTTACGGCTCTTCAATTATTCCATGTCTGTTCATTGGTGATATTTGGCTTTTTGGCTGTACAGTGCTGGTGCTTGACAACCCTTATATCAGATATGATTGATGTGAATTTAAGAAGTATAAGTTACAATTTATTGAGACCTTTGTGTATTACGGTTTTAGAATTATTGTGGGCCATAACTGATAAATATGGACGTATAAACATATAGGGTCAGATGTAGGTAGGCTATTACCGGTCGGTAACGGCCGAAATCAGCCGTTACCGACCGGTAATAGGCTTTCTAGATGTAGGAGGCTAAAAAAGAAGGATTCAGTAATTTACCGAATCGGTAATTTAAGGAATCCGTAAATTACCGAATTCTTAAATGCCGATTCGGTACCGAATCCTGATATGTAGGGAGCACTCAAATGAGTGATTTTACCATTTTAGGATTCGTTATTTACCACCAACTACAAGTTGGTGGTAAATAATGAAAACCCTTGAAAAAGCATTTTTTTTTGCTTTTACAACAGTGCTATGTTGCAGACATACATGCAACATGTGCACCCATACACAATTGAGGGGTGCAACTGGGTGCCACCCTTCAATGTTTCCCCCAATTACCGAATCGGTATTTACCGATTCGGTAATTGACATTCATTCCTTTGGGTCTCCAGGCCCATAGGAATGAATGGCAATTACCGAATCGGTAAATACCGATTCGGTAATTACCGAAAGGTACCGATTCGGTAATTTTTTAAGAAAAATTACCTACATCCCATTTGCCTGTTCTTAAATACCGAATCGGTATGATTCGGTATTTAAGAATCGGTAATCTGGGATTACCTACATCTGGCCCATAATGTCATGGCGCACCACAGGTCAGCTCGTTTTGCTTACCGGCATAATGAAAGCAGTTTGCTGGTTAAGTTGTCTACAATTCGTGGGTTGTAAGCTGACGATTGCGCTTGAGAATGCAACTGTTTTCTGGGCACTATTGCGGGATGCATGTGGTGAAGTGATCTAGGAAATAGCCCAGTTTTAACTGTCTTCAGAAGTTTGTATTCTCCTGGATGCTTCTTATCCTGGCTGGCAGAGAGTTCCAGAGCTTGGCAACTTATAATGAGACAACAGTGTCTCCTACGAATTTCTTATGGTATGGTAGTAGTCTATACATGAAAGGCCTTCTCTAATACAAGGGAGAGTGAGTAGGGGTGGCTACTCCATGTGAGCGGAGGAGCATCGCCCCACAAGCCCTAGAGCTGAAAAATAAAACGGTAATGAATTTATTTATTACCGTTTTATTTTTCAGCAACCTGTCTTCAACTAAGTGTCAGGACGGGATAGGGCCAGCGCTGCCGAGTAACAGCAGCCGGGAGCTGTGCGCTTTAAAATGTGTAAGTCTGTTTGGCTGGCTGTCTTGCGACGGACAGCCACACATACACATTTAAAGTTTCCTAACCAAGCAATCTTAGACAGCTGGGTTAGAGAAAGCACAGGCCTTCAGTGCTTTTAGGAGTGCTGCAAGAGCCTGCCCTATCCAATCCTGGTGCTGCTTTCATGCTGTGAGAGCAGCACCAGGATTGGGTAGTGCAGTCTCCAACATTTGCAGCTCCCTGGAAGACACCCATGGAAGAAGGACATCGTGCTGCAGAGGTAAGTGAATTTATTATCTATTTATTTTGTTCCACCCAGTCCCGCCACTCACCACCCTCGGTACTAGCCAGCCACCACTAAAATTGAGTCATTAGCTTGCAGTAGGGAAAGTATTGCAAAGAAGTAATTGAGGTTGGTGCTGTGTTGAGATGTTTTGAATGTTAAGCTGTGTGAAAGATGACTCTGACTTTTAAATTAAATGGATGAGAAGAGTGTCAAAATGATGACACCAATCTGTGGCAAGAGTTCACCCTCTTCATTATTTATGTCGTTAGCATACTTAACGTGTAAATTGGAAAAGCTGAGGATTTGGTTGATTATGAGAAGTGGTCATTATCATTGAGAAGGATAAAGTACTGCATACAGAGAAATGGCAAAAGGACACAAAGGATGGTCAAGGAACTTGTAGTGATGGCTTGCCCCAATTATTTAGTAATTTGCCCCTGTATATCTTGGATGTTCACAAGGTGAGCATCAACATGACTATTTGTGACAGGAATTTGGTAGGGCAATAAATTGGCTCCACAAGTTTGAATTAGGAGTGAAGTTATAGCTCTAACTCACAATAGGCTCATGGATCATCTAATGAAGGGATAAGTGATAAAGTCAAACTGATGAACTAAGGCAGAATCACAGATGGTGGATATGGTGAGATAATGGTCCGCCTTTCCCACCAGCTCTAACGCTGGCACTTTAAAACCCAATTTGTCTCACCAGTGAAGGCTCCTCTGAGCTCATGAAGCTCGTTAGCTCAAGATCCTTTGGGGCCAATCAACATGTTAAAGAAATAAAATACATTTAAATGCTTTCTGGTAGACAATGGCTAGAGATGTTGGCGTGTAAATTGCCTTAATGAGGTGCTTATGGAAGAAGGCACAACACATGTCCTAATCACAGCAAATAGAAATCAATTTTTTTGTTTGTTTATGATGTATGTTCTTTAAACATGTTGTCCACTGTTCAAACAGAACAAAACTACTCAGCCATAGGCCAACTGTTTTTCAGAGCAGACTAATCTATTTGTGTTGGAGGGTGCACAGTTACATTTAGTGTGTGGATTTGTGTGAAAAGGTATTTCCAGGCACTGAAAGGGAGTAATACAGCTACTCAAATTGTATCAGGTTGGCAGAAAAGGTCCAAGAAGGTGTGAGCTGATTTGGATAATATTTTTCTATGCAGGAAGCAAGAGATTACTAAGGGCCATATGTATAAAAATGTCCATTTGCGATTCTCAAATAGCGATTTTTAGTGAATCGCTATTTGAGAATTGCAAAAAGCTATGTATGTAGGATTTGCAATAATTTTTGCGAATCCTACATATTCCCTAATTGCGAATGGAAAATTGTGATTCGCAATTAAGGAATACCTCCGCATTCATTCCTATGGGCCTAGAGGCCCATAGGAATGAATGAGAAGGCATTCTCAATTTGCGATTTTCAATTAGAGAATCGCAAATTGAGAATGCATTTTCAAGGGTGCCAGGGTGTCAAAAGGACACCCTGTTGCACTCCTGAAATGAGCATGGGTGCAGATGTGGCGCTCATACATGCCCTAAGGGTATGTATGTGAGTCACATGGCACTTTGAAAAAAGCAAAAAGGTGCATTTTTCAAAGAAATCGCAAATTACCACCAACTTGAGGTTGGTGGTAATTTGCGATTCCTTAAGTCCTAATTGCACTTTTTCTGTGCTTCTTGCATTGCATTTAAGGAATCGCAATTCGCGATTCCTTAAATTCAATCACAAAATAAGGAATCGCAAAATTTGCGATTCCTTATTTTGCAGGGGTGTTTTTTGTCATACAGTGGACACTGCTGATTTGCGATCGCAAACGCCGATGTAATCACAAAATTACCTTCATACATATGGCTCCACATCAGTTATGATCTGAGGAAGGAGTATATGAGCTACACTTGTATGCAGGAGATTGGGTGGTAGTATAGAAACTGAGAGGAAACAGTGTTTATCATTCAGGATGCTAAAATAGTTGAGAAGTGATGCTGTAACATGCACAGTCGTGGAGAGCACATAAGAGGAAGTTCTCACCAATGGAGGAGTCACATTCTGCACATGTTCTGCATATGTGTATTCTGTGTAAGAAGGCTGTAGGGTAAAGATGTTAGTGCTGTGTGTGTGGTGAGAGTTGACCTTGGTGTATTTTCCAATCTACTCTATTTGGTTTTTATGGTGATTATAGCTTGGGGGTGATTTCAGCGTGTAGGGTCCGTCGCAACATTGAGAGTCTGTCCAGTAATCAGTTGGCTTGACTGAAATGCAGATAGCAGAATAGCTGTCAAGCTTCTGTCTACGTACCAAACTGAACTACAACTTCACTGCTCGTACCTTTGTGATTGTGAAGTATTGTCCTACACCTCAACAGTTAGTCTGCAAATTAAAACGTTAGGGACTATTGACACACATCTGCTCGCCTGTAGTTTTTCTAGCTATCTGTGAGTTTTGGCCTAATGTATACTAATTTACATAAGCATTTCAGAAGGGTAACCACATAGAATGTAACTCATCCTTTTACTACAATATTTATTTGGCTTGGGCAAATAGAACTGAATCTCCCCCTTTTGTGCAGATGAGTATGCTTGGTATTTTATTTTACTAATAAACCTCTCACATTCCTTGTTCTGGTATATGAGAACAATGATGAAGCCATATCTCTTCTTTTCACATGATCCCACTTCAATTTTGCCCAATTTGTTTATGATGTTGCCAGTTATGGAGCTTTGGGGAAAAAACTCACTCACAAAAACTAGGAATATTGTTTGTCTCTCTGGTTTCAGTCCATACAAATGTGCTAAATGTAGGCATTTATACTCAGCACAGTTTTGTGCCACTCTGTGTGACCCAAATAAACTACTGGCAGCAGGCCTGCATTGCAAACTGCAGAAGCAGGGCAAACTGCTCAAACTCGACTGTGCCCTCACCATGCTTGGCACAGTCAAATGCACTGGTTTTAATGTATGTCAGGCCTCCTGAGCATAGGTGGCAGGGTGTATTATATTAAGGGCGAGGACATATGAGTGCAAGGATATACGTCCCAATAGTGGCGTAGTCCATTGGAAACTACTATATGTGTTAGCGGTCTGTAGGATAATTTGGGCTGGTATCGGCATTCTCAAAGTCACTGGCTCCATTATGGTACCGCCAAAATATGTCATGATTGGTATCAAACAACATGCCTTCTCATCACTGACATGAATCTCATGTCAAGGGCGATGTGGCATGCACCCAGGTGGAGACCTTAGATGGTGTCCACCTGGGTGCCCCAGCTGTGATGTGCTTTGGCTGGCAAGCCCACCCTTTCCCATGCCTGATGCCACCAAGATAAGATTCTGAACTTTTGCTAGGCAATGCGATCACTCCCATGAGTCAGGGACAAATGTTTGGGCAGGAAGGAGGTCATACATCCCTCCTCCCAAGCAGGCTAGTGAAGTGGCACATCAAGGCGTTGAGCTTCAAATGCTACACCTCTGCTGATATGCATCAGGGCTGGCTCTCATTGGAGGAAGCAGCCCTCTCCCTGCTCCAGGTATATTTGCTCCTGGACAGGCGGGAAATTTGATATTCATGGTTATGTACACCCCCAGAAGACTGGCCACACCTCCAGATTGAGCATTTCGGTCTGTACACAAAGGGGTCGATTCTGATTCGGGAAACAAGTCCAAACAACGATTCGTATTCGTAACCGTTTCCGTACGAATCGTAGTAATCCGTCCGAATTGCGTAGTACGATCCGTTGGCTCGAAATACGTATGAATCGTCGCGAACCGTACAAAAGTCAAGGGTGAGTCCGTACCACATAGACCCGCACAGTAAACCGCACGAATCGTAAACATGCCGAACGACCCGCAAGTACGATCCGGACCGGGGAATGGGGACGCGATTGGTACAGATACGTCGGGTATGAGCAATTCGTACAGAGATCTACACTATCGCATAAGCACTGTACCCCTAAATTGAAGGGGAGTACACAGGGGGTGTACGCACCGTACACGTTCGACCTTGGGGGGTACGGACTGTACCCCTATGCACTGCACACCTACATTCATGGGGGTATGCATGGGACATACGCACCGTACCCCTGTAATCCAGGGGTGTATGCACCGTACCCCGATGCACCGTACCCCTGCAATGAAGGGGTATACGCACCATACACGGGGGGTCCGTTCCGTACGCATTTCAATCCAAAATCTGGTTTTCCGGACGTTTTAAACACCCATAGCAAAAGCGTTGTACGGAGTGCTGTCGACACAAATCGTACTTGCTGGGTCGGAAAAAGCTGCTTCGAACCGTACGGACGTCGCGTACTGCGTTCCGAATAAGATTCGTACGGATCATTGAGTTGTACGGTCTTTGGTACGAATCGTACAGAGAACTGCATTGGGTATACATCGTACTGCATCGTACGTACGGGTACGGTTCTCAGTACGATTCGTATGGGAAAAAGGCCCCGTACAACGATTCAGACGGGATTTTACCGAATCGGAATCAGCCCCTAAATGTAATTTTCTGTCATGTTTAGGAGTGGAAGTATAGAAGGATCTGAGTAAAAAATGTGACCCGCCTCAACTCAGGGGCAGATTAGCTGCTGGAGATGGCTGCATCTAATACCCCTAGCACCCCTAAATCTAGGATTTAAGGGACACTCCTGATAGCAGAACCTCAGTTCTTAATAACTTGCAGTAGAGAAGGGCCCAGAGGAGGACTGTGCCACCGACAACAGGACTTTGCTCACAACATCAAAGCAAAAGAGGCATAATCTGTCCCTGTGGCAACAGACTTTGAACTGCATGAACAAACCTCATCCCTGGCTTAAACTCAGCATCCTCTGAGAGAGGGGCCCTTGTGGAAAACAGAAGCACCCTCAGACTCCCATGGACTAAAGGCACTAGTCCCTTGCAACCTGCAGGTAAAAACAATCACAGGATCTAAAGAAGCACTGGCCATCTGGCCCACCGTGGGACCATCAAAGGCCCGATGTTCTAGTGCAAGTGGAAGCTGTTGTCCAGCCTGCCACAAAGTTTCAAGCCGCTTCCTCACACCCCTGGACCCAGTGAAGTGCCCATACCTTTGTGTTGAGCTTACTGTTGCAAAGGCTTGTAGGTTGTCAATCCGGCAGCTAGACCCCACACTCAACGCTGTATCCACAGGGAACATTGTGTAGCCTGCATCCAACATCAGCAACTGGGTCTTCATTGTGTTTTTGCATCTTGTTTCCCTTAGCACTGTATAAGCGGTAAAATCAGCACCACCTGCTGTTCCCGTTCAGCACCAAGGACAGCCAGGACAACGCTGCACTTGGACTCCCTGGGCTAAGTAAAATTGAACTGTCTGTCGTGGCCTGGTCCTAGAACCTACACAACCTTAACCCTGAAACAGTTCCACGTAACTCGACTTCAAAGTGACAGATTGTCACTAGTGGTTTTTCCCATTGACCGAAATTGCTTCTAAAATCTGGAACTCTGGTTATATGTATGCTATTCCGTTTGAATTGGTATCTAAATTAAGATAAACATTCACATAATTTTTATAAATTGGAGTTGGATTACTATTGAGTCGTGTCAATTACTTATCGTCCGTGTTGGTACTATGAAATGCTTAATATACATTCCTCTAGTAAAGCCTGACTGAACTTTGCCAGACTACAAAGACTGAGATAAGGTTTTATTAGTGTGAATCCAAGGACCTTCTTTGGGGTATTGTGATAGTGTCGCATGGTGAAGACTAATCTCCTCACCACATAATATTCCGCTTTCCTACAAGAGAAAGAAAAGGAGAGGAGAGAGAGAATGAATGGATGGAAGAAAAGAAAGAGAGATCATGGAGAAGAATGGAGCGGACCTAGTTTGTGCATTTTTGCAAGGGATGTTTGTGGTTCTCCTTCCCGGTCGAGCTCTCTCAGGTATTCTCTAAGCAGAATCCTCCTCCATTTATCCCAAGCTCTTTCTGCTGAATCTTAGTGCATATATAATCTGTTATGAGTTTAAGGAACTGATGTAATGCTCCTGCAGTGCAAGCAATTAACTCTATGCTGTTCCTATCTGTATACATTTTGTGTAAATCAAACATAAACATATTATTAATCAATTTATACACTGCGTCCATAATGATTACAGCAATTTTCCCAGCAGTCAATGTAGATTTATTAATGAACCATGATAAAAGATAGTGATTTGTTAATTTAAAAATGATGATGGCTAACACCATTAATTAAGAACTACAAAATGGTTAAGTATTACATGAATAATTGTTTCTTTGGGTATCGGGATTTGAATTGCTCAGTGACTAACATGTTAGGACATTTTCATTTGTTTTGATGATAAAATATAAGCACTAATTTTTCTCTTTGTATTGCAGGTGACTGAGCCTGATATTAAAGTCAGATTCACCATTTGGATATGGCATTTTTGGTCCTTCTGGAAAATCCGACCACATAGTACTTTATCAAAATACTTTTAAAGCAGAGAGTGATGGATGATATTAGGTATTGACATTTTTGAGAGTGAACTCAGTTGGCACATAAGTGGAAACCATTCCTTGAATCCCTGGTGACACCATTGCTAGCATCATTCATGCCTGAAACTAATCTACACTGTGACCACGCATTGGTGATGTGCACCATCTCTGGCAGCCCATTTGCAGCATCTCTGTCATCACCATGGCTACAACACTTGCAATTGCTAGCACACCTTGCAGCTCTTACAGTATCACCTAGCAGTATGCATAACCCCATGTAAGATCCTGCTTTGAGCAAAAACATGATACTGAAGAGCCTCCACAGAACTCTGCTACACCCATGGCCCTTGAACATTAGCACCCTCTCGAACATGTAGGACCATGGCACCTGTTGGGATGTATGACAGCGCCCTCGCGCAGTCTCCATTTTAGGTTCACATTTTAGCTTGACATCATTTTCTACATGCTGTTAATTTCTTAGCTAGAATTATTATCATGTTATTCGTACACTCTGTCCAAGGCCAAACACATAGAATGCCATACCCTTGTATTTGGCTGTCTGGTTGGAGACAACTTTACGGCTTCAGAGTAACCATCCCATCAGCTCTGCACCATTGACAAAGTGTGATTGGAACAGTGCTTTTATTATGTAAATACAAAAATAACAATTAATGGACAGAATGCAGAACAATGTCTTACATTCACCCCAGTACAGAGATCTGGGCCCAAATCCATCGTTTTTTTTGCTCACCATGCCATTCCAGTTTGGACCCAGTCATATGCAAATCAGTCTTGACCCTGCACCCAATGGGAACAGTCCAGACCGAACTGCCAGCCCAGGTCCTCCCTGGACTGGAATCAAGCATCCTAGGACCGGTTTCAGGCTTTCAGCCCTCATCAGCCAGGATAGCTTGACTCCAGTGGCATGGAGAGCACGGGACTCACGTCTGAGCATACCCGTCCCACTCGGGGTGACAAATGCAAAAAGAACAATTGATGGACAGAATGCAGAACAATGTCTTACATTCACCCCAGTACGGGTCAAGACCGATTTGCATATGGCTGGGTTCAAACTGGAATGGCATGGTGTGCAAAAAAACGATGGATTTCGGCCCAGATCTCTGTACTGGGGTGAATGTATGACATTGTTCTGCATTCTATCCATCAGCTGTTGTTTTTGCATTTATTATATAAACAGAATCTGAGCCATATTTGGTAGAGAGGGCTTCTACTGGGATTGTCCTGGAAAGGGACTCACTGTGGCTGAGATGCAGTCCTGCTGACTCTGACCTATATCCTGCAAAGGAAGATAGCCTTCTCTGCATGGGCCGACTCCCTGATACATCATAGTCGGGTATGGGGCTTAGGCTATCCCATTGGATCTGGCAGAGGGTATTCCCACTATGATCTCAGTAGTGTATGTAGTGTTAGGGAGGAGTATAATCATAATAATAACTTAACGGTTGAACAGTTTATCTTTTTCATCATTCTTGTAATGCTGGTTACAATGCTTTCTGTCTTCTGCCTCATAATTGCAGCATTCTCTTTCTGTACAAGAATACGATGGTTTCAATAAATGTTTGAAAAGCCAATTCGTATCTTTCGTGTGTTTCCTTGGGCATGCGAAAGTAAACAACGAAAGGGTAGATCTGTTTCCACAATTTCCTTGCAGAACAAAGAGGGGTCATGCTCGAGGTTGCTGATACCATCTGGTATCCTGGTAGGGTTAGGGGTTCTGATGAGGCACTGAAAGTTAGATAGGAACCAGGCCAACATTTTCTGATGATATGTGTGAACTGAGTTATCATATTATGAATCTTATGTTGTCAAGATACACAGTTCTTCTTAATTCATAGGAACCATATAACACACTGAGAAGCATAGTCCCTGAGGGATGTATGATGTTACCAAGCAATCAAAATGATCGTGGTACATCACAACGCAGCTTTTACAATGCAAGTCGTTACCACGACTTCCGCGCTGTAGGGTGCTGGACTTAGGAATAGTATGATTTACTATTCCAACTCCACCCTACGTACAGTAGGGAAGGTGTTGGAATAGTAAATCTTCTATTCCTTAGTCTAGAGCGCCCTCCAGTGCAAGTCGTGGTAACGACTTGCGTTTTAAAATCTGCGTTGTGATGGTACTGCGGTTTTTGACCGCGTTGTAAAGGTTGTTTACCTCCCTGAGAGTTTAGAAAAAGAGGCATAGTCAACCAGCACTACAAGCATACAGCACTACCACTGGGATACCATGAATGCACAGATTATTTAATGACTTCTTTTAGCAGCACATCGCGCAATTGAGGTACTCTATAGCATGCACAAAGGCACATTAAGCAGTCCTGGCATATCTGTACAGCAACTAGCCTGCATTAAGAAGGTTGATCATATTTGAGATGCAACCCCAACATATCTGAGCAGCACCATTGCCTCAACAAGCAATCTGAAGAAACACCACTGCTATATTTGAACAGCATCACTGACACTTTGTGCGTACACCTATCTTACTTAAGTAGCAGGCTGATAAATTGAAAAGTATACTGATATTATTAGGGTTGTATGTCAATACAACGCAGGCTTTTACCCCGCATGCCATTACAATGCGGGGATTACAACGAAAGTCGCTCCAACGACTTTCACTGGAGGGTGCTGGATAGTGGAATAGTTTAATTTACTATTCCAACTCCAGCCCACTTTGACAGTAGGGAAGGTGTTGGATAGAAAATTAAACTATTCACTATCCAACAGCGCCCTCCAGCGAAAGTCGATGTAACAACTTTCGTTGTAATCCCCGCGTTGTAATGGCAGGGCGGGGAAATCCCCGCGTTGTAATGGCTGTTTTCCTATTATTAGCAGCAGCCTGGGATGTCTGATCAGCAGCTGTGTGTGCATTGGGTAGCACCACAGAACCACTTCAAGTCATACTGAGCATCCTTGGTACAGGCATTTGAAGAGTTCCAACCTGGCTAGTTAGCAATGGGGAGCTACACATGGATGTGATGTTTAAAAGAAGTATGTGCCGAGACTTAGCAACCAATAAAGCAGTACGCACAGAGTGGTGCTGTGGTCCAGCCCTCTGAGGGGCTCTTCCCTGCTTATGGCTGTTGCTTACTACATAACTAGGATGGTGTATTTGTTTTTGCCACCATTGCTACTCTACAGAGTATCAGTTACTGGTTGGTCAGCTCTCTTAGGTAGAGATGGGGAAACAACCTTTACAACGCAGTCATTACATCGCAACATCCTTTACATAGCATGTCATTACAATGCAGCCATTACATTGCATGTCACTACAACGCATGTCATTACAACGGATGATACTACAAAGCAGGCATTACATCGCAAGTCATTACAATGCATACCATTACAACACATAGTACCCTTACACTATCCAACACTTACCCTACTGTTGCACACACTGGAGTTAGAATAGTAATTTTTACCTCTACACTATCCAGAACTTACCCTACTGTTGCACTCACTGGAGTTAGAATAGTAATTTTTACCCCTACACTATCCAACACTTACCCTACTGTTGCACTGACTGGAGTTAGAATAGTAAATATTACCCCTACACTATCCAACACCTAGCTTAAATGCGATGTAATGGTATGCATTGTAATGGTATGCGTTGTAACGGTATGATGCGATGTTTTTGGAATGCGTTGGAATGGTAATTTCTGAAAATGCGATGTAATGGCATGCAATGTAAAAGAATGCGTTATAAAGGATGTTGTGATGTAAAAACTGCGTTGTAAAGGCATGCATTGTAAATGTATGTGTTGTAATATCATACATTCATAGAGATGTAAATACAGTTTGAGTGGGAGCATCTTCAGACTTTTCCTGACTTTCATGAATTCAAAGAAACTCTTATGGTGACAGGAAGTTGGTCCCAGATCTAGAGGTTACAGATTGAAATGGCCAGTCTTATTTCCATTTCTTTTTTGCTCCTCCTACTTTCTTGTCTAGTGATAGCCTGGCTTTTTGGGAGGTATTATCTGCGGGATGGGATTTCTTCTCGCCAGGTATGAAGAGGTGACATTTCTACTAGCCTTGATGTGATGGAGCTGATTATGAAGATGATTCAAGCTTCTGAGGGAGCCAGCCAGCATCGTTGCTTCAAGTTGGGTCTGATGTGTTTTAAAATCAGTTGTGAAATTCACTATTATTTTTCCTGCCATTATTTTATGATAGGATTTTTTTTTCGGTAGGGTGCACAATCGGTCGCATATGTGCTACCCGCTATCTGGAACATAAACATTTGTTTTCAGTTTCGCCAGTCGTTCTGCTTGGTATACAATTTTCTGTTTGGCACTGAACTAGGTTTTGTGTTGTAATCTGATATATTTCAGTGGGATTTTACTGTACTGTGTCAGTCCTTGTCAAATTGGATTGTTTCAAATGTTCCCTTCAGAAAAATCTCTAAATCCTTTGGCTTTCAAAAAACAAGTGTAAATAAATGTGCTTCAGAAAGAGCAGTTTTTCCAGGTTTTTATACAGAAAATCCCTTTTCCCCACACATCATGCTTGGAATGGGGTGGCTTGCATGCTGACAGCATGATGTGACTTAGATTGCATCCCTTTGCAGGACTGGTTTTGGTCCAACCTCCTTCCATCTAATGGGGAATTACTGGCCACTGCTGTTAAAATGTAGGAAACACATAGCACATTGTGAAGTAATTTCAAGGCACATCAAGTGCTTCCTATTGCAGAGTATCTCTACGTAAACAATCCGTGCAAATCCAGATTCACCAGTGCATCTAAACTGTCAGGATACCCTCACAACAACAACACAATAAAACCAGTCAAACAGAGTCACTGCGCCATTGTCCTTTTTATTTGGAGATGAAAGGAAAATATATTCTTCTTCTTGGGTGACCCACAAAATAAGATGGGGAGGGACATGTTATGACAGTTTTTTTTGCCATACGTATGAGATAAGGGGGCAGTCAGTATGGTTAAGGACTCCCCAAGAGAGGTGAGGACGCCAAGCGGGACCGTTTGGAGTTTTATACAGATATATGCACAGCCTGGGCTAGGACCCCATACAATTATAAGCGCATTAATGTCCCTAAGCCGAAACAGAACACGTATAGGAGAAAAACTCTTTCGCTCTCAGCTCCCAGACACAAACTGGGAACTACACTGTACAATACCGGCTGGATTGATAAAGTTTAAAGCTTTGCTGTATGCCACAAGATATTCGACCAACTGATCACGATTGGCCTAATTGAAAACTTTTAGATACTCCAACGGCCACCACAAAAATTCTTTTGGGATCCTAAACCTGTACTTTCCGGATCCCAGCAACACATCCGACCATTCAAGGATATGTGTAAACGCCCCACTCGCTCATCTGGACTCTGTTGTTCCGTTTTCGGCCCTGATGAAGGTGATTATACCATCTCAATCACCGAAACGTACGTAGGCCAGTCATGCACATCTGACAAGCCTAAAATCAGGAAAGTTACTCAAAGAAGAAACAGTTGTGGACAATAAAAGGATGGATTGATGCCCCTAATTAGGATCATGTCTTAAACAAATTAATTTTTGGAAATTTCAGATGTGTATTTTCTTTTTTATGCTTTTCCCTTTTCCGTAATAACTTTGTTGTATGGTATGTTAGTTAGTATGGCTGAACAGTATGTTTGGTGAGATAGTTTGTGTGAAAGTGTTACTTTGATTGTACTTATGTTTTGCAAGGGGTTTCTTTTGTGTGGGGGGCTTTTTTTGTCATATATACCAAAATAATTTTTTATATTTATAATAACAGAAATATATAACAAAAATGTTTTCTAAAAAAAGATAAAAAAGATGAATTCATACAAATAAAAAGGAAACTTGTATGGAAATTAATGTATCTTTCTTCCTATGTGCTTCTGTTCTGTGCATCTAGTAAATAGCAGAGCTGTGGCCTGACTTAAAGTATATAGGTTAGACAAGAGGTTGTTCTTTTGTATTATTCTCACTTCCCCCTCCTCTTGAACCTTAATTAACTAGGGGGTGCCTTAATTCTACAGTAAGGACTCACAAGGTACAACTCACAGATTTTCTTAGCTCTAGTTTCTATAAAAACCTACTTGAATATATTTTTCAAAAAGGCTCACAGATGGTGTTTTTGTTTCAGAAGCATTGAGATACGCATGTGCAAATCAATACAGAATGTTGTGGTTCTGTGGGCGGGACTGCCTTCTAATGTACATCAGTCACAACATATGGCCGTGAAATTGCTCCCTTGCTCACTGAAAGTCCAAGACAAAGGAGAGCATTGAATGTTTTGGGAGGAAGTGAGGGAACCTCTCTGTTCATGCACTGGTGGAGCCAGTATCAATTCTCTCTGTGGCCAATCATACGCAGAGGCCTGACCCCAGAGGGCTCACCTTGAGTGCATCAGGTGGTCTGAGCTATTGAGGGCGGTCCTCATGATGCAAATTGTCCCTGAGTGGGTCTGGCATTCTGGGCATTGTGATGCAGGCAGAGAAAATTACCAATGTCCTCTGTGGGGTGAAAAATACTTGAGCACCAGTGTTTCTTAGAAATAACCAGCCACGGCATGTGTAGGGCGTGCCACCGGGCGGTGACGTGGGGCAGGGGAGAGAAAGGGTAGGGGGTTGTAAAATGCGGGATACGGACGATTTCAGGTAAGTACTGAAAAAAAAACTAATTTTGTTCCGCGTGCTGCATCACATTTGGTCGCGCAACGAAATTATTATTTTTTATTTTTTCGGTACTTACCTGAAAACGTCTGTTTCCTGCATTTTACAAATACGATAAGAATACCGGTAAAGAAAGACAGGTACAGACCACTCCACAGCGCAAAGATTGAATTCAGAGGTGGTTTATTGACCCCTTGTCGCCAGCATATATATATATATATTCACTGAAAAAACCATAGGTTTCAGGCCTTATATAGTTAGGAATTAGCATTTAAAAAACCTTTAAAATTCACTCAAAAAACTATAAGTTTTAGGGGTGTATAGTTAGCTGGACATTTCACTCATACAAAACCATTGAAATTGCTCCTATATAGTTAGTTGTACTAACTATATTTCACGCACCCGCAATCCACTGCTGATGATGTCACATATTACATCATTCATGACATGGTCAGTGACATCACTGATGACATCTCAAATGACATCACGGATGACATCACTGATGACATCATCCACGTGACAATCACATACACCTTTTCATACACTAGTAAAATCTTTCATCACTCTTTGTAAAATACAGAGTATCACATTTGAATCCATTGTTACAGCAATACAAGCATCTAAAAACCCACTCAGTGATTCATAGATGTATACACACATCTAATCACTTACCTGTAGATTCACTCATACATGCTGTCAATGAACAATAGAACACTATCAAAAATACTTATACAGGTAAATGGTTTTTTCAGTGAATTTGCAAGGTTTTTTAAATGCTAATTCCTAACTGTATAAGGCCTGAAACCTATGTTTTTTTCAGTGAATTTCAAAGTTTTTTTTAATGCTAATTCCTAACTATATAAGACCTGAAAGCCCACAGGGAATCTCCAGTATGCGCCAGGGGACTGCATTGCAGAGAGGTGTAATGAAGGCACACCCTTTTTTACACCTCTCTGCAACGCAGCCCCTGTGCATGTTTGAAGAGGGGAACTAATTCCCCTTGCATACTGGGGGTCCCTGGGGGCCAACTAGCCCACCTGGAACCTCCAGTATGCGCCAAGGGGCTGCATTGCACAGAGGTGTAATGAGGCTATGCCCCTTGTTACACCTCTCTGCAATGCAGGCCACTGGCGCGTTTGCAGAGGGGGGGACTAATTCCCCTTGCATACTGCGGGTCCCTGGGTCATATCTGCCCAAACGCCGAAATTCCGAACGATTGAAAATGACTTTTCTTGAGAAACATTTGGATTTGGATTATCATGTCCTATACTTTTGAATTTTTGAAAGACTGACTTTGAGGATGCTATAAATTACTCAAGTCTGCCCGAATTGTGTGGGTAAAATTGATACCTAGTCACTTTGAATAAGAATGTACTTACGTCTCGTCTAACATTTGTTAGAAATATCTAGTTATATGACAACAGGATACCGACATAACTTGAAGGAAATAAGAACGCCCTGAAGAAGTTCTGTTGTACAGAACGAAACGCCTCAGCTGGCTGTGGTACATAAACTTAAGGAAAATAAAAGCATTTGAATATACACCAAGATTCAGCGCTTCAATAAGGACTCTAAGTGATATGATTTGATTGGACTTATTGTGCAAGTGGTGCTGTGCCAAACTTTGGAATATTCTTCACTACTCTCTACTACTTACTCTCTACTACTCCACTACTCTCTAATACTCACTCTCTACTACTCATTCTCTACTACTCTCTACTACTCTCTCTCTACTACTCACTATCTACTACTCACTATCTACTACTCTCTACTACTCACTCTCTACTACTCTCTACTCTCTACTACTCACTATCTACTACTCTCTCTCTACTAATCACTCTTTATTACTCACTATCTACTACTCTCTACTACTCACTCTCTACTTCTCACTCTCTACTACTCCCTACTACTCACTCTCTACTACTCACTCTACTACTCACTCTCTACTACTCTCTACTACTCACTCTCTACTACTCTCTCTACTACTCTCTACTACTCACTCTAATTCTCACTCTCTACTACTCTCTACTATTCTCTCTCTCTGCTACTCACTCTCTACTACTCTCTACTACTCACTCTTTACTACTCTCTGCTACTCACTCTCTACTGCTCTCTACCAGTCACTCTACTACTTACTCTCTACTACTCTCTATTACTCACTCTCTACTACTTACTCTCTACTACTCTCTACTACTCACTCTACTATTCACTCTACTACTCTCTACTACTCACTCTCTGCTACTCTCTCTACTGCTCTCTACTACTCACTCTCTACTCTATTACTCACTCTCTGTTCTCTACCTCTCTCTACTTCTTTCTCTACTAGTCTCTACCTCTCTACCTCTACCTCTCTACCTCTACCTCTCTACCTCTACACCTCTACCTCTCTACCTCTCTCTACATGCACACATATACACACATATATATATTAACGTGGTATTGTGGCCACGTAAGATGTACCTTGAGGAAGCCTACAAACAACTGAATGACAGGGATTGCTATAGACGTATCTCTATGCAGGACGCTATGCAAACCAGAAATGCAATCTACCTTAAGTTATCTGCTTGGAGAAGCAAGGGCTTGATCTCTATGGATGAATATAAATTCCTTAAAAAGGACTTTCCGATGACGCCAGTCATCTATTTCATCCCCAAGGTACACAAAAATGAGCACCAACCCCCTGGCAGGCCTATTATATCTGCTCGCAACAGCCTGTTAGAGAACATGAGTAGATACATCGATTTTTTTCTACAGGACTTTGTGAGAGGCCTACCCTCTTTTATCTTGGACACCAGTGATCTGTTGAGAAAATTACATGACTTTGCATGGAGTCCGAGCTATGTTATGATATCCATGGATGTGACCTCACTTTATACTAGTATCGTCCATACTGACGGTTTAAAGGCCACGCAACATTTTCTCGACAAGAGAGACATTGGTTTCCAAGAACATTCTAAAATGGTTTATGATATGATCACAATATGTCTTGAGAATAATATATTTTTATTTGCTAATCAACTTTTTTTGCAGACCCGGGGTGTGGCAATGGGGGCCTGCTTTTCACCCAGTTACGCCTGTCTCCACATGGGGTACTGGGAGGAGCAGGTCCTGATGAAACAACATGCTGCCACCATGAACACTAAGGTCAAACTTTGGTTAAGGTACATAGATGACCTACTTATAGTATGGGACGGTACCGAAGATGAGGCTGTACAGTTCATAGAGATATTGAATACTAACAACTTCAATATCCAATTTACTAGTACTCTCAGTAGGTCATCTATAGTTTTCTTAGATGTTGAGGTGTTTGTAGAGGCAGGTAAACTTCAAACAAAACTTCATCGCAAACCTACAGCAGGGAATACACTGCTGCATGCAGAGAGCCAACATCCTGCACACTTGATTCGCAGCATCCCTTATGGGGAAATGCTGCGAATTCGAAGAATTTGCAGCAATGAACTTGATTGCCGGATGGCACAATCCCTCTGTAGAGAACGGTTCTTGCAAAGAGGCTATAAACCAGCAATCATTGATAGTGCCATGGTTAGGGCCAACAAGACAGATAGAACCACACTCCTGGGCTCAGGAAGTGTTCGACCCACAATGCCAACAGTTAGGTCGGGGGAGGAGACAAGGCTAATAATGACTTATAACAGTCAACACAAAAGTATCTTTAGAATAGTCAAGGACAATTGGTTCCTGGTCTCCAGTGACCCGATTATTGGTTCTCAATTTGGCCCTCAGCCTAGCATTACCTACCGGAAGGCACGGGCTATGCAGGACAGTCTTGTGTCCAGCAGCCCCGAGGTAGCTCAAGCCTCATGGCTTAGTGGCAGTAAAGGTTTTTTGAGGTGCTCAAATTGCAAAGCTTGCAAACACGGCATCAGCAAAACAGAGGTGATGACTCCTCTTTCTCCCTTTCCCATTAAAATTAAACAGAAACTAAACTGTAAATCAGAGTTTGCTGTTTACGTCCTGGAATGCCCATGCGGGTTGAGGTATGTGGGAAGTACCCGACCGCATGTTCACAAGCGGATATTACAACATCTGCGAGCGATTACTCATGCAGACGCTACGTACCCGGTAGCCAGACATTTTGAAAGTCAACATGGAAAGGACGCTTCCCTATTGAAATATTTTGTGATAGACTGTGTTCCCCCCCAAAGGAGAGGTGGTGATCGGGAGTCTCTGTTGCGAAAATTGGAGACCCGATATATAATCCTATTAGACACTAAGGCACCACAGGGTCTCAATACTGGGGAGGACTGCCACACCTATCTTTAGGTTTTAATGTCCAGTCGATGCCAGTGACATTGTTTTGTGCATCTCTTTTATGTCCACTCTGCCAGTTCTCTTATATATGAAGTTTTAACCTGTATTACTGCAATGTGACTCACTATATGAAATTGCTTTGATGTATATTAACTGTTTCCCTATTTCATCTCCATGACCATTATTTTAATTCACCAATCAAATATAGCACTAACTGTGGGAGCACTTTATTCCATCACTGTGTTTTAGTAAAATGCGTATTTTGCACATGTGTATTTTACCAGTAATAGGCCTGTGGTAATATTAGCCCACTTGGGCTTAATAACATTGCAATGAACTAGGAGTCCATGACATACGGAACCTCAATTTCCATTGTGTTTTGTACAGAGTTTTGGTGATTTTAATGGTTATATTTTCAACATATTTATATGACTATTTATTGGTTTTAACTTTTATCGCATTTTAAAAGTTAATTTTGCCGATGCCATGTAGACTCTTGTAAATAGCTGTTAGCAGTATATGTATGGTAATATAGATGTGTGATAACTATGCTTACCATATATCGCTTATGTTTTACAGCAACTATTATGGTACACACTTGTGCTAATTCAGACATTTATGTCGTTATGTAACATTCTAAATGCTTGGGAACTATGACAGTATTTTGTTTGTTTCCATTAACACGTGATGGCACTTTGCACTTTAAATAGGTGATCAGCCCTCTTGACGCTTGTCATGTGATCAAGGCTATCTCTAGCCGAAACGCGTCATGGCGGACTGGTGCTGGGCTAGCACTCAATAAAGATATTTGCACTTTCCTTGGGTCTCGCTGCTCTTGTTTGGTTCGACGGCGATTGCTGCTGCTGTTGCTGAGCATTTCGACTTGAGAGCACCACATACCTTATATATATATATATATATATATATGCATATGAATTTATGTATGTGTATATATATATATATACATACATATATAAACATATATAATCTGCATATCTATATAAATACAAATATAAATGCATGCATACATATACATATATGCATACATATGCATGTTATTTACATGAAAGTTTTAAAAACACTAATAAAAGCAAAGCTAACAAGCATTGAAAATGCAATAGGTCTCGCAATAGAATAGTTAGACATTTTTCTTTTTGCAAATGGAAGAGTGGCGTTGCGTGGATGAGTGGCGTTGCGTGGATGAGTGGCGTGTGTGAGTGGCGTTGCGTGTGTGAGTGGCGTTGCGTGTGTGAGTGGCGTTGCGTATGTGAGTGGCGTAGCGTGTGTGAGTGGCGTTGCGTGTGTGAGTGGCGTTGCGTGTGTGAGTGGCGTTGCGTGTGTGAGTGGCGTTGCGTGGATGAGTGGGGTTGGAATGCAATAAGTATCGCATTAGAAAAGTTGTAGTTATTGGTCTTGTAAATGACATAATTTATTTATTTTTGCGATGTTAAAATTGCTATATTGATGGTTTTGTCATTTACAATGCCAATAGTTATAAAATTTGCAAATGTGACACCTATAGCATTTGGAATGCAACATGTTTTGTATTTACGTGACTTATATGGCAGCTCTGGTCGTTATGCTACATCTCTAGATAGTTTTATCTTCCGCAAATGTGACACCTATTGTAACACAATATGTGTTGTGAGGGTGAGTGAGGGTGAGGGGTTGAGGGTGAGGTGTTGAGGGTGAGGGGTTGAGGGTGAGTGAGGGTGAGTGAGGGTGAGGGGTTGAGGGTGAGGCGTTGAGGGTGAGTGAGGGTGAGGCTGAGGTGTTGAGGGTGAGTGAGGGTGAGGAGTTGAGGGTGAGTGAGGGTGAGGGTGAGTGAGTGTGAGGGGTTGAGGGTGAGTGAGGGTGAGGGTGAGTGAGGGTAAGGGGTTGAGGGTGAGTGATGGTGAGGGTGAGGGTGAGTGAGGGTGAGGCTGAGGGGTTGAGGGTAAGTGAGGGTGAGTGAGAGTGAGGGTGAGTGAGGGGTTGAGGGTGAACGGTTGAGGGTGAGTGAGGGTGAGGGTGAGGTGTTGAGGGTGAGTGAGGGTGAGGGGTTGAGAGTGAGTGAGGGTGAGGCGTTGAGGGTGAGTGAGGGTGAGGGTGAGTGTGGGTGAGGGTGAGTGAGGGTGAGTGAGGGTGAGTGAGGGTGAGTGAGGGTGAGGGTGAGTGAGGGTGAGTGAGGGTGAGGGGTTGAGGGTGAGTGAGGGTGAGGGGTTGAGGGTGAGTGAGGGTGAGGGGTTGAGGGTGAGTGAGGGTGAGGGGTTGAGGCTGAGTGAGGGTGAGGGTGATTGAGGGTAAGGGGTTGAGGCTGAGTGAGGGTGAGGGTGAGGGTGAGGGGTTGAGGGTGAGTGAGGGTGGGGTGTTGAGGGTGAGTGAGGGTGAGGGTGAGTGTGGGTGAGGGTGAGTGAGGGTGAGGGTGAGTGAGGGTGAGTGAGGGTGAGTGAGTGTGAGTGAGGGTGGGGGTGAGTGAGGGTGAGTGAGTGTGAGTGAGGGTGAATGAGGGTGAGGGGTTGAGGGTGGTTGAGGGGTTGAGGGTGAGTGAGGGGTTGAGGGTGAGAGGGTGAAGGTGAGGGTGAGTGAGGGTGAGGGTGAGGGGTTGAGGGTGAGTGAGGGTGAGGGTGATTGAGGGTGAGGGGTTGAGGGTGAGTGAGGGTGAGGGTGAGTGAGGGTGAGGGTGATTGAGGGCGAGTGAGGGTGAGGGTGAGGGGTTGAGGGTGAGTGAGGGTGACTGAGGGTGAGTGAGAGTGAGGGTGAGTGAGGTGTTGAGGGTGAGGAGTTGAGGGTGAGTGAGGGGGAGGCTGAGGGGATGAGGGTGAGTGAGGGTGAGGGGTTGAGGGAGGGTGAGGGTGAGTGAGGGTGAGGGTGAGTGAGGTTGAGGGGTTGAGGGTGAGTGAGGCTGAGGGTGAGTGAGGGTGAGTGAGGGTGAGTGAGGGTGAGTGAGGGTGAGGGTGAGGGGTTGAGGGTGAGTGAGGGTGAGGGTGATTGAGGGTGAGGGGTTGAGGGTGAGTGAGGGTGAGGGTGAGTGAGGGTGAGGGTGATTGAGGGCGAGTGAGGGTGAGGGTGAGGGGTTGAGGGTGAGTGAGGGTGACTGAGGGTGAGTGAGAGTGAGGGTGAGTGAGGTGTTGAGGGTGAGGGGTTGAGGGTGAGTGAGGGGGAGGCTGAGGGGATGAGGGTGAGTGAGGGTGAGGGGTTGAGGGAGGGTGAGGGTGAGTGAGGGTGAGGGTGAGTGAGGGTGAGGGGTTGAGGGTGAGTGAGGCTGAGGGTGAGTGAGGGTGAGTGAGGGTGAGTGAGGGTGAGGGTGAGTGAGGGTGAGTGAGGGTGAGTGAGGGTGAGGGTGATTGAGGGTGAGTGAGGGTGAGGGTGAGTGAGGGTGAGTGAGGGTGAGGGTGAGTGAGGGTGAGTGAGGGTGAGTGAGGGTGAGTGAGGGTGAGTGAGGGTTAGGGGTTGAGGGTGAGTCAGGGTGAGGGTGATTGAGGGTGAGTGAGGGTGAGGGTGAGGGTGAGTGAGTGTGAGTGAGGGCGAGGGTGAGTGAGGGTGAGTGAGGGTGAGGGGTTGAGGGTGAGTGAGGGTGAGTGAGAGTGAGGGTGAGTGAGGGGTTGAGGGTGAACGGTTGAGGGTGAGTGAGGGTGAGGGTGAGGTGTTGAGGGTGAGTGAGTGTGAGGGTGAGTGAGGGTGAGGGGTTGAGGGTGAGTGAGTGTGAGGGTGAGGGTGAGTGAGGGTGAGGCTGAGGCGTTGAGGGTGAGTGAGGGTGAGTGAGAGTGAGGGTGAGTGAGGGGTTGAGGGTGAACGGTTGAGGGTGAGTGAGGGTGAGGGTGAGGTGTTGAGGTTGAGTGAGGGTGAGGGGTTGAGAGTGAGTGAGGGTGAGGCGTTGAGGGTGAGTGAGGGTGAGGGTGAGTGTGGGTGAGGGTGAGTGAGGGTGAGTGAGGGTGAGTGAGGGTGAGGGTGAGTGAGGGTGAGTGAGGGTGAGGGTGAGTGAGGGTGAGTGAGGGTGAGGGGTTGAGGGTGAGTGAGGGTGAGGGGTTGAGGGTGAGTGAGGGTGAGGGGTTGAGGGTGAGTGAGGGTGAGGGGTTGAGGCTGAGTGAGGGTGAGGGTGATTGAGCGTAAGGGGTTGAGGGTGAGTGAGGGTGAGGGTGAGGGTGAGGGGTTGAGGGTGAGTGAGGGTGAGGTGTTGAGGGTGAGTGAGTGTGAGGGGTTGAGGGTGAGTGAGGGTGAGGGTGAGTGAGGGTGAGGGGTTGAGGGTGAGTGAGTGTGAGGGTGAGGGTGAGTGAGGGTGAGGCTGAGGCGTTGAGGGTGAGTGAGGGTGAGTGAGAGTGAGGGTGAGTGAGGGGTTGAGGGTGAACGGTTGAGGGTGAGTGAGGGTGAGGGTGAGGTGTTGAGGGTGAGTGAGTGTGAGGGGTTGAGGGTGAGTGAGGGTGAGGGTGAGTGAGGGTGAGGGGTTGAGGGTGAGTGAGTGTGAGGGTGAGGGTGAGTGAGGGTGAGGCTGAGGCATTGAGGGTGAGTGAGGGTGAGTGAGAGTGAGGGCGAGTGAGGGGTTGAGGGTGAACGGTTGAGGGTGAGTGAGGGTGAGGGTGAGGTGTTGAGGTTGAGTGAGGGTGAGGGGTTGAGAGTGAGTGAGGGTGAGGCGTTGAGGGTGAGTGAGGGTGAGGGTGAGTGTGGGTGAGGGTGAGTGAGGGTGAGTGAGGGTGAGTGAGGGTGAGGGTGAGTGAGGGTGAGGGTGAGTGAGGGTGAGGTGAGTGAGGGTGAGTGAGGGTGAGGGGTTGAGGGTGAGTGAGGGTGAGGGGTTGAGGGTGAGTGAGGGTGAGGGGTTGAGGCTGAGTGAGGGTGAGGGTGATTGAGGGTAAGGGGTTGAGGGTGAGTGAGGGTGAGGGTGAGTGAGGGTGAGTGAGGGTGAGGTGTTGAGGGTGAGTGAGGGTGAGTGTGGGTGAGGGTGAGTGAGGGTGAGGGTGAGTGAGGGTGAGTGAGTGTGAGTGAGGGTGGGGGTGAGTGAGGGTGAGTGAGTGTGAGTGAGGGTGAGTGAGGGTGAGGGGTTGAGGGTGGTTGAGGGGATGAGGGTGAGTGAGGGTGAGGGGTTGAGGGTGAGAGGGTGAAGGTGAGGGTGAGTGAGGGTGAGGGGTTGAGGGTGAGTGAGGGTGAGGGTGATTGAGGGTGAGAGGTTGAGGGTGAGTGAGGGTGAGGGTGAGTGAGGGTGAGGGTGAGGGGTTGAGGGTGAGTGAGGGTGACTGAGGGTGAGTGAGAGTGAGGGTGAGTGATGTGTTGAGGGTGAGGGGTTGAGGGTGAGTGAGGGGGAGGCTGAGGGGTTGAGGGTGAGTGAGGGTGAGGGGTTGAGGGAGGGTGAGGGTGAGTGAGGGTGAGGGTGAGGTGTTGAGGGTGAGTGAGTGTGAGGGGTTGAGGGTGAGTGAGGGTGAGGGTGAGTGAGGGTGAGGGGTTGAGGGTGAGTGAGTGTGAGGGTGAGGGTGAGTGAGGGTGAGGCTGAGGCATTGAGGGTGAGTGAGGGTGAGTGAGAGTGAGGGCGAGTGAGGGGTTGAGGGTGAACGGTTGAGGGTGAGTGAGGGTGAGGTGTTGAGGTTGAGTGAGGGTGAGGGGTTGAGAGTGAGTGAGGGTGAGGCGTTGAGGGTGAGTGAGGGTGAGGGTGAGTGTGGGTGAGGGTGAGTGAGGGTGAGTGAGGGTGAGGGTGAGTGAGGGTGAGTGAGGGTGAGTGAGGGTGAGGGGTTGAGGGTGAGTGAGGGTGAGGGGTTGAGGGTGAGTGAGGGTGAGGGGTTGAGGCTGAGTGAGGGTGAGGGTGATTGAGGGTAAGGGGTTGAGGGTGAGTGAGGGTGAGGGTGAGGGTGAGTGAGGGTGAGTGAGGGTGAGGTGTTGAGGGTGAGTGAGGGTGAGGGTGAGTGTGGGTGAGGGTGAGTGAGGGTGAGGGTGAGTGAGGGTGAGTGAGGGTGAGTGAGTGTGAGTGAGGGTGGGGGTGAGTGAGGGTGAGTGAGTGTGAGTGAGGGTGAGTGAGGGTGAGGGGTTGAGGGTGGTTGAGGGGATGAGGGTGAGTGAGGGTGAGGGGTTGAGGGTGAGAGGGTGAAGGTGAGGGTGAGTGAGGGTGAGGGGTTGAGGGTGAGTGAGGGTGAGGGTGATTGAGGGTGAGAGGTTGAGGGTGAGTGAGGGTGAGGGTGAGTGAGGGTGAGGGTGCTTGAGGGTGAGTGAGGGTGAGGGTGAGGGGTTGAGGGTGAGTGAGGGTGACTGAGGGTGAGTGAGAGTGAGGGTGAGTGATGTGTTGAGGGTGAGGGGTTGAGGGTGAGTGAGGGGGAGGCTGAGGGGTTGAGGGTGAGTGAGGGTGAGGGGTTGAGGGAGGGTGAGGGTGAGTGAGGGTGAGGGTGAGTGAGGGTGAGGGGTTGAGGGTGAGTGAGGGTGAGGGTGAGTGAGGGTGAGTGAGGGTGAATGAGGGTGAGTGAGGGTGAGGGTGAGTGAGGGTGAGTGAGGGTGAGTGAGGGTGAGGGTGATTGAGGGTGAGTGAGGGTGAGGGTGAGTGAGGGTGAGGGTGAGTGAGGGTGAGTGAGGGTGAGGGTGAGTGAGGGTGATTGAGGGTGAGTGAGGGTGAGTGAGGGTGATGTGTTGAGGGTGATTGAGTGTGATTGAGGGTGAGGGGTTGAGGGTGAAATTTTTTTTTTTATTTAAATGGCGGACGCAAAGCGCCACCTTAACGCTACCTACATTTAACAGGTTAGCGTTGTAGTTTTTTTTTATTTTTCCTACCGTTACGTCTTTTTTTTGATTGACATTTTTTTTAGCCAATCGGAGCGCTACGTTTTTGACGTCGCGTTCCGATTTGCATACGTAATCGGTGGAATTCTCCAGAACATGGAGAATAGCGGGATGCGGAAGGCGTGTTCCTGTTCGTGTGCTGTTGGTGCGTCGTATGATAGGTAAGAGATTTCCTCTAAGTGTTTTTTTAATCTAATTTAAAGTAGTATTGATAGTATGCATAAATTAGTTAATAATTATGAGTGTATTTATATAAATAGTGACATATTTTGTTAGCGATTGTAATTATTATAGTTATTTATTTAATTTATATGTAAGTAAGTGTTTTTATTTACTACCTATAGTATGTTTAAGTTAACGAATGAATAGGAGTGTATTTTTAATAATGTTGACATTGTATTTTTTTGTTTGTAATATTTCGAAATGAATATTATGTAATGTAATTAAAGTCTTGTTTTTATTCTTCGATATGTAATGTATTTATTTTCTTAAAGTGTTATGTAATGTATTATTAGCATTTGTTTGTTATTTGACGTACAAGAGCTGTTCTTTGAGTTTCTAAGTACTCTTTTCGCCATGAATATTGTACACTTCAAAAGTATTAATTGTATTACGCGTTGTTTTGTGAAGCTAAGAGACATATGTAATGTTTATTGATGATGTTAGCGCTGAATCCAAGTTGCGTAATATGTTTTTTATATTTGATGTAATTCCGTGTGATGAACTGCTATTGTTATATGCGTACGGCTTTTTGTGTAACTCGTGACAATTGTGTTTAATCCGTCCCATTTCCCGGATGAATAGTGCTTGTTTATTACCCCAGTTAAAAATAGGCTGTTTCACTTTTGTTTTTGTACATCCTCGTCCTCGCTTCCTGACAGATATTTCTTCGTTCTTTTGTTGGTGTTATTTTGTCCGAATAATTTTTGTTTGGTGACCTGAAGCCTGATAAACATCATTGCATGCTGTAGCTCACATTTGGGAAGTAGATTTTGTGTGTAACGTATCTGATGCACGACTCCGTTGCCCCCCTTTGTTTTTAATTGCGTGCAAAAATTTGTTTTTGTCTCAGAAAATGGCATAAAACTTATCTATCTGTTAAATGCACAATCATTTCTTTGAATAGGGTGGAATAGGAGGCTATTTTTTGAGTCTTTACTTATATTGTGTTTTGTGTAGTTTTATTTGATTGTTTATTTGGCTGGTGCATTAGGATGGCGTATTTTTCCTTTGGTTTTTATTTTCTAGGATGTCTTTCTGTTGCGTATCTTGAGGGTGTATTTGTAGGGTGAATTAGGCTGTTAGTTTATTAGGGTGAATTAGGACTCAGGATTTCTATCTTGGAGTTAGAGTGTGGATTAGGATAGTTTATTTCTATTCTTCCTTTTGTTGTTGTATGTGTGTGTGTGTGTGTGTGTGTGTGTGAGGGTGAGTGAGGGTGTGTGAAGCTGAGGGTGTGTGACGGTGTGTGAGGGAAGCTTGCACTGCTGCTGTCGGTGCTGTACCTGTTCCATGTGTAAGGGAAGCTTGCACTGCTGCCGCCTGTGCTGTACCTGATCTATGTGTGAGGGAAGCTTGCACTGCTGCTGCCTGTGCTGTACCTGCTCCGTGTGTGAGGGAAGCTTGCACTGCTGCTGTCGGTGCTGTACCTGTTCCATGTGAAAGGGAAGCTTGCACTGCTGTTGCCTGTGCTGTACCTGCTCCGTGTTTGAGGGAAGCTTGCATTGCTGTTGCCTGTGCTGTACCTGCTCCGTGTGTGATGGAAGCTTGCACTGTTGCTGCCTGTGCTGTACCTGCTCTGTGTGTGAGGGAAGCTTGCACTGTTGCTGCCTGTGCTGTACCTGCTCTGTGTGTGAGGGAAGCTTGCACTGTTGCTGCCTGTGCTGTACCTGCTCCGTGTTTGAGGGAAGCTTGCATTGCTGTTGCCTGTGCTGTACCTGCTCCGTGTGTGATGGAAGCTTGCACTGTTGCTGCCTGTGCTGTACCTGCTCTGTGTGTGAGGGAAGCTTGGACTGTTGCTGCCTGTGCCTCACCAAGATTTGTGTAAGTAAATGGAGATGGAGGGAGAGAGTTGGAAGAGAGAGTGAAAGAGGCAGAAACGTGGAGAGTAAAAGAAAGAGCGAAGGAATCTGTAAGCTGAGAGATGTGGCATAACAGAAGGCTTGGTAGTGCGGGCGCTGCTGTTTGGGGTATCTGCGGGAGGGTAGGCCCTATCACGTAGTTGGGTCATTCACATCACTACACGGAGTTTTGTTTTCTTTAGCACAATTTTTTGATCCCCTTTACTTTTACGGTTGGCAACTGATGATGATGATACAGTGGGGAGTCAAGCGAGTACCAGTTTGACACATCCTCCATGGTGGTTGCTCCCGTGAGGCGTTGCCAATCCCCCTTCCCCTTTTTTCACTAGAAAAGGGTTGAGGGACGGTGAAGTACAGCACCAGGGATTAATGGGCACACACACATATGGCTTTAGGAATGTATAGTTCAAAGTAAATGTGACAATAGACACTGAAACTAGTAGTAGGAGCAAACACATCCACTACTAGGATTATCTCAATTTATAGAAAGAAAGGGATAGTTCACCTTGCAATAAGGTCAGGCACATTGTTCAGAGCTGCCTGTGCTGTACCTGCTCCGTGTGTGAGGGAAGCTTGCACTGCTGCTGTCGGTGCTGTACCTGTTCCATGTGTAAGGGAAGCTTGCACTGCTGTTGCCTGTGCTGTACCTGCTCCGTGTTTGAGGGAAGCTTGCATTGCTGTTGCCTATGCTGTACCTGCTCCGTGTGTGATGGAAGCTTGCACTGTTGCTGCCTGTGCTGTACCTGCTCTGTGTGTGAGGGAAGCTTGCACTGTTGCTGCCTGTGCTGTACCTGCTCTGTGTGTGAGGGAAGCTTGCACTGTTGCTGCCTGTGCTGTACCTGCTCCGTGTTTGAGTGAAGCTTGCATTGCTGTTGCCTGTGCTGTACCTGCTCCGTGTGTGATGGAAGCTTGCACTGTTGCTGCCTGTGCTGTACCTGCTCTGTGTGTGAGGGAAGCTTGCACTGTTGCTGCCTGTGCCTCACCAAGATTTGTGTAAGTAAATGGAGATGGAGGGAGAGAGTTGGAAGAGAGAGTGAAAGAGGCAGAAACGTGGAGAGTAAAAGAAAGAGCGAAGGAATCTGTAAGCTGAGAGATGTGGCATAACAGAAGGCTTGGTAGTGCGGGCACTGCTGCTTGGGGTATCTGCGGGAGGGTAGGCCCTATCACGTAGTTGGGTCATTCACATCACTACACGGAGTTTTGTTTTCTTTAGCAAAATTTTTTGATCCCCTTTACTTTTACGGTTGGCAACTGCTGATGATGATACAGTGGGGAGTCAAGCGAGTACCAGTTTGACACATCCTCCATGGTGGTTGCTCCCGTGAGGCGTTGCCAATCCCCCTCCCCCTTTTTTCACTAGAAAAGGGTTGAGGGACGGTGAAGTACAGCACCAGGGATTAATGGCCACACACACACATATGGCTTTAGGAATGTATAGTTCAAAGTAAATGTGACAATAGACACTGAAACTAGTAGTAGGAGCAAAAACATGCACTACTAGGATTATCTCAATTTATAGAAAGAAAGGGATAGTTCACCTTGCAACAAGGTGAGGCACATTGTTCAGAGCTGCCTGTGCTGTACCTGCTCCGTGTGTGAGGGAAGCTTGCACTGCTGCTGTCGGTGCTGTACCTGTTCCATGTGTAAGGGAAGCTTGCACTGCTGTTGCCTGTGCTGTACCTGCTCCGTGTGTGATGGAAGCTTGCACTGTTTCTGCCTGTGCTGTACCTGCTCTGTGTGTGAGGGAACATTGCACTGTTGCTGCCTGTGCTGTACCTGCTCTGTGTGTGAGGGAAGCTTGCACTGTTGCTGCCTGTGCTGTACCTGCTCCGTGTGTGAGGGAAGCTTGCACTGTAGCTGCCTGTGCTGTACCTGCTCTGTGTGTGAGGGAAGCTTGCACTGTTGCTGCCTGTGCTGTACCTGCTCTGTGTGTAAGGGAAGCTTGGACTGTTGCTGCCTGTGCTGTACCTGCTCTGTGTGTGAGGGAAGCTTGCACTGCTGCTGCCTGTGCTGTACCTGCTCCGTGTGTGAGGGAAGCTTGCACTGCTGCTGTCGGTGCTGTACCTGTTCCATGTGTAAGGGAAGCTTGCACTGCTGCCGCCTGTGCTGTACCTGATCTATGTGTGAGGGAAGCTTGCACTGCTGCTGCCTGTGCTGTACCTGCTCCGTGTGTGAGGGAAGCTTGCACTGCTGCTGTCGGTGCTGTACCTGTTCCATGTGTAAGGGAAGCTTGCACTGCTGTTGCCTGTGCTGTACCTGCTCCGTGTTTGAGGGAAGCTTGCATTGCTGTTGCCTGTGATGTACCTGCTCCGTGTGTGATGGAAGCTTGCACTGTTGCTGCCTGTGCTGTACCTGCTCTGTGTGTGAGGGAAGCTTGCACTGTTGCTGCCTGTGCTGTACCTGCTCCGTGTGTGATGGAAGCTTGCACTGTTGCTGCCTGTGCTGTACCTGCTCTGTGTGTGAGGGAAGCTTGCACTGTTGCTGCCTGTGCTGTACCTGCTCTGTGTGTGAGGGAAGCTTGCACTGTTGCTGCCTGTGCTGTACCTGCTCTGTGTGTGAGGGAAGCTTGCACTGTTGCTGCCTGTGCTGTACCTGCTCCGTGTGTGAGGGAAGCTTGCACTGTAGCTGCCTGTGCTGTACCTGCTCTGTGTGTGAGGGAAGCTTGCACTGTTGCTGCCTGTGCTGTACCTGCTCTGTGTGTAAGGGAAGCTTGCACTGTTGCTGCCTGTGCTGTACCTGCTCCGTGTGTGAGGGAAGCTTGCACTGCTGCTGCCTGTGCTGTACCTGCTCCGTGTGTGAGGGAAGCTTGCACTGCTGTTGCCTGTGCTGTACCTGTTCCATGTGTAAGGGAAGCTTGCACTGATGCCGCCTGTGCTGTACCTGCTCCGTGTGTGAGGGAAGCTTGCACTGCTGCTGCCTGTGCTGTACCTGCTCTGTGTGTGAGGGAAGCTTGCACTGCTGCTGTCGGTGCTGTACCTGTTCCATGAGTAAGGGAAGCTTGCACTGCTGTTGCCTGTGCTGTACCTGCTCCGTGTTTGAGGGAAGCTTGCATTGCTGTTGCCTGTGCTGTAACTGCTCCGTGTGTGATGGAAGCTTGCACTGTTGCTGCCTGTGCTGTACCTGCTCTGTGTGTGAGGGAAGCTTGCACTGTTGCTGCCTGTGCTGTACCTGCTCTGTGTGTGAGGGAAGCTTGCACTGTTGCTGCCTGTGCTCCGTGTTTGAGTGAAGCTTGCATTGCTGTTGCCTGTGCTGTACCTGCTCCGTGTGTGATGGAAGCTTGCACTGTTGCTGCCTGTGCTGTACCTGCTCTGTGTGTGAGGGAAGCTTGCACTGTTGCTGCCTGTGCCTCACCAAGATTTGTGTAAGTAAATGGAGATGGAGGGAGAGAGTTGGAAGAGAGAGTGAAAGAGGCAGAAACGTGGAGAGTAAAAGAAAGAGCGAAGGAATCTGTAAGCTGAGAGATGTGGCATAACAGAAGGCTTGGTAGTGCGGGCACTGCTGCTTGGGCTATCTGCGAGATTTGTGTAAGTAAATAGAGAGGGGGGAGAGAGTTGGAAGAGAGAGTGAAAGAGGCAGAAACGTTGAGAGGAAAAGAAAGAGCGAAGGGATCTGTAAGCTGAGAGATGTGGCATAACAGAACGCTCGCTAGTGCGGGCACTGCTGCTTGGGGTATCTGCGAGATTTGTTTAAGTAAATGGAGAGGGGGGAGAGAGTTGGAGGAGAGAGTGAAAGAGGCAGAAACGTTGAGAGGAAAAGAAAAGAAAGAGCGAAGGTATCTGTAAGCTGAGAGATGTGGCATAACAGAACGCTCGGTATTGCGGGCACTGCTGCTCGGGGTATCGGCGCGATTTGTGTAAGTGGGTGACTGAAGCAGAGTGGGTGAATATATATGTCTGATGCTTGTGGAATTCTGATGCTTGCATGTCTGCTGGGGTGCAGGGTCAGTACAAGTCAAGCTCTAAGTTGGTGTGTGTCCGAACTGGTTGCCTCCGGGCCAACGAAGTCTGTTGCGAGGCGTGGGGGGCAGCCTTTGATGTGCGAGAGAGCTGCCGTGAAAGAAGTAAACAGCAGGCATGTAATTAGGGGGGAGGAGAAGTCGAGCTGGGGTGAATGGAGGGAAGGCAGAAAAGGGGAGGGGGGATGAATGCGACACGGCGGGCAGGGGAGGGGGTGAGCGGCATGAGGGTGTGAAAGCAGCAGGGGCCTGGAGTGCGGCTAAGATAACTGAAGAAGCGCGACACGGCAGGCAGGGGAGGGGGCGGAGCGGGGGTGTGGGAGGAGTGCGGCTGAGGGAAAATACATGCAAGCAGGCGGCTGGGGGCATGTGCACGCGCTTTTAAGCTCAATGCACATGCGCATTAAGCTTGAATTTCACGGGCACTGCAAGGAATCGCCACGATTCCTTGCAACTTGGTTAAAGACTGTTTAAGCCCCAATAGTCTCGCAAGCTCGATGCGCATGCGCATCGACAGGCGAGACCTAAAAAGCCACCTCATTACAAACAGAATGACTTTAACTTAAACAAGGGAGAGATCTATTGCATTTTCAATGCTTGTTTACTTTGGTTCCATCAAGAAGGCATTCAGATGTGTCACACATTTGCCATAAATTCTGAATGTTAGCACTCTAATTGCTCATTAGATCACTGTAGTAAAGTCACTGCTCACCAGGGAAGTCTGCTGCTAATCATACTTTCTATGGCAAAATGAACCCCCTCATTTTGTTCCTTTTTAAATGAAATGTTTTCAGACTTACCACTTCATTCCAATCAAGATGGCTTCTGGTGTGTCATACTTTTGTCATAAGTAAGACTGTTAGTGCTCTAGTTGTTCTTTAGAACACTCTGGGACATTCTGTCATTGGGCTGTACTTGAGCTACATCTGGGTGATATTTGGGCTACATTTGGGCTCGTTTGTCTCTGGTGGCCATCTTGGGAGACTGCATGTCAGAATGTTTTAATGAAATAGAAGAGGATTTGGGAAGTCACTCAAAATGTGCCCTAATTTTTCTTTCTGCAGCACTAATCATACTTTCTATGGCAAAATATACCCCCTCATTTTGTTCCTTTTTAAATTAAATGTTTTAAGAGTTACCACTTCATTCCAATCAAGATGGCTTCAGGTGTGCCATACCTTTGTAATAAGTAGGACTGTTAGCGCTCTAGTTGTTCTTTAGAACACTCTAGGGGGCTGCAGTAGAACACAAAGGAATAAACTGACAATCTCTGTCCTTGTTGGATGTACAGGTCTTACTGAGAATGTCAGACTTCATTCTCACATGACAGAGAAAGATAATGTGAATTTACAGAAAATATGCTTTCAGTTTAGCTTATAGATCCCCTTCCAAACCACTGTGGGAAAAGCATGAGATAATAGTTTTCTTTCAAACATGATTCATGATATCCCAGCAAAAGGCTTTTTCACATGGTAAAATCACCTTAGAACACACCACAATTCCTAAAATGAGTATGGTACCATCAACAAATGATTTATAATGTAACTAAAGTCCTAAAACGCTCTATTAACTACAATGCTTTTTAATGAGGTGATATCATGTATATTGGTCATGATAGAGCGCGCCAGGTCACCCAGCCAATGATTTCGCCGTTTCCGGCTTCAGGGCCCATATACTTTCAATTCACACTATTCATTGACCAGGCGACTTCACGGGCTGCTACCAATTTGTGTGTTCCCTACCGTTATTACTCAGTATACCCGACTTACCATCCACCGACACGGGTACCTATGACCTCAACGGATCAGGGGCCTAGCTGTAAAAGGAAAGGCAGCAAATGCAAATTCAAATGACATTCAATACTGTTGTAAAATGACCACGGACAACTGGAAGTTTTAAAAGCTTTATCTAAAGTTCGTTTTCATCAAGCATCAAAATTACAAGAATAAGGCAATCAATAACCAAGATAATGAAAAGTACATAACTATAGAGAAATAAAGTCAGGGTAATCATGGAAATGCTAATATGAGATGCAACAAATAACGCTATGCATTCAGGGCAAGGATTCTTTAGACAATTTAAGTAAGGCCGTTCTAGACCATATCAGAAAATGACAAACTGCAATGCAAAATATGATTTCTAAAAGGTAGGGTAACATGGGATCATTTTAAGAAAATATGCAAATGACTTTACGTTTCAATAGTTGCGGCAAAAGCATGGAAAAATCAACATATGCAAAGGTGTCTCTTTATTGAAGCAAAAGTCAGGAAAATAGGAAGGTGCAAGTTTAAAGAATTTCAGAGCAGTATTTACCTAGACTGGTGTGGAAACCAAACCCTGGCCACGGGTCAGTTAAAGACAGGAAACCCTCAAGGAAGGATACCCCTCAAAGGACAGCAGGTGCAGAATGGACACCCAGGACAGGACAGGATACCCTCGGATTAGGAATCAGGATAGGACCCTCAGGACAGGACAGCAAACCCTCAGGACAGGACCGCTCAGGACAGGACCGCACCCGCAGTTTGGAAGCAACGCCTGCGCTCCACCCTCTCTGCAGCTATCGATCAAGACCCCGATTGGGTCAGCGAACTCCCAGCAAAGTGCTTCGCCAGCACTTTAAGGTTCAGTAAAACCTTAGTCTATGGTCAATTTCGGACAGAGTGCTCCGCAGCGCTCTGTATCTTCAGTCACCTATTGAGTACGATGGGTCAGTGACAGGTCAGCTAAACCAGACAAGTCGGACAAATTCCCTAGGTGAACCCAGGGTAGATATACTCTTTTGGGTCAGTGTACCACCCCCCAATGTTGCAAAGTGTCAGAATCCCTCAATTTGGATTGGTCCTAAGGTAGAATTTGGGTAACACACCAATCACAACACACTATTTGGATGCCTAATTTACATCTCTGGGTACCGCCTAGCAAGATTGGGGTTCCCATGAGAAACTGCAGGAAAATAGTAGCACAACACACAATGTATCATATGAGGAGCAACATTCTCCGTTCTCGTAGCGCAGAGGTGGCTTTCCCAGGCGCATCTTGACTGTGGCTGCCAGCTGGCTGAGTTCCACTGTCCAAAGTTGCCACCTTTCAGTGCTCCATGATCATGCGCAGAAGAGACCGTCAATATGGCTCCCAACCAGTTCGGACCCCCATTCCCCGCGGTACATGAAAAGTAAGCGAGAACAAATTAATACATAGAAATAACATTATGAAAACATATCACAGGGTTTGTACTTTCAACTTATCACTACGAAATATACTTATGCAGTCTAAATGTTAGCTACATATAAACAGATACAAGAGCAGTGGCACGAGCAGTACCACATTATTGGCAAAGCTATGTATTACGCATGCGCATAAATTTCCCTCCAACTCTGCAGACACGTCAGGACACGTGAGTGTGGCTGACGCATGCGCAGTAACTAAATACAAGCGGCGGCCATATTAAATGACTCGAGTAAATTATTTTAGTAAAACACATATGCAAGCGTCAGGGAACCTCGTTTAAACATAAAATAACGTTAGTAAGACGTACGAATTATTACCTTGTTACACACAAACGAGGTTCATGAATACAGCAAGTCGCAAAATATGCGAAGCTTTGCTTCATCAGTCCCAAGATGGCTGCCAACACTTCTTGGATGAAGTGCTGACAGCCAATCAGATCTCACGATGAGATGTGTGGTTAGGCTCCGCCCAGATATATATGTGTTTTTGAAGTTAATTTTCATAAAAACCACTGTAGCAATTTTCACCACATATAGCAAAGGCACTTCTGCGTACCAGTCCCTACAATTTTGCCAACTTTGGTGTAATCCCGTTCAGCGGTTCGGGCTGTAGCCTTGTCAGAACGTACTATGGAAATTAACATGGGGAAAACACGTTTTGGGACCCCCCTTTTTTTCAGCCCCCACTTCACGAATCTCCCCGAAATTTTCTGGGAAGGAGCGCAGCGGAGCTGGCCAAAATTTTGGAAAATTACACGCAAATTCCTCAACCTGCGCCAAAGTTATTCCCAATAGAATGTTGCGGATTTCCTATGGTAGCTAGGTCCTAACTATATATACCTACTGGCTATCGCCAGTAGGTAATATATATAGTCCACTATTAGGTTAATATAATAATTGACAGATGTGATCAAGGCTGCATGTCTGGCAGCCGAAATGCGTCATGTTGGACCTCTTGATGTGTACATAAACTTCCATCACTGACTGTCGTGGCATTGGGATATCTTCATTATATATACATATATATACCTCCAACCGGTTTCGGTGCAAAGAAACCTCCCAAGCACTTTCTCCAGTGCACGGACACGAAATAACGTTCCAAACCCAGTCTTCAAATCATCGTTGTTTATTTAATCATAAAGTGCAGGGGTGCAAATCAAAGAACATCGAACAGACACGTTTCGGGCGTGGCCGCCCTTGCTCACTGTTGGCGGTAAGGTGGACAGACTAACGTTTATATAATACACAGTGCATTTTGAAAAAAAGGCTCGGTCAAATAAAAATTGCGCGCCCTAAGGAAATTAGGAAACATAGTGTAAGGACTTGTCCAAATTATAAAGTCAGGAATGCAAACAAACATATGTCAGCCATCTTAGCTTAGTCAAAATCACTTACAATTCATTAAGTCTATTGCATACCAATTCATGCAGGTAAATAATGGTATTTCGGTAATATCCCTGAAATTAATTCATTCTATACATTTGATAATTTTAAAGCATTTATGTTTGCAAATACATAGGTTTTTTCTCTGTATTAATACATGAAAAAAATATGAATATAAGATTCTTGTTATCTCTATGATGCCTGTGCCATCCATTTGTACCATGATACCACATAACATGATGATTTTGACAAAACGAAATCTTTGAGTACATTCAATTCTGTGCTAACTGAGCACAAATGCCCAAAATGTCCTTACCATTTTCTATATGATGTTTCAAAATATTTTAACCTGATAGTCTAATAAAACGTTTGTCCATCTTATAATAAAAACATAATTTTTCAAAAGTGGGGGAGTGACAAAATGTCAGCGATCAGGCTCGTTATGACAAGTTGTATGTGAGGTTGAATCCAAAACCAAAATAAAAAAGGCAAATATTATGTCAAAATGAACATTTTCAAATCAAGATATAAGTCTTTATGGTTGATTTGATCATACTCTCGGATGTTTACGCCACATCCTATTCGCTCCATAAGTCACACAGGAGGAGACATATCCGAATCCCATTGTACATCAAATAATTACATTAGTGGCTCCAATTGCACACATTAACTTCTACTATGGGCATTCTGGGTCTGATCAGAAACACATCACCTGAAACGGTAATTTATGAAGAATTATAAAAAATTCCTTAAGTCCTCTCCCATATTTAAACCTGCAGGGGTTTTGCTATTGAGTCTTATGATGTACATTGACTCGAGTTGTCTTAATTTCTTTTCGTAATCACCACCTTTTTTGGACGTTCTCACAGCATCTATTACAAAATAGTTTAACTGAGATAGGTTTCTATTGTGAAATTGGTCAAAGTGACGAGCTACAGGGTAGCTCTGATCGCAATTCACAATAGCCCGAAGATGCTGGAGAATACGCTGATACACAGGTAGTTTGGTGCTTCCTATGTATCTCAAATTGCAAGTACAGGTTAGAACATACACTGCTAACTCTGTTCGACAGGTGTAATGAGCTTTAATTGCAATGGGTTTTGGATCAAAGGGAGTTGTGTAGGTCCTGGTATTAATGCCAAAATGGCATGCACGGCAAGAGATGCAGCGGTAGAAACCCTTACGGGGTGACAACCAATCCTCATTCTTAACTGTTTCTGGTGCACTTGATACCAGTTCATTACGCATACTGTAAGCCCTTCTATATGTTATTGTTGGTTTTTCTGGTAAGATATCGTTAAGTACAGGGTCAGTGAGAATTACAGGCCACTGTTTTCTCACCAGGTTAGAGATGTCACGGGCTTGTCTGCTGTAGCTGGTGATTAATCTTATTTCATTATTATTGTCTGTCAAGTTTGTTACATCTTTGTTTATCGAAGTTTCTGCTAATAAACTCGTCCTGTCAATTTTGTTTGCCTTGATTCTGGCTTTATTTAGTGCATTTCTTTTATAGCCCCTTGCTTCCAAACGTAAACCTGCCTCTTTCTGGTGCTGATCACGAAGTTCTACCGTACTGCAAGTCCTATGTATTCTAAGGAACTCCCCATAAGGGATTGCTCTGATGGTGTGTTGCGGGTGAAAACTCTGTGCATGCAGGATGCTATTTCCCGCTGCACTTTTCCTAAAGAGGCTTGTGGTGAGAGTATTGTCCACTATCTCAACCAGAACATCAAGGAAACTGATTTTGTTTTTGCTTATTTCAGCAGAAAATTTCAAATTAGAATTGTTTTTGTTGATGCTAGATACAAACAAATTGGCATCTTCCAAATTCCCCCTCCAGACAATAAAAATATCGTCAATATACCTGATGTATTTCACAATGTTGTTATTCCAAAACGTGGAATGTTCCACCTTGAGGACATGCTCCTCCCACCAGCCCACGTGGAGCCCCGCGTAGCTGGGGGAGAAGCATGCCCCCATAGCCACACCCCTCAACTGCTTGTAAACCTTGTCATCAAAGAGAAAGACATTATTATTAAGGCAGCGTTCAACCATGGTGATCAGCATGGCGTTGTGTTTGTACAGTTCAACAGGCCTTTTATCCAAATAAAATTTGACAGCTTTTAGGCCTTCTCCATGTGAAATACTAGTATAAAGACTAGCAATGTCCATTGTCATTAACAAATATTCCGCAGACCAATTGCATTGGTTGATATTCCTAAGGAATTCTGTCGAGTCCTTGATATAGGCAGGTAATTTGATCACAAAATCTTGCAGGTAATGATCAATATATTTTGAAGTGTTTTCAAATAAACTGTTTATAGCGGATACTATTGGCCGCCCTGGAATGGGGACAACATCCTTATGAACTTTCGGGATGAAATAGATGTTTGGTAATACTGGATGATCTTTTTGTAAAAAGTTCATTTCATCCTTGGATAGAAGACCTTCTCTTTTCCATCCATGAAGTTCCTTATGGTAGGCTTGTTGAATGGATCTGGTAGTTTTGAAATCAATTTGTGTATAGCATTCTGGGTCATTGAGATGTTTATATGCCTCTTCCATATATTGTTGTTTGCCCCAAAGTACAATGTTCCCGCCTTTGTCAGGTTGTCTGACAATGACTGTTTGATTGGTTTTCAGTTTTTTCATCAACTCATTATATGGTCTTGTCTTGATGTTTGTTACTCTTTCTTTTTCTTTAGTGCGTATGTTGAGTGTTTTGAGACCATCTATTAAGAGCTCTGCATATACATCTATTGCATCTTTTGGCATTACTGGCATAAAAGTTGATGGTAATTTGAAAGAGCTTTCTACAGTTTGACCCAGATTGATACCTTCTTCTCTGGCTACATCCTGTGTGTTTTGGAGGGATATATCCTCAGTTGATCGTAATGTATGCATCGTTTTCATTAGTGCAATGTCTTTAGCTTGCAATCCACTTTTCTTTGTTGATATATATATATATATAATCCACTGTTAGGTTAATAAAGTAATTAAGTGATTGACAGAATAACAGCCCCAACTGGCGTCCATAAGGACGAGCTGCCACTGTGTTCCTGGCACTGATTTTGCCACCTCTGAGGCCAAGGGTTACAAAGGCAGTGCCAGGGGTAGCAAGAAAGCATCTGCGACCCCTAAATGAGGTGCAAATGGCCCTGCTGGACATGAAAGAAGGACTACAACCCACTATCCTAAATGGTCCTTCCCAAATTGTTGTCTGCCTCCAAACAGGAGTGTATAAAATTGGGAAGTTGGACATATAGAACAGAGGCGATGATGTATATCTCCCCCTTCTCTTCCACACCCTAGAAATAAGGAACACTAAGGTGACCTTTTGGTAAAAAAACAAGAGGTCGGAGTTCTTCTGTTTAAATTCTCACCACCAATATATCAGCACTTACACAAACGCTGTAGAAAAAGAAGTAAAACAGGCCCAGCCAAAGCCAAAACACAATTTACGCATACACTGTCCCTGAACAAATTGGCCCAGTTCAGCGGCAAATTCACTCCAGTATTTAAAGTCTCAGAGTATTAGCACAGCAGCAGCGGGCGAGCCGCTAAAAGGCACCGCTTAAACAGATCAGAGTCGCCGCACCATTACCCTTTTTATTTGTTTATTTTATTTTTTTTCCCTTTTGCAGCCTCTTTTCGTTTATCAAACGTGTGGCGCCGTTAAGGCGTCCGTTGGGGCAATATTACATCCAAAGTAACGAATCCCCTCGGTCCAGAGGGCTCGTTTGTTGATTTCCCAGGCAGAGCTGAGGAGGGAGGGGAGCTCGGTATTAAAAATGGAGCGCGGGCGGAAGAGACAGTTTTTTAATTGCATTTTCCCGGGCCCTCTCTGATCCTGTGCATTAAGTGCGCGCGCAAGGACGGATTGGACATAACTCCAGACAGCAGGCGCGGAGCGGTGTCAGTGAGTAAGTGGGACAGCGGCGGGGCCGGGCAGAGAGCGCGCGAGCTGGGAGCACGCGCCAGGATGGAGGGAGAAGAACAGGGAAATTTAAAGTAATTTATGAAACGCTGTCAAGAATATGGCTAGCCATAAACTCTGCGTGAAGGATTGCATCAATTATATCTCTCTGTACTTTGAGCTGAGTTGGGAACCACACTCACAAAAACACAAGACTTTCTAAAAAAAAATGAACACCCAGTTGGGATATGTATTACTTTTTTTATAAAATACTCCTAGCAACCAGTAGAGTTGTACGACTATTCTGGACCAGAAATACCTCCAACCCCTGGCTTGTCCTTTTGAACCCCTGCAGTGTTCTTGTGGCCCCTGTTCTTAGGGTAAAGATGGCAGCTGCTGCTGAAATAATAAACAAACAGGGCTCTGAAGTCCTTGTTTACCTTCTTAGGTTCCACTACTTGCACTCACCCTTAACCAGTGCTTGAAATGGAAAAATAGAAGTGCAGGTACTCTGTAGCATAGTACCTGCTTGTTTCTGAGAAGTGCTGCTACTCTCCCTCTCAAAATAAAAGAGTGCCGGTACTCCGTATCGTACAGTTCTGAAATGGAAAAATAGAAGTGCAGGTACTCTGTAGCATAGTACCTGCTTGTTTCTGAGAAGTGCTGGTACTCTCCCTCTCAAAATAAAAGAGTGCCGGTACTCCGTATCGTACAGTTCTGGCCCAATTAACTCCTTCCGCGTTGATGACGGAACCGCTCCATCATCAACAGCGGTAGCGCTGTGCTGATGACGGAGCAGTTCCGTCATGGCCCGCCAGACGCGCCTGGCCGTTGCGGATTTCGCGCCTGCGCGGTGCGTTCTATTGAGCGGGCGGGGCCATGACGGAACCACTCCGTCATGAGCACAGCTCAACCGAGGCTGGGGACCGAGCGGTTCCGTCACCAGCATGGGCGCGCCGCACGGCCCCCCCCGCCCCTTAGCGCTGCGGCAGAATAGCCGCCGCAGCGAAGGTGTTAAAGCACTGCTCCTAACCCCTCAATACCGAGCAGGAGGCTGCTGGGAATCTGAATGTGGCAAACAGGGTCAACACTGATGTCTCTGACAGTTAAACAGCCCTTGATGTCACTTCCGCTCTGAATCCGCGACGCTCCTGACGAACCGCTGCTGGAACATTGGACCTGGCCTTGCTACTATGGGAAATTCTGAAGGTGAACGCTGAGAACTTAGCTGCTCTGTATATACTTGTTATTTATATTGTGAACATTTAATGTAGTAAAGCAGGGTCGGCCTCTGTTGCGGCAGAGGAGCGTCACCCCACTGAAAAATAAAATGATAATAAAACCATTTTATTATAATTTTATTTTTCTTTCTAAGCCTACCATTGCTAGTCGGGGTTAGGAAGGTGTTATCATGACGGAGCATCATAGTAGGGAGGAATGGTGGGCACTTAAAAGTCAGTTTGGCCGGCTGTTTTAGGCCGAGCATGCAGACATGCACACTTTGGTTTCCCCAACCCAGCTATGTTTTACAGCCGGTATGTTTTACAGCCGGTCTGGAGAAAAGCTGCAGGGTCCCTGTGCCTGAGCGAGCGTTAAGTCAGCCCACTCGGGTCAGTTACAGCGCTCAGGGCCGGACTGGCCATATCAGGCATCGTGCGCTTCCCCGGAAGGCCGCTAGGGTGGGGGGCGGTTTTGGGCCCCTGGGGGGCCGTTTTTGTTACCGGGGGTCGGCAATATCGACCCTGTGTAACAAAATCATCCGAAACCGACCCTTGCAAACTGCTCAGCTGCACAGGGGGGGCTGGTTGAGCAGTTTGCCAGGACCGGTTTCCGTTCCTAGTCCGGCCCTGACAGCGCTGCTCTCATGCTGGTAGATAGCAGCGCTGTGGATTGCCCCCTGAGAGCCTGTGCAGCGTGGCCAGCGCTGGGAGAGGAGCATTGAGGTGGAGACCGCAGGTTAAAGTAAGTTGTTCAATTCATTTTTTTCACATTCACTTGGGTACCATTCCAATCTATTGTTTTTCAAGCATTGTGCCACTCTGGACAAAGGCCTGCCTTGTGCAGATCAGTAATCACCCTGCTGCTCATAGGAACGGTCCATCCTGAACTGCCAGGCGAAGCCCCCAGTAGAAGGGAACACAGGCATTCCCAAATTGGTTTCTGCCTTGTCAAGCCTTTTCACTGGCGGTTAGCCTAAATTCTATGGCAGTAAGCAAGGGACCCAGGTCTGGTCTTATGCTTGGCCACTTAGGGAGCTGCATCAATCACACAAAAGGTGATGGCATGAATACTTGCAAATAGTCTAACCACTGGAAATCACTTGGAGTAGCATTCCAATCCCTTGTTTTTCACCCGCTGTGCCACTCTAGACAAAAACCCACCTAGGCAAATCAGTACTGACCCTGCTCTTCATATGACAAGGCTATCCACAACTGCCTGTTCAGGCACAACCTGATGGATTTGTTTATGACTGCGTCCAAAATGTGGTAGCGTGGTGTGCCAAATAATGGTTGACTGAGATGCAGGCCCAAATGATTAACAGTGGCTGAGATTAGTTCAAGGGTTCCACCTGTCACTTTTTTGCGTGCTTCAGTGCATCACCCTAAGTGCGACGGGTATTCCCAGATGTGGGTCCCATGCTCCCTGTGCCACTGGAACCAAGCTGCACCCATCGAATGAGCCTCAATCGGGGAAAAATGGTCTGGGGTTGCTTCTGTTGTGGTTCAGGAATGACCTAGCATTAAAGTTTGGACTAAAACAGGGGCAAGATAGATTTACATATGGCGATGCTGAAACGGAGGTGGCATAATGTGCAAAATACCAGCGGACTGGTATGATGCCTGTGCCATTACCAGTGGCTGAGATTAGTTCAAGCATTCCACCCATCAAGCATTCAGTCCATCAGGCTTCAGTTCAACGCCCTAGGTGCATCGGGGATGCCCAGATGTGCTTCCCATGCACACAGTGGGCCTGATTCACAAAGTGCCTCGACACTTGCAGTGGAGGCCTGCAGTCATGGGTGAGTCTCCGCACTCAGAGTAGTGTCTCCGCAAGTAGAATTCTTACTGTGGAAATTCCACCCCGACTTCGGAGACTCTCCCACGACTGCGGGGCCTCCGCCATGAACACACACCCAACTGATGAGCCCTAAAATGGGTAAAACCAGGCTTGCTGGTGTTCTGGTTCAGGGAGAACTTGGCCTGGCAGTTTGGGCTGAGCTGTTCCCACTGAAGGAGGCTCAAGATGAATTTGCAAATGACTGGATCCAACACTCAGGTAGCATGATGTGCAAAATAACTATTTACTGGAGAGATTCATTCTGTCATTTAATTTTTTTTGTAAACCTTTTTATAGAATTTTACAGTTGCAGACAGAGTATACGAGCATAAACAACATCATCTGCAGTTATTCATCAATGAGTTACATTAAATTGCCAGTGTGGTGAACAAGTGGGTGTGTTGAGTGTTTGGGTGTGTTTTGTCCTCCATACGTGCCTTATGGGTTCTTGAGTGTTCTGGATCCGTAATGATGCGTTTGGTTTTTGGGACCTCGCCAGCGTAACTCTGCTGCAGTTGTGGAGAATATGCGAGTCTCGTTTTTAACGAACCAACTAGGGGTGTAACTTGGGGGGTGGAATTAGGGATGGGGTGCAGGGCTAAGGGATTGAGTTTTCAACAGTGGTCTAGGCATTCTACCATTTCATTAATCACTTTTTTGTATACAGGGGGGGTGTCTTTTTATGTGGGGTTCTGGATCACTTTGAGAACTCAGGATTTCCTCTCATTGTCTATGATGTCACTTGGTATGCCTTGGTGCAAAACATACCAAGTGTAGTCAGTGTCCCACCTCCAATTTTATGTAGTGTCTTTACTAGTGTTTTATCTTGTAGCTTCTTCTTTTTCTTAGTAACTTTGCAGTCTATTTCTTGGGAGATTGGTTTAATCATATCTGTTGTTCAGATATACATTTGAGAGAGAGTTATGACATCTAAAGCTGAAAAGCAACCTCCAGTAGGATTCTACCAAACACTTTAATTATGATTGATTTTAACTTTTTGATGGGGATTCTGAAGGAATGCCAAGGAGAGATTAATGCATGGATTATTTTCAGGAAAACTACTGACTATGAAAAGTTTAATTTTAATGTAAAACATCTGACATTTTCCCAATTGACATTGGATATCACTGCCTTATAAATATTTTACCATGTACAATATTAGAACCACTTCTCACGATGCTACAGTATTCTATTCAACAAGACCATACTGTTTCTATTAAATTGTATCAAAATTGTATTGGTAGGATCATGTTGCCTTCGGCAAGAGGATTTATTTACACACTGCAGTGCATGTACCCACTGAAACTGCATATTGATTACAGACCAGGTTAAAATACACTTCCAGCTCACATTTAATCAGGGCCAGGTATATATTAAAGTCACCTCAGGCAGTTGCTTTATGGCACCACAATAAAAAGCTCAAAAAGGTGCCACCTGGGTCCAAACAGAAGTGGCGTAGTGAGCAAAAGAACGATGGATTTAACCGAGATCTCCTGAGTGGAGGTGAATGTTTGATCTACTCAGCATTCTGTCCATCATTTGATGCTGCAGCACACTGTAACTGATGGCATAACACATTGTCTCTGGTCAAAGGGGGAGGAGGCTACCAAACAACAGCTGTCCTTTTCTCTGGGGAGTTGAGAACCATTGTGAGAGCACATTGTATATGAATTCCACACTGTGCACATTCTTATTTGGAAAATACCTGCATGACTTGTAGGGAAGATCCGTGGTCTGCACATGGTGGAAAGTTCACAAGGGCCTCTGGGGGCGCAATCACATAGGAGCTCGACTCCTGCAATTATGCTGAGGGCATGGAGGGATTGACTTGGATCTGAAATCTGAGTTGACAAGGAGCATAAACAAGCATTTGCAATGCAATCGGTCTCGTCTTTAGGACCTTATATGTATTTAGCTATGTAGCACATCAGCCTGGATGCTGGAACATCTACTGTTCTTTAACATGGAGGGAAAGTAAGCACCAAACTACATGACATGCCAGTTACGGGAACACACGGAGGGAAATATTGCCTTTCAGCAGGAAATAGTATAGTCCAAAACTCTGTTTTTAATATAAAATCAGGGCCTTCGGTGGCCATATCATTGAAAATACAAGATTTGAAAAAAATATTATTGTCTACAGGTGCTCATGGAAGACAATTTCTATGGACTGGCATCTAGAGAATGCTGAAGTGAGTGTGGTATGTTACTGACCTCTACTGGTCGTTTTCTATCAAGACAGTTAAAAAGAGGCAGTTGGACAGAAAAAAAGTCCCTAAGCAGAAGCAGACAAGTCCTAGGGTTGATCTCCAGAGCCCACAAAGTACATACACATATAAGTATATATTAAAGGATATACAAGTGGTCTTGAATGCTCGACCTAAAAACAGAAGGGACACAGGATTGATGTCTGGTGGTGTATGTCAATCTCAGGGTCCAGAAACTATCTACATGCAGGCGGATATGTCTGTGAGATTTGCTAAAGAAGTTCTGCCCGTGAGCTAGTGGTACAAGATTCTGTGTAGCTCGATGCAAGAGTGATAAAGACACTTACCCCCTACAGGTACATTCTGGCGATAGCAGGAGACAGTCCAGATCCCAGCTTTGAATGGACAAAGTGCAAAGCTGTCCAGAGCGTTCAGGGTAATGGATTCTCTTTCGTCCTTCATATACGGAATATGGTGGATTCCAAGACACTCCACTGTGAGCTTGCCTCTCTAATTTACACGTCCTATTGTTCACCTTGTTTGGAATTCAGTTGGACGAACATTTCAGATCTGGTCTAAGAAATAGCTTCACCTCTTGCAGGCGTGCTAAGAGCATAATGCAGTTTGATAATATTGGAAGAGGGGAAACTCTACAATAAGTGTTTTCTGAAATGTGAAAACATGCATTAGTAAAAGGAAGCTCTTCCAGTTAAGTACCTTTACTACAGGTTAAGATCAAGCTCAGTAAAAGATCATATCAGAAACAGGCATCTTCTGCAGTTGCAGCCCGTAATGTGCAGCAGTGATGGGGCGGGCGCGTGCACACACATGCACACTCTCTTTTATGCACACATACTCACACCCAGCACATACATATGTACACACAAGTTCATAGCATGCACCTATGGACAAATACACTAACAAGCATAAATACACACATACCCGCACCCAACATTGCTCCCTGATATTAATACATTGCCTGCCACTACACATTACGATTGATAAGTATAATAGTAAAATTAATGTAATTAATCTAATGACAATTAAGTTACACTGTTAACAATCAATGGCAACTAATTTTTAAAACATAGTTATGAATTAATATTTATTATTATTACTTCTAAACATTATTCAATAATGTATATTTATTATTATTGTTATTATTATCATTATCATCCTCATTATTATTAGTAGTTGTAACAGTAGAAGTAGTAGCATCAGTATAATTATTGTTGCTATTGATGTCTTATGTTCTTGCTTATTTTGTATTTACCAATTCAGGGCCTGTTTACAAACTCCACTTTTCAGTGAGTTTACACTTTTGAGTAAGTTTACTACTTTTCAGTACTCCCAAACTGCACTTTTGTAGTAACTTACACGTTTGAAGTATCTTACACTATTGTAGTTAGTACAGCACTACACGTCCAACACTGGTACTACATCCTACATAATTTTGTATGGTGGGAGGGTGTTGCAGTACCAGTAGGTGGCCATGTTTAGTGTTGGACTTACTACAGCTTTTTTTTAGTACTAACTTACACTCAGAGTTTAGGAATACCAAAAAGTAGTAAACTTACTCATACGTGTAAACTTAATCAAAGGTGTAAGTTACTTTTGTGAATCATGTACTGCAAAATAAAACACACCAAAAAGCTGCTAGCATTTAATGCAAATAAAATATTAGAAACTGTTTAATGTAAATGAGTTAATATTGCCGTTGCTCAGATTGTGTTGTACCATGGAGATATTCTAATGACAATAACATGGATTCTATATTAATTCCTTAGACAAATTCCTGAGTTTATACAGCGATGATACCCCTAGAATCGATTCTCAAGCAGTCCCAGTTTGTTTATATGTGGGTGATGCAGTTTTATTATCACAAACAGCAATTGGCCTCCAGAAACCATTAAACGGTTTTAACAGTTTTATGATAAACTTAAGTCTAAAAGTAAATCACAGAAATCATTTATTTTAACCTGTGGTCCAAAAACACCAAATGAAAATCCTTTTTTTTTGGTGAGACCCCTATCACTAAGGTTTCACATTTCAATTATCTAAGTATCCTGTTGAAAGCAAATTTGTCATGGGGCGGCATGACTAACCAGAGAATAAAGAAAATGGGAGTAGTGTAAGAGTCTATTTTCAGGTTCGCAAAACAATTGAGGGACAAGTCATTTAAAGAGATGGTCCAGCTCTATAAATCCAAATGTCTGGGGCATGGACACATATGGATCTGGTGTGTGGGGCCATGAAACACCAGCTAGAATGCAGACCTTTGAAAACAAATTCCTCTGCCGGATACAGCCCATCCCTCAATTGACCCCAAGCTTTATCTCCCACAGTGAATTGGGTATGGGATATTTGGAAGATCAAGTTAAAATCTCCCCCTTTACTCTGAGTTAACATTTGGTGTACTCCACAAGCAGCTTTTTCTAGAGATATTCTGAGTGATTGCCTGAATTTGGACAATAGATACTCTATCCCTTGGATGGCATATGTCAGGAAAAGCTTTAATGGCATGATCCTGATTAACCTTTTTGAATTTCCAGATAGTATTGGGCTCCAAACTAAGGCCACAGTTAAAGAAACATTTTTCATGATGAATGAAGAGATTAGAATCACAAGATCAAGCCATTTAACTTCAGTTCTTAACTATTTGCCAATTTCTACAATGCCTAGAATAGAGCTGTATCTATTGTGGGTGAAAAAACCAGAGCACAGATTTTACCTCACAAGGATCGGGTTAAATTATATTCACTATTTTGGTTGCTTTCCCCAATTCTGGCTGCTGGTTTGAATCTCTCCCTGGCTGCCCATGTAGTAATTCCTCGCCCCAAACGACAGTGCATTTTATGCTTTTTTGTACTTTACATAGCAGCTTCAGAAAACGCTTTTTATGACCAATGTTCAAGGACAAGCACGTTACATCGCACCAAGAGGGGCTGATTTTTTTAAAATGCTTAAAAACTTCTACAATTTGAATCTCTATTCTTAATTACATTTTGTATGCATTCAATATGAGGCGGGGATATGCTTTATAAGAATATTTAATTTAGCCCTGATGAGATTGTTAAAAGTATTTCAATGGATGTTAGTCCTCAAGGGGTGCCCTTAAAGTAATTATTATGTTATTTGCTAAATGTATATATGATTTATATTTTTATGGTGTTTTTAACTCGGGCTAATTGATGTGTGATGATTTTGCCATAATTTCTGACTTTGAAAAACTTTATGATGTCAAATGTATTTTTAAACCTGTGTTTTATGGTAATTGTTATGACCAAATAAAGACTATTGAATGAATGCACTACAGTAACATGTCTAACATGACCATTCTGCCATAAATATCTCTTGTGTTCTGGTCTCCTTTTCTTCTTCTAAAACATGTCAATAGAAGGAAAAGCCAGCTTCAGTTTTCCTTGTTCAAATTGTGATTTTTAAATGAAATTATTCTCCGTGACCTGCCTTCCAGTCTGCCACTACTCTGATGACAGGCACTGTGACAACAACATGCAACTGTAATAAGGTATTATAGTTGAACAAGTGCCATTTCCTTAGCACAGGTGAACAGGCATGCCAAACCTTTTATGCTGTAAGAAAATAAGAGATAGGCTTTAACACACAAATTGCAGGCTCCTATGTATTATAATATTAATAGTAAGTGAATTAATATTGTTAGATAAGTATAAGATTAGGGTTAATAACATAAAGCATATTTTTTTAAAGTTAAAATTACAGTTATGAGCAAAAATCTAATAACTAATAAATAAGTTATGTCAAAAGTGTTAAGTTAGGTGTATGTAGTGGGGATTAGGTAGATGCAAATGCTGTAAACATGTACCTTTTGTTGTACTGTTCCTTTATGGAGTGATCTTAATGTACAGTTAGGTTGATGTAGTGATATAGTAACATACATCCACCATGCTATTGTACTGGGTGAGTAGGCTATATATGTTATTACCTCATTGTGAAAACTATTTTCAACCCTCTTTCTTTTTCCTTGGGGAATGAAGATAACAGACCTTTCAATTTTTAATTGATTTGTTTTTCCTTTCAATACATACATGTTAGTTTATATTGTTTTTTAACGTTCTAACCGTATTATCCCTTTAGAACAAAAAGTTTAAAAGTCTGTCTGTGTACTTTCTTGCATATATTTATTTAATAATAAATGTTGAGTTTTACTCTTATAATCTGAAAATTGTGCATCATTTTGTTGTGTACATATTAGGGGTGGTCGGAATGCTTCATTCCAACTGGGAATTGCCAGAATTTGGCGACTTCTCGTTACTCTTGTAATGCAGGTTTGGGCCAAAGTTCACCAATCACCACGTGATGGAATTTGTTGCCCGCAAAGTTCTAGAAATACAGGCTGGTGCGAGATTTGGCACCCCCTAGTGCAATTCTCCAACGCAATCAATCACGGGGCACTCACAAGTGGTTGCGGTGCGAGGGCTGATTCTCAAGTAGATTTTCTACTTGCGCAGCAGCAAAATCAGTTCAATTTACTACGCAGTCCTGGTTGATCCCCAAGGGACATATCCACATTGGTTTATTTTTAAGGGATAGTATTCAAGAGCAATGTTACTAACAGGAATGGAACCAGAATATCACAGCTTAAATATCATCTGACAAACATATTGTGTCATAAGTATTTATATTTACAAAATATAAAAAAGTATATATTACAAAAATATTGTTGCTTTGGAGTTACTGAAAGAAACCGACATACAATGGTGTGATATTTTTTTAATGATATCTAAGTCGGAGGACATTTTTGTTACTCATTTTCCACAGACACCAGAAGCCTGTGTGAAATGCTGAAATTGGCTCAGTCAATCAGAAGGCTGAGATTGCCCTCACTCACTACTGTTCCTCACCTAATAGACTAAGGGGCATATTAACAAGGGCTTTATCTCCACTTTTTTGGCTTTAAAAGCCAAAGAAGCAGAGATAAAAATATCGCCCTATCAACAACAGGGTGCTAACATGCACAATTGCATGTTAGCACCCTTTTTTACTACGCTTCCCTTTGCATCTCTAATGAGATGCAAAGTGGGCGTTCCAGAGCAAAATAATAGGAGAAATGTCGCTAAGCGATATCCCTCCTGTTATCAAGCTTCACGCTCACCCTGTTAGAGACAAAAAAAGCAGCGCTAACCAAGGTTAACGCTGCTTTTTTACGTCTGCTAATTTTCAGACTTAGCCATGTAATCCAATGGGAGGGGGATTACATGGCTAAATCCACCATGGCTTTCAACAAGGATATCCCTATCCTTGTAGTTTTATCGCTGCATTACCAGCGATAACCTCCCAAAATGCCGCTATCTCTGGATTTTTTATTGCCTAGGCGGTTAGCGTTGTTAATTATACGATAACCAGGCAATATTATCCAGCGATTGCGGGCCTTAAAAAAATTAACGCTAAGCGCCCTCAACGTTAATTTTCCTTGTTCCTTGTTAATATGCCCCCTGAGGTTCTGGTCTTTGGTCCTCAGACCTCTATTTAGTCTGCTGCCTGGTGGCCCTCAAATTGCGGTCCCCCTCCTGTTCCGGTTAAAATGGCAAAAAATCTGGGGGTCCTCTTTGATGAGGGCCTGTCTTTTGACACCCAGGTGAACCGTACAGTTAGTACCTGATCGGATCGGCCCACCATCATTGCACTAGTTACCTCCCGATTAGACTACTGCAATGCATTCTACCTTCATGCCAGCACAGGTTCTCTGAACAAGCTCCAGGTGGTGCAAAACGCTGCGGCAAGGCTAATTCTTAAAATCCCGAAACACCAGTCCACCAGGGAAAGAATCTGTGCCTTGCACTGGCTTTGTATCAGGAAACGCATCTCCTTCAAGGCTCTGAACTTGGTGTACAAAGCTATGCATAGCACAGGCTGACCACTCCTTTAAACCTTGTTTCAATGGTACACTCCAGGATGAGGGTTGAGATCCCCCACTCATAAAAAACTTGTCTCTCCCAGATTCCGTAGGTCCTAATGGGGTGGCCGCTCATTCTCTGTGATGGCCTCTAAACTCTGGAACTCTCTGCCCCCTTCTATTACCACGGCTGACCCACTCAAGCTCTTCAGGAAGCTCTGAAGACCTGGCTCTTTGCCTTAGTTTTGAGGGAATAGTAGTTCTGCCATGATTTTATAGTAAATTCATGTAAGTTGTGTATTCAAAAAGAATTTCTGAATCAAAGCAAGTATATGCACACACAGATAAACACTATACAATTACATTTAGATTTGATGACGTGAAGTAAACACAAAACAATATATATATATATATACATATCTCACAACACAATATATACATGACACATGAACATATATTCAATAAACACATTTAGACATAGTGTGAGGTATTTCTAAATATGTATCAACCCAGTTCGAAATTAATCTTGTTATTCCCAATTATTCTGGGTGATCTTTTTGACTTGGACGTTATTAAGATACGCATATTTTCATTAAATGTTAGTCTCATCTAGAAAGAGGGACAAAATTGTATAAAGGCTTTGAATTATTATTTATTTGAATTCTAGGCGCTTTAGATAACAGGGGTTACTATGACCCATTTTAACCTCATCGATGCTGGTGACGGAACCACTCCATCACCAGCCACGGATGCGCTGTGCTGGTGACAGAGTGGGTCCGTCACGGCCTGGCCGCCGCGCCTGCGCGGCGCGTTCTATTGTGCGGTCACGGCCTGGCCGCCGCGCCTGCTCGGCGCATTCTATTGTGCGGGCGGGGCCGTGACGGAACCACTCCGTCACAAGCACAGCGCGCCCGAGGCTCGTGACGGAGTGGTTCCGTCACGAGCATGGCGCTGAGGCAGAATTACCGCCGCAGCCAAGGGGTTAATGGCAATCAAGATACCATCCTTGGAAGTCTGGAAGGCTGAATTGGCCCTTCCTTGAGCCGAACTCGTGACTTTCAGGATACAGCAATGGTGAGAATGTCTTTATAAGGCAGAGATCAATGCTTAATATTTATTGAAAGCGGGTTCGTTAGCACACGTTAGATATCCAACTATAGGCAGTCATTTATTTGCTATTTCACTGACCCGTGAGATAGGATGTGGCGTAAATAGACCATGGCCAATCAGGAATGCCCATAGCTTGACGTGTCTGCAGGCTCGAGTTTACATTGCATGTGGGTACCTTGTTTGCTTCGAAGTCCCGACTAAAAAAAAAGAAGAAAATGTAAAAAAAAAATCAAAAAACACAATTGTAAAACTGAGATACAAACATTCACTGCTGTGGGCAAAATCGTAACAAATAGAAGCCTTGGAAAAGCTTCAATTCTTATCACACAAACCTCCGCCTGCAACATTTATATTTTCCCATAAACTGGTCTGAAAAGCAAAAACTGTCTGAGTGGGAGGCCTTTCATGCATAGTTCAGCTCCAGCCTCATCCTTTCGCAGGGAGTCTGGCCTGTTTATGGTTTTGTTGGCCGGATAAAAAGAACGTTTTACCGAAGGAGCAGCTGCAATTTACTCTGAAAAATTGAAATTTTGCATCATCGCAGCGTTAACAATGGAGGATTCAATTTAACAGGATTCCAATCCGTTTCACCATTCCCATGCGGTGGCCTTCTCCTTCCATTCAGATGAAAAGGTCCAAATTGGTTCTATGCCAACTGGCGACGTGTGCGTGCAGCGAAAAGATGCGACACGCGTTTCGCCTGGTGGTGGGGAGGCGACGAAGTAGCATGAAACAAAGTTTAAGCAATCTGTGCATCCTCTGTCTCTCTCAAGGCATGCTGGGAAATGTAAGAATATTCAACATTATACAACTGAGATGGCTGTTTAAGTGTATGTGATTTACGAAATAAAAACAGGATGCACAGTTGCGAGCACGGCAAAAATGGCCGCTCCTGCTTGTAACTCTTGGCGGACTAGGTTACTCCGTCACAAACGTGACTGATATCCCATGACGGCTATTCCGTCCGCCTTACTACGAGTCCATTATATCCTATTGCACTTGTAATATAGTAGACAGGATAACCATCACATTTGTGACAAAGTAACCCATCCTCCAAACTCTAAATAAGGCCCTTAGTTACAGAGTTGCACATGATAAATGTAAATGGTACGGCAGAATATCCTCGCTATTATTCAGAGACATTTTAGGGCATGGGCAAAGTGAGCAATTGACTGGCTAACGGGCATTTTGGCATGCTGCTGAGCTGGGGGCTGATTTTGTTGATGGTGACCTGCGTGTGCTGAACGAAATTCGTTTTGCTTTGTTTATTTCGAAGCACACACAGGTCTCCATCAATGAAATTAAGCCCCACCACAGTGACATCAGTCCCCAGCTCGGCAACATGCCAAAATTATCGGTAGCCACTCCGGCCCTGGCAATTGACCGTGGCCCGACCTTCCAGGGGTCATCTGGTAAAGTGAGTGGACAGTCGAAATTTGTGCCATAATTTCATTGCTCATAAAAAGAAGCTTCTTTTTTTGAAGTCACATCCAAGCATGCTTAACAGAAACTTAGAACCACCTTTACTAAGGGTAGCCCTAGGGAAAAGTCACAGAAAGTGCCGTAAAGCAGCACAAATTCTTGCATAGGTATTTATTCTTCAGAGCAACATTTATTTTGCACTGGACAGGTGCCTATAATCAGTGCAAATAGTGCTATGCACACTGGACCATTACTAGAGTGAATTAACACAAGTAGCCATATTGTTATTTTTTTGCTGATGCTAAGCCTAAACAAACTAAATATAGCTAGACCAAGCATTACATAAAAAATAATGCCTCCTTGACACAGGGGCTAACGAGGGAAAATGCTTTCATTTTTTCAACCATTCCACACATTGCATGTGTGCTGTACCATAAAGAACATATACAGTGTGGGGCATGTTAAGAATTTGTCGAGGCATAGAATTGTGTACTGGAAGGGTATGCTAGACAGCACACACACCTCTGCACCGTGGTGCAAAGGGTATGTGCTAGTGTAGGAGTGGTGAGCAACAGCAGGCCAGTTTAAATAATATGCTTTCTTCTCCTTATGTAACCAACACAGCAATATCTGTTGGTGCAATGTGTTGTGTTGAAAGATATATCTATCCTGTTGTGTGCATGTCTGGCATGCCCAGCCATCAACCCTTGAACTCCCTGCAGCTGGTGCCTTTTCTCGGGCACTTTGATTCATTTCTCTCTCCTTAATTCACCTCACCTCATCTCCCTCAACCATGTCTCTTAACCTCTCTCTCCCCACTCCTCTATCTCAGCTCTCCTTATCCTTGCTTTGTCTATCTCACCACTCTATCAATATACCCAAAATCATTTATTCAACTTTTTCTCTACCTCTCTCTCTCTCTCTCTCTCTCTCTCATTTCCTATATCTTTATCCATCACTCTCGAACTCCTCTCTTTTTCTCTCTACCTTAATCCTTTCTCTCTACCTCAATGCACTTTATCCATCGTTCCTCCATCTTCTACACTTCTCACGCAACCTCATTTCTATCTTTACCACACCTGTCTCTAGCTCCATGTCTTTACTACCTTACCTCTCTCTACCTCACAACCTCATCTCTCTATACCCCATCGCTCTCTCTCTCAATACCTAACTTCTCAATTTAACTCACAATTAGTTCACTTCCTCGCCTCTCATTCTGCCTCTGTTCCTTCCTATTCCATCACCACTCGAAATATCATACTCCTTTCTGGCTCCCTGTATTTCTCTCCCTCTTTTCTCTATCATTAGCTCCTTTGCCTTTCTCTCTCTCTCTCTCTCTCTCTGTCTTTATCTCACTTGCAAACACTTACCTCTCTTTTGACTGCATTCTCCATTTCAACTCACTCCTTCGCCATAACTATTTATCCAAATGTCTTTCTTTATAGATCTCTCTACCACACCATAATTTCCTCTTTTTCTATCTCACAACTCTTTACTTCTGTAGAAGATTCACCTCTCCTTCTCTATTTCAGGTCTTTCAACTTCCTCTTTTTGCTCTACACTAAATTTTCGCTTCTATCCTTCAACCCGCTCTGATATGATATGATATGATATGATATGATATGAGAAAAACATTTATACAGCGCACGTTCACCAGCGGCTTCTTGGCGCTTTAGGACAGGCAGAAAGCAGACTGCGGAGGGGGACAATTTATTCATAAGCTTGCGAAAACAGCCACGTCTTCAGGGCTCTCCTAAATGAGTGGTAGGAGGGAATGAGACGGAGATCAGGTGGAAGGGAGTTCCAAAGATGCAGGGCCTGGAAGGCAAATCTCAATCTCCCAAGCCTATTCCGCCTGAAAGGACATGAGGATAGCAAGTTAAGGCCGGCCGAGCGAAGAACTCGGGAAGGAATGTATCGGGGGAGAAGAGAAGAAATGAAAGATGGGCCTTGGTTGGCGAGGGCCAGGTAAGTGATGCAGCCCACCTTGAAGAGACTGCGCTGGACTACAGGGAGCCAGTGCAAGCTCCTCAAAAGGGGTTTAACAGAGCTGGTCTTTGGCTGCCGAAAGACCAGTCTGGCTGCTTGATTTTGAACCAGTTGAAGTTGATGGACTGATAAAGAGGTATACCTACATATAGTGAATTCGCATAATCAATACGGGAAACCACTAGACCCAGTATAGCATGAACCAAGGCATCATGAGTAAGGAATCGGCTGATCTTTCTGATGCGGCGTAGACTGTAAAAACAGACCGACATCACACATTTAATTTGAAGTTTCATGGACAGATCCTTGCTAATGGTAACTCCCAGGCTCTTGACCGAGCTCACTGGACAGGGGGCACAGCCCAGAGTGTGCGGCCAACAGCTGGGGTTCCAGGGGTTGGCCGTGGGTCCAGTGAGCACCAGCTCGGTCTTATCTGGATTCAGCTTAAGCTGGTTGGCATTCATCCAGCAGCTGATGGTCGTCATTGTCGACTGAAAGTTTTCGATGGAGGCGGGGGAGGAGTCGATATTAAAAATAAGCTGAAGGTCATCCGCGTAATTGAAGATGACCACTGGTTTCTCCCTTAGCATAGAAATCTAAGGAAGGATGTAGAGATTAAACAATAAGGGAGAGAGGGCGGAGCCTTGTGGGACCCCACAAGTGAGGTCCTTCTCTTCAGACATAAAGGGGCCAAGCCGAACCGCTTGATTTCGGTCTTGCAGAAATGATGCAAGCCACCTGAGCGGGGTGCCCCTGATGCCGGAGTTCTCGACCCGCTGGATAAGAATGGAATGATCAACGGTGTCGAACGCCGCCGACAAATCAAGGAGCACCAGGGCCTGGGAGATGTTTTGGTCCGCCCCCTTTCTGAGTTCGTCATGGACTGCCACCATGACGGACTCAGTGGAGTGCTGGGGTCTGAATCCCGCCTGGTGCTGGTCCAGGAACCGAGAGCTTTCAATGAAGGGGCCAAGGCAGCTGGAGACATGGGCCTCTAGTAATTTACCAAGAAAGGGGAGCAGGGAAATTGGTCGGAAATTGCTCAGGGTTGCCGGGTCTGCCCCAGGTTTCTTAAGGATGGGTGCAACAATGGCCGATTTAAATGAGCTGGGGACCACACCCAATCCGAGGGAGTTATTAAGCAGGGAAAGGGGCACATCAGGACGACTAAGAAAGATCTTGCGAGCAATGTGGGCAGGGCAACTGTCTAAGGGAGAACCTGAACGAACTCTACAAAGGAGTAAGGGGAACGTCTCTTTTGTGATCAGGGGGAAATTCAGGAATGAGAGGGGATTTATAGGAGAGCGCCCAGTGTCAACTCTAGGATCAGATTTGGGAATACTTGCTTTGATTAAAGCTATCTTCTCAACAAAGTAATTGTTGAGAAAATCACAAAGAGGCTGAGAGGAGGGGGAAATCATTGTAACCCTATCAGGTTTGCAAGTTCATCAACTATAGTAAAAATCTCCCTAGATTTGTTGGAGGAGTTGAGAAATTTTTGCGAAAAATGCTTAGTTTTGGCCGCGAGAATTGCTAATTTATATTCTCTCAGGGCAGTCAAAAAGACTGTCTTCTTAAGAGGACAGTAATCAACCCTCCACCTGCGCTCAGCTTGCTGAAGGGCAAGTTTCATATCAGATAAATCCGTAGAAAACCAGCGCTGAGCATCATGGGGGCGCTTAATCCTAATTCTCTTTAATGGGGCACAGGAGTCACGAGCTTCAGCCAGCCAGGTATGAATATTGTCAGCCTGAGCATGGACAGACAAAGGAAGACCAGCCACCCCAAAAGGGGAGGGGGTCGTCGTGGTTAACGAAAGACAAAGCGAAGGAAGATCCACCCGACACCAATTGCGAACCAGTGGGGAATTATCAAGGCAAGCTTTAACTGCTGGGATTATGGGCAACATAAAAGAGATAAGAAAATGATCCAACCAGGCGCATGGGGAGATCTGTACGCTTAAAACGTCCTGGTTTAAGGACCACAATTGGTCCAGGGTATGACCCTTGGCATGGGTAGGGATGTGGATGTGCGAGAAAAAGTTAAGCCCTGTTAGTAGATCGGTGAACTCCCTAGAAGGGGCACTTTCATGCTGGGCATTAGGCCAGTAATTAAAATCTCCTATTATGAGGATGCTAGCATGATTTATTGCCAGTTCGGCCACCACGCTTCCAAAATGGTGGAGGAAGGCCGGCGACTGACCGGGAGGGCGATAAAAAAGGGCAAATGTGAGCGGGCGAATATCTGACTCAAGTTTAAAAATTACATAATCCACTGACGGCATGGGAAGCATGGTAAGGGACTTGGATTTATGGGAGTAGGAAACAATGGCCGCAACACCCCCCCCCGTTTCCCCTGAGCGGGATTAGCTTGGAGGATATAGTAACCGTCAGGGACAGCAGCCAAGATATCTGGGGTAGACTCAAATGTGAGCCAGGTTTCGGACAGCAAAAGTATATCTGGTTTTACAGTGTCTAGAAGGTAGAAAATCTCCGCTTGGTGTTTGACCAGCGAGCGGGTGTCTAGACAAGCAGTCTGGCCTGGCGACCGAGCAGTCAATCAGAGGATTGGACAGCGGTGACGCTGGACCAGAATCAGCAGGAAAAAGAGTGTTGCACTAGGCGGGGACATTCGTGTGTATCTGAGAGGGGCTTGGGAGTGAGCTCTAGACCACGAAGGGAAAGCAACTCCTCCGTAGAATACACCCGGATGGAAGGGCGCCCAACAGGGGGACTGGCCCCTGGTCCCGGCTGTGCGCGGACGGGCGCAGACGGGCTTGCCTTTGGCACGCCTTCGGCGTGCCAAAGGCGTGCCTGCTGCGCGCGTCCGCTGCGCGTTGTCGACTGCATCGGGTTTTAAAGAGAGGAAGGTAGGGGCGCTAGACCACTGACCTCCTCCGACCGGAAGTGCCTGAAACCCCAGGAAGTGTCGCTGCCAATGGGCTCCCTCCACATCAATCGAGCTCTACTCAGCTCGCGGTGGAATGGGGAGTCCAGCTGCGAAGATACAGCAAGAAAGAGGTAGGGATAACAATTTAAAAACACAAAGCTAGTAATCAGCTTGAAAGTAAGGCAGAAAATGTTTAAAAATAAAAGTCACTGCAGCAGTGAGCAGCAGCGTGTCCAGCCCGCGTCCTCCCTGAGTCCGGTTTTAAAGAGAGGAAGGTAGGAGCGCTAGACCGCTCACTTCCTCCGACCGGAAGTGCCTGGAACCCCAGGAAGTGTCGCTGCCAATGGGCTCCCTCCACATCAATCGAGCTCTACTCAGCTCGCGGTGGAACGGGGAGTCCAGCGGCGAAGACACAGCAAGAAAGAGGTAGGGATAACAATTTAAAAACACAAAGCTAGTAATCAGCTTGAAAGTAAGGCAGATTCTTTTTTAAAATAACAGTCACCGCAGCAGTGAGCAGCAGCGTGTCCAGCGCACGTCCTCCCTGAGTCCGGTTTTAAAGAGAGGAAGGTAGGAGCGCTAGACCGCTCACCTCCTCCGACCGGAAGTGCCTGAAACCCCAGGAAGTGTCGCTACCAATGGGCCCCCTCCACATCGATCGAGCTCTACTCAGCTCGTGGTGGAACAGGGAGTCTAGCGGCGAAGACACAGCAAGAAAGAGGTAGGGATAACAAATTAAAAACACAAAGCTAGTAATCAGCTTGAAAGTAAGGCAGAAAATGTTTAAAAATAAAAGTCACCGCAGCAGTGAGCAGCAGCGTGTCCCTCTCTAACTTTCTTTCTTTTCCACTACACGCAGCGTGTCCTTCTCTAACTTTCTTTCTTTTCCACTACACTCTTTACCTGACTCGCTTTGTCCCTGTATATGCCTTGTAAGCTGTCTCATTCCATTTCTATTACTCAGCAGGGTCACATGGGACGGTCTAGTCAGAGAAGTGGACACATATGAACAGGAGAACAGGGGCAAGACAGGGGAATGGAAATTAGGAGAAAGTTATTAGATGTTTATCAGTAGAATGTTGAAAATCCTCAGAGAAGTACTTCGATTTTAACTTGCAAGAATGCAAGTAGTGAAAGGGTATATATTTGTGATTACAAACATTCAGCAATTATTAAAGCTACAATTCCAAGTGTTCTGTGCATAGGTGTTACTTTAATATAACGCACTAGTCCACTAAGCTTGTAACAAGTCACCCTTAGCGTGCATTTTCTACAATGGGAATAACAAGCAGCTAAGACACTGTATTCCACATTAAATGTTGTTGCAAGTAAATAAATCTAGATCCAAACTCAAAATTAATGCATGCTGATGATTCCTTTTGGTACTTCTGGGTTGGCGGGCACCAGGCAGCTTGAGCTCTTGGCTGTCTTTATTCATGCCCCCGTTGCTGAAAGTTTAACATATAACTCCATATTGTTTGGCATCACGAGGACTTGGATGGGCTGAAATGGGGTAACAATTTCAAAGTTGCTCCAAACAGGGGGGCCCAAAATATATCTTGACCAGGTCCCAAGAACTCCTTATTATGTCTCTGCTAATGCTCACTAGAAAAGTGTGATCCAATGGGGAACATTTTAAATTGACTGCTGAGTGAGAGACATGCATTCATTATGTCTTAAACAGGCATTCATTTATGTCTCCTGGTGTTGACTGTGGCAGTGTCTGTGCTAAACCCACTGAGATGCAATGTAGCCCAGTTGCTGTCGGTGGTGGGAGTAGCTGCCGGGCGGAGACGTGGGGAGGGGGAGGGGCAGGGTGGGGGGTAGTAAACTATGGATTACGAAGGATTACAGGTAAGTAAACATATACATGAATAAAACAAATTTTGTTGCACGCACTGCCTCCCCAAATGCGATGCAGTGCACGCAACAAAATTTGTTTTATTTATTTATTTGTTTACTTACCTGTAAACCTCCGTAATCCATAGTTTACTACCCCCCACCCTGCCCCTCCCCCTCCCCACGTCACCGCCCGGCAGCTACTCCCACCACCGACCGCAACTGATGTAGCCTAGAGCTAATATTATAAGTCGATGTGTTGATGCTGGTTATGTTGTACATTGTTGTTGTTATTAAAATCAATAAAAATTGTTTTAAACAAAAAGATAGTGTGAGGCAAGCTAATGCTCTCATACGCTCTGTGGCTTGGTGAGTATATCCCAGCCAGTAATAGCCAGAAGAGCACAGGCACCCTGGAAGTCTCCTGCTCTCATAAGGAACCTATCTAGACCACTCTTGACCAGCTATATTCCTGATGAGTACATGTTGAAAGTTGGGCTGAAACCGTCAACATTATCGGCGCCCTCTTGCTCTCCTTAAACCTTTTATGCGCGTAAAACAGCCGCCATTTTGAACGCCATGGCTTCCCTGCTCTCGCCGAGAGCCAGCGCGCCTCTCTCCCCCTCCTAGCTTCGCTGACATCCCCCGCAGGCCGACAACCCCCCTGCCTGCACCTGCCTTGAATCATAAACCCCTCTTCAGCGCTGCTCTGCCCCAGGCCCTCGTCCTGTTCCCAGCACAACACCTCCCTTCTTCCCATTCATGATCCCCGGCCCTTTGATGCAAACCCCCTTTTTTCCCGTGTGCCCGTTTGTCTTCCTCGTTCCCAGGCCGACACCCAGCTCTGCCGATACTGTTCCTTGCCCCTCCCCGTACAATAAAAAGCTTCCCCCATCAAGGGATCCCCGGGTTGATCAAAGCCCCCCGCCCTACGAGATCCGATCGAACCCCACACACTCCGTGAATCGGCGGAATATCCAGCTGCGCGATGATCATCACCTGTTGTGAACGGGGCGGGGACTTCCACTGTAACCTTGTGTGGGAACGGGCCTGAAAGGGGGGATTCTGAGGATGTCTTTCCGTACATCAAAGTATCGACGAGAATGTGTTACATGCAATAAAGAGATAAACTTGTGTATAAGAGGCCAGGCCTCAGGGATGCAGTTAGAGCACCTCAGAACGATACCTGCTGTCTGTTTTGCTGTGTTCTCCTCCGGAGAGAATAAAAAACCTTGTTTCCTGCCTTCCAGTCTCCAGCGCCTGCCTCTTCAATAGTTTAACTTCTTTGTGGGTACAAGAGGCGACACCGCCGGGCAATACTTAAGGATCTTATATTCTGGTTGGTAGTGTCACCCTTTTAACAATTGGCGTCCCAAGCGTGGGGCCCATCAGCGACCCGTGGATCCAGTGGGAGAGGTCCTGACGACAGAGTGAACGACTGCAACGATCGGGAACGCGTCTGTCCGATAGACCCTCGTCTGACAGCCGATCATCCGAACTTCACTGGTTCCGAACAGACCTCTCTCGAGTGATCTACGGTCCTGACTGGGAACCATCAGGAGTGCCGCGAGGATAACGGAGAAGAGAGGACGATCGGGCGCTGGATTCGGAAGACAAGAAACTGTCCATGCGGTCCGGGTAAGGTCGTGTAAACACGACAAGTTGCGAACTGATTGCTTGATTGCTTGATTGTTTAAAAAAATACTAGTATTGCTCTTTTTTATTTATTTGGAGATTCACTGTCTGCAAACAGAGAAACAACGGGCTCTCTCTTTGCAAGCAGTGGAGGATAGGTAGGGCAGTAGCCGTGCTTATTTTTTCTCCCCCACTCAATAATTACTTGAAACTGAACTGTTGTTCGCAAAACTATTGTTTCCTGGAGATTCTCTGTCTGCAAACAGGGAAGAGACCACCCTTTTTGCAGATAGTGAAAAGGGTAGGTAACGCAGATCTTTGCGGACCTACTCATTCTTCCCATTGAATATTTATTGGTCTTTTTGTTATTTTGATCCATGAGGTATTCACTGCCTGCAAACAACGTAGAATAGAAATATTCTGTCCAGTCTTTGCACCTAGTGATAAGATAGGCAGTGCTGACTTTTTAGTCCCTCGTTATGAGCCGTCATGTCTGTCTTCTCCCCACTGATTAGTAGCCTGTTTAGCCCGGACCGCTTATTAGAGATGGACCACCCAGCCCCACTGGAAGGCACCCCTAATAAGGACATGTTCATGAAGCATGGATTGATCGCAATAGCCTATAGTAAACTATGGCATAAATATACGAAAAAGGGTCAAGAAAGCCAGTGGCCCCTGATAGGATCCTTCGATGATGATAAAATGAAAACGCTAGAAACTGCCCTGGGTAAAAACAAGACAACACCCACTATGCTTGACAGTTTCGGCATGTGGCGAAAAGAAACTGAACAACGTAAAAAGAAAACTGAGAGTAGGTTGGAAAAAGAGCTGCGAAAAGCAGCCCACCTAGCTGCCCAGAAACTAGAAAAAGAGATAAAGGAAAGAGAGAAAGCTAAACAGAAACTAGAAATGGAAACACCAAGCCAGTGTCCGGTTAGAACTCCCTCCATGCTCTACCCTGATTTACCCTCGAAACAACGAGCCAACGAGGATCTGCTGTTAGGTCCTCCTATCATCTACATGCCCCCTCCATATGCCCCTTCCCAACCCTTGGCGCAGCACGCGCCACCCCCAGGTACAAACGAAGGTACCGCCACAGCTTCGGCCCCAATGGCCTCTGTGCCAGCCGAACCCCTTGTATTAAAAACCGCATCAACAACAACGTTAGACGACCATGAGACCCGAGGGGCTGGTCCTGCAAGAACAAGCAGGCTAAGCAAAGATGAGCGAGCGGGGATCGACAAAATAGCAAGGACACTGGTAGAAAGGAAGGATGATGAAGAGTACATCACAGATATGTTCAGCTCGTATACAGGGAGTCACAGACGACATTTTACCGTACGACTGTGTTATCATGTCTTGAATGCATACGAGGACCGATATCGAGAAAACGGTCCCGAGAGCCTAACGACTCTGTACCGGAAGGTCGATATCGGGGATGGGGGCGAGTGTGATGTGTCGGACCTCCTTGCGCGTACGCTTGAGGTTTTCCGTCACCTCACTGAACGAAAGCCGGGAGCTAAATCCGCAACCTCCGTAGTGAACGAACCACCAACCGAGCAATCTAACACCATGATGCCAATACGAGAGGCTGCCCCTTACTGGGTTCCTCCCCGAGGTACAGGGACTCACGATGATGCAAACAACCAAGATGCGAAGGGAAGGGTAGTGTACAACTGGGTCTACCAGCCATGGGACCGGCAAGAGATACTGACATTCCGGAAATCTCTACCCGACCTACGTAAAAACCCCACTGCCTTCTATACTGAATTGGGTACAGCCCTGGGCTCAACGATTATGACCCTGGCTGACATCGACTTGTTCTTCGGGTTATGTCTACCAGCTGATGTGTGGAAGCAAATCCGGAAAGTCGACCACCTTGAGCTGTTCGGACAAACCTGGACACAACTCAATGACCTGGATAAACAACGGGGACCAGGACAAAAGCCTTTGAAATCCATTCTAGACCTTCCAGATAAAATCGCAGAGAAATTAAAAACCCTGATCCCAGAAAAGAAAGTGGACTGGTCGATAGTAACAGCCTGTCACCAGAAACCCCAGGAGGATGTATCGGAATACTTCTCCCGGTTTGAAACGGTGTTCTCCGATTACAGCGGCCAGGACATGACCACTGCAACCGGACACCATCTGTTTGTCCAGAATTATGTTAAGGGCCTATCATCGGAAATCTCCCAGAAACTACAGGCCAGCGAGAGTAGTTGGGCAGCCTCCAAACCTACAGCGATTCTCCAAATGGCCCAATATTATGAGCATCAGAAAAATGAAAACGATAGGGCGACAGAGAAAAAGAAGAAGGACTTAAAAGAGAGGGTGATGATTGCCAAACTGCAAGGGGTGACTATAGGACGAGACCAATATCGGGGAAACTACCAGACGAACGTCCCTAAGACTACATTTCCCCAGGACCGCACTCTGACTTCCTACAGTGGACGCACAGACCTTAGAGAGAACCAGTGCGCTTTCTGCAAAGGGACTGGCCATTGGAAATCCCAGTGCCCAGTTCTTCTGGAAATGATCAGAAACAAAGACCCCAGGGACGTAGCAAACGGACCGAGACCTAAGGGACAACAGCGAGGGCCCCCAAATGACGCGACTAACGACAGATCAGGCAGACCAAATACGTTCGATCGACCCAGGCAGAACCAATATCAACAATCTGACTATGACGACACCCACACCTTCGCATAGGACAGCCAAGGGCGAGGGAGGGATCCAGTCGAGCTCTATGTTGACCAGCAGGGCCCTTATGTCACTGCTAAGGTCCTGGGTACCAAGTCTCCATTTCTGGTAGACACTGGCGCAACACGTAGTGCGTTATCTAAACGACTGATTCCAAGGGCACCCTTGTCTGGCTCACTCATAACATCGACAGGTTTCGATGGAACGCCCTCCACCAACCCTTTGTCTGCCCCGATTCTCTTTGACGTAGAAAACAACACCACCGACACCACATTCTTGCTCTCCTCCAATAGCCCTGACGCCATTATGGGACTTGACTTACTGAAACACTTCCGAGCGACGATCAGGTGTTCTCAAGATGGAGTTCGAGTGTTTCTTTACGACAACCCCGTTCTGCTTAGACATTGCTCTCCCCGACACATGTTTTCCATCACCGACGTTGACGCATCCCTGCTTGACACTCTACCTCCGTATCTGTGGGCCAAAGCGGATTCGGACGTAGGGCGTATGTTAATTGACCCAGTGCACATTACTGTCCGACCAGACGCAACACTCCCAAAACTCCCACAATATCGGATATCGCCAGAGGGCGAGAAGGCATTGGTAATGATTATCCAGTCGCTGATAGACGCAGGAGTGGTAGAGGAAGTGGTTAGTAACATTTGCAACAGCCCTATCTTGCCCATCATCAAGAAACAGGGAGAGGGAGATGAGAAAGCATACCGTTTTATCATCGACCTCCGAGAGATCAACAAAGTGGTGGTACCCCAGTACCCTGTGGTCTCAGACATCACCACCATCCTGACTTTGATTCCATCCACTGCCACCACCTTTTCCGTCATCGACCTCAAGAACGCATTCTTCTCCATCCCCATCCACCCAGACAGCCGATATCTCTTCGGCTTTACCCTAAAAGCCCGCTCATATAGGTTTTGCCGAGCGCCTCAAGGCTACACGGAAAGCCCTAGCATCTACAGCCAGGCCCTCAAAAGACAACTAGACCAAGTCCAGTTACCCGACGGAGTGGTGTTGGTACAATATGTCGATGACATCCTTTTGGCAGCCGACACCACCCCTCTAGCGGTTACCGCCACCATTCAACTCTTGCACTTCCTTGCGGAAAATGGCCACAAGGTCTCCAAGAAGAAGTTGCAATTCTGCCTACCCCAGGTCACTTACCTAGGCCACCTTTTGTCCAAAGATGGAAGAAAACTCACTCCTGATCGAATCCAAACCATTCTAGATACCCCTGTCCCTAAGACCCAGAAGCAGGTTCGCTCCCTATTAGGCCTCACCTCCTTCTGCCGACAGTGGTTACCAAACTTCAGCCTCGTTGTAAAACCACTGCTTTCTCTGCTAAACAAAGACGTCCCTTTCCCACTCCCATGGACCCCTGAGTGTCAAACTTCCTTCACGGAACTGCGAGATGCCCTTTGCTCAGCCCCTGTCCTAGGTACCCCTGATTACAAAAAGCCCTTCTCCCTTTACACTCACGAAAGGGAGGGGTGCGCTTTATCTGTCCTGACCCAGGCCATCGGCCCTAAGCAACGACCGTGCGCTTACTTCTCTGCCACTCTTGACCCTGTCGCCAGAGCCTTGCCTGCCTGCCTTCGAGCTGTAGCTGCTGCTGCAATCTCTATCCGACAGAGTGAGGGGATTGTACTCTCGAATTCCCTCACGGTACTGGTACCCCATGCAGTCGACACCCTCCTGAACCAAACCAAGACGCAACATCTGACGAGTGCACGACTGACTGGATACGAACTGACCTTGCTTGCCCCCCATATCACCCTGAAAAGATGCACCACACTGAACCCGGCAACTCTGTTACCCTTGCCAGAGAACGATCCCAATGTGCACCCCGTGCATGACTGCGTGACTCTTACGGACGAACAGACCAGGAGTAGGGTTGATCTCAGAGACACGGCTTTCCCTGACCCCGACGGGGAGCTGTGGGTGGACGGTTCTTGCATCAAACTCTCCGACGGTACCACTTCCGCTGCCTATGCAGTCACCACGGCTCGAACCGTAGTAGAAACAGCCCGCATCACCCAGCGATCTGCCCAGGCAGCGGAACTGATTGCTTTGACACGAGCCTGCATCCTGGCGACAGGAACCACAGCGAACATTTACACCGACAGCCAGTATGCCTTCGGGGTGGTTCACCATTTTGGGCTCCTTTGGAGGGAAAGGGGATTCTTGACCTCACACGGCACACCCATTTTGCACGGGGATCTAGTCTCCGCCTTAATCGAAGCTGTCCTCCTCCCCAACCAGCTTGCCGTCATCAAATGCCAGGCACACAAGAAGGTGACAGACATTATTGGACAGGGAAATGCACTAGCCGACATCACCGCCCGAACGACAGCTGAAAATAGGACGACAACACATATGTACGTGACCAGATCACAAGCGGAAAAATGGACTGACGTTGGAGACACTATCAGGGACATTCAAACGGCTAGCACACAACACGAGTTGACTGAATGGACACGGGTGGGGTTGAAAGACGATGAAGGCTGCTGGCGGACAAAAGACACGAACAAATGGTTGCTACCTGATTCATACTTGATTCCCATATTGACCATGGCACACTCCCCTGCCCACATAGGATCAGCCCCCATGATCGAACTTGTCTCCAGGGTTTGGCACAATGATAAGATCCCAGATTACGCCAAACGCCTGGTCCAACAATGCTTAATATGCCTGCAACACAACCCCGGGAAAGGAACTGTAGTACCCCGGGGGGGATTTGGGGTCCCAAACCACCCATTTGAAGTCCTGCAGATGGACTACATCCAGCTAGACAGATGCCAAGGCCTAAAATATTTACTTGTTGTGGTGTGCGCATTTAGCAAGTGGGTGGAAGCATATCCAACCCGTGACAACACCGCTATGGCCACCGCAAAGGTTCTGTTAAAGGAGTTTTTCCCCCGTTATGGCCTCTGTCGTGTTTTATGGAGTGATAATGGCCCCCACTTCGTAGCCAAAGTTATCCAGCTCATCCTAAATGGGCTGGGTATTAAACAGAAATTCCACGCAGTCTTCCACCCTCAATCTGCTGGGCTTGTCGAACGACACAATGCCACACTAAAGCTTAAACTGGCCAAAATAGTGGCTACCACGGGCCTGAAATGGCCAGACGCCCTCCCACTGGCATTGCTATCGATGCGCTCTACCCCCACCCGACATCACTTAACTCCTTATGAAGTTGTCTTCGGTCGACCCATGAGCGTCTGGTCTGCCCCGAAACCAACTTCCATTCATGACGTTCCGGACGTCCTAATGTCTGATTATCTGTACAAATTGACTGAAACTTTGTCTGTCCTTTATCAGCAGGTGCAGCAGGCCATCCCCGATGCTTCCAGGGGTCCGGGTCACGCCATCCAGCCGGGGGACTTCGTGCTGATCCGAAATTTTCAGCGATCAAAGAGTTTGGAACCCCGGTGGACGGGCCCCTGGCAAGTGCTGATCACCACTCGGACCGCACTTCGAGTGGAGGGGAAGAAGCACTGGCTGCACGCCCATCACTGCAAAAAGGTCTCCCCAGCCCTGGCCACGACAGACACCGTCAACACCCAAGAAGAGCTCCTGAACCAGGACCGACCATCGTTGAACTGCTATCCTGACACAGAGACACTTGAACTTTCAAAACATCCTGACCCCACTGTACCATCTCGAGAAGGGTATTTCCTGCGTCGAAAGGAGGGAGCTTCGGCTAAGTAGGCCACGGACTAGGTTAAAGGATCTCAGAACGGTGACCCAAACTACCAAGGGTTACCTGGAGAGAAGCTAAAACTAAGTCTGTGGTCCTGCCCACTATCGAGCACCTTGAAGACGAAGATGATGGAAGCGCCAGATAAGAAGATGATGGAAGCGCCAAATAAGAAGCCGACGGAGACAGCAGGAAATACCCACTACAGAAATCCGAGAACAGACAGACTCCATAGCTCAAAGACAATTGCACTCTTTCATCGTAATCCTCCTCTGCTTTCTCCTCATGACTGCGCTCTGGATTATGGAAGAACACGCACCTGCTCACGAAACATTCCTAACCACTGCCCAGCCTACCACCATGAAGGAACATTATCTGATTTCGCTCTCCCCTCAACTAAGAGAGAGGCGAAAGGAGTTTTGGAATAACTCTTTCGTGCAGCTGCTTCACCAACACAATCTTGCCACCAATGCCACCAACTGCTGGATCTGTGGGTTGCTACCCCATGCCACTGGACATTCAATACCATTCATTCCTTCACCCTTCTCTGTTCACGGCTCCTGCCTTGCTTGGCTGATCCTCCTGCAAGAAAGCTATAAGGACAATACCACCTCCGGTAGAACCGTAACGCATTTCTCCCACGGGGTCCGGCGAAACAAAACTAAGACACACTTCTGCCCGCAGACCTCCAACGATTCAGTCCAAATGGACATCCCGGCTAAAGAACGGATCGAAATGCAGGTGTTCAACAATCCAACCAGACCCACCTTCTCCTATCTGCGGAAACGAACGGCTGCCACTCTGACTGTGGCCTTGTCGGTCATCAACGTCACAGGCCACATGTGTGTAGAAGGACTTGGGACACAGCTGGTGGGTCGCAGCGCTTGCCGCTTTACCAGAACTTTGGATTCCACGGATCCACCTTCCTTTGTGTCATCCCCAAACATGTATTTCATCTGCGGCACGAAGGCCTACACCTGGCTCCCCAAAGGCTGGGGGGGCACTTGCTACATCTCCTTCGTCCTTCCTCCAACTTATGTGGCCCCAGCGAATCACCACAGGCAAAAACGAGCCAAAGACGTTGAGCAAGCCGACTCAACAGGGGCGCAGTTCCTCGATGCTATGAAAGGACTCGTCCCCCTCTGGGGCCCGATGGCAAACAGCCGTGCCATCCGACATTTGACTCAGGCAGTTGAGACAACCATGAACATCACCGCGGGCATCTTTGCCAACAACACTGTCGAGCTCCAAGCGGTCCGTCTGGTGGCTCTTCAGAACCGCCTTGTTCTAGATGTGGTTCTGGCGGACCGTGGAGGAGCATGCCGCATTATTGGGTCCAGCTGTTGTACATACATACCGGACAACTCACCCTCAGTGTACAAAGCCATCGAACATCTTCACAGACTCTCTTCAGAAGTTCACCAAGACCAAGAAGAATGGTCGCTTGGTGGTTGGTTCTGGGACACCATCAAAAGCTGGGGCTGGAGACTGCTCACCATTATCCTGATTCCCGTAGTTGTAATATGTGGCCTATGCTTAGGAATTCAATGTCTGCCACCTCTGTGTTCTTTATGTGCGAGTTGTATTTTTCCCAAAACTGTGGACTTTGGAAGCGAACACATGAGAGCATTGTATGATACCGAAGTTAGGAATTTGATGAAAATTGACATTGAGTAAGCAAGTTGGCTAGATATGTTGAAAAGGGAGGACTGTTGAAAGTTGGGCTGAAACCGTCAACATTATCGGCGCCCTCTTGCTCTCCTTAAACCTTTTATGCGCGTAAAACAGCCGCCATTTTGAACGCCATGGCTTCCCTGCTCTCGCCGAGAGCCAGCGCGCCTCTCTCCCCCTCCTAGCTTCGCTGACATCCCCCGCAGGCCGACAACCCCCCTGCCTGCACCTGCCTTGAATCATAAACCCCTCTTCAGCGCTGCTCTGCCCCAGGCCCTCGTCCTGTTCCCAGCACAACGCCTCCCTTCTTCCCATTCATGATCCCCGGCCCTTTGATGCAAACCCCCTTTTTTCCCGTGTGCCCGTTTGTCTTCCTCGTTCCCAGGCCGACACCCAGCTCTGCCGATACTGTTCCTTGCCCCTCCCCGTACAATAAAAAGCTTCCCCCATCAAGGGATCCCCGGGTTGATCAAAGCCCCCCGCCCTACGAGATCCGATCGAACCCCACACACTCCGTGAATCGGCGGAATATCCAGCTGCGCGATGATCATCACCTGTTGTGAACGGGGCGGGGACTTCCACTGTAACCTTGTGTGGGAACGGGCCTGAAAGGGGGGATTCTGAGGATGTCTTTCCGTACATCAAAGTATCGACGAGAATGTGTTACATGCAATAAAGAGATAAACTTGTGTATAAGAGGCCAGGCCTCAGGGATGCAGTTAGAGCACCTCAGAACGATACCTGCTGTCCGTTTTGCTGTGTTCTCTTCCGGAGAGAATAAAAAACCTTGTTTCCTGCCTTCCAGTCTCCAGCGCCTGCCTCTTCAATAGTTTAACTTCTTTGTGGGTACAAGAGGCGACACCGCCGGGCAATACTTAAGGATCTTATATTCTGGTTGGTAGTGTCACCCTTTTAACATACATGGTCAGATTACAAATTAATTTAGGTGGCAGCAGGTTAATGCCCAGTCGCTATTTTGAAATAGACTCTGGCCATTTATACCAAGTATGTGACAGCAAGCTTGGGACAGAATGATGGCTAGGTATTACATATCCACCATTTTAAGATCAGGCACACAACAAATCTATGAGGCAGGCACTTTCAATGAGTTCATCTCTTTAAAGTAGAGTCTCACAGTCCACCCATCTTGAAAATATATTTTTAATGAAAGAGCTCATGGAAGTTATTGTGGTCGAAAACCAATGCTTCACATTGTGACATAGTATTACTCCAAGCTTGTATTCACTATATTGACTACCCAAAGAGTTGTAAAGATTATTCAGACTAACTTGCATTGTCCATATGTCTATTCACACAATCACCCCACCTTTCTAGCCAATACATTGATCATCTCTGTCAGATCTTCTCCACTCAGTAGCACAGAATCTTTCCTCCTGGAAACTCCAGTCTTCAAGAAAGCAAGTGCATTTCCTCAGTCCCTCTATTAGGTAATGTCTTCTTTCTACACCCTAAAAATAAATCTAAATTTCCTAAGACACTTCGAAAGCAGAAAAATCTCCATGTTGGTTTCATAAATGAACCTGAATAAAAGGTACAGAACTTGTATTACAGAAGCCCTGTGAATATTATACATTTGTATCTGTTCTTGAGCATGCTGTCCTTCCTCGATGACTCCCTCAAAATAATTCTGCTTGGAAACCGGATAGATGGATCTTGAAACCATTAAAAAGCTTTGCGTTCAACAGTCTAGTAGGGTTGTACTGTTTCAGCATCACCGTCTTGGCATTTCACTCTGTATTGAAAACTCTTGTGCCTGTAAAACTGTGATCTTCTGTCATGGTATACCCTTGGCAATGGGCGGTGACAGGCTGAACTTTGCAATTTTACATGTAACAAAATATGGACTCACCAATTGTTGAGTCAACTGATGTAAAGAATTGAGTAGCTTAGATGAAGCTGTAGGGTGCTCTTTAGAATACATTTCCAAGCAATATACCCAATAACACCGCACCCTAAATAGGCTTTGCATTCCCCAAATGAACACAAATAGCCAGAAAAGAGCTACAGTAAAGAACATACTGTAAAGGAAGATGTAATATGGAGATACACACATACAAACACAGTCCATCAAAAATAACCCCAAACTATTCTCATCTGCTGCTCCTACTATACCATAAAATTAACTCTTTAACCAGGTAAGCACACCCCTTTTTGCATAAATGCTTAGAATTCCTAAAAATCAGCCGACCAAATAGCAGAAGCTCTAACTTTGCTCAAAACTTCCACTTTTGTCACCGGTCATGTTCACCATTTTTACCCATTGGTCATGAAACTGGGAAAACCTTTCTATCCGTTGTTGTGCAGAAGACACTCAGATCTACCTTCATGTCATTGGTCATCAAGATCCCTTCTCTGGAATCTCTCCCACCTGGATCTTTTAAAGAGCTCATTAGCACCCAAGGGAGGTAAACCCCATGATTCTATCAGTGATTATAGTTCTTAGCTGCAATCATCTTCAACTCTCAGCATGCATTTAATTATCTCTAAGAGTTAATGAATTCTATTTCTTGCACAAAAAGTCTCTTAAGGACTTGGGACACAACAATTGGCCCTCATTCCCTATGCACAGGGCTTTCTCTGCTGCACCCTGATAATAAAAAACAACAACTGGTTCTGTTTCCAATCACTTTTATTATTTTATCAAAGTTACTGGGCTAGATGACATATTGTTTGACCGTTTGACATTGTGGAATGCAAGGGACAACAATATATTTTTAGGGTCTGGTTTGACAGTGCATCTATTGCCAGACAATTATGTGAGCATCACTACTGAGGGGCTTTGGCTCCGCCCACACGATGGCAGCCAGGAGTACATATTTTTGATTGGGCAGAAGGTGTGTGCTTCTACAAAATAAGTGCTTGCCCTCCATTCAGCTGTCATTATTTTGTTTATTTATTCAGCCACCTTAGCCCGAACTTTCAGGGGTACACAACTGACATCTGAATGCTAAACAACTGTCGTAGATAACTAGAAAACGTATAATGATTTAATCTGACAGCAGCATAGATGGAATTATAGCAGTCATTAACCTACATGGAGTTTTAGGTCTGGCTTGCCAGTGCAAAGGTCACGTGACCTTTTAACCTACATCAATATTATTCTAGAGTTGTTTGCTTCCACACAATACCTATCTATTCCTATACTATGTATTTGTAATGCTTTACGTTACCATACATTATTTCTTTAAAGCCAGACCTATTGGCATTGCCATTGCTTGTTCCACAATCTTTGTCGGAAATTGGAAGCTTAACTTAATTAATAAACAATGCATCAAACCAGGCACAAATTACCAGTGGCTTATACTAGTAAATTACTACAGAGGCCAGTAGTCAAATCAAAGTTTAGCATAAATAGTGTGAAATGCTACCCTAAAAATAGGCCTCAGTAACATTGACCAACATTCGGAAACAGCCAACAGCTTTAAAATCAGAATCCTCTCAAGAGCTTCATTTTTGCAGATGGTTGCAAGTGGGCCCACTGGCACTCGTTTTGAGGGCCAACACATATTTCTCATCATCACATGACTTAACCCAGAGCAAGGGAGAGGTAGGCGAAAATGGGAGAGAAAGGAGAAAGACAAAGGAAACAAAACAGTGAAAAAATGAAAAGGCAGGGATGAAAAAGAGCCCGTATGTGCGAGATAAAGAGGCAGGAAGTGCAGGTGGTACAAGAAAGCCAAGAGGTGAAATCAGGATTAAACATCCTGTGCAAGGCCGAGCGCTAAACTAGCGCACGCCACCATTGTGGTGGTCGCACCGGTCCCCGGGGGCAAGAAGGAGGTGGGAGCACTCCTATCTCCCGTGAGGGTCCCCATAGGCGGTGTACAGGGGGAGGGCGTGAACCGGGAGCACTTTAGTGCTTCTGGTTCACGAGGGTGCCCAATTTTTGGGGGTATGACTGGTTTAGACCGGCCTGGCCCGGGCCTCCCCTTATAAGGGGGGGCGGGGAGCAGAACAGGCTCTTGCTCTTTTGCTCCCCGCAGGCACAGCACCTGGGCCACCAGCGGCCCGTAATTTGTTTTCCCCACCCACCATGCCCTAAGGCAGGCATTTTAAATATGTTTCTCGGTGATGTATTTGCCTTGTTCTTTTAACTTTCATTGCAGGTATCTCAGGAGAGAAGATTGAATGTAAATATGTTGATTTGTTGAATTTGTAATAAAAGTGTCGATATTTATAATTGTATCAGTACAGGATTTTAATGCAGTTAGGTAGTTGAAATGTGTAACATTTATTCAAATCTCAGTACATGAAATTTGGTTTCAGGCAATAATGTCATTTTTAGTTGTGTGTGTCTCCGGTCAGGCAGTAAAGTCATGATTGGTAAGCATAGACTTCGGTCCTTAGCGGTCAGAACCATTTAACTCCAGGGGCAGTGAGAGCCGGTAGGTAGGTTGTCAAGGTGCGGGGCCGGGGGAGACACTCTCCCAGTGGGTCTGTGGCCATCCTCGCACGCGAATGCGCATCAGGGTGCAAATATACAGAATTTTGCAGCCCCCGTTTATGGAGTTTAAGGCACAGGGCGTAGGGGGGGCCCGGAGGAGAATATCCGTCTTATAACCTGTACCCCCTGCGCAAGCCTACTCCGACGGAGTAATTGGGATCTAGAGGCTGCCAGTCATTGACCTTGCTGTAGGCTCTAGAGGGGACACGCAGAAAGAGAATATATGCATTGTTAGATTTACGGTAGGCGTGTCGTGTGTATTAGAGTTTAAGGTTAGCCACGTTACATCATCTGTCTAACAATGTATCCGGACTTTCTGCGTAATTATACATAATGTGAATAAATAATGTTTTTTAATTTTGTAATAAATACGATTACACCCCCTAATCCAAAAAGTAAATTTGGTGTGGCCTTATTAATTGCCTTGAAGGAGGGAGGGTGACCCCATCCGTTCATAGGGCTGCGATACAAAAGGTAAATAGGGGACTCAGGGAGTACCAGACCATATTGGCATTCAGCAACCCTGCAGCACTGCTGGCAGGCTTTTAGAAAATCCTAGGAAAACTACTGGGCCCCTCACAAATGTAGCAGTGGTAATATCACACCATATAGTACAAATAACAGATAGAAAAGAATCTTTAGATAAAGTTTCTTCTTTTTATTTTTTTAATCAAAGACAGGCTTCTCTTTTGCTTCCAGATCTGGGGCAGCGCCGTCTGAGGAGCCCGGGCTCCCCAGAGGGGGCGCTCCATTGTCCTCCAGTATTTGCCGCGCTCGTTAGAGCCCTGCCGTCTCCACTCCTTTAAATCTTCCAAGGGCCTCCTTGACACCGAGGCAGCTGCAAAAAAAGCTGATCCCGCTGTAAGTGGCCAGCACTTAATTAAGAGAGAGACAGGCTCCGCGGCGCCCTCCTCTCTGGATGCGCGTGAGGCAGGGGTCTTGACCAAACATTTTAAGCTGCAATCATCCGGGGATGCCATGGAAAGCTAATTACCAGCCGACATTTAATTTCCAGGGCTCTGCGCAGACAGTACGCTGGCAGCCCGCGCCTGGCGTGAGAGGACAAGTTGTGAGATCCCTGTTTCTTCTCCCTGGTGAGGGGCACTGCTTGACCCCCTGTGTTACCGCTGACGTGCTTCCGCCTCCCTCCTCTGCTCCGCCTGCCCTTTGCGGTGCGGAGCCCAGCTTCAAACATTTTTGAAACTTAAAACTCTCTCATAAAATGCCCTTTTCGGCTCCTTAATTGCACCAATTTGATAAGACAGAATTGCAGTGAATTACCCTGGTCGCCAATTAGCCCCTTGATTTTCTTTAAGATACCGTAGGACAATTACATGCTCATTAGCTCATGCAACAATTAATGTTTGATACATGATTGCCTTAGCAATCAAAGTGTATACCTGTTATAGCATGTATTATGAAGAGGTGGGTCCCTGTGAGGGATGGGTGGCTAGGATGGAAACCTATGACCAAGGCCCCTGGAATTATGCGATTCCGCTGCCACAACTTTTTCCGCATAATTTTTAAGCATGGGTGGATTTTGCGGATCCACGATCCGCGGATTTGCGGATCGTGGATCCACAAAATCTGCGGATTTTGCGGATTTGTGGATTTGCGGATTTGGGCTGATGAATGAGTCACTGAATTTGAGCTTCAACTAGTTCCAGCGACCATGTGTGTGTTACTATGCAATCGCCCCGAAGGGCGCAGGGGTCCCTTGGGTGAGCTGTCCATCATAGTGGGTCAATGGCGGGAAGACGGTGCACACCGCGAGTGTGTGGGCGGGGCTTCCATGCTAGTGCACATGCCTCTTGTGTGTATAAAGACCCATCAGAGCAGCAGATGAAGAGACAGAAGCTCCTGGTCACAGGAACAGCACGAGGATTGCGCTCGTGAAAGTCACGGATACAAAGGCCTCTATCCAGCATCACAGCTGATTTTCGACAGTAGATTTGGGAAGAAGGCACACCTGCTCAGCCTCGACGACGCTCACAATTGTTTTTGGGCTGATGAATGAGTCAGTGAATTTGAGCTTCAACTAGTTTCAGCGACCATGTGTGTGTTAAATCGCGCCGAATTCGAGTTCATGCCTCTTGTGTGTATAAAAGGTCAGAGACCGATCAGGAAGCACTAATAGATAAAATAAAGCAGGTGCTTTTATCTATTAGTGCTTCCTGTTGAAGCTAACTTAGCTGACTTAGTAACTATTTTAGGATGGCGCTGGCAGCTTGCCGGTGCCATCCTAAAATAGTTACAACTTCAAGCTTGAAGGCTTGAACTTTTGTCCCCCGAATCCGCCGCTCGCGGATTCGCGGATTTTCGGTAAATTCGCGGGAGTTCGTGGATTGCGGATTTACCGAAAATCCGCGAAATCCGCGAGCGGAACGGATTTGGCGCTCATGCTTAATAATTATGGATTTGCAGCATTTGCGGCATAATCCACAGCCTGCTCCATAATCTGCAGATTTTAACAAATCCATTTTTTTTTCTAGCTCAAACGGATCAAAAGTTACTATAAACGTTGTGTCGTGGATTTGCACACAGTTGAAGGATCTTCGCAAATGTTTATTTATTTATCTATTTTATTTATTTTGAGAGTTTTATAAAGCGCGAACAAGATCCTAGCGGATATCAGAGCGCTATACAAACAATAAATCTTACTTATACATCAAATAAGCGCAGATCAACACAAGTGAATAAAACATGTAGTCATAGCAACATAGCTAGATTTAACATCAAGAGTTGTCTTGTGGATGGGAGCGTGAGTGCGTCTTGTATCAGGGTTTCCGCAAGTCCTACTCAAGTGTATTTGGCCATGTGGATGGCTTTAACTTCCTTTTTAAAAGAGGTAGTGGACGGGTTAAGTCTGGTTTCTGGTGGTAAGGTGATCCAAATTCTGGGTGCCATCCCAGAGAAGGATCTGTTATAAGTTTTTTTCTTATGGAACTTTTGTGGTTTCAGTAGTAGTTTTTCCGCATTTCTAGAAGTTCTGGAACCACCTGAGATCATCAGTTTCGGTGCCAGTAACTGGGAGTCTTAAGATGCATGGCTCTGTGCGTCATGCACGCAATTTTCAGCTGGATTCTCGCCTCTAGGGGTAGCCAGTTCAGGGATTGAAGGTCCGGAGAGATGTGGGAGCTACGTTTAGATCCAGTTATGTGTCTTGCTGCGGCATTGATTGAGGCTCTCAGAGGTGCAGTAGTAGCCTTGGGTAAGCCACAGAGAGAGACACATCCGTATTCCACTCTGGGTATAACCAGAGCTTGTACTGCCTGCTTGAAGTCATTGTGTGGTAGGAAGGGTTTCAGTTTCCTCAGTGTGTTTATCTGGAAGTTGGCTCCCTTTGTAGCAGTACTGATATGTTTTTGCATGTTGAGATTACTGTCTAACGTTATTCCTAGTGACTTTGCTGAGTTCACAATGATAGGTTGAACGTTGAACGCCGTAATATGTTTGATCCAATCCTGCATTTTCGGGATTTGAGCTGGTGGAGCAATTAGTAGAAATTCAGTCTTGAGGGCATTCAGTTTCAGATGATTTTCTGCCAGCCACGTTTGGGTATTCCTAAGAACTGTATTTAGTAGTTTGATGTCCTCTAGGGAATGAATCTTGAGGTATAGTTGTGTGTCATCTGCGTACATGTGATATTGCACGTTAGATGTTTGTAAAATTTCAGTGAGGGGTTCCAGGAAGAGATTAAACAGTGTTGGGGATAGTGCGGATCCTTGCGGTACACCCAGAATACTGGGACGGGCTTGGACAAGGTGTTATTGACTTTGAATTGTTGTGTCCAATTTCGGAGAAATGTTGTGAACCAGCTTAGCACTGCCCCAGATAGGCCCATTCTGTGTTTCTGGTCTAGCAGGTTCTCATGCTTGACCGTATCAAAGGCAGAGGAGAGGTCAAGTAGGATGAGTAGCAGGATCTGTTTTGGTCAAGTATTTGCAGCGCATCGTCAATGATGTGTGTCATGGCTGATTCTGTGCTATGGCCAGCACGGAAACCTGATTGGTATTTGTTGAGAAGGTCAAACTGATCAATATGTTTCGTTAGCTGTAGATGCACACATTTTTCCAACAACTTGGCTAAGGTAGGGATATTGGAGATAGGGCGATAATTGTTAAGGTCCTTGGGGTCTGCTGTGGGCTTCTTTAGAATGGGTGCAACCTGGCCTACTTTGAGGGAGTCTGTGTTGCATCCTTGTTGAAGTGAGCTGTTTATGATCTTGGACCAGAGAGGAAGAAGCAGTGGGGTAAGGTCTTTGACTGCGTTTGCCGGAAGTGGGTCAGAAAAGTGGTTCGCTGGGTTCAATGCGCTGAGGATTTTGCCTAAGGCGTCTTCGGAGTAGGAGGTGAATGTTGACTAATCCGCATTATTTTTAGGCTTGGACTCTGAGGAGAGTTGGCCAGGCGTTGTTCTAGGAGCAGGCAAGGTTAGTGTCTTCGGTCTAGCGTATAGGGTTAGATCCTTTAGGAGGTCGTTCTTGATGGTGTCGATCTTCAAGGTGAAGTAGGCGGAGAATTTTTCACAGTTTGGCTGCGAGCCTTCTCTATCTTGTAGGTGAAGAGGTGCCACCTTAGATTGGGTTTTAATCAGATCAAAGAGTTTTTGGGCCGATTTTTTGCCTGGTCAAGTTGAAGGCTGAAAAAGCCGGCTTTGGCGCGCTTGATCTTCCGGAAATATGCGTTTCTCTTTGTCCTGAGAGTCTTGAGGTGGCTGGCGGATGGTATTGATCTCCAGGCCCGTTCTGAGGTTCTGAGTGAGCGCCTATCCTCGTTGAGTGTACTGTTGTACCAAGGTTTAGAATCTTTCAAAGAAACTCTTTTTAGTTGCAGAGGTGCAACCTCATCTAATATTGCTGTCATAGTCGAGAGGTAGTGGTCGGTGAGCTCGTGAACTGTGGAAGATCCTGTCGGAGGTAGCAGAAGGTTAGAACAGGAAGGAGGCAAGGTGGTGGGATTTAGTTTTTTCAAGTCTCTTTTCCACACTTTGGATCTTGTGGATTGAGCTGAGTTCGATTTCACAGTTTTCTTAATGATGAAGGTGATGATGTGATGGTCTGACCAATCCCAGGGTTGGATCGACTCTAGCTGAATGGAGCTGGTTTAGAGATTAATAAGTCCAGAATCAATCCTTTGTCGTGTGTTGGGGTGTCGCAGAATTGCATTAGGTCTAGGTCAGCAAGGAAATTCTTAAGACTGTTCACTGCTGTGTCTTTAGGGTCGGCCCAATGGAGATTGAAGTCTCCGAGGAATATTTGGGTATTTTTTCGCCCCGCATATGATGATACTAAGTCCATGAAGTGTTCGGTGAAGGCCTGGTTCTCCCCAGGTGGGTGATAGATGATGTGCAGAGAGCAGACAGGTGTAGTAGGGGTTCCAGAAGGAATAAAATCCAAGCAATTCCAGGTTAGTTGAGAAGTGGAAGGAGGAATTCTCAAATAGAAAACATTCTAAAATAAACACAATACTACACAAGGTTTTCCCTTGCTAGTGATGTTGAGGCACATATATTCGCATGACTGGAATACTGGGGAGATGGCTCTGTTTACAGAGATGTTAATACGATGTATGCATGCTATGCCTCCCCCCGCCTTATCATCTTGAGCTCTGTCTAGCTTGATGATGTTGTAATTAGGTGGAACTAAAATATCAATGATTGGTGTAGAGGATTCCTTTAGCCAGGTTTCCGTTGGTATTATCAGGTCTGGCTCATGTGTGAGGATGATGTCAGCTATGTCCGCGGCGTATCTAGCGGCCGATTTGCAGTTGAGGAGCATACATTTGAGTTTGGGCGTGCTGATGGTTGGGGAGGGTTCCTGAGTGATAGTGATTCTTCTGAGGTTGTTGTTTGTGACGCCTCTAGTATTTGGTTTAGTGGTCCTGTAGTGGTTGGGGGGATAGTAGGTATCCCCGATAATTCGGGAGTAGTAAGCTTCGAGGGGGCGGGGTCGTATGAGCTCACCAGGGAGCGTAAGTCGCTCTCTGAGAGGAGATTGGTGCTTCTAATTGGTCGAGATGAGTTGTTGTAGGAGGGGACTGAGGCCCAGTTAGGACAATAAGGATTCATGTTAGTGGTAGTTTGATTTTTAGGCCAGCTCATTTTGGAGGGTCTAGTTGCTCCAATACCCAATGGTTGTTTCGCTAAGCGATCGTTGAGTGCTTGGAGTTCTTCCTTCAGTTTCTTTTTTCTATATTTGGTTTTTAAACTGGTCTTAATGAGGTGAAATCTTTGGCCAGGCAGTATTACCTTGGGTAAATGTAACAAAAAAGTTGTAAAAAGTGCTTCAGTATGCTGCATAATTTGTCTTTTCTTGCCACATAATTTAGCTAGCCCTGCCCAAAAATGTGGTGCTCACATGCCGCATAATTTCAGTGGCCCTGCCTGTGACCTGATGTCTCTTAATGGAGTGCTGAATAGGAATGAATGGTGAGATGTAGAGAGATTTCATTTTGCAACACACAAATTGCGATTTTTTGCGACTTGTAATGAGTGAGTCGCAAAATGAAATGTGCTCATGTGCTCAGACACATTTAGTGATGCCCAGTTGGGTCGCAAATTAAATGGCCTACCTCATTAATATTCATGAGGTTAGTGTCACAAGCAATCGGAGTGGGATATTAGGGGTCCCCTGCCTGACCCTATTATGGCGTCCGTCTCTCCCCATGGCAGCTATAATGCAGAAACACTCTCCTCCTCGGGAGGCAAGCAGACCCTGACTTCGGCCTCAAACTGCTCCATTGCACAACAAACACCCCCCGCACCCCCAAGCAAAAGTAAAAAATGGGTACCGTCTGTTTGTAACTCCAAGGTTAAAATCCCTTGCCTGACCCCAAGATGGCTGCCACAGTGTTCCCTACCTCGTTGTGCTACTCCTCTGAGCAAAAACCGAACCTCAACCTGACCTTGAATACACCCCCCCATCCGGCCTAAATGACAGCCCCAGCTCCTTCTCTGGTTTGTTTTTTACTTCTCCCCACCCCCTTCTTTTAACTCTATCCTATAGTGGGGACATGCTCTTCCACTACTTAACTATGCTACTGTAGGTTATGTATCTATTCTAAACTGTTTTTTCTGCACGCGGAGACCTGAGCAACATGGCTGATGCCCGGTGGAGCTGCTAGACTGCTATTGAGGATATTGGCCCTGGTTTCCCCTCGACCTTCACCTACCTAGCCGGACATTGGGCACAGTTCTTCTTCGTCTTCCTGCTATGGCTCCTTCCTCCCCTCCTTTCCAATGAATTCTCTAGACTTCGTTGTTTGTTTACTGTACCTTACTATGCTATTGTAACTTATGTAACTTGTAATGCAATGTTCCTCTGGTAAAGCACTCTGATACCTCCGGGTCTAGTCAGCGCTATATAACATTTTTTAGATGTACCTTGAAATGCAACGATCCTCTGGTTAAGCGCTCTGATACCTCCGGGTCTAGCCAGTGCTATTTAAACTTCTCAAATCAAATAAACTCAAATCTGTTTTTCCTGAATGCTGAGACCTGATCAACTTGGCTGATGCCCGGTGGAGCTGCTTGACAGCTAATGAGTCGATTGGTCCTGGTTTCCCCCTCGACCGTCACCTATCCAGCCGGACACACAGTTCCTCCTTGTCTCCCCACTTTGACTTCTTATCCCCAGCAGCGTCACTAGGGGGGTGCGGGGGGTGCGGACCGCACCGGGTGTCACCCCATCTGGGGTGACACCAATCTGGTTAGTTACGCTGGCTGGCTCCGTGGCTCGCTCTGCAGTGCAGCCTGAGCCTACCTACCTATTCTAAAACCGCGGGCCCTGGGGCAGAGCAGCTGACATTGGTCATATACGGTCCGGGGGCCGGGGCCCTCTGCCGAGACTGTTACATGAACGAGGAGTCAGTTCTGAGAGTGTGTGACATGCGTGCATTGCAAGCAGCAAGCGCACGCCACCGGGTCAACTAGAGGGGAAAGTAGATATTCGAAGCGCCCATCTATCACACGAGGCAGCGCCAGAGAATCAGCGCTTGGGTGCCACGACGGGTCTTTAGGCGCTGCAGTACTTTCTTGGCTGCAGCGTGTTGCTGCAGGGCTTCCCTCTCACCACGGCTCGATGGCTGGCTAGCTGAATTCTTGGCACCTTTAACCCATTCTTCCACACCTCCTCCCCTACTGCTGATGCCCTAGTAGGGGTACATCGATATTAAAAACTGCTACTGCACGTTCTCTTCTCCTGCTGCACCCTGCGGGGAAGGAAGGGGTTTGAAGAATGATGGTGAGACGCTGGGGATGATGAAAACTTGGAGAAAGGCGCTGCGAGGCCACAACAGGTTGTCTGGGCGCTGAGTACGAGGAAGGCTTGGAAGCAGGGGGTGCTTCGCTTGCACAGATGGACATGTTTAAAAGAACTAGAATATTCCAATTTATTTTATTTATGCATTTTTATACAGCGCGAACGTTTCCTTAAGGTGCTAGAGCGCTTTATAATAAACATAGGACATTCCATAAGGCCCACACTTACATGGTTATATAAGGTCTTTACAGTAAAACATAAGTCGTAACATAAGGGCCCAATATACACAATATGCAATCATTACATAAGGTGGTAATGTTTCAAATTTGCAAACCAGCAGATGATGTTAGGCCTAGAATTACAACTGTTTGAGGATGTAGGCAGTGTGAGTTGCAGCAGTGAAATGACTTATACAATGGTGGTGGAGCAGTGAATACCAGGGCAATGGTCAGAGGCTAAACCATAGCGGTGAGAGAACAAGTTCCCACTGGATAGTTTAGTTAAGTTGTCACTAACTATGGGGCATATTAACAAGGACAGGTGATAATTATCCCTCAGCGCACTTAGCGCTAGAATAATTATCGCCGGCCAACTCTGCATTTAATCGCGGAGATAGCGTGCTATCAGCAACGCTTATCTCCAAAGCGATAAAATGCAGAGCGCAAGCTGCAAATTGTGAGATTATCGCTGGAAATACAGCAATAATCCCACAAGGTTTGGCGATAGCTTGCTGATAGGGATAGACATATTAGCCATGATATCCACCTTACATAGGATATCATGGCTAAGTCAGAAAAATGCCAGATGTTAAAAATCAGCGTTAACCATAGTTAGCGATATCCTTGATAATAAGCGACATTTATCCTATTATTTTACTCTGGAACGCCCCCTTTGCATCTCATTAGAGATGTAAGGGGAGGCGTAGAGTAAAAGGGAGCTAACATGCACATTTGCGTGTTGCCACCCTGTTGCTGATAGGGCTCTAGTTTTATCTCTGCTTTTTGGCTTTTAAAGCCAAAAAAGCAGAGATAAAGCCCTTGTTAATATGCCCCTAAGTGTCTTTCAAGGAGAAAGGCCTACAGCTACGTTTTGAACTCGCCGGTGATGTAGTGGAGGTAGGCTGGGAGGGAGGAGCTGCGTGTTCTGGTCGCGTTTCCTGAGAAGGATTGTGCCATTAGTCATTCCTTTTCGAAGGTTGCAGGTTCTAGCAGCTGTGGTCTACCTTCTCCAGATACCTTTAATATCTTTGTCTGCCAGGTAACAGGAGTGGATGTGTGCAGGCAGGGCTGGGCTGGCTACCGGGCAGTTGTGTGTGCTGCAGTGCTGGGTGCTAATTTCGTTGATGGGGACCTGTGTGTGCAAAACAAAATTCCTTTTGCTTTTTTTATTTCAAATCGCACGCAGGTCCCCATCAACAAAATAAGCCCCCACCACAGAGAAATTAGCCCCTAGCTCGGCAGCACACACAACTGCCCGGTAGCCAGTCCGGCCCTGTGCGCAGGGCCTTATGGGTGATACAGGCTGTCTTGTACATGGTCCAGGCTTCAAAGGGCAGCTAGCGGAGAATGGCCAGCACAGGTAAGATGTGGTCACTCCTTTTGGCCCCAGAGAGGAAACATGATGGAGGGATGGTGCAGGCAGAGAGGGAGATGGTGCAGGCAGAGGGTGAGATGGTGCTGGCAAAGGGAGAGATGGTGCAGGCAGAGGGAGAGATGATGCAGACAGAGGGAGAGATTTTGCAGGCGGAGGGGAGATGGTGCAGGCAGAGGGAGAGATGGTGCAGGCAGAGGGCGAGATGGTGCAGGCAGAGGGAGAGATGGTGCAGGCGGAGGGGAGATTTTGCAGGCGGAGGGGAGATGGTGCAGGCAGAGGGGAGATGGTGCAGGCAGAGGGAGAGATGGTGCAGGCAGACGGAGAGATGGTGCAGGTGGAGGGGAGATGGTGTGGGCACAGGGAGAGATGGTGCAACCAGAGGAGAGATGGTGCAGGCAGAGGGGAGATGGTGCAGGCAGAGGGTGAGATGGTGTAGGCTGAGGGTGAGATGGTGTAGGCTGAGGGAAAGATGGTGCAGGCAGGGGGTGAAATGGTGCAGGCGTAGGGGAGATGGTGTGGACAGAGGGAGAGATGGTGCAGGCAGAGGGGACATGGTGCAGGCAGAGGGTGAGTTAGTCCATCCGGTAAATTGTGAGGGGGTGACACCATGATTTACCCGCACCGGGTGACACCAACCCTAGTGACGCCACTGCTTATCCCCTCCCTCCTACGAATTCTAGCAACATTGTTTTTGTGTACTGTACCTTACTATGCTCTTGTAACTGATGTAACTTTTATTGCAACAATCCTAAATGTAAAGCACTCTGATACCCTCTTGGGTCAAGTTCGCGCTATAAAAAACTTTATGAATAAATAAGGTAGATCGCAATTTGCTACCCATTGGGAAAGATCTGTAATCAAAGGGATGATGGCCAGCTGGGGTCAGTAGACCACCATGTCTGTGATTGCTTTTTAAATAAAGCATTTTTTTCTGCAATGCAGCACGTTTTCCTTAAAGGAAAATAGGATGCATTAAAAAAAGAAAAATTAAAAGATTTCTTTTAATTTTTTAAGAGCAGGCAGTGTTCTGCTGCACCCTTGCCTGCCCTTAAAAATCGTTTTCTCCCACATTCACAAAGGGGAAGGGGGTTCCTGTGGGACTACTTCTGATTTGCAAATAGGTTACCACCTTCTTCATGGAGTCGGTAAAATATTAATGTTTTGTGAGCGCATTCCGGTCACAAAACATTCATACTTGACACTGCGACTCGCTATCAGCAAGGGACGTCCTTGAAACGTCCCTTCTTAATAGCAACTCGCAAACCCTATTTTGTGAGTCAGTAATAGGTTAGTGACTCACTAAATAGGGTTAGCACATCCCAAACGCAGTTTTAGCAGTCACAAACAGCCTGATTCTCCATTTGCGATTGTTTAAAAATTGGCGTACATGTGGCCCAAGGTTTTTTCTTGAGCTATTTGAGTAATGGAACTTTTGTGGCGGGTGAATATATTAGAAACAAGGTCCACCCAATAAATCCTAGTGAGCATGGGTATGAACTATTTTGGAAGGTAACGGGTTAACAAGAGAGTCAATTCTGAAAACACAATATTATCTATGTTCAACTTTCAATTATCTGTCTCAACAGATCACCTTAAGAAATCAAACTTAAATTGATCAAATTCATGAGAATAATGATCTCAACAAAAGAAAACACAAGAAACTAAAGACATGAAAACAAGTGCATATACTAGAGAAGTGTTTAAAAAAATAATTGTATTCGATGTATGCATTTCTTAAGGGTACAGACCTTACAATTCCAAATAACATTAATCTTGCAAAACACAATCCAGATCATACACATCATAGATTAATGTCTACAAATTATTATCAGTCCTTCAAACACAGTGAATCAATGTAACGAGGTGGATCCAGACTTTCTCATTGAATAGAGCAGGATTTGGCGTCAACATTCTGGTCTCATTGTACAGAGTCCGCAAGACCATCCTCGAGACAATCTAAAGGAAATGGAATGAAGATCCCTTAAGAATTCACAAAGAAAACAAACAATACTTAAGGTCAGAAGTCACAAAGAGTTTCTACGAGTTTAAACCTTATAGGTTAATTCAGTCAGCATGTAAATGAAACTGAAAAATACCTAGCAAAGTAAATCAATGCGCATGGGGTCTTCGTTACAATTCCTTTCATTTGATTGTCCTGAGGATGGCCTCGCAGACTGCACATTGAGGCTGAAACGTCGATGCCCAGTCCTAGTCTGTCCAATGACAAAGTTTGGATCCACCTCATCACAATGATTCACTGTCTGTGAAGGACTAATAATATTTTGAGTGGACTTTGTGGGCATTAATCCTTGATATGTGAAATCACTGGATTGCCTTTTGTAACCTTAATGTTCATTTGGAATCATAAGATCGGTACCCTTAAGACATTTTATGTATTGAATACAATTTTTTTTTTAAACTCCTCTCTAGCATGCATTTGTTTTCTTGTCTTTAATTGATTATCTTTTCTATTGTTGAGATCATTATTTTTATGAATTTAATTAATGATTGATTTGTTACTGTGACCTGTTGGGACAGATAATTGAAAAATGAATATAGATAATATTGTGTTTTCAGAATTGAATCTCTTAGTGTCAGGTGACGTGCTTCCATGGAAGACGAGCCTTCAATAGTTTCTTCCATTAAGGCCTAGGTCCCAAGGCACTGATTACCTCAATTTCCTGCATCAACCTAATCTTTTTCTTTTCATGTTTCTCTTTTGCACTTGAGCCTTTATCAGAAACTTTCCACATGCCGCTGTTCCCCTTTTCCTCGAACAGCCCTCTCTCTACCAGTCATTACCTGCAGGTGTTCACCTAACTTTGGGCCCGATTCACAAAACTAACTTAAGACAAAATCCTAAACTTACTACTTTTGGTATTCACAGAAGTTAGGATTTTGTCTTAAGTTTGTCTTAAGACAGACTTAAGTTAGGAGTTTGTCTTACGTCTGTCTTAAGTCTGTCTTAAGACAAACTTAAGACAAAATCCTAACTTCTGTGAATACCAAAACTAGTAAGTTTAGGATTTTGTCTTCAGTTAGTTCTGTGAATCGGACCCTTTATTCTCTCTTTTCTAGCCTGTCTTTGGAAATGTGTACATCCTACAGTTGAAGAATTTCACAGGGAGATGCAGTAAGGAAGAAAGTACGTTGACAAGGAATGAAGCTGAGAGAACACGAAAAACATATAGCATCAACAACAACTCTGGATCACCAAGCTTAGACAGAACGTCCATCCCATCAATTATGGTCCGAGGAGAAAACCGATCTAAGGAAAGAATTAAGAAGACAACGAGACATGGGTCAGAACGGAAACTTAGGAAGGGAAAACGTGAAGACCGAAACATACGGATTAAGAATCACATCACGTCACCTAAGATCATGGGAAAAATTCACGAGATCCAAACACAAATCAGTATCCTTTCACAGGATTTATTAAACACCTTGAAAGGGATAGAAAAAGTACGTGATATCACAGAAAACACTCACACGGAAGTAGAACACATCAAACAGCTATTAAACACATCCAAAGACAAAAGCAAGAAGAGAGCGATGCCATTGTCAAACAGACAAAACAGACCATTAAGGAATCAAAACTCTCTATCAGAAGCAGAGATACTAGCACTACTCAGGGAGTATGAACAGACGGACCCCAATAGGGATCAGGAAATTAAAAGAGTACCGATTGACGCAAACAGAACATCCACGAGAAATGGAAGGAAACCCAATCTCAACAACCTACAACAAATCCAACTAACCACCGATACGTCTAACAGGATCACAGATGGAACAGAAAAATCTTTAAAATGCCTATTTCTCAAATGCCGATCGGCAACGAAACATGCGTCTGACATAGCCGATATCATTATCAATCAGGGAATAGACGTTACTATCCTTACCGAAACATGGCTATCTGAATCCTCGTCCCCAGTCTTAGACCTGTTGGTGCCCCGCACTATAACATAATGAGACTTGACAGACAAAAAAAGACAGGAGGTGGTATTGCCTGCATCCACAGATCAAACTTAGAAATTGGCCATTTTCAATCAGACCCTCTCGAATCATGCGTATACCTTGGGCTCCATATAAGATCGGCTAACAAACAGATCTGCAACCTACATGCCTTATATCACCCACCGGGAAATAACACGAACTTCATAGACCAACTAATGGAGATCATCACTACCAACTCTAGCAAAGACATCAATAATATATTTCTAGGTGATTTTAATCTACACTGGAACGACAACAACTACAAACAGGTCAACGCCTTTAAAGATTTTCTAACGGAGCTAAAATTATCACAAGCCTGTCTGGAACCTACACATGAAAAACGAGCAACACTAGACTGGATTATTTCAAAGAATAATGACATCTCAATCCTCTCAATAGAACCATGCGACTGGTCGGATCACCATGCCATAACCTTCTTAATACCATCAAGGGAAAAGATAAAAAACACTCAACCTAGCAAAATGAAAAGATGGATACGTGAAACCAGAGATTCAAACATGGATCTTCTAAGGGAAAGCTGCAAAAAAAAACTAATCCTACCTGACAACGTGCAGAATGTGACGGATCTAACGAACCACTACACAACCACAATATCGCAAATAGTCAACTCCACCTTACCACTCAAATTAAAAAGAGTCTCGGAGAAGACTAAAAACCCATGGTTTAACGGAATATTGAACGAAGATAGGCGAAAATTGAGACGTGCAGAAAGAAAATGAAGACAACACCCGTCCTCCCCGGAGCTGAAATCCATCAGAAAGATCAGAAAGGAATATAATAAAAAGATCATCAATTCAAAAAAGGAATTTATCAGATCTGAACTGGATAACGCCAAAAACAGACCACGGAAACTGTTTGAGATTATAAAGCTACAATCTAATAAACTGGCAAAATCTGCCCAAGCAGTCACTAAAACACAACTAAGCTGCGAAGAATTCTCAACCTTTTTCAACAACAAAGCCAACGAACTGGAAAAAGAACTTAGGATCGCTGCAGATAACCCCAACTACAATACAACATCATCACAATCTGCACAGAACTCTGCGAACAATGAGACAAAAAACAAGGCATACTGGGTCATGTTCAAATTACTAGACCAGAAAGAGATTACTAAAACGCTCGCTGCCACTAAACCAAACAATCACTTTAACGACCCGCTACCATCAAAATGCCTGACAGAAATCAGCCATATAATGATTCCAATTTGGACTGAAATTATAAACACCTCACTTTCCCAGGGGGTCCTCCCAGAATGTCTCAAGACAGGACAAGTAGTCCCGATCATCAAAAAACCCACAGCAGACCCGGCAGATCCAAATAACTATCGCCCAGTGACCAACATCCCTCTTCTTGCCAAATTAATAGAGAGATGTGTACAAAATCAGTTAAGCCGACACATAGACAACTTCTCTCTATTGGATGACTGCCAATCGGGCTTCAGAAATGGTCACAGCATGGAAACAGCAATCCTTCACATAGTCGATGATGTACTTCAAGCACTAGATCACAACCAATATTGTCTACTCATCCTCCTAGACTTGTCATCAGCTTTTGATACAGTTAACCACGAAAAACTTCTAATCAGATTTCACGACAGGATGGGAATTTCAGGCACTGTATTGAATTGGTTCAAATCATTCTTACAGAATAGAACTCAGAGATTCCTAGTAAACCAATCTCTTTCTCCTTCTTGCCCAAATACAATTGGCGTACCCCAAGGATCAACTCTATCGCCTTCACTGTTTAACTTATACATCGAACCACTTACAGGAATCCTACGAAATTCTAAAATATCTTACCATATGTACGCGGACGACACGCAACTTTACATCAAGATCGCATCGCTGGAAGACACAACCATTATGAATGAGGCCCTCAAAATGTCGCTAAAATGGCTATCTAGCAATCATCTCAAGCTAAACGCTAATAAAACTGAATTCTTACTCATCGCACCTCAAAAGAATCAAGCAGAAATGAAGGAATGGTCCAAAATTATCACAGCGTTAAACTGCACCCCGACGCTAGTTGAATCAGCTAAGTCTCTCGGAATCACACTGGATGAACACCTTGATATGAAAACCCACATTAAAGTAATGGCAAAAAACGCACGCTTTCATCTGAACTACTTAAGAAAACTGAAGTAATTTCTATCAGAGAACGACCTAAAACTAGCTGTGCAATCACTGGTTATCTCAAGAATTGAATATGGGTGCACAACACTTGCAGGTCTTCCGAAAATTTCCACAGCTCCATTAAAAGCATGCCTCAATGCAGCAGCAAGACTTATCACAGGATCGAGGAAATTTGACCACATCTCCCCTCACCTGAAAGCTCTAAACTGGCTACCCTACGAAGCTAGAATACAACTAAAAATGGCATGTATCGCCCATAAAGCGATTCATCACAACACACCCAGATATCTTGCCCAGAAAATAGAAATTTCAGGAGGAAACAGACCTGTCCGGAGTGCCAATCTGCTGCTGCTGAGACCACCTATCTTCAGGAAGAAGAAAACTTATGAGAGATCGTTCTCTGGTGCAGCCCCTAGAATATGGAACTCCCTTCCTGCGAACATCAGAAAGATTTCGAACACTGCAGCATTCAAGAAGGAAACTAAGATGTTTCTCATGAACAAATTCCTCCCTTAGGTAGGCAATTGGCCATCGGTGACTTAACAGTGAGGGTCTATTAGATAACAAAATGGGAAATATATAGAAAATGACCCACGGCAAGAGGACACTGGCGGAAGTCTTGTTTCTTTCCTTTATATTTTCGTTCCGTTTTATACTATCTACTTACAGGCTACCTCTGTGCGTGTTATATACATTGCTGTTCTTATTATATACCATGTGATGTTAAGCGCTCTGATACCCAAGGGTCTAGTTCACGCTATAGAAAACTGTTATAAATAAATAAAAAATTAAATAAAAAGATACCAATATTCATCTGTGGACTCCCTCGACTGCTGCCTGGTTATTTGAAGTGCAATAACTGGCATATAAACTAATTTCAGGGTCTTTCAGTTGTTTCTTAAAGTTCCTCAATGTGAGCCATTCGCTCTTCCAACCACATCCTTGACCACTCATAACCTCTCATCTGTTGCACCAAGGAAACACATGTTCTGAGAGTACAATACACAAGCCCACCTTGCAGATGCAAGGACAGAGTCCTGGAGGTACTGCTCACCGGTTAGTGTGGTTCATGCTCAGGCAAGTGATCTCACATGCCCTAGGTTCCTTTCGGCGAAAGAAAGAATGGCAGTCAGCACGGAGTGCCTGCACTGTCTGAACTGAGGCTGCCATGCAGGGACACACTATTTAGCTGTATGCTGACAACGAGCTAAGATTTCCAGCAGGACACATATTCCCACATGTTCTAGAGCAATGATTCCCAAACCTTTTAGAACCACAACCCACTTTTTAGCATGACAAACATTTGCAACACACCTAGCTTTAATGGACATGAGGAGGAGGATTTTTTAATGTAATTAGAGCATTGTGTGGTAACACACTGTCAATTATAGACAGCACATTTTCCATTAAAATGGCCACTAAATTAGCACAGACATATGGTTTTGCTGATAAAAATGTATATTTTGCACACAAATATTGTCTTTAAAACGGGTTTCAGTGAATATTTATCATTTGCGCATCACCAAGAAAAAGTGTCTTGATTTGTTTTAATCCTTTCAAAATCTTTGTTTCATCAAACTTTAGAATTACAACAAATTTGCTTCATTTTTGCTTTCTTAACTGTTGAATGTGTACAGTTCCTTTACAGGTATTTACATTTTGTTGTGTGCTAAAAGAAACTGAGATCCTCATCATTCCCTTTCACAGTCACTCTTCCCCAACAAGATTGCCGTATAATTTGCTTTAATTTTCTTTCTCTGACAGCAAAGTGAGAGGAGTTTGTAAACACGAATCCCATTCTAAAAATACATAAGCAGCAATCTGTCAGAAGACAAAGCCTGACATTTGATACTTGGCATTGAAGTGCAGCAAATGTGAGCTGAAAAATAGAGAAATAAAGTCATCTTTATTTATTGCTTGGACTTTCACCACCTGCACAAAATCTGCTCATGGCCCACCAGTGAGTCGCGACACACAGTATGATAAAACACTTTTCTAGACCTACGGCAGATGTCATGAATGATCAGATATATCTTCCCTGTTGCTTCACTCTGTCATGCTAAAATGTTGCTGCCACCAGGATCTCGTTACCTATTTCTCAGATTTTCCTTGCCCAGGCATATTGCTTCCTGAACACTTGTTTTGATGGACATTTGAAATTCAGATGTTATAAATGAGGTTTCTGGTTGACTGGGGTGTGAGCGCTGGTCAATCAGTAACCACAATCCTAGTAAGGGTAAGCCACTAGCAATTCCCCAATTAACCTGTGGTCACCCTTAGCTTGGCACAGAGAAGTGAGGCTTAGCTTGAAAGCAATGTGTAAAGTATTTGTGCAACACTACAAACTGAAAAAAACAGTGAAAACACCACTAAAAAAGATACCACACCAGCTGAGGAAAAATAGAGTATATTTGAATAAGAAAAACAAGACCAAAACAACTTTAATCCAATCAGGGAAACCGGAGATATGGAATTAGAATGTTTTAAGGTAAAATAGCACCAAAAAGCACTAAGAGTGCCAACAAGGGACATCTGGTCTTGCCAGACCTGTATAAACTTTAACTCATCTTCAACAAGAGAGTGTATAGAATGAAACGTGAGGTAGTGATTCGAAACATAGGGCCAGTGTATCTGTACATTTGAGATACTTATTTTTCATACATTTCGTTTTGTGTGAATTGCCGGTTTAATTTTGAAGTGCAGAGAGTTGTTTACACAGAGATGCTGCTTAGATGTATTCTTTCACATTTACAGTTTTATTTAGCCATCCCAGTGACAAGTTACTTGACATATCCTTGCCTTGTAGAGATCCTCTACATTCGGTAGACCTCCTTTTTTTGGGGGTTTTTTTCATATAGCGTGAACTAGACCCGAGGAATCGGGTATCAGAGCACTTTACATGAGCACCAGTTTTGTTACAGATGGACACATTCATTTTTGTTAGGCACGGGGAGGTTAAGTTATTTGCCCAGAATCACAGAATGTTGAGCGGTGTTGCCGAGACTCCACCCCGGTTACACAGCTTCGAAATCGACCGCTCTAGCCGTAAGGCTACATCCTCTCCCCTTGATCAACAGAAGTGACAAAGCAGGGTGGTTGAGTCCTGTGCCTCTGTTTTCTCTTTTATCCCATAAATCTTTCCTTGCTTCTTCCACCGGCCCTGGTATCTGTGACCATGTGGTTGCTTGTAGGGGTGATGAGAGACTGAAAAGAGTATTGCTCATGCTGGATGCTGCACACAAGGTTAGTTCAAACTGCCAATAGATTATCCATAATGTCCTAAACACTTACCCAGAGAAACACAAACCATGCCAGGAGTCAAATTAGCTGCTGCTGCAAGTTCCCAATACATGTCACTGAACATAGCAGAAAGTGTTCAAAGTTTGTCCAGTCCACTGTCTGATTGACAGTGCAAGGTGACGCTGTTGACTCCACTGATGAGTTTCCTAGCAACATGTACATCAACGCCTTCAAAGATGGTCGCTGGAGCACTGTGAAGACGTACAGGGGGTTCTCCTTAGGTGGTTCAAGGGCGTCCATTTCATACCAGCATTTGATTTGCTTAGTAAAACTCATGTAACATTGTGGTCAATAAAGTGAGTTACATGAGGTGGCTTCTTGTTGACTGACTTTACATACCTCTTTTCACATAAAAAGGAAGGTGTGTATATGCTGCACATCATCCATATAGAACTTTGAGGCCACTGACAAAATAAGTATAGCTGAAGGATATTCCAATCCAGTGTGTGGAATACATCTTGGTCAGCCTTGTCCTTGTTTAAAGGACACAGGGGTGAGGATGGGTGACAATATGCCAGTCAATTCCAAGAGTCAACCAACTGAATGGACTCCTGTTAGATTGTGACAAGAACAAGATCATCTGTGCTTTTGTAGATGATGACATCCAGTCATTTGTCAAAGAACATGCCTACCAACTTAAAAAACAGAATATGTAGAGGAGGACTGGGCTAGGGGAAGCTTATGTTTTCATCAACACTCAGCTATACACACTTCTGGAGAAAGTACTTCTTCATGTTTGTTAGGTAACATCTCCTCCACTTCCTTCCCATGTCCTTCAAGTTCTCTCAGCAGCATTTGACCAGGACCACTGGAATTATGCGAGCACTCAAATTATCCGGCATGGTTGACTAGAAGGCAAAGAAAGAGGTAGATATGCGGCATATTTTGTGGCAGTATTACTGCATTTTTTTGTATTTTATATACATGGTAACCTTCTATGGGCAGAGGTGCCACTTCATTAGTAACAGTTTAACTCTCAAGTACAGGAGTAGGCAACTGAAAGGTGACCAGTCGACTTTTACGAAGCGCCCTCCATTGATTAGCAATTCGCTGAGCTGCATTTTTAGTAGCTTTAGATCCGTCTGAACATGGGGTAAAATCTGAAAATTGTGGAGCAGATGATGGGTCATGTGTCAAATCCATAATTTATGCAAAACAAATAAATACACAGTGGCCGCAGAATTGCATAATTCGACCGGCCCTTTTTTAAAAGCCATGGATCACTCCATTCAACCTTACACCTTCTACCTCTTGATTGTTGCTTCTGATCTCGAATATTCTGCTACAATCTCTCACTGTCCTTACCGACATGAAAGTGTTCGTCGCAGTCACCACATAGTTGAAAATGCTTGCTAGATATTGCTAGTTTCCTTCATACAGAGCAAAGAAGGCGTAAGGAGACCGCCAAGAAGTGCAACAGCCGGATAAAAAAACATGATTAATTAAATGCAATCTAGAGCGACGATTCGCAAAATTAAAAGGATGGGGTAGTGTGCTCAACAGATTGGCAACTTTCCAGAAGAGTCCGCTCTTCCTAATTAGCGCCATACGGCTATGTTTGTAAAGACCAAAAAGCAGAGCTAATGAGCCCCTGGCAGTCTGTTCTCCATCAGCACACATGCCTGTGGGCAAGGGGTCACTAACAAGCACCGAAGGCCTTCAGGTGCTCTCCTCCAGCCAGAAGTGATTGCCAGCACGGAGCTGCCCAAGGGGGCTAGTGCAGTGCTTCAGCCTTTTCAGAAGTTTACTTTCACACTAAGCAAGCATTGGCTATTTTTCTAAGGCTTTCAAGAATATAATGAATGGCAGTATTTTAAGACATGTTTACAGGGAGAAAAAGAGATCTCAATGTTAGGGGGCAACAGGATGTAAAATGTGTAGCACACAAGGAAGTATGGATGTTTATGTTAGGGTTAGCAGGATCAACCATGGGAGAGGGAAACATTAGCTTTATTTGTTTGAGTGTAGAAGTGGTCTTACTGCTAGACCACAGTGGTCTCAAATGAGTCTAATTGAAATCTTTAGACTCAATCTACCAATATTCCAAATCACCCTCTACTGTACCATGGTAGCACCTTCCTACCATACAGAATTCATGATGTACACAATCTAACAGACAGGATATGACTAAGAAACATCTGAATTAACTATGAATGATAGGAGATGCCATGTTTATCACTCGTTATGGCCTATGACATGTGATCCCTATTCCCGAGGGGAGTAGAATAACAAGGTTATAGGCCAATGATAATTCATTCAATTAAAGTTTTCTCTTTCATGAGATGATCAAGTTGCTTGAGGACGCAATATACGATGGCACTATTGACTATCGCTCCCAGCATATCATGATACAAGAAAATCAAGAACAGAATATCAAGGGATAAAATATCAAAAGGTACATGCATATAGGGAAGTATATATTTACTCTTCCTAGTTCCACATCTAGGTACCATAAGGATATATGTACCGCATAGGTACAGATTGTGGAGTTAGGTATCGAAAATCTAGACTTACTTACCTGTGTGTATTTTTTTCCTATATTTTGTGTCCCATCAATTTTCTGGGGCTGATATTCAAGGTACACGCCACAATATAATAGGTTAACTTTACCATTACCATATTTAGCAATAGTATGTGAAATCCTATTGTTGTGCTGAACCTGTGCATAGTAAATGCACTGACTATCTCATTTTGTCCCGGAAGTTCACCTTTTCATGCTGTGATCTAATGTCTGGTGAGGGATTTGAAAAAAAAACACTTTATGTGTTTTACACAGAAACAATGCAAACCACTCCCTGGATTTTAAACACTATGGGAGGACTTTTGGATTTTCAGTGGACACCTTGCTGGACAGCTGAGCTTCATGGCAAACAGCTTTGGGAACCGGCTAGATGAAGGGTGCACTCACAGCTGCTGAGCCAAGAAGAGATAATGAGGGTTTTAATGATGAACAATTGTAAAACAGGCTCCTGTTATCTCTGAATAAAATGTTATTTTTCCTATTCATTTACATTTTAAATATTTGCTTGTACTAATTAATTTTTAAAATGTACTATAGTTATCCTATATATTATAAATAAATTTGTTATTGTCTTTCTGGGAGAGAAAACAGCACTACGTCGGGGAAAGTATTGAAGTGTAGGGTATTTTTATTGAAATATTAGAAGGTGGAGGTACACGAGTGTCAACGCTCCTAATTAATTAAAAAATAATCATGGGCAGGAAAGGGAGATTCATGAATGTTAACGCCCAGTCAAAACAATAAGCACTCGGGACCCATCGTAAATGGGCCAAAATGTATGTTATGGTGTTTGGCTGGGAGCCGCATAGATGTTGACAAAAAAGTAAACAGCCAGTGAAGCAAAATTAGACTGAAAACATACTCATGTGATCTATAAGCAACATGTGGCTGCCTGGTGAATAGGTTTCAAATGTATTTTGTGGTCAATGAATCTCTTTAATTTTGTAGCATTGGTCAACAGGCATAAGGATTTAAAGAAAAGTTGAAATTGGGGTTTAGAGGATGTATGTTTTTAAAAGCAGATACAGCAAAATGGTGTATTTTTAAAGTTGAACACTCCCATCACATTGATAGAAAGATGGTGAAATGAAAATATGACTTGAAAAGTGCTTAAACATTTAATCCTGCACATTTCCGAAATTCCTAAACTTCTCCCTACTCGGCTTGGCATCAGTAAGAATCCCTACATTCCCGGGAGCTCTCTTGTGCCATCTATGTAGCTCCTCGGCTGAACAGCTCTGCTGATACACCCCCCCCCCCCCAGCACCTTGAAAATGAGTAGCACGCTTACAATTCCCTGATTGATTGAATGATTGATTGATTGATTGAAAGATTGAATTCTCAGAGCCAAGTGGAAAATCCCACAGATCTAAGTTTACCCTGCTGGGTCTGTGGCAGGCAGAGGAAGTCTGCATACTGGTCCATCCTTGTCAGTAAGCCCATGAGATGGTTTTGTGAGACCCATCCCTGCTCCACAGATCAACATGCTAACTACACCAGTCTGAAGGCTAAGGGAAATCTAACCAAGGCACTGAGAGAGGCAGGAAATAGAATATGTGGTGTGAGTAGGTGTTGTGAATGTAAGGTCATCAGGAAGTAGAACCAGTAGCATGCAAAGAAGCTATGGACATTAGGCGTGGCCGGAAGTGGAACAAGTAACGCTCGAAAAAGTTATGGCTGTCAGGGGCAGCAGGCAGTAAATAAAAAAATTATTGAATATGTTATGGATGCTATGGGTGGTGAGAAGTAGGGGTGTGTGAAATTCATGTAATTTGCTTTCACGTAGTTATGCGAAATGTTGGCAAAATTACTCAAAATTACATATAATTAAGCAAAATGCAAAATAGTCATTTGGCACTATTTATTGGCATCTAAGTCACCCTTGTGTCAACTTTTTATGTGAGGGGCCATTGGAACTGAAAGCCATGAACAGTCGCCTGCGTTCTGTTGTTCGCGTGCATTCATTATAAATTCTTACCACAAATGGCACGTCATGCGGTGAATTTTTTAAAACGAATGGTGTGTAGTACCGTAAGGTGGCATAATGGTGTAATTTCAGGAATTTCGCTTTACAAGAGTAATGCAACATTTCCAGAATAACATCAGTGTAGTTTCAATTTCATCCTGGTCTAGTGAGAAGTAGAAAAGAATGCACCCAAAGATTTTAGAGAACATAGCTATGGCAAGAAGTGGAAAGACAAACTTGGTCAGATGTTAGCCAATCTGAGAATAAGCAGCTTGTGCAGATGTTATGGATTCATGGGGTGGAAGGAAGTAGAAAAATGAGCATGCAAACGTGCTATGTTATAGATGATACCGAGAAGAAATGCATAAAGATGATGTTATGGATGCTGGGCTGGGCTGAGATATCAACAAGCTCCTCATACTGCAGTCCTGCACAATGTCCCCAGGGTATGCCAAGGTTCTGGATTGCCTGAGATGGGACAATGGGATGAAAGCATCTTTTCAGCGAAGCAAATAGTCCATTACGAGCTGCGACTCAGCCCAAACGGACCTTGGACGTGTGAGGTGGCCTGAAAGCAGCACCATGGTCAGGCCGGATGCCGCGACAGAGAATCCTCGGAGAGTCCCAAAGTCCTTTCATAGGCCAGATAGACCTCATAATTAGGGCTCCCGGTTCTATGGTATTTATTTTTTGGCTGTTTCAGTCTGTATTTATCCATATTTACTTTTTACCCATTTTATCTAAATGTATTCATATTTATTTTGTGTTTTGCATTTAAATGAAGTTGTAAAACTGTACATTTCCATATCTATTTAACTGATAGACCTGCATTCATTCTTTGATGTCTGTCGTATGTTAGCTATTTAAGTTGCCCAATATTGCATAACAATACATATACTGGTAAATACTAGTATAATACCATAAATGTATGTTGACATATGCCATTATCCTTGCAAATCTGGGGCAGTGTAAAGGCCCTGGGAAGGCCCACAGCAACACCCATTGCACCCCCTTTTAACACAGAAAACAGCATCAAAGGGAACGATATACACAAGGCAGCATTAAACCACGAAAAGTGGCTTAGGGCTGCCTGATAAATATGGAGCAGGACACAGCGCCACCGGAGCTCTATGTTCTAATATGTATAAATGTGTATAGACACATCATGTAAATGCTTGGATAGAGTGTTATGTACAATCCATTCAATACACATGTAAACTGCTTTGCTTCCCATAAGTAGTAGTACTTCCCTATCCTGCAGGGGATGGAATTTCTTGTTGATTACCAGAGTTATTTGCTGCATTGCTTATTATTTGTTGTGTTAAGGGCAAGGTGCTGTTATTCTTTTGACAAGTCCCTGTCTCGTGATCAGGGGCGGCTACTCCGCTATGGCAGAAGAACGTCACCCCGCTGCCTGCAGAAGCAAACGAAAAATAAAATGATCTTAATACAGATCATTTTAGTTCTCGTCCTGCGGCTGAGAGGTGGGGGCAGGCCACAGCACTACAGAAGGGAAGGAGAAGGGGTGGGGCCTGCTGTCGGTGCGCATGAGGGTTTGGCCGGCCATCTCAGGCCAGCCAAACCTTCATGCGCACTGACATCTCTCCAACCCAGCTGTATTGCTAGGTAGAGAGATCAGCAGATATGGGCTTCAAGCTCCAGATGGAGCGGAAAACCAATGCACTCTACCCAATCCTGACACTGCTCTCATGGTGAGAGCAGAGCCAGGATTTGCTACGGGGGAAGTGGGGGAGCAGCGCGGCCAGCGGAAACCAGCAGGTAAGGTTTCCTTTTTAAAAATTATTTTAGCCCCCATGCTGCCCTCCTGCCTCACCACATTTATCTTACATCAGCCGCTACTGCTTGTGATGCCACACACATACTCTTTGTTGTCACCCTCAGGAATTCCATTGTCTACCCTGAGTGGGGACCCCTTACAAACCACACTGTAGGCCCCAGGATACGTATTATATAGTTCTAGTAACAGAATTGGGAACTTTCAACCATACCCGCGTGGGGCTGCTGAAAGGCTTGTTGCAGGTAATTCTGTTATCCAACAGGCCATTTACAGCGCAAGCCCTGCCCACAAGGGAATGCCTCCACACTACTTCCGACAAGTCTCCGAAAACCATTGTCAAAACATTTTCTCTTTACCTCAGCAGGAGCCCTGGTAGCAATGAATATAGCCCCCAATCACAACATTTGCAGGCTGTTGGATTGAAGTTGCCCAACTTCATATAAATCCTCAGATTTCATTATAAAACAAATGCATTTAAACTAGAGATTTTTATATTGCGTTGCTCCATTTTATTAGACACAAAGGGGCATATTTGCAAGGGAACGGCAGAGCGTGGCGTTAAGCACAAAAGCTAACGCCACGCTCAGACATTCCAAAAAAGCAGGGATGTGCGGTATTTACAAAAATACGGCACATCCCTGCGTTTTCCCTAGCACCTTCCTGCACAAAAACAATCACCCCTACAACGCAGACACCCTTGCACTATGGTGCAAGAGTGCCTGCATTGGCACTCGGCAGTCCATTGTGCGCCAGCGCTGGGGAAAAGGACAGGAATGCACCGTCTCTCATAGCTACGGCGCATTCTTGCCCTTTTCTTTTGAAGCACGGCAGCACAGCAAGATTCCTGGTGGCGCTGCCCTACGTCAAAACCTTGTAAATGAAGCCCAAAGAGTCTTCTTATTTTCACAACTTAGCTAACAAAATTTGGCAACTTAATGCAGCCTAGAAAAAGGAACAATGCTCTTTTTGTACTTTGGCAATCCGCTTTGAAGCAACCTATGACAGGCGGATGTTGAACACAAATGTATATATATATATATATATAAAAAAAAATTCAGTCTGGCCCAAGTTCGGAGGCTCCCGGGTGCTCTGGGGCGGTGCACGCGAGGCGCAGCAGGACCCGCTGCAATTACAAAAATTCTGCTTTTCCCGTAGGGAAGTTTTTTCCTCATGCACTCCCGTGTGAAGAATTCAAAAACCACACCGGGTTTTGAGTCAAATTACAGTTTCTTTATTCCAGCAACCAGCAAAACCTAACGCGTTTCGGTCTCTACGGAGACCTTGCTCACAGGTTAGTGTGTTTGACAGCATTTTACTTTTAAATAAAGAAAAAAAGGAAAAGGGGGTGGGAACCCTTTCGAATTACATCACTTCCTGTAGGTTATACAGGCATTCTGGGACATGTAGTTTGTTAATTTTGTTCACAGATAGCGCAAAACATTAATTCTTTAGTCTTTTTCGAAACATGCATATTTTTTTCAAATTATTTGTACCTTGTGCATTTAACTCATGCATTAGTATTGCAGTTGAACCATAAAGGAAAATCAATTTTCTCAACACAATATTATTAAAGCCCTCTAGTGGGCAAACCCATTTCACCTCAAGTTCATTTAACAATTTTTGCGATATTGCACGAGTTCATCCATTCTAAATTTGAATCATACATTTCAAATAATATGTTCTTAAACAACTAAGATAAACAATAATTCAATTGCAGCCCTCTAGTGGGCAAGGCCATTCTGCACCTTAAATCATTCTTCAGCGTTCAGCTGTATAATCCAACATGTCCTGAATGAAGAACATTTTGTGAGAGTAAATTTGTGAATTAATACTGAGTGGGCATCAGTCATTCTCTGATAAGTGTGTAAGTGCAACTTTACAGATGGCAGTGTAGTTCTTCGTCCTGATTGTGCCCGAACGGGCTCAAAGTGCGGAAATTCATAATATGTTTAGACTCTTTTTGTCTCATCACCAATTCACGATCTCCACCTCTTCGATTCGGTCCAACACTTTCGATTCCGTAAAAGATTAAGGATTTCCAATCACCTTTATGTTCCTTCTCCATATGTCTTGCCATGGCATTGCTGCGATCAGAGTTAATTGTGGCACGAACATGTTCCAAAATCCGAAGTTTAAGTTCTTTTTTGGTGCTTCCAATATATTTCTGGGAGCAAGGGCACTCAAGGGCGTAAACAACAAACTGAGTTTTACAATTGATTAATTGTTCAATTTTCCAGGTTTTTTTGTTAGCCATTTGTATCTCCTTGGTTGTCTTGGCAATGCAACATACTTTGCATCCTGAGCATTTGTAGAATCCTTTAGGTCTTATTTTCACAACTTAGCTAACAAAATTTGGCAACTTAATGCAGCCTAGAAAAAGGAACAATGCTCTTTTTGTACTTTGGCAATCCGCTTTGAAGCAACCTATGACAGGCGGATGTTGAACACAAATGTATATATATATATATATATATATATATATATATCTACTAAATCATAAATTCAACACTTCTATACTAACTACCCGCCTCACGAAAATAGTGCATCACATCTGATTGCTAAGTAAAACACCATGGGAAATTAGAAATATGTGAGGCTGTTTCTGGGTACCCTACTGGGAGATAGCTTGCTCCAAGGTGTGTAGGCCTTCTGGAAGACGCATTTTAAGAAACAATAAATATTCATATATAAAGTGTAAAAAAAAAACTGTTTCATTTTAGGATAGTCTCCTGGTAGAGTCTTCTAGGAGTAAACTATGACTTCACTCAGCTTGTTATTTGCAATTTCGTTAAAAGCAGAAACCTTGAGGGTGAGGGTTACAGATGTGTTTTCCCTTTCATATTCCTCTGCACCAAAGATTAGCACTTGACATGCCATGTTTCTCACCTTTTGTACTTGAACAGGATTCCAAATCAACAGAGAGTGTAAAACAATCCTTTTCCGTAAAGAATTGTATTGTAGCTTCATTATGTATTGATGCATTTATATACCCATGATGAGGCTCCAAAGCTCTGCGGTTGGTGGGTAACACACCACTCTGTAACTTGTGCTTAGGTGGAAAGGCATGCCCTATGTAGGAAAGGTAGTGTTGGTCGCCATGACTACCGATTTGCTCTCTGAGTGAGTGATAAGATGCTGATGCCTAAACCACCCAGCAAAGGTAAGCCAAAACCCCACAAGGTAGGCATGGGTCACAGCCACGATTTTTAGTGGCCCCTGAAGAAAGGCATGTCTCTGTCTAACAGTGGTATAACCATGATCTTTATAATGTAGTCCAAGAAATAGCATAATTTTGTCCCCGTAAGTGACTTCCCAGTCACAAAATCCAGAGTTGTTCCATCTGGAACAACAGAGTCTCTAAATTACCCATGTGGGTAGTTGTAGGAGGCTGGCTTATGATGCACGCTTATGTAAGTGTAGCACCCTGCACTAATCCAGACAACCCTTATGTGATTTTAGTGGTCTTAGACAACCTTAGAAAGCTTGCTAAGTGGTAGCTGTGGAGAGCAGCCTTCAGGCTTAGTCCAGAAGGAGTGTAAAGCAGCTTGTTTTACCAGAATATAATCTTACAGATATAGAGTAAGTGAAAAAGAACCACACAGTGTAGCTATAAAAAAAATGTATTTATTATTAACACTCACTAACACAATATATTATCTCCTACCCGGAGATATAAGCACACTACGCTTAATACTTTGTCAATAGTATACGCAAGTAGCACGGAATACACAGTGGTCTCCAGGGGGAGACCAAAACATATACCAAAATAGTGGAATGCCAAGCACAACCTGAGTTGAGAATGGACCCTGAAGACGTACAAGGAACCACCCAAGGTGTGTATCGAGGAAACCCACAGAGGTCGTGTGAAGAGTGGGAACAAGTCCCCGTGCCCAATGTTAGTCAATAGGTCGCGGTTGCAGTTTTAAAGAAAAAGGACCCTTCCTGCGGACCTTATAGAAACCAGTGGAAGATGGAAGGTTGGAGAGTCACCCCACCCGTGGATACCTACACCAGGGAAGCCGGGTGAATAGATGCAAAGTGACGTCGGAAACTGCCAGAGAATACAATGGAGAACTTCAGAAAAGATGCCGTTGGTGAAGAAGATGAAAGTGTCCGGTGGAACTCAAAGGTGGATTCAAGATGAGAGGTACCTGCAAGCAGAACTGAGAGAGTCTATGCCACTCAGGAGTGACCAGGAGGCACCGGTGAGAAATGCCCACCAATGTCAGAGATGCAGTAGAGTTGACGGTGCCCTTGAAGTTGCAGCTGTGTGGACCATTCAATGCTGTGGAAGGCCAGGAGCTGTTCATGAGCTGTCTCACATCAGATGTCAAGAGCCAAGTGGTGAGTGTCTGGCAGAGGCTCCAAAAAGCCTTGGCAATGGCAACCAACGTAGTTGCAGAAAAAGGAGAAGTGTCAGGACCAGCAAGGTCCAAGTGACTCACCACGAGCAGGTAAGTCAGAGCTTGCCAAGAGCAAGCAGAGGAGCCCACTGAAGCCAAAGAAGATCCTCAAGAGGACCCTCAGGCTGAAGGCACAGGAGTCATAAGAAGACCTTGAGCAGCTCATCATAGGATGAAGGCCCTTGATGCACAGGATGCGGTGCAGGCAAAGATCTTAGCTGGAGGAGATGCTTGAGGCTGGAGCTTCTTGGAGCCAGAAGATCTCTTGAGGAGAGAGTCAACAAGACGTGGCAACAGCAAGTCAACAAGGTGCACGGGGTTCTACTCCAGCGGTTCCGATGAGGTATACTGGCCTCAAACTCGGTGAGAAAACAGTGCAGGCCTCGAGGGAGTTGCAGAACCACCACCTGTGTTGCTGACCCTTTCGGCATCTGTGGGAGCCCAGGATCAGCAGACCAGTCAGCTTTGTTGCTGAGCCTGCAGATGCAGGGGAGTGACTCCTTCACTCCAAGGGAGATTCCTTCGGGTGTCTTGGATGTTCACAGGTCATGTGAAGAACCTGTGTGGAGCAGTTTAGAGATAGCCATCGTATAATGACTCACTGCCACTCTATGTATTTTAATGGCTGATGCACTTACAACCCGGGAGAATGAACTTCGAAGGTTGTAGGAGTGTGCTGCTCATGGACGGGCACCCTCACAAGTAGAACACAGCACCCTGCCTTCAGGATTGAAAGGCCAGCCTTAAGGGTGACTTATAGGTTTTAAGTGCAGTGACCTCAGATATAAAGAATCGGATATCTGTCGTAAGTGGTGCTAGCACCAGCTTACAATGGCTGAAAAGCAGGCATGTAGTCACAATCTGAGTTGTTTCTTGTGGGTTGCATAATACATGCTTTAGCCCATGGGAGACCTCTGGTGTACCTATTCCATGGGTACCTTACCACCATACACTAGGGGCTTAGAAGGGTACAACAGCAGCCAATCTGAAGTGTACTTAATTACTCGCCATGTCCAATTTAGGGAAGAAGCACAGAGACTGGGGTCCTGATTAGTAGATCCTACTTTCCTACAGTAGTGTAATGGGGTTTGTCTAGAACAACACATCTGATGTCTTCTTCTGTGTGTTGGGCCATCAGATAATATCTAGTCAGTTTCGTGTTCAATTTCTTGCATCTTGCTGAGCTGTGGTGTTCAACTAGTCTTCTTTTGACCATGCGTGTAGTCATACCCACATACTTGATTTTGTAGGGACAAGTAATGAGGTAAATGATCCAACTGGTGTTGCAATTAGTATAATAGTGTAACTCCCACTGGGTCCTTAATCGTAAGTCTTTCTTATTGAGAGGTTGTGTAAATGCAAACTGAGCAAGAACCACAGGGTTAGTGTCCCTTCACCGGAGGTAAGGACCATAATGTGTTTTGACTTTCTCTTTGGGATGTTGGAAGGGAGGCGGGCGCTTGCCTTCATGGCACCTGCTGATTAAAATATACATTGGGTTGTGTTTTGTTCTGCCTCTATCCCACCTCTGTAGTGCCCCTGCTAGCAAGGAGGCGCTCATATGTACAGACAAATCGGCCTCATAAATATCCTTTGGCGAAGCACTGACAGAGAATCTAACATACACACTATTTGACGTGAAATGTGACAGATGCTGAGGCATTAGAGCTTAGCTATCAGGTAGCTGAGATCACGATCCCTGCTGGGGCCCCTCTCACATCCTGTGATCGGGTCCCCTGTGGCAGAGAGAATGGACTGACAAGTACTACCTTTTGAAAGACTTGTTTAATGTTTAATATCATAGCTAGTGCTTAATTTGAGCCAGTGCTTTCCGGTGCTCAGCAGCAGCACTTAATTGGTTTCCGGTGCTTGGCACCGGCACCTAATTGTCAACACCATACTTAGAACAGTCTACCACATGGTGGCGCTGCTTAGCTAATTTAGAGATGAGCAGAACAACGGTTGTTTATGAATACAATATACAATAAAATAGTGCTAATACCTGCCTCCCCAGCAATTCCTTTACCTTTGGGGACCTGGAAAATTCTGAACTGTTGTATTTACATGCGAGAGAGATGGTTAGTAGCTGTTTTGGCAGCGATAACAAGGGCGCTGGGTGGTGCAAGCTGCAGTGGCCTCCTAGTCAGAGCCCTGGCACTTAGGGGCTTATTTACAAGACCCTTGCGCCAATTTTGCGTCATTTTTAACATGGGAAAAGTGACGCAAAAGGGGCGCAAGGGGCTTGTAAATCTACCCCTTAATATTTTACAAATTAAGCACTAATGGTTACACATTTGTTTAACAATATGATTAGGTAAGAAGGACACAAGGTTAGTGCTCTTCTATTTCTGGTGCTGTGCAGCCCTTTTAAGATCTTCTTTGAGTTTCTCGTAGCTTTAATGGGTGTAATTTCTAATATTTATATGTTTCCTTTGTCTTCATTGCTTGGTTTTGTGCCTGTGAAAGTTTCACTCATAGTCATTTAATGTCACTCACAACAATGAAATTATGAAAATGTCACACACAAGCAATCTGAAACTTTGGGAGCTATGGATGAGTGGAGAGGCAGCTGGCGATGGGAGGGACAAACAGAAAACCAAAACCCCTCATCCCTTTACCAGATTCTGGGACTACCCCAGGTGTAGCAGAGGGCTCCAGCTCAGAGGTTGTCTGTTTGTTTTTCAGGCTGCCAACATTGTTTTAAAATCCATTAGAGTATGTATTCAGTTAACAGTACACAGTTATTCATTATTACACTGGTATGATTCTGTTGCATAAGAGCCTAGGCAAGAACTGTTAGGCTCTTGATATCTGCGTTTAGAGTTTGAAAGGCACTGTTTCCTAGCATAGCACATGAGAACATGCCCAATCGCCTGTAGAAAGGAGCCTGAAATTGGCCTATGCTGTGTCAAAAAGACGGAAATAAGTAAACAATGTATGAATAAAAGCACCAAACAAACTTAATCTCGACCAAAAATAAAAGAGCATAAAAAGCATAACACCCTAAAAAAATGATTAAAAATGTAGATTTTGTGACTCTATGCTCGCCAAAGTGCTTTATTATTCTCGTCATAGAACAGTTGTGAGTGTATTTCTTAACAGAAAGCACCAATTTCAATATGGCTAGATGAAGGAATAGCATGGCTAACACAGATGTGCTTCTACTGCACTTGCACCACGGAGAAGGGACCCTAGGAACTAGGACATAAAAATGGAAGAGGGAATGAACACTGACCACATGATCATGGTAAAAAAAACTGGAAAAGCTGGACAATGAAACAAAAGAGCAAAACAGGCTACATAAAAAGAAACATTTAGGGCCCCATTAGGATGGTGGGTGGATCGCCCCCACCGGGCCGGCGGTATTCACTGCCAGCCTGGCGGGGGCGATCCGCCCGCCATCCTTGCAGCAAAGACCCCCCGCTATATTACTATGGCTGGGGGCTCCGCTGCGGAAGGAAAGACCGTCTGCCGCTTTTCCGCCTGGTCAGCAAGTCGACCGGGCGGAAAACGGTTCAATATGGTGGCGGTGTCTGTTAGACACAGCCAGCCATATTACAATGTGGGCGGAAACATGCCCAATGCCGCTACGGAAAGGCATGCAGAGTTTGCTTGTGGGGGCAGTTGCGGGCCCCCAGTGACTCTGAGGGTGCACATGGGGGGGTACCTATGGTACCTCCCTGCATTTCAATGTACAAAGTGGCAGGCAGGGGCCTGTCACGTTGTGCATTGAAAGGCACAACCTGCCTTTGTGGCATTGCGGCGGGCAGTGCATTCAGCACCGCCCGCCGCAATGTTACAAATGCGCAATGCACCCGACAGTGTGGTGGGCGCATCCTAATTGGGGTGCGGGACCGCCGCACCCTCAGCGGGCGGTCCTGTTTCCTGGGGGTATGGTGGGCCGCCCGCCATACTAATGACCCCCTTACTTTGTAATCTAAATAAATACATAAGTTCCTTATAATATTTCACAAGTGCTATTTCTTAACAAAATCATTTATCATGTAGAGTGAATTGCTTCAGGTTGGGTTTCCTTCATTCAAAGATGGCTTCTATGTCCACCAAAACCTCCCTGAACCTGCTTCTGCCCCTAAAAGCTAAACACCCCATGCATAGCAATGGAATCACTCTTTAAGAGGTGGAATGATACACCAAACAGCCAATGCAATGATGGATAAAGAGAACTACTTTCCTGAAACACTCCATCAGAGGAGTATTCCTAGAAGTGTGAAGACAGGAGCTGTGGCAGGCAGCTAAAGCGGTCAAGCCAGCCCTGACAAGGGATAAACATTGAAAAATGTAATCTGGTTAACTCTCTGATTTAATACAAATTAAGCATCAGAGGACGGGGGTTGAGGATGCTTGTACCCTTTCTGTATAGAGGTCTCTCGCCTCATCCATAAAGCACGGGGTAGGAGAGAGAGGTGATGGAGTAATGCTGAGAGTGCAACACTCAATTAGATTCCTCCTAATGCCATCCATAACTCTTGACACCGGCCCTCACCTGCAGTTCTCACAACAGACTAATGAGCTTTTCATTGACCACGAGACGTGGGTGGTCGCGTATTTATAGCATTAGAGACCGCGGTAAACATGGCAGGTTCCCTGGACGACTGACTCTAACCTGTAGCTATCATGTAATTGATGCTGTCCGAAGGAATCACCTGTGCATGCCAACATCACCTTTAGTTGCCACTAATAGTAGCCATTCTATATAGCATTCTCATGGGATTGATGACAGTCAGCCAAATTTTGCCTCCCAAGCCAAAGACGCGGATGCATAACGAGAAGCATGGGCAATTAAAGCAACAGCAATAATAATACTATTCCGAATGGTTAATATTGCTTTTAGAAGATGCTTCTTCGCAAGCTGCAATTGCTTCGAAAATTCTGTGTTTAAAGAGTATTCAAAGCTAAAGTGAATGTTGATCTTAACCTCAAAATATAATCACTAACCGTTCCATAATTCTGGGTACGAATGTGATGTTGAGCATACCTCTACAGCTAACCCAATCCTTATAACTTAAACACATCCTATTCTAATCCTAAACTAACCTTTATCTAACATACACCTCGAACCCATTCCTTAAATTAAACCTTATTCTAAGCCTAACCCAAAAACTTAACCTCAACCTTATTCAAACAGGTGACATCAGGTATACATACCAAGGCAAGATGAAAGTGTCATTGACTTCCACATGTATTCAGGGGTACAACAAAGATACACCAACCTCAGAGGTGCGTTTAAGTACGAAGGGGAAACAGCCCGGAAGGACACTATTTTCAAGATCAACCACGAAGGCTCCTGAATCCGGCTGCTTGACTAGTCAAGATCCCTGGATCTGGCCACTTGACTAGTCAAGGTCCCTTTTATCCGGCGACTTAACTAGTCAATGTCCCTGTATCTGGCTACTTGACTAGTCAAGGTCCCTGGATCTGGCTACTTAACTAGTCAAGGTCCCTAGATCTGGCTACTTAACTAGTCGAGGTCCCTGGATCTGGCCACTTGACTAGTGCAGGTCCCTGTATCTGGCTACTTGACTAGTCATGGACACTGGATCCGGCTACTTGACTAGTCAAGGTCCCTGCATCTGGCTACTTGACTAGTCGAGGTCCCTGGATCCGGACACTTGACTAGTCGAGGTCCCTGGATCCGGACACTTGACTAGTCGAGGTCCCCGGATCCGGCCACTTGACTAGTGCAGGTCCCTGTATCTGGCTACTTGACTAGTCATGGACACTGGATCCGGCTACTTGACTAGTCAAGGTCCTGGACCCGGCTACTTGACTAGTCGAGGTCCCTTGATGCGGACACTTGACTAGTCAAGGTCCTTGGATTCGGACACTTGACTAGTCGGGGTCCCTGGATCCGGCCACTTAACTAGTCAATAGGTGCTGGACCATTCAGGCGGGAGAGGGCACAAGGAGCAATAAGAGATTGATGACTATACTTAAAGAGTGTGCTGAGAAGGGTGTCCTTTCGGGCCCAGTCACACCCATCCAAATGGAGTTGGTGTCTTCAAAGAGAGCGCTGGGTGAAATGCCGCCCGGATGTTAGTGAGCATCTCTTTCTGACAAGGTTGACTTTTCAGCAGCCCAACTCCATTTTATAATGAGGGTTACAGCTGAATGAAGCTTTCTTTATTAGTGCAGAAGTCCTTGGTATGACAAGTTTAAAAAACATTTTTTTTAGGAAGGCGTAGCAGCAGCAGTGCAGGTAAGCGAGGCTTTAGCACAACCTTGGCTACATCCAACCCAGGAGGTAGGTTTCACACTCCAGACCCTGGGTCCAAAGAACAGAAGATGTTCAGTAAGCTACAGGGAAGCTCCTACGTTTATCCACAAAGTGGAGTCACTAGCAGAAGCCCAATGGCCAATCACTGTCCAGTGCATTTCATGATTTCAATCAGACGGGACCTGGTGCCTACTGAGTGAAGAGTTTCAGATGGTAGGGACCTTTGCCTTTGTGCAAGGTCTTGAGTTTAATTGCCAGAGTGGTGTGGATCCTGTCCTGAGGCTTCTGTGGTGTGGAGCCTGTCCTGAGGCTTCTGTGGTGTGGAGCCTGTCCTGAGGCTTCTGTGGTGTGGAGCCTGTCCTGAGGCTTCAGTGGTGTGGATCCTGTCCTGCTGCCTCTGGGATGTGGATCCTGTCCAGAAGCTTCTGTGGTGTTGATCCTGTCCTGAGGCTTCAGTGGTGTGGATCCTGCCTGAGGCTTCTGGGATGTGGATCCTGTCCAGAAGCTTCTGTGGTGTGGACCCTGCCTGAGGCTTCAGTGGTGTGGATCCTGTCCTGTGGCCTCTGGGATGTGGATCCTGTCCAGAAGCTTCTGTGGTGTGGACCCTGCCTGAGGCTTCAGTGGTGTGGAGCCTGCCTGAGGCTTCTGTGGTGTGGAGCCTGTCATGAGGCTTCTGTGGTGTGGATTCTGTCCTGAGGCTTCTGTGGTGTGGACCCTGCCTGAGGCTTATGTGGTGTGGAGCTTTTCATGAGGCTTCTGTGGTGTGGATCCTGTCCTGAGGCTTCTGTGGTGGGGATCCTTTCCTGAGACTTCTGTGGTGTGGAGCCTGTCATGAGGCTTGTGTGGGCTGGATCCTGTCCTGAGGCTTCTGTGGTGTGTTGCCTGTCTTGCATCTTCTGTAGGGTGGTTCCTGACCTGGGGCTTCTGTGATATGGAGCCTGTCCTGAGGTTTCTGTGGTGTGGAGCTTGTCCTGAGGTTTCCATGGTGTTGATCCTGTCCGGAGGCTTCTGTGGTGTGGCTACTGTCCAGAGGCTTCTTTGGTATGGAGCCTGTCCTGAGGCTTCTGTGGTGTGGAGCCTGTCCTAAGGCTTCTGTGGTGTGGAGCCTGTCTTGAGGCATCTGTGATGTGGAGACTGTCCTGAGGCTTCTGTGGTGTGGATTATATCCTGAGTCTTCTGTGGTGTGGATCCTGTCCTGAGGCTTCTGTGATATGGAGCCGGTCCAAAGGTGTCTGTGGTGTGGATCCTGTCCTGAGGCTTCTGTGGTGTGGATCCTTTCCTGAGACTTCTGTGGTGTGGAGCCTGTCATGAGGCTTGTGTGGGCTGGATCCTGTCCTGAGGCTTCTGTGGTGTGTTGCCTGTCTTGCATCTTCTGTAGGGTGGTTCCTGACCTGGGGCTTCTGTGATGTGGAGCCTGTCCTGAGGTTTCTGTGGTGTGGAGCTTGTCCTGAGGTTTCCATGGTGTTGATCCTGTCCTGAGGCTTCTGTGGTGTGGCTACTGTCCAGAGGCTTCTTTGGTATGGAGCCTGTCCTAAGGCTTCTGTGGTGTGGAGCCTGTCATAAGGCTTCTGTGGTGTGGAGCATGTCCTAAGGCTTCTGTGGTGTGGAGCCTGTCCTAAGGCTTCTGTGGTGTGGAGCCTGTCTTGAGGCATCTGTGATGTGGAGACTGTCCTGAGGCTTCTGTGGTGTGGATTATATCCAGAGTCTTCTGTGGTGTGGATCCTGTCCTGAGGCTTCTGTGATATGGAGCCTGTCCAAAGGTGTCTGTGGTGTGGATCCTGTCCTGAGGCTTCTGTGGTGTGGATCCTTTCCTGAGACTTCTGTGGTGTGGAGCCTGTCATGAGGCTTGTGTGGGCTGGATCCTGTCCTGAGGCTTCTGTGGTGTGTTGCCTGTCTTGCATCTTCTGTAGGGTGGTTCCTGACCTGGGGCTTCTGTGATGTGGAGCCTGTCCTGAGGTTTCTGTGGTGTGGAGCTTGTCCTGAGGTTTCCATGGTGTTGATCCTGTCCTGAGGCTTCTGTGGTGTGGCTACTGTCCAGAGGCTTCTTTGGTATGGAGCCTGTCCTAAGGCTTCTGTGGTGTGGAGCCTGTCCTAAGGCTTCTGTGGTGTGGAGCCTGTCTTGAGGCATCTGTGATGTGGAGACTGTCCTGAGGCTTCTGTGGTGTGGATTATATCCTGAGCCTTCTGTGGTGTGGATCCTGTCCTGAGGCTTCTGTGATATGGAGCCTGTCCAAAGGTGTCTGTGGTGTGGATCTGGCCCTGAGTATTCTGTGGTGTGAATCCTGTCTTGAGGCGTCTCTGGTGTGGCTCCTGCCCTGAGTCTTCTATGGTTTGGATCCTGTCCTGAGGCTTCAGTGGTGTGGATCCTGCCCTGAGTCTTCTGTGAAGTGGATCCTGTCCTGAGGCTTCAGTGGTGTGGATCCTGCCCTGAGTCTTCTGTGAAGCGGATCCTGTCCTGAGGCTTCAGTGGTGTGGACCCTGCCCTGAGTCTTCTGTGAAGTGGATCCTGTCCTGAGGCTTCTGTGGTGTGGAGCCTGTCCAGGGGCCTCTGTGGTGTGGATCCTGTCCTGAGGCTTCTGTGATGTGTGAACTGTGTGTTCCCTGCAAACTATAGGAAAGAAAGAGCCGGAATAAAGTAGAGGAGTAGTGCTGTCCCTCTGGGAAGCTCTCATCTTCTATGTGGCAAATGGCATTCTTACATTATGATAATTGTTAGTAAAAATGTACAGATAGCTCTGACTTCCAGAAACGTTCGCCAAGACCTTTATCATAATTTATTGACACCAACTTTGGTAAAAAAGCCATCCTAGCGATGACAGCATGTAATATTCACCACAAATCTAAAACTCCTTGGCACAAGCATCTGAATTTGAATCAATATGGAGAGGCCAGTAGACCCCGCTTGGCACCTTAGAGTTAATATCAGCTACTCCCAACCATGGCTTGCACAGAGAGGGGGGGGAAGGTAGACACCTCCTGGAGAGTAGGCGTGGGAGGAACCAATGGGATATAGGTCTTTACAGAGAGTTAATGACCTATTTCCACGAAAGCTAATTGGCCAGCACAACCTCAACGGTCCATCACAAGTTCTTAATTCGATAACCCTCGACCACAGCACTGGGAGTGGTGATGAAAAGCCAACAAGTCTAAAATGAAGGAGAATACGACATGCCAAGTAGGCCTGGGCAGATTTTTCAATTCTGCCAATTTTGGTAATTCCGCGTTACTCTTGTAATGCAAAATTACCGATAAATTGAAATTGTGCCATGCTGCTGGCAGAATTAAAAACTATGCAGTGGTTTCTAAAGTGTTGAAACCACTGCAAACCACTCAGCACCTGTACATACTCTGCAGTGGGCCTAAGTGGTATTTGCCCGTGCAAATTTATTAGCCAATATGCATCCTCGCAACAATTTTTGGGTTCGAGGGTGCATTTTGCACTACAAATATAGCGCCAAATGCCCACTCCGCCCCATCGCAAAATTCCAAGAATCTGGTGGAATTTTAATGTAATTTCGTGTGATTCTGCAGCATCAAATTCCGCGAATGCCGCCCACCCCAAACCAAGTGCATTTTACTTATACTGGAACGCAGCTTGTACCTGAATGCTCTCACACTTAATGCACCAAGAATCCATGCAGCCCCATGTTTACTGGGAAACTGGCTATCCCACATGCAGAGGTGAAAACATCACAATGGTACAGTAATTGCACACCCAGTAAAATGCACACCCGGAAGTATCTGTATTTACTTTGTGCAGCAGCACCTCGAGGGAATAGTAATGAGTCCCATAGTCAGTCCGGGAAACAAACTTTACAACGCAGTCACTACATCGCACTACACTTATAACGCTGTCATTACATCGCAACATCCTTTACAACGCATGTCACAACAATGCAGGCATTACAACGCATAACATGATACCACATCGCATGTCACTACAACGCAGGCATGACAACGCATACCATTACAATGCATACCATTACAATGCATAGTATCCCTACACTATCCAAAACTTACCCTACTGTTGCACCCCCTGGAGTTAGAATAGTAATTTTACCCCTACACTATCCAACACTTACCCTACTGTTGCACCCCCTGGAATTAGAATAGTCATTTTTACCCCTACACTATCCAACACTTACCCTACTATTGCAATCCCTGGCGTTAGAATAGTAACTTTTACCCCTATACTATCCAATACTTACCTTAAATGCAATGTAATGGTATGCGTAGTAATGGTATGCATTGTGAAGGTAGTATGCGATGTAATGGAATGCGTTGCAAAGGTAGTTTTTTAATATGCGATGTAGTGTCATGCGATGTAATGGAATGCGTTGTACTGGATGTTGCGATGTAAAAACTGTGTTGTAAGTGCATGCATTGTATATAAATGTATGCGTTGTAACGTCATTCATTCAGTCAGCCCCTGTACTAAAAGAGACAGAGTCTGAGAGGGGAAGTCGGTGATGACAGAGCGCAAACCCTCAGCGTCCAACAGCCTTTCCCTATTCAAGGGAAACAGCATCATCCCTCCCTTGAAACTCCAACAATGTGCTTTTGTATTACACTAATGAATAGTAACATTTCCTAGGTGAGGGAGCTGCCATGGTCAAGAGGTAATCAAGGGTATTGTTTTTAAGATGCCTAGAGAGAGCTGATGGAGAAGAGGGAGGGGCAGGTCCTGCAGCAGAGATCTAAAATACCAGGCAGAAAGCGCAGGAAGAGAGCACAGCCTGGTGTAACAGAGACATCTAGTGACCATCCAATGCCTGGCACTGGCTGAGGTCCCTGTCTTCAGTCAATCCTCTCAAACAGGGACTGACTGACTTTTCTCACTGCTAAAGAAGCAAAACATATAGCATGTTTAAACATGCACGCGTAAACCTGCGGAGGTGGAGAAAGACATAAAAGTAAGAGTATCACAGAGTATCAGAAGTATAGAGACACTTGAATTACTTCTGGCAATGGTCACAGGGATATTAAAAGTGGTATGATTTATAGGGTAAAGTGGCCCTAATCATAAGCAAAAAGGATACTGCAAGTCATTGAACAGATAGAAGTGCATGGCTGCAGACTGAAGGGTGCCTTTTTAAGATCATGGAACTCAGATGTGAATTGCCATTAGCTGTTAATGTACGGCTGAGTTGATGTTATTCCGTATGGACATTGATTGCATTCGTGTGGTGTAAAGGAATAACCATGGTGCCATGGTTATTTTGTGCATTGAAATTTCTAATTCCTCTATTTACCCGTATAATTGCGCACTTATGAAGAGCATTGTTCACCCTGGGGGAATGTATGACGTTACAACGCATACATTCACAATGCATGCCTTTACAACGCAGTTTTTACATCGCAGCATCCTTTACAACGCACTCCATTACATCGCATGACACTACATCGCATTTTTAGAAACTACCTTTACAATTCATTCCATTACATTGCATTATACCTTTACAACGCATTCCATTACATTGCATTATACCTTTACAACGCATACCATTACATTGCATTTAAGGTAAGTATTGGATAGTATAGGGGTAAAAATTACTATTCGAACTCCAGGGGGTGCAACTGTAGGATAAGTGTTGGATAGTGTAGGGGTAAAAATTACTATTCTAACTCCAGAAGGTGCAACAGTAGGGTAAGTGTTGGATAGTGTAGGGGTAAAAATTACTATTCAAACTCCAGGGGGTGCAACAGTAGGGTAAGTGTTGGATAGTGTAGGGGTAAAAATTACTATTCTAACTCCAGGGGGTGCAACAGTAGGGAAAGCGTTTGATAGTGTAGGGGTAAAAGTTACTATTCTAACTTCAGGGAGTGCAACAGTAGGGTAATATTTGGATAGTGTAGGGGTACTATGCATTGTAATGGTATGCGTTGTAACGGTATGCGTTGTAATGCCTGCGTTGTAGTGACATGTGATGTAGTGTCATGTGTTGTAATACCTGCATTGTAGTGACATGCGTTGTAAAGAATGTTGCGATGTAATGATTGTGTTGTAAGTGTAGTCGATGTAATGGTTGTGTTGTAAAGGATGTTTCCCCCCTGAGGAAGGCCTCCAAGCACTATAGCCATAGGGGATTCAGTAAGGCAAGTCTACACAGTGATTATGGTATCATTTTACCATTCTTGCCTTGAATTTCCTCCAAAAGAACAACAGATTTATTTCCTACTAAAACTTGATGTGGAAGGAGTTGCGCAGTTTGCGACCCTGCAGCAAAAGGGATCTCCTTCTCGCCGCCCCTTAGAGTACAAGGGCCTAATTACTGGTTTGGCGGTCCCACACAGGGCGGTGCAATGAGCCGTCCGCTATGGGAACACCAAACCCATAGGGTGCCTGCCCGCCAGCTCAGGAGCGTTTTCCTGGTCTGGAGGTCTGTCAGCCTCATAAAAGAGCCTAACAGGCAGACTGCCACTCTCAGGGGTAGATATGAAGGGAAGTGCCGCAGCGTGGCACCGCAAGCCTTTTGGCTGCGCCACGCTGCAGCACTTCCGAAGCACAGGGATGCAACATATTTACAAGAATATGTCGCATCTCTGTGCTTCCCCCTGCGCTAGTGCACAAACTGCAGCCATGCGCTGGCGCAGGCACCCTTGCACCATGGTGCAAGGATGCCTGCGTCATGGGGAGATTGTTTTTGTGCAGGAAGGGGCACCTTCCTGCACAAAAACAATCACTACAGGCATATTCCTCTTTCAATGCGTGCTGTAGAATGCAGCACACATTGAAAGAGGAAAAAAACGAGGAGAAATAAAAACATTTCTCCTTGTTGCCCCTCGCTACGACACCTCAAGGGTGGCGTAGCATTCACACGCATCTCCAGATTTAGGATTTCTCGTAAATCTGGAGATGTGTCTTGTTCCATGAGTGTTGCGTGAGAACACCCACAGCAACACCCATGGAACGCCCCTTCAACGCAAAGTGCTGCGTGTGAAGGGGCTGTATTTACAAGGAGAGGAAAAGTCACGCAGGGTGGCTTTTCCTTTCCTTGTAAATATGGAGGAGCCCCCTGGCGCAGGAGGCTTATAAATCTGCCCCTCAGAGCGCAGACTGCACCTTCTTGCACGGTGTGCATACATACCACACCATGCATGCATAAGGGCCCTCTTTGTTGCCATTTTATCACCCTTATCATTAGTTGCCTCTCCATCACCCTTTTTATGGGGGGCTCATTGCCATGACAACGGCAGTAGACAAGCAACTGGGAATATGCTCTGCAATGCTGGTGCGGCATCCCCAGCATATTCCTGCCTCTGCCCGCTGCAGCACCGCTGCAGGATCATGGATCCCCGATCCCCAGCAGACGCAGCGGTCCTGTGGTGGTCCGACTGCCACACTTATAATACTGCAGGCGGGCCCGCAGTGTGGAGGTGGTCGAACCATCACTCCGAGTACGACGGTCCCGTGGATCGCCGTCCTCGTAAGAAGGCCCTTGATGATTTGCCCAGAATCACAGGATGTTGAGCCAATGCCTAGACTCAAACCTGGATCTCCAGCTCCAAAGTCGAAGCCACACCCTCTCCCCTTACTCTTTCTTCGAGGATTTCAGACATGGATGGACATCCATCTTCCAGATATCTACAGAATGGCATACAGTACCAAAGAACGGGGATCCTCTCAAATCCCCCACTCATCCCGATCTCCAGCAGCTCATGGATTGTTTCAGCATGCATGGACAGGGAAAGACCTCAGCCAAGCAAAAGATGAACACGATGAGCTAAAAAAATGCCAAACATCAAGGGATGGTAAGGTGGGGTTGAGCATGATCACTATGTCGCTTTACATGGCACAGGCGTAGTAGAGGGCGTAAAACAGCCCAGCTGGACAATGGACCAATCAATGGTCTGTCCGATAATACTTTAATCAGGGGATGTGGTGGGTGGTGAATGACGGTGTCAAAGCAAAATCAGATCTCCACCATCATCCACAATTCTCCGCAGTGCATCTGCAACACAGACAAACAGACAACCATCTGCACCAGAGACAACTGGGGTCTGAATGCCGAGCCAAGGTCAAAATTACGTCCGGTAGGGATGAAGTAAAGTAAAAATTCATTATACTGAAATATTGCAGCTGACAGGTGCCTGTTCTTCGAAGGAGTTTTGCCTATGAGGGTAAAAGAGAGCCTGGCCGAAAATCACCCGGATCATGAGCTTTCAAATAATGTTTTTTTTAGTAAAGGGAGAACTTTAGAAGATTTTAACTTTAAGGGGATAGAACCATCTTCAATTAAATATTTACCCAGCACAGTAGCAGGGGGCTGATCATCTCTCTGACTCGTAAGTGATACTTATCCAGACTGAGATAATTCAGGGAACCACTGGATTTGCTAGAAGAGAGTAACATATCAAACTCAATTTAGGAATCTGATAGGGCCACAGATTTAACGTTACTCAAGAGGCACTGACGGGTGCCTGAATACAGTCCTCTGAAACTAAGAGCCCGATTCAGAGAACTAACGTAAAACAAAATCCTAAACTTTCTACTTTTGGTATTCACAGAAGTTAGGATTTTGTCTTACGTTTGTCTTAAGAAAGACTTAAGACAGACTTAAGTTAGGATTTTGTCTTAAGTCAGTCTTAAGTCAGTCTTAAGTCTGTCTTAAGACAAACTTAAGACAAAATCCTAACTTCTGTGAATACCAAAAGTAGTAAGTTTAGGAGTTTGTCTTAGATTAGTTCTGTGAATCGGGCCCTAAGTCCTGATGAAGTCAAGTTTATTGTAAAAGTAAGAGGATAGAAATTCCATTCGCTCGGAGAAGATTCAATCTTTGGTTGAAAAACATTTGGAGTTGCAAAGGCATCTACCAACTTTAAAAAATCTCCCGAGCTGAATTATCAGTCACACTGACTCAAAGAGAGTAAGATTTCTACAAAGTAAGCCCAACTAAAGGATTTCCTAAACTGAGATTGATATAAAGAATATTCATGATAATCCTAGCTTTTCCTCCCCATAAACGCTAACTTGTGACGGATATTTATTTCTCTTTCTAATTAGGAAGCAAAAAAATTGACACTGTCAAATTTAGGTTTCACCGAGATTGGCGTATGAGGAGCTCTGTCATCTAAAGCCGAAGAAAATATGCTATTCACAGTTTTCAAGAAGAAAAGATGCTATTCACAGTTTTCAAGCAGGCTGACAGATCTTCAGTAGACGCGTCTGACAGTTCCATAAGAACAAGATGTTAATTAACAGCTCCTAAGAATCTAGCAAAGGGACAACACTTGGCTCTCATAATGCTACCCACATTTTCAAATCCACAAATGCTCCAAGTAATATGAATGGTCCGTCCAAAAGAACCTGTAAAGGATTTAGAGGTGAACTGAAATGAGGTCCAAGATGTGGCTCGTCCGACGTATTGTGCCACAACTTCCATAAAATTTAGGGTCTTCCATTTCAGTCATCAATCATTCATCCAGCCCTGTATTTGTGTAGCCCTGTAGTTCTATTGTGAAAAATGAAACTACAAATACCATAATGCAACTGACCCCAGATGGTCTGATATGTTAAGAATGCAACTGACCACAGGTAGCCTGGATAAGTTACTAACACCTGACATGGGTCTTCTTCAGAATTATGAAAACGTGTCAAAATTGTATAGGGGGGAACAGTCACATGGATTTCTTGAGCTGCATTTTAGATTGCAAATGCTTTAGCTCCTCATTTTAATGGTGTGATGTCCACACATTAATTAAGTAATGTCCCTGGGTGATGTTTCCAAATGTGAGGCTGGAACTGGCACGATCTGAGGGCTTTGATAGACTCTTATGGGGCTTCAGGTAAAAATGTATTGTGGGCCCCCAAAACGAAGTTTGTTGAGAATATAGGGAGATTATTAAAAATTATTATATTACTCATATTTTTTTCTTTCCCTGATATTCTCTTCAAGACACACTATTAGTTAAAGGTGTCTCAATGCAATGGTTGGTTTGAGTTCGGGGCAAAATGATGTTTTGACATTTGAGTGCTCTCTTTTCCGTAGTATTAAGGTCATTTGTCACAATGTGGCTACCTCTTGTTGTCATGGAGTCACCATAAGTCAATTGCCCTTGATGTCCTTAATGCATCATCAGGACTCGTCCACTCTGCCTCAGTGACACAAAGGTGACAAGTGAACCAACAAAGTCAACTGCACCTCAATCCCAACCTGTTTTGCCATTTGCTATACCAGACCTTTGACCCAAAGATAACTGTGCCAATGCACCTCCATTCTCACCTACATCAAGGCTCGCCCTTATCTTTCTGTATTTCACCAGATTATGCAACAAACCCTGACCTAGTGTAGTCAGGCTATTTAAAACTTGCACCCACATACACCCAGCGTTCCCTAATCCTGAATTACTTCACCCTTGCTATTCCAAAACTAATACCTTCGCACAGATCTGCTTGTATACCTATTTCATTTTAGGCAGCAGAACTGAAATTCCATAGCAGAGACCCACACAATGTTCTGCTAATGCATGAAGAAGCATACAAATGCCCAATGATGCACCACTAATGAGTCCCTGGCCCAACTGTACCAATGGAGGTCAATTCGGAGTTGGTTTTCAGTATTCAAGTATGTAACATTCTTAGTAAGCAACAAACACGTTTGCACAGAACAGCATATTATACTTTTTTTTTATAAATCGTGCAATGCTACTTGTAGGACACCCCCGCGCCGCACGGCCACCAGCTGCTGCGTGTGCCCCCTCCGCCCTCTGCCTCGCTGCCCAGCTGCTGCCACCCGACCACGCCCCCTCCCTCGAGCCTCGAGGTCCGTGGTAGCTCCTGTGCCCAGCTGTCTTTCTGTTAGGCTTAAGTTAGATCTGTATTGCTTTATTCTGTGTAATATTGTCTTTTTCCTTAAATTGTCAGCATTGTAGTTTCTGTCCCTCTGTTCCCTCCCCGCTCCCCGCTTCCCGCCACCGCCGCTAAGCCCCGCCCCTTTTGCCTTCTGTATCCCTCCCCGCTCCCGCCTCCCAGCTGCCCCTTCCACCCGCGCACTTGGCCATATATGGCGACCGTGCGACGCAGGTGAGTGTGACCTACTTGTAGGACACCCCCGCGCCGCACGGCCACCAGCTGCTGCGTGTGCCCCCTCCGCCCTCTGCCTCGCTGCCCAGCTGCTGCCACCCGACCACGCCCCCTCCCTCGAGCCTCGAGGTCCGTGGTAGCTCCTGTGCCCAGCTGTCTTTCTGTTAGGCTTAAGTTAGATCTGTATTGCTTTATTCTGTGTAATATTGTCTTTTTCCTTAAATTGTCAGCATTGTAGTTTCTGTCCCTCTGTTCCCTCCCCGCTCCCCGCTTCCCGCCACCGCCGCTAAGCCCCGCCCCTTTTGCCTTCTGTATCCCTCCCCGCTCCCACCTCCCAGCTGCCCCGCCCACCCGCGCACTTCGCCATATATGGCGACCGTGCGAACGCGCAGCGTTGACGCGCAGCGGGCGCGCCGTTTGTGCGCCGAAGGCGCGCCAAAGGTAAGCCCGTCTGCGCCCGTCCGCGACCGGATCGCGACCAGCGCCAGGACCCCTGGCCCCCACCGACGGAAGCCGACCCGACGAACCTACAACGCCGTCGATCTCATCGCACTCAACACCGGCCGCATCCCAGGATGTCACCGAGCCGCCCCGAAGCACACCCACGGACCCTTCAGCTGCCACGCCTGCAAGTTCACCTGCATCCGGACCTTCCCTGCACCCGCCAAGCCGAACACCAGCAGCACCCACCTCAAGTGCATCCTGCTCAACACCCGCTCCGTCCACAGACACGCCATCGAACTCTGGAACCTCCTAGACGCCACAGCCCCTGACGTTGCCTTCCTCACGGAGACCTGGATGAACGCCTCTTCAGCTCCCGACATCGCCATCGCTATCCCAGAGGGCTACAAGATCATCCGGAGGGACCGCAACGCCAACCAGATGGGAGGAGGCATCGCCATCATCCACAAGAACACCATCCGCCTCACGACCAGCACCGACAACACCCTGACCACCGCCGAACACCTACATTTCCAGATCCACACCAACCCGAACACCACCCTCAGAGGCACCCTGATCTACCGACCCCCTGGACCACGCACACAATTCAGCGAGGACATCGCCGACTTCGTCAGCCCGCATGCCCTCCCCTCCGCTGACTACATCCTCCTGGGGGACCTCAACTTCCACCTGGAGAACAACAACGACCGCAACACCAGCACCCTGCTCGACAACCTCGCCAATCTTGGACTCAAGCAGCTGGTGTCCACCCCCACCCACCTCGCCGGACACACACTCGACGCAGTCTTTTCTTCCAGCGCAGACATCGACTTCAGCCACGCCACAGAGCTTCAATGGACGGACCACAGCTGCGTCCACTTCACCTTCAAGAGAACGACGACCCACCACCACCAGCAACAGGCCGCCCGCAGAAGCTGGAACAAGATCACAGCAGACCAGCTCGCCACCTCCCTGAGCCAGCACCCTCCCGCCAGCTCAGCGAACCCCAGCCAGGCCGCCAACAACCTCACTAAGTGGATCAGCAACTGCGCGGACGAACTCGCCCCTCTGAGGACCCCGCCCAGCAGACCCGGCAGCAAGAAAGCACCGTGGTTCACCGTCGAACTCAAGAGCTCCAAGAAGAACTGCCGAACCCTCGAGAAAGTCTGGAGAAGGGAACCTACACCGGACAACAGGACCTCCTTCAAGCTTGCCACCCGGAAGCACCACCAGCTGATCCGCGCCGCCAAGAAAACAGCATTCAAGGATTGGTTGGACAACAACGCACACAACAGCAAGGAACTCTTCAACATCGTGAAAGAGCTCTCCAACCCCAGCGCAGGAAACAACGACATCACCCCATCGCAAGACCTCTGCAACTCCCTCGCTTCATACTTCCACAACAAGATCGCGGACATACACAACAGCTTCAACAACCAACCAACGCACACAATGACCGAACAACCACCCCCCACCACCACCCTCCACGCCTGGACCCCGATCAGCACCGAAGACACCATCCGCACGATGAACTCCATCCACTCCGGATCACCGACCGACCCCTGCCCTCACCACGTCTTCAACAAGGCCGACGCTGTCATCGCACCCCACCTGCGAGACATCATCAACACATCCTTCGACACCGCCACCTTCCCTGAGAGCTGGAAACACGCCGAACTCAGCGCTCTACTCAAGAAACCAACAGCGGACCCCACCGAACTCAAGAACTACCGCCCCATCTCGCTCCTCCCGTTTCCTGCGAAAGTCATCGAGAAGACCGTCAACAAGCAGATGGCCGCCTTCCTCGAGACGAACGGATCCCTCGACCCCTCACAGTCCGGCTTCCGAGCCAATCACAGCAACGAGACCGCCCTCATCGCCGCCACCGATGACATCCGAGCCCTGATGGACAACGGAGATACAGCGGCCCTCATCCTCCTAGACCTCTCCGCGGCATTCGACACGGTCTGCCACCGCACCCTAGTACAGCGCCTCAGCAACATCGGAATCCAGGACAAGGCGCTGGAATGGATCATCTCCTTCCTCGACGGAAGAACACAGAGAGTCCGCCTACCACCGTACAAGTCAGAGGCCTCCGAAGTCATCTGCGGCGTCCCTCAAGGATCATCTCTGAGCCCCACCCTCTTCAACGTCTACATGAGCCCCCTCGCGGCCATCGTACGCAAACACAACCTCAGCATAATCTCCTACGCCGACGACACCCAGCTGATCCTCTCCCTGACCAACGACCCCGCCTCCGCCAGAGCCAACCTGTACGAAGGGATGAAAGAGGTAGCCGAGTGGATGACGACCAGCCGCCTGAAACTGAACTCTGACAAGACGGAGGTCCTCATCCTGGGCTCTTCACCCTCCGCCTGGGACGACTCCTGGTGGCCTCCCGCACTGGGCACCGCACCCAAACCGACAGACCATGCACGCAACCTGGGCTTCATCCTGGACTCCTCCCTCTCCATGACCAGGCAAGTCAACAACGTCTCCTCGGCGTGCTTCAACATCCTACGCATGCTACGGAAGATCTTCTGGTGGATCCCCACCGAGACCAGGAAGACCGTCACCCAGGCCCTCGTCACCAGCCGACTGGACTACGGCAACGCCCTCTACGCCGGTACCACCGCCAAGACCCAGAAGAGACTCCAGCGGATCCAGAACGCCTCAGCCAGACTCATCCTCGACATCCCACGAACCAGCCACATCACCGGACACCTGAGAGACCTTCACTGGCTCCCCGTCAACAAAAGAATCACCTTCCGCCTCCTCACCCACGCACACAAAGCCCTACACGACCAAGGCCCGAGCTACCTCAACAGCCGGATCAACTTCTACGCTCCCAAACGCCACCTCCGATCAGCCAACCACGCCCTCGCCGCCGTCCCCCGCATCCGAAGAGCGACTACAGGAGGAAGGTCCTTCTCCTACCTGGCCGCCAAGACCTGGAACTCCCTCCCGACCGACCTGCGCCTGACCCAAGACCACCTCTCCTTCAGGAAGAAGCTGAAGACCTGGCTGTTCGAGCAGTAGCGGCACCCCCCCCCCCCCCCAGCGCCTTGAGACCCTACGGGTATGTAGCGCGCTCTATAAGTGTCATTGATTGATTGATTGATTGATTGATGCCTCACTGCACTCCACACATTTTGCAGATGCTGTCTGCAGCGAAGACGCCTCTAGTCTAAACATGCTTCACCAGGCTCTGTAAAGTATCTCTTATTGAGATCTGAAATCTTGGGTTCTCCGTTTCTGACCCTGTGCCTCATGGGAACAGTCCAGCCCGAACTGCCATCATCAGCTTTTTGTATCCCCTTTTGTTTCGCGTTCGCCCTAAGTTGGCAGGGTATGCCCAGACGTGGGTCCCTTGCTCACTCTACCACTGGATTCAAGATAGCCTGGCTGATAAGGATTATGAATCCGAAACCGGTCCCAGGATGCTTGTTTCCGGTCCAGGGAAGACATGGCTTGGCAGTTCGGGCTGGACTGTTCCCATGAGGCACAGGGTCAGACTGATTTGCATATGGCCATGTCTGAACTGGGGTGGTGGAGTGAGCTAAAGAATGGTGATGGATTAAACCCAGATCAGTTGACTGGGGGTGAGTGTTTGATTTGCTCAAACGCTCCGTCCATCATCCCCTTTTGTAACCCTTAGAAAAGTGGAACCCATCCAATGCAGTGCCCAAAATACACAACAAAGACAGTCAAAAGTCCAGTTCACAGAAAAGAAAAGCCTTGTCCAAGTGCAACCCAGAACACTAGAAAAGTGCATCTCTGCTCTTGCCTTTCTGGGTGTCATCACAGACAGGCATACTTTCACCAGCTGTGTTATCAAAAAATACCTATACCCAGATGTACTACTTTGCTACTGATGATGTACTAAGATGCCAGCAATGTGACCCAATATCAATAGTTTGGCAAAGCCAGACTGTTTTGTTTCACCCTGATCAAATCCAGTGATTTGCACTAGGATGTCAGAAACATAATCGCTGTTGTACTGAAACTGTTTTTGGAATTTGGTAAAAATGGGTTCATAAGGACCAAACAGACTCTTTTGACTCAGTAGTGAATAAAAGATTTTGCAGCTCAGACACATATCTTGCCAGTCTTTGTGATTTTCAACTTGCTTGACTTGCCACAAAGCACTTCACCTCTGCACTTTCTTTTACATTTGTATGCAGAAGTAGAATGTATAGCTACAACCTAGATGGAGCTTAAATATAGTTTGGACCCATTTTTACTTTTCTGGAACCATGTACGTTGAAGTGACTGATTTAGCCCACACAATTGTATTATTGCTATTGCTATAGATTGTAATGGCTATATCATATGAATACATGGGAACCACGGGTTTATGTTCTCTATGAGTTGCCCAGGTTCCTTGGAAACATGGGTTATACATGGAATACTAGTATCAATTTAAAAAAGGCTTAGTTTAGGCCTACAACAAAACACAAGCCTACGAACAAAACGCAATATACGCAGCCTCTAGGTTGCAACCAACAACATCACAGGATAAGGATGGAGGGTTGCTACCAAAGCCCATCTAAAAAAGGCCTCTTCTCATCTAAAACTAGATGAGTGCAGGAAAATGGGACTGGCATTGCCTGGCAGAAGAGCATCATCTTACAACTAGGCTATCTTCAAGAAAAATAGAAAAGGATGACAACAGGCAGTGGGTCGAAATACACTAGGGACCAGGCATCCTTGGGATGGATAACAACCAAGCAGGGTACCAGACAGAGGACCGGATCCATTGGATGAGACTAGAGACGTCTGCTGCATATCAGCAACAAAGAACCTGTTTTTTTTTAATGAGTGCCTTGTGTCACTTTTGCACCATGTAAAGTGGTAAATGTGCGACGCAGGGCGCTGGATCAGATTTATTGAGGCCACGCAAAGCCACCCTGCGTGGCTTTGAGTGGTCTCGTATATCTTGGTTAAGACGATGCGGGGCAAATCACTGCGTCGCCTTACTCTGCGCTTGGGAGTCATTCCATGGGCGTTACGGTGGGTGTTTCCATGCAAGACCCATGGATTTTGACAATACCTCAAATTTACAAAACCATGTTAACCTGAGGAAGTGCCAAATCCTTACACCTCCCGAGTTGAGGTATAACAAAGAGAAATATCTTTATTTCTTCTTGTTTTTTCCTCTTTCTATGTGTGCTGCACTCTGAAGGGGAAACAACCTTTACAACGCAAATTTTACAACGCACTACCATTACAACGAAACTTTTACAACGCAACATCCATTACATCGCATGCCATTACAACGCAACCATTACAACGCATGACACTACAATGCATACCACTACAACGCATGCCATTACAACGCATACCATTACAACGCATAGTACCCTTACACTATCCAACACTGACCCTACTGTTGCACCCCCCTAGAGTTAGAATAGTAATTTTTACCCCAACACTATCCAATACTTACCATACATGCAATGTAATGATATGCGTTGTAATGGTATGCGTTGTAAAGGTAGTATGCGTTGTAATGAAATGTGTAGTAAAGGTAGTTTTTAAAATGTCATTGTAATGGCATGCGTTGTAAAGGAATGCGTTGTAATGGATGTTGTTTTGTAAAAAATGCGTTGTAAAGTTATGCGTTGTAAAAGTATGCATTGTAACGTCATACATCCATTCTGAAGCACACATAGAAAGAGGAAAATGCCTCTTAGGATTGTTTCTGTGCAGGAACGTGCCCCTTCATGCAAAAAAACAATCCTGCATGCAACGGTGCCTACATTCGCGCTAGGCTGCCGAAACAGCGCCAGCACAGGGATAAAGGAAAGAAATGCACCATATTGCATAAATACTGTGCATTCCTGCTCTTCCTGGCATAGAGCGGTGCAGCAACGTGACTTGCTGTGCTGCCCTATGCCAAAGTCCCGTAAATGAGGGCCCAAGTGAAACAACCCACCAAAACTACAGAAGTGACACAACATTCAATCATCCACAAACATTAGGGGCTTTATGTACTCATGCGTACCTGGCAAAGGATTCACGGCTAAATGCACGCGAATCCTGCACATGCAGTCCATACTCATTACAGAGAGAAAGTCTGCCATTTCAGGACTCTGGGCCTGATCTAGAGTTTGGTGGAGGGGTTACTCAGTCTTAAGCATGCTAGATATTCTGTCTGCCTTATTATACGTGCATTCGCTCCAGTGTACATCTACTTTGGAGTACCAGCCTGCCACACATCACAGCTTGCATCTTTGCCTTGCCAGGAATTAAGTCATATTTCTGTGCTTTCATGCCACAGACTGAGACCATCTTTTGAAAAATAACTCAGACAACAGATGCATGTTAATCATCGACATTGCAGTGAATGGTTCATAAACAGCATGGTCAGTGTGTGTCTTCCCTGTTTCATAGCGTTGCATATGCAAATAGCATCTATGTGTGGCACACAGATTGCCTTTTTGCTCCTGAAGTCCTGCCAAGTACTGTACTACCAAAGCAAATTATAACTTTAGGCATCCCTGAGGGCTCATAAAGATGATAGCCCTAATGGCTCATAAAGCACTGAACAGTGTAGGGTCCGGATTATATGTGAAACTGATTAACAGTTTTGTCTAAATTTCTAGTGGCCATAGAGAGCAGACAAGGTGGTTGGAATCAAGTATAAATGATGAGCCAACACTGTTCACTTGGATTCCCCTGGCAGGAAGTATCCTTCTGGGTGCCCCTTGGGTGAGGACACTAACATAGGGTGGGGGAACTGAACTGTAAAGAGATGAAATATGTGCACCAGAATGCAGGGGGGAAATGTATGTGGCATTTCATGCTAAAGACCAAGCTAGGGAGGGAACTAAAATGTGCCAGCAGGAGGGAAAAGAGGACTGAGGTTGGGTTCAATGACAGTGCAAGGAAGAAAGATAGAATAGTGGGGCATTCAAAATGGTTAAAGGTTGGGGGTGCGAAGCCGTGTAGTTACACTGGAGATAAAGTTGGGCCAAACTAGTTTCAAATAACTCAGAATCAAACAAAAGTAATTTGGGGTGGATTTTGTCCAGACTGTATACATTTTTCTAATCCATGGACGCAGTTTATGATTGCAGGGCAGTGAACGTGCCAATTTACTATTAAACTCTGCAGTGCAAATGAGTAGAGGGCAGGCCAACAGCAGTGAAGTGGGACCTTTTACTTAACTAAGGTCATGCTTTTCTTTTACATGGAGCCTCAGGGACCCTACTCATGAAAACAGCATTGAAAGTCCCTGACAGGTCGGGGAAACACAGCTTTACTTGAAGTTTGTAAATAAATAAATGTAAATGTGGGTGTACTTGTAAAGCGCACTGCGACTCCATGGAGTATCCAGGCGCTGAAGACTGCTGGGGAACCCGTCCTGGTTTTCCCTGTGAGATGGTCCCTTTCTGGGTATCTCCAAGGTGAAACCAGGCATCCCCGGCGTCTGTGGGGGGCCGTTGTAGAGATGAGGCAAGCTTAATGGCCAGAGTTGCCGAGTGTGTTCCCTGGTTAGAGTAGGCACCGAGGCAAGAATTATCGAGTCCGTTTTGACCCTGGTCCACGACCCTGCCGCATCGGGAATTGAACCCTGGTCCCAGGCCGTTCTCTGCTTACGGGTCTGCCTCCTCTAACCAGTGAGCCACACCACGCCACAAGTTCTCCTCTGCTCTCCAAATCCAATGCCTCAAACACAGCCGGCACTGTATCCAGACCTGGGTGTCAAGCAACTATTAGAATCTCAGCCCCACCAAGACAGAATTCCTATTATTGACCAAAAACAAAAAGCAACACACTAGTCCAAATCAGCTTCATCCTGGATCCTGACCGTACCTTTTTAGGAACACATTGCTAAGAAAACCAAGACTTCCTGGTACCAGGCCTTCACTGACACACATCCGGAGGTAGCAGTGACCTGCCCAATGTCCTCCTACACTGCACACTGGTCTCTCTTAATGGCATCTTGCAAGCTGCAGCATAAATCATCAAAGTACTGAACCAGTGTGACCACATTACACTCAACCTGATGGTTGTCCACTGGTTCCCTTTGCCATCCTGACCCATCTTCAGAACTAGCAGCGTAACCTGTAAAGTCACCATGACTAGCACACCCACCGATCTGGCTAACAAGTTCTCAGCATACATATAGCCAAGACACCATCAGACTGGCGAAAAGTGGTACAAAAAATGAAAACAAACAAGTTTACAGCTCCTCTTCATTGATGCAGCATCGTGTGTCTGTCAGGACATCCTCAACCCTACTGCAGTTTAGGAAAGTCCTGAAGACTCACCTATTTAAAGAGCAGTATATCACAAAGAACTACCAGTCCCACATCTATTTTCAACTAAGCTGCCTTTTGGCTAGGTTCATGCTATACATATGCCACAAACGTACATACATATATCCGTACATACATACCTACTAATGCTAGTACAGAAGCACACCCCCTCCCCTACAGGTTAGAGAGTAATATATATATTTTTTTAACTACCCTGTAGCATTGCTAGTTTTTTGTTGTTGTTTGTTTTCAAACTTCAACCTCAGACATAATAGTCTTTCTGGATGTCTACGGCGTGAGTACAACTAGGAAAGAATTTAGGAGCTGTTTAATCAATTACATTTATGACACTCCTTGGTAGATACTTTCAGTATTGCCACTGCCACATTGCCATTGGCTCTGCAGGGTAAACCACGGCGTCCCTACAAAAGGGGGACAAGGACTCTTCCCAAAAATAAAGAGTACCTCATGGTCGGCTTCAACCAATAGAGAAGATCTCCAAAGTATCACTGGTACCCATTGGACCACCTTTACCTCCCATGTTTTGCATATTCAACATGCCTGCCCAAGATCCTTTTGGAGATGAACATGCATCAGTAATAAAGACATACACATGGGCAAAATGAATCTCTCATTCACGGGGCCACAGCCAGATGAAAATTGGGTAATGCCCCAATGTCATTGCGGGGGCACAAATTTGTCACCCAGGCAATCATTACTGTAGAAGAGGCCGTGTGGTGTACCCCTTTCATAGCACCGAGTTATGTAGGGAGAGCTGATGTGGGCAGTCATGCTGCTGCACTTTTGGTGCAGTTTTGATAATACTACTCGCAGCTCAAATTCATGCCTCAGCAAATAATGTTTGTGTAGAGGAAATATTGCAAACTTTGCTTTATGTTATGTTTTATGTTAGTACATATATATATACTAGCAGCCCGTCCCGACGTTGTCCGGGTATGAAATAGAATGTGTGTAATGTGTGTATTTGGCAAGGGCAATTTATTTTAAAATATCGCGGTAGACAACATTTTTTGTTTCATTAGAATAGGGACGGAGAAGGCCCAGCTGCAGCCCTGGTTGATGTTAGCAGGCGCGTGTAATTGGTGTAGTGATCCGCCGCCTGAGGCCGCTACAGCCCTGGTTGATGTTAGCAGGCGCTTGTAATGTCGTTGAATGAGAGAGTTATCAGCCGCGGGTAAATCCATTTAATGAGAGAGTTGAGTGACAGCGAGTAGGAGAGGCTGCAGTAATTGTCCCCGCAGACACGCTCATTTGCGTGTTCACCCGCTTGAGGCCCAGATGCAGGCCTGTTTGATGTTAGCAGGCGCGTGTGCCCCCGCTTGAGGCCCAGCTGCAGCCCTGGTTGATGTTATCAGGCGTGTGTAATTAGTGTACTGATCCGCCGCCTGAGCCTGGCTAGAGCCCTGGTTGATGATAGCAGGCGCGTGTAATTTCGTTGAATGAGAGAGTTCAGTAACAGCGCGCAGGAGAGACTGCAGTAACGTTACTTACCAGGCCTCCAGGTGAACGCGTTTGTCACGCCCCAAGCACACGGCCCCAGCAGACGATCTTCTGATTAATGTACGACCCACATGGCATAAAGGGCGGAACGTAGCACACGCCCCCAGCGTGCCCCTTGATGCGGCGCAATTGGCGTTCACATGGCATGAAGGCCGGACACACGCCCCCAGCGTTTCTCACGCCCCCAGCGTTAGTCACGCCCCCAGCCCACGCCCACAGCACAACGCAGATACGCCCACAAGGGACTACTTTGCTGGCACGTATCTTTTACCTTTTAAATGTATTGAGGAGTTGGCCTACCGGCTAAGGCGCTCGACCTTGGACTTGGGGATCTGGGTTCGAGTCTTGGTAACTACGCCAATAATCCTGTGATTCTGGGCAAATCACTTAATCTCCTCGTGCCTAACAAAAATGAATGTGTGTCCTCATGTAACGTAACTGGTGCTATGTAAAGCGCTCTGATACCTGATTCAGTTCGGGTCAAGTTCGCGCTATATAAAACTCTGCAAAAAAATAAAATAAATATATATATATATATATATATATATATATATATATATATAAAGTGGCCGTCTGCATAGCCTATGTCCTTCTGCTGCAACTGCCCTTTCCAACGCTGTATTAGGTGTTGTGATTGGTGCTGTGGTTATTGAGATTACCCGCCTCAAAGGTTTGGGCTCTCTCTTTATAATATCAGTGTGGATACACACACACAGGGTTCGAGTTGGGGTACCACGCGGGTGGACGGCGTCCCCTCACTTATTTTACCGGGTGGATGCTGTCCCCCCTGCCTCACTGTTCTTTCCTGGAAGAAGAGCTGGATGCCTGAGGCTCCGGAGCACTTCCGGGACAACCCATGAGATGGAGAGACACCAACAAATGCGACCATGCCACCGTTGGTGAGATCAAGATATGCGTCTGACAGGAAGGGAAATTAGATTCTCCTATTTAGAGAGGAGCTCAGATGCCAGCACCGGGGGGTTAAGCACTGGGTGCGGAATAAAGGAGCAAGTTAAAGAGAACACAGCTATGACAAATGATTTGGCCTTTGGGCAGCAGTCACAGGAAGTGCGCATATCTGGTTTTCCAAGTTAAGCGGGCGGGATGGGAGGGCAGCCAGTGTCAATCATTTCCTGGGGATACAACATCATATAGTTAGGAAGAGGCCAGATGTAGCCACACACATTCACACTCACTCTCTTCCTGTCTCTCACAAACAAATCCTCACGGGCCCTGGCGTAGACACCAGCTTCTTTAAAAATAAATATGAATTCCCTGGTTAGTGAGTATGTATTCGGCATTCCTGGGGCCCAATTTAAACCAATTTATTCACACCAGTCGTTTCTTGGCACATTAAATATGCATCATTAATCTACTAATTTCATAAATCTGATAAAAATATGATACACTAAATCAGCCAGCTAGGTCCTGAGCGCGGAGGGGCGACAGAGGGTCAAAGTGAAGGACTCCCTATAATGAGAGGGGACTACCTTTTGTGGCGTCACTTCCTGTTGTGACGTCACTTCCGGTGACACCACCTAACTTGGAGCGTCCCCCCACTTCTTTTTTTAGGACGTGTGCCCTGTATCCATACTAATATTATAAAGAGAGAGCCCAAACCTTTGAGAAGGGTAATCTCAGTAACCACAGCACCAATCACAACACCCAATACAGCGTTGGAAAGGGCAGTTGCAGCAGAAGGACATAGGCTATGCAGACGGCCACCATTCTTTTTGCAGAGTTTTATATAGCGCGAACTTGACCCGAACTGAATCAGGTATCTGAGCGCTTTACATAGCACCAGTTACGTTACATGAGGACACACATTCATTTTTGTTAGGCACGGGGAGATTAAGTGATTTGCCCAGAATCACAGGATGTTTGGCGTCGTTACCAAGACTCGAACCCAGATCCCAAGGTCCGAGGTCGAGCGCCTTAGCCGTTAGGCCAACTCCTCTATACATTTAAAAGGTAAAAGAACCGTGCCAGCAAAGTAGTTCCTTGTGGGCGTGTCTGCGTTCTGCTGTGGGCGTGGGCTGGGGGCGTGACTAACGCTGGGGGCGTGTGGTATGGCCCTCACATCGTGGGCTGTGGGCGTGTGCTGGGGGCGTGACAAATGCTGGGGACTTGACAAACTCTGGGGCACTGTGTCCGCCCTTCATGCAATGTGAGTCGTACATACAAGCACCAATTACGTTGCTGCCCAGCATCAAGGGGCACGCTGGGGGCGTGACACGCTGGGGGCATGGGAAACGCTGGGGGCATGTGTCCGGCCTTCATGCCATGTGAACGCAATTGCGCTGCATCAAGGGGCACGCTGGGGGCGTGAGAAACGCTGGGGGCATGTGCTACGTTCCGCCCTTCATGCCATGTGGGTCGTACATTAATCAGAAGATCGTCTGCTGTGGCCGTGTGCTGGGGGCGTGACAAATGCGTTCACCTGGAGGCCTGGTAAGTAGCATTACTGCAGCCTCTCCTGCGCGCTGTTACTGAACTCTCTCATTCAACGAAATTACACGCGCCTGCTACCATCAACCAGGGCTCTAGCCGGGCTCAAGCGGCGGATCAGTACACTAATTACACGCGCCTGATAACATCAACCAGGGCAGCAGCTGGGCTTCAAGCGGGGGAACACGCGCCTGCTAATATCAAACAGGCCTGCATCTGGGCCTCAAGTGGGGGAACACGCAAATGAGCGTGTCTGCGGGGACAATTACTGCAGCCTCTCCTACTTGCTGTCACTCAACTCTCTCATTAAACGGATTTACCCGCGGCTGATAACTCTCTCATTCAACGACATTACACGCGCCTGCTAACATCAACCAGGGCTATAGCCGGGCTCAGGCGGCGGATCAATACACCAATTACACACCAATTACACGCGCCTGCTAACATCAACCAGGGCTGCAGCTGGGCCTTCTGCGTCCTTATTCTAATGAAACAAAAAATGTTGTCTACCGCGAGATTTTAAAATAAATTGCCCTTGCCAAATACACACATTACACACATTCTATTTCATACCCGGACAACGTCGGGACGGGCTGCTAGTATATCTATAAATATCTATCTATATATCTATCTATCTATCTATCTATCTATCTATCTATATATATATATATATATATATATATATATATATATATATATATATATATATATATATATATATGTGTGTGTGTGTGTGTGAGTGTGTGTGCGTGCGTGCGTGCATCTGTGTGTGTGTGTGTGTGCGTGCGCGCGCACGTGTGCGTGCGAGCGTGTGTGTATACGATACATTACCATGCATAAGATAAAAACATTTATTTTATATACAACTACTCAACAATAGGATGCACTTTGAAAAGAACAAAAGCCTGCAATGGATGAACCGATTCCTACCTATCAGCCTGGCATATCACCGCTGTGTTCCTAATGGTTGACTTCCTAGGGTTAAAAACGTCTGCAGTCTCCTCCTCTCCACGGGGCTCCAGCTCATTGCTTTTAGCTGGGAATATTCTGTTTAGGAACCAAATCTATTTCACAATTGCAGCTCGTAATCGACAGAATGTGCATTCCAATGCGCGCTCCTCCTGTATGAAAATTACTTGAAAGTCAATAGCCGGAGCCGCGTGCCGTGTCGGCCCGAAGCGCGGGTTCTGCTCTTTTGTCCCATCCCAGGGAGAGCTGTGAAGCGCGCGCGCAGCACTGAGCTCTGCTTCTCTATTGGCTATTTTATGCTGATTTGCTGAGAAATAAAAGAAGCTGGCAAGATCATTTCATGGGCAGCCGTGGAGTGAGTCTGCAGGAGCGAGCTGGATAATTCTTCATTTTCACTGCAATGGTAATTGGTGTCCCTCTGCTCGTCCCCCCCCGCCCCCCTCACACACACACACCCGGCTTCTCCTCTCTCCTGTATAGCTTCTCAAAAATCCAGCTGGCTCTCAAGGTGGCTGAAACTTGCTTGATAGAACCAGCTATGTTCTGCAGAGAGTCTTGCTCTGATGACCTTGAATAATTTTTAAACAGATTGTTGTAAATAGCATTTTTCTATCATTTATTTCTAGCACCTTCACTGCGGCGGCTATTCCGCCGCAGCGCTAAGGGGGCAGGGGCCGCGCCGCGCGGCCATGCTGGTGATGGAACCGCTCCGTCACCAGCCTCGGTTGAGCTGTGCTCATGATGGAGCGGTTCCGTCATGGCCCCGCGCCACGCAGGAAGTGGTTAATGTCTGAGTCTATAACAGACATTTTGCCAACAAAATGTGTTTATGTTTCATGCTACATCCATATAAAAAGGTCGCTTTTTGGTCATAGTCACTTTATAAATGCAGTTTGTGATTAGCAATGGGCTTATTCCTTTGTGAATTGGTGCCTGTCCTTCCCTAAAACTCATCCCTTGTCATCCTTACAACCCTCCTTGCTCCTCCATAAACCTCTCCATTTTAGTAGTTACCATGCCCCATTTTCCAATCACTCTCACTGGTCCCTTCCACATTTACTACTACTTGGTAAACCTGCATGTGTGAGGATCTCCCCATAGAAAACATAGGCAAGATTGAGGTGGAGAATTACACCTGAAGGTTTGTGAATAACATTTGGTAGTACTTTATTGGTACTTAGTAATACTACTAAGCTGCAAAAAAATGCAGTTTGTGAATAGGCCCCATTGAATGTACTTTATGTCCGGCCATCCAAACAAACAAAATATACTTGCCAGCCTGCCACCCTTCGAAACCACCCTCAAAGACACCGTCCATAACCACATCTCAATATGTTTTGTTTTAAATAACAATATTTGTATCTAGGCTGTTGGGTTTTAGGTTTAAACCTATAATAACTGATAAAACCCCACTGAAAGAAAAATAGCCCTCACCGGTGAAAACCTATAAACACTGAAAAAACACCTGGACAACCACAAACTAAATGTCATTCAAAGAAAGGAAAAAGAGAGTGAAAGAGTCATTTTTTTTCTTCCTGAAGGGTTCAATACAATGTAACTTTGTTATACAAGCTGGCAGAAAGAAAGACTGGCTAACATTATTCTGCTTGAATTGTGTTCTTTACCGCTAAAATATTGTTTCTTCTTCCTTTTACTTTTTCAGTTTTGTGGCCTTTGGTCTAAAAATGCATGGTTTAGTTTCATGTTTTAGGTCTAGTTTAATTATTTTATAAACTATAGAGAATCAGGAAATATCAAACTCTTATTTGATATTTTGCCTGCATTTGATTCTTTCACTGATATGTAAAATGGCTGGTTTTATACACATCTTTCCTAATATGTGTCATCATATTTACCCACAGAATGGATAAAAACCCTTAATACATCAGACCAAAGTTTTGAGTGGGTCAGTATTGATAGTAGGTAAATTGCCAACACCTCAGGCTTTAACCGCATGCGTGCGGTCGATATTCTGCTCCTGCGCTGAGAATCTGTAAAGCCCATTATTCATGACGAGCTGGGCTCGTCATGAGCGTGCGAGGAGGCTACCTCACGACGAGCCCAGCTCGTCATGAGCGTCGAAGGGGTTAAACATTCAATGCAAGGTATAATGACAAGTATATATATATCACCAAGCATCTGGGATAGTGGTGAAAACATGACACCAGACTTTTGGAAAACATGGAACGCAGTGTCATTTGTAATGCTCTGCAAAAAAGGTTCTTTCCAAGTTCAACAAAGATTGGAGTGATATTGTTTGTATTTGCAGTGATTCAGCTACATATATAAAAAAGTTGTGTGATGACCTGTCAAAATTGATACCCGAGCTGAAGTGATTCCCTGTAGTAGATCCTTGCGACTTGTTAGATGGTATGCTGAAAGCATCTTTACAATCTGAAGAGTTAATGAGGGATGCTATTGACTTTTTAGTATATTCTGGTGCACTGTTTTCTTATGCACAGGAACTAAAACGCAAATATTTATCATTTCGTGCTTTATGTGGCATTAAAGAAAGAGTCTTCCCAACTGTGTCCCTTAGCTGATGGTTCTCAGCCCAATGGGCTATGAATGCTGAAAGGGCCTTTTCACAGAAGTTTACATGGGAAGAAAAGAGCGAGCGCACATGACCCAAAGACTCAATGAAGAAGTATTGTATGGTGTACTACAATAAGATTAATTTGCAAAAATCTATTTGGACCTCATATACACTATAAGTACACTGTCTATATACCATGTTCTTTCAGTGCAGAAAGCAATCAATAATAAAAGTAAAACGTTCCATAAACACCGAAAAAACACTTTTCTGTTGTTTTTAGTGGTGCGAAAATGTGTAACCACTAATAACAACTGTTTTTTAAGATATTGAAAACACTGAGAAACCCCCACCAGAATTTACCAAAAATAGAAACTGAAAACAGGAAAGCCTATTTGTATCCTTCCATCTTGCTCACAATCCTCAATGTAGCCCTCCCCGACCCATCATAAAGCTTCAAAAATATAATACATGGAGTCTGAAGCTTCCTTCCACAACTGCAGCCATGCTCTCTGCTCTTGGTCAAAGAGCTGAGAGCTGACTGTCACTGTCAGCATGTCGCGGAATGCCCAACTAACATGGGTCAAGGTGGGACCCTTTTGGAAGTATGTTTAAATGTGCACGCTTGAATACATTCAATTGTCACCTTTCAATGTCATGTTTAATAACGTTAAAATCATGTTGAAGTCAATTAATCTTACATTGCTCTGTGCGACTGTCTTTTCCCCTCCATGCACCCAGTCTATGTCATCCCACAGTCCGTCTTCGTGTGCTGTTCAATAGGTCCTGAGCCCTGCTTTTAACACTCATACCCCTCACAAAACCATCCAGTCATATCCCCCAAGATATGAAAGACTACGTTTTAGGGTGTCATCAGCTGCAGAACTCTTTCATATAGAGATTGTGATATATGTCTGCATGGTGGGGTTGGGTGCGATCCTTGCCCAATACAGTGGACACGACAACGCTCAAAGGCACATTGTGGCTTATGCAAGCAGGAGTCTGCTGCAGACTGAATGTGCTTGTTCCCAACATGAGAAAGAAAATGTAGCTGTAGTGTGTACTTTTGAAACACTTCCATGTGTTTATGTACAGAAAGCATTACACCCTTGTCACTGATCACCAGGTATTGCTCACCATTTTTGGGAATCCAAAACCCAAGATGCCCCCTCGCATCGAGAGGTGGGGTTTGTGGCTGCAAGAATATGATTACACTATTGTACATAGGCCAGAGAAAGATCAAAATCCTGCTGAATACTTTTCATAAGTGCCAGGCAGTGTCACAGTACATCTGAAGTGGCCGAGGCGTAGGTTAACTTCATAGTCATGTCAAGCATGCCTACAGCTATTTTGGTGAAACAAATTCTTGCTGTTATGAATACAGATCGAAATATGCTTGTTGTCAAAGTCAGTATCGCCCATTAATCCTGGAAGAAACACACTCGACATCTTACAAATGGCTTTGAATATCAAAAATTCAAAAAAGTGAGAGAAGAAATGTCTGTTACTCAAGAATGCATTATATTAAGAGGTTCTGGAATTGTCATTCCAGTGGTCTGAGACAACAAGGCAGTGAACTAGCTCACGAGGGTCATCGTGGCATTGTCATTACCAAGAGAGCTCTTAGAGACCAAGTGTGGTTTCCGTACCTTGATGAAACATTGAAAGATAATTTAAGGCTTGTCATCTGTGCAACTTCTTGTCTCCCAAAACAACGCAGTATCCACTAGTTATGTCTGACCTCCAGAAGCAGGTGTGGGAGAGGATAGCAATTGATTTCTTAGCCCCCTCAACTATGGACATCATCTCATGTTAGTCATTGATTAGCATAAGTGCTAATGATTCCCCTTGTGGAAAGCGTGTCGTCAACCACACATGACAAAGTCATTGGGACATTAAATGACAAATTTGCAACTTAGGGTGTTCCCTCCATTCTTAAGTCTTACCATAGCCCATCATTCAACAACCGAGAGTTTAAAGGTTTTCTCTCCAACATCAAAGTCAAACATCAGAAAAGTACCCCTCTCTGGTTACAGACCAATGGGGTTGTCAAACAATTCATGGGCACCAAAAATAGAGTAGTTCAGAGACCTGCGCTATAAGGAAGTGATCTCAAATAGGCTCTATGTGCAGTCCTTCGTGCTTACAGATCAACTTCCCATTCCACTACAGGTTAAAGCCCTGCAGATTTCTACAATGGATCACTGATAAAGCGACAGATGCTGATGAGGTCTCTACGATGGATTCCTCGCACAAGCCCCGAATGAAAACTTAAGCTGATAAATGCAGATGTGCTCGGGACACAGTTGTAAAGGAAGGAAACCAGGTCCTAGTCAAGCAAAAACAGAAACGCAAGTCTGATACTCTGTTTGATGATGAATCCTTGAGGGTTGTGACGAGCAAAGGATTCATGGTGACCGTTCAACTTCCCAGAAAGACCATCACAAGAGACTTGTCACACTTCAAGCACCTGCCCCGATGTTTATCTGCTCCAGATGTCCAAAGTGAGACCTGTGCACCTGAGAGGCCGGGCAGCCCAACTCCTAAGCCTACCTCTGCATTCCCTGTGCCTGCGGTAGGCCCTGCTCCTCCGCCTCAGCAACCACACACAACTAGATCTGAAAGACTGGTTTAAGCATCTCATCAACTCATTGAGGAACTATAATGTATATATGTAATATTGCCATTATTATTTAACAAAGGGGAGATGTAGTGTCTTGTGAGTATGAACAGTGGGACCCTACTGGTCCCTGATGGACTCCGTAGAGTTACATAATCGTTAGTGTGTGTATGGGTGTGGTTAATAAAGTTCATGGCGCAGTGTGTGTTCAGTTAACAGGTGCACTCTGAAGAATAAAGACATGCACTACAGAGTTCCTTGTGTGGCGTGGTCATTTGCACGCTACCGGCTGGGGAGGACTCTACAGTGAATATAAAGGGGAAAAGGAGGAGTACTCAAAGAGAGGTGAGGTAGACTTAGAGAGAAAAGTGAAGAGGGATTAACTGAGGTTGGATAGGTGGTAAATAAGGGGAGAATGGATAAGGGAGGAAAGAGAAGCTAAGTGAGGAAGGAGGGAAGGAGAATCAAAGGGAGTACAGAGGGCAACAATGAGGACTTTGGGGCTCAGGAGGATACTAAAGTTGACAGTCAGAAGCTGGACTGAAGTGGAGAGAGAGGTTGGCTGAAGAGGGTGGACAGTGACTGATCCAGGCAGTGTTGCCGCACTCCAGACAGTTGTGGCTGCTTCAGATGAGCTGCAGCGGTGGGTGGAGGGCCTGCAGGTATGCTTAATTTGTGTTCATTGTGCAAACCCTTGAGTATGTGTGAGTGGTTGTAATAGAAGGTAAAGCTCCTATCTTAGTCGTCTTCTTTGACGTGCACTTATCCTAAGCAAGACACTTAATTTATCATCGTCTCCCTTTGCAATGTGCAATTTTCAACAACTGGTCATGGATTCTCTGTGCTTCATGAAATTAGTGAGGGAACACATTTTCTGGCAATTTGAAAACCACATTGTGTGAAACAATTAACTCAAAAATATAATATACATTTATTTAAAAATACCTAAAAAAACTAAAAACAGACAGTTTTTTTCAGTTAATTCACAAGTTTGGCTGATCACTTTCCATACAGTAGTACCTTCCGAAGGCAATTATCAGCATCTTCCTGAAAAAAAAGACAACAAATTATGATTTAGCTAATTTATGGCGTTATTTCTGCAGGTGTGCATGTTTTTTTTCTTTAAGTAATTGCTTTAAAATCTGTACCTCTTGTCTTACTAATAGGATAGTCCATCTGCTTTTCAAAAATTGATGTCATGTAAAATGCCTACAAGTACACATACACGCAAATAAACAGTTCATTACAGCTTTTTTATTTTGCACAGAGATGGAAGTTCCTACCTGAAATTAGAGTGAACAAAAAGCCTGACGCCAACGCTGCTAATGAGGGCTGGATCCATTTTCCTATGATCTGTGTTAATTTTCCAAGCATTTGTGCATTAGGTTCTTGTAGGAGGACAAAGCATGTAAAATGTACTTCACTGATCACACCTACCCTATGCTTACATACTCACTTCTCTCTGTAAGAATCAGGTCTGTGCAGAGCACTATGTCTTGAGATCTCTGGTGAATTTCTAGAAGCCCCATTATGCGAAAGCATGTAGGGGAGAGCAGCAGCCAGCTGTCGCCCCCTACTGCCCAGCCCACAGAAGGGAGAGTTGGCCAAGGGAAGTCAGTTTCAGGGGCTGCTCTATGACTATGTTCCTGGAAGCTTAGAAGGACTATGGACACTGGGCATTGGTTTGGTTTACCACAAGCTTGAATGCTGGAAGTGTTTGATTGGTTGTTTGCCCATAGGCGCATGACTATGCTACATCAGATTTTCCAAACAGGACAGACCTGCGTGTCCCCAAACAGGGGGTGAGGGCAGAGTCTTATTCGTCCTGGAGAGCGTAACCGGGGAAGGGTCTTTTGAGGAGGAGGCCACTTAACCCCTTGGCTGCTGGCCCGATTCCCCTTCTGTGCTGGGGGAGGGGGGCACGCACAGCGCCCCGGTGCTCATGACGAGCGCAGCTCGTCATGAGCCACGGTTCTCATGTGCTCATGACGAGCTCAGATCGTAATGGCCATGCCCGTTTCAATAGAATGCTCAGCACAGCAGGGGAATTATCCCCGCGTGTGAGCGTCCTAACGGCCGTGACGAGCTCAGCTCATCATGAGCACACGAGAACCGTGGCTCATGACGAGCTGAGCTCGTCATGAGCGTGGGAGGGGTTAAGGACCAGAGCAGAGGAGAAGACAATACTGAGCTCACCTGAACAATCAGGGTCCAGTTTAGCTAAGGCTGCCCTTGTGTGCACCATTCCTACAGCCGAGGACATGGCCGTCAGCACCTGGATTAAAAGTACACTTTGCCAAAAATTGGCACAACCAGAAACTCAAAGAGATGCCCTGGAACTGGAAGTGTCATCAGTAACCTTGGTCTTGAGGAAGGAGTTCTTATGGCGTTGCGGGGAAGAGGAAAATTACGTAAATGTAATTGATTGTTCGAAGTAGCGGAGAATCTAAGCCCAAGTGCTATTGCCCTGAAATTCACTGTATCAGACATTCAGCAACTGACTTCTTCGTCAGCCAGGACGACTTGATCAAAGGGGACTCACTCATAGGCACTGAATTTTGGACCAAGACTAATAGTAAAAAACAGTTCCATTCTTCGAGACGCCGCGTAGGCACCACTGGCCCATAACTACAAAGTCAAAGAAATTAGAAGGTAAACCATTGTCTTCAAGAGGGGAAAGTATCAGACAACCTGAGACAGGTGTCTTAACACTGTCAATACATGATTTCATGTGGAGAAGATGTTGAAGCAATCCATCGCGACATATTGCTGCAAGCCCACATGAGGCAAGCTTGGATAACTAACAGCGAGACAGGGACTCAATATGGCCGCGGGGCATGGTTACGGTGCCCTTATAAACAGGTGGGCAGGCAGAACTCTGGAGTGGCAGCTGTCCTCTGACAGAGTGTGTACTTGAGGTCATTGTTATGACTGCCAAATTTATGGCAGTGAGGTTCTATCGCCAAGGTGTTTTCCTAGCTGGGACTGCCAAATACGAGCAGAGTGGAATAAAATGCATGAGAACAGTGTTGTCTTAAAAATACATTCATATCAACTTCAGAATACCATATGGATCAAGTAGGGGGGTCCGGCATTAGTAAAAAACACTATGTCTGTATAGTGGTGTAGAGAAGTGTTTCTTAACCTTTTGATGTCTGTGGACCACCACTTAATGAATGCTGAAATCATGCTTATCAAGTCCAGCATCCCAGTTACCCCCCCTACTCCCAATGATGCCACATTGATTTCCAATACTTCTTCCCTTGATTCCTTTCTTCTGTTGGATGTCCCATCCCTGCTTGCCCTGACAGCTAGGGTCAAGTCAGGCTCCCCTCATGATTGCTGTCCACCCCAGATCTTAAAAAAGGTGATTACTGCCCTTCCCCTGCCCATACTGAGCCTTCTCAACAGCTCCTTAGTATCGGGCGTGGTGCCAAGCTCCTTTAAAGAGGCTGTGGTAGTACCATTACAGAAGAAGCCAGGATGTGACCCTGCCATACTTTCGAACTATAGGCCTATCTCTTTGTTACCTTATCTGGCGAAAGTCCTGGAAGCTCATGTCACCACTCATCTTTCTAACTTTATTGAACAGTCTGATTTTTTAGACCCTGTCCAAGCGGGATTTCGCCCAGCCCATTCCACCGAAGCAGTTATTACAGCAGTTCTGGATTCTCTACGCCACAATGCAGACCTAGGCATTCCCCAGGCCCTCGTTCTGCTTGATCTGTCGGCCGCGTTTGACACGGTCGACCATGACATCCTTCTCGACCGTGTCAAACTAGCCGGCATACGCGGCCCCACCTACGACTGGGTTAGGTCTTTCCTCAGTTCCCGTTCCCAATCTGTAGGTCTTCCCCCCTTTTCTTCATCTAAATTGTACACCACCTGCGGAGTTCCGCAGGGCTCTTACTTATCACCGATCTTGTTTAACATTTACATGTTCCCCCTGTTGAACCTATTAAAATCTTTTAAAGTAACCACTTTCAACTAGGCAGACGATCTGCAACTCACCTTCACCATCAACGACTCCCTGAATCTGCCCTTCAATTTCAATCCACCTTGCTCTTTATAGGTCAATGGATGGACAGTAACCATCTCAAGTTGAATCCTGGAAAGACAGAATTGGTTCTGTTCAGCAAAAGTAAGCTTTTCTGGGGACCTCATTACTGGCCTTCTAAACTTGGCCCCCCTCCCAATCCATCCAAATACGTGAAAAGCTTGGGGGTTCTGATTGATGATGAGCTCTCATTGGGACCTCAAGTTAATGCTGTAGTGTATTCATGCTTTTTTCAGCTTCGCAGAATAAAGAAGATCAGCCGATTGTTTACCCAATCTGCCTTGACCCAGGTTGTAATGGCCCTGGTGCTGTCGCACTTAGATTACTCTAATGCCATTTACCTTGGCCTTCCGGTTGCCCTCAGCAAGCGTCTGCAGCTGGCTCGGAACCAAGCTGCCAGACTTATCTATCGCCTCCCTCGCTGGCAATCCGCAAGACCGCTGCTCAAGCAATTGCATTGGCTTCCTGTTGTACAGCGCACTCTCTTCAAAACAGCCTGCATGACGTTCAAAGCCCTTAATGTTCGTAGCCCCAAGTTTATTCAGGATCTTTTGCCTAAATACATCCCTTCACGTAATCTTCGGTCTGCCTCTCAAACCCTCCTGATCATTCCTCGTTTCAAATTCCAACGCAAAGGAGGACGTAGATTTGCCACGCTTGCTACCAAGCTATGGAACACCCTCACCCTGGAGATTCGTTCCGCTACCACTCTTCTCCAGTTTAGGCAGCAACTTAAGACATGGCTCTTTGTGCAGATGCTGGCGTAACCCCCCTCTCTCCCCCATGGGTTTAGTCCCTAGCACTGTTGGTTAACGCCATGAAACCCTCGGGTGTACGTGCGCTGTACAAATTCTGGATAAGATAAGATAAGATAAGAAACCTAGGAACCACACTAAACAATTATTGGACTCTGCATGCATTACAGCCTGCCTGGAGAACATGCCCACCCCTCTAGCCACTGGCTGAGTGCTGTGTCACGGCGCCCAGACAAATCACAACGCTGCATTGTCAGGGGAGGGAGCCTGGCTGCCTGCTTCTTGTTCCTGAAAGACGAGATCAGGAGCAGGGACAACCGGGATCCAGCGGGAAGGTAAGCGGTTTTTAACTTCCCCCCATGCCCGCCTTGCCCGCCTACATCGCCACCCGCGAGCCGATTCTGCGAATCAGCCCGTTTGCAATTGCAAAATGCGTTGATATATCTGGCCCCAGTTGTCATCCTTGTGTAAAACTGTGCAAATACTACACAGGTGCCAACCCTTCGGAGGGTGTCACAACTGATGTACCTGGGGAGGAGAAATCACTGCCTCCTTGAATGACTTTTGGAATACCTGCAATGTGCATAGGAAGCTTCAGGGGGAAGTGACATTGAGTGCTGGTGCTTGATTGGTTTTCTGTCTGTAGAGGAAGGGGTTGAGAGAGTTTTTCACCAGCAGCTGCTTTTAGGAGGATTGCCAAGTAGGGCAAAAGTGCTAGGCTTTGGGCTTGAACCTCCAAGGGGTGGGCAAGAGTGTTAGAGTATAATTGCTCTGCATTGCTGTTGCCTGGAGTGTGTCTTTCTTGTAGAAATTTCAGGATTTTCAGGGATCCAAGTGCTCAACTGGAAGGCTCAACTCAACAGGGAAACTGCCCACTGGTGGGCAGTGTCCCTCGTCCTGCAGTGTCTCTGCCGCTGAAGACATAGAAGGGAATGGAGATGAGCCCTCTTAATCCATATCTGCAGGACTGCTAGCAAGGCTCTAGGTGAAAGATCCATTACAATTATGGACAAGTACGCCTACTGAGGCGCTTCTGCTCAATTTTCCATTAAGCGGATCCCCCTCAGATCTCACACAACACAAGGTATAGAATTGCACTTCCCCCATGAGAGAAGCAGACACAAATGGCGTTTCGTCTCAAGTTCCCTCAATCCTTTTTGAAGTGATTCGATGATTAGTTAGTGGCAGGTTTGCGACAGAATTTAATTTTCAGATGGTCAACTCGAACAAATATGTTTTGAATATATTGTGAGGTAAAAAAGTACTCTAAGTGCCTCTGAGACCTTATTTGAGACATTTCCCCATTTTCGTTTTTTCTACTTTCACACTATTTCTCACAATAGCAGAATAAAATAGCCTTGCATTCATAGATAGAAGCCATATTAACATGCCAAGCTATTGGAAGATACCAATATACCGCAGGTCTTTAGCCATGTGAACGACTGCCAAGCACTTTCAGTACTGAAGAAAAAACAGATTATACACAGATACAAGAGGCAATCATGACTGGGCTCTTAAGAGAAAAAACATGCCTCTGGAAGATGTGTGTTTTTGGAGAGAATGGCCTTGTATAACTCGGAATATGTACATGAGATTGGCTCATTTTAATAATTTAAAATAGGAAAGAGAATATCTGATGCCATGCATATAGAAATCACAGCAAAAGAAAAATCATTGTAAACAACTGCAACAAGCAGTCAATATAAGAAAAGACTATAAGAATTAAACAAAGAGATGACAGATGTCAAGGAATATCTAACACATGCAAAGAGAACACAGTTGAAATAAGACCTACAGAAGTTTAACAATGAAACTACATATGTATGTACCAAACAAGACTGCCCCACAGTCAAACAAGCATTTGCAATGCAATAGGTCTCGCATTTGTTAAAGTTAGAGCTGTTGGCGTTGAAAATAACAATGTTTTTTACATTTGTTTTTTTATTTTCGGTGGAGTTATTATATTTGCATAGCACTATTGCCAATGGTATAAAAAAGCAAAAGTAAAATACATTGTCATTTGCAACGCCAAGAGCTCTAAGTTTAACAAGTGCAAGACCTATTGCATTGGAAATGCTATTGGTCTCATATTTGTTGGAGTTGGAGTTACGGGCATTATAAATGCTAATGTTTTTACGTAGCCATGTTGCAGTGTGCAGTACCATATGTGGCCAAAGGAGGTCCCATGGGAACTCATTTGGCCACATATGGTACTGCACCCTGCAAAGTTGGAGTTATTGGCATTATAAATGCCAATGTTTTTACCTAGTCATGTTGCAGGGTGCAGTACTATATGTTCCCAAAAGAGGTCCCTCTTGGTCACATATGGTAGTACACCCAGCAGAACATATGCCCTACCCATAATGCATTGCATGCAAGACAGTACCACAAGTACATTGAAATAGCTATGCCAATATATACAATTACTATCTTTGAAATATGACAAATGAATTATTATATTAATTCCGGATTAGGTTTTACTCTGTGTGAAGCTGATGAAGGGAAATTTATAGAAGGTCTCATATATCATTCTGACCTTCACTTTCCTGGTGGTACGTCCAACGTACACTAACCCACATGGACACTTTATAGCATATATTACCATGCTGGTATTACAATCAGCAGTTGATTACATATCACTGGACAGATCATTTTGTGCTTGAATTCTCTATGCCTGTGAAGGGCGTTTATTCCATTCCCCCGGTTCAAATCCCATCTAAACGTAGACAATGGCATAAAATTACCAGCACCAACTTTGAACACAAATATCTTTCCCCTTTCATCCAGCCCACAGATGATATAAATTCCGCTCTTTCAAAATGGGATTTAGCCATTAACAATGCGGTACAAGAAATTGCCCCGATAAAAACTTTAAAAAAGCGATTAGCAAGGAAACAAGAGGTTTGGTTCTCGGAAGAACTACGTAGCCTCAAACATAGGGCTCGAAAGACAGAAAAAACATGGAGGAAATCCCATTTGGACGAAGATAAAACAAATTATCATAAGGCCTTAAGTGTATATCATAAAGCTATACGATCTGCATGCAAGAACCATGTTACCACTCAGTTGGAGGCAGCTGGTAACGATCCCAAAGTTCTATATCAGATTGTTAACACTTTTTTAAAACCGGTAGCTTGTGAAAGTGCAGACATGGCGTCACAACATCTTTGTGATAATATTTCAAACTTTTTCACTGAAAAAATTGATGCCATTTATGATAAAATAGAGGCACTTATCCCTATTACGATTGGCCTAGATAATCTAACTTCAGTACCAACTGTGCCTACCAATTTTCACTCATTCAATGATTTCCCTGAAATTACCTTACAAGAGGTTCAAAAGCTGCTTACGGACATCAAAAGTGGGAGCCCGGTTGATTCACTCCCAGCCAGGCTCATGGGTCCTTTGGGGACTACACTTGGTCCTGACATTCAGAGACTGGTGAATCTCTCACTTAATACAGCTAATGTCCCTCTGCAATGGAAAACGGCCTTAGTTAGACCAAGTAGGAAAAATACATCTTTTCCCTGGACTAACATGTCCAACCTTAGGCCGATTTCCCTTTTACCTTTCTTAGGGAAAATTATTGAGAAGCACACCAATAAACACCTCTCCAACTACCTGGAGCAATCAGACAGTCTTGATCCTTCACAGTCAGGTTTTAGGCCAAAATACAGCACCGAAACGGCCCTGCTGTCGATAACGGACGATCTCCATATGTACCAGGACGATGGTTATTCAGTTGTCCTGGTGCTACTTGATTTATCGGCAGCGTTCGATACCATCTCCCATAACATCTTGATCGAACGACTGACTGTGAGTGGAATCGGCGGGAGGGCACTGGACTGGATTAAAAGCTTCCTCTCCAACCGCACCCAATGTGTCACCATGGGTGATTTCAGATCTGAAGAGGTTAAGATCACCAAGGGGGTCCCGCAAGGATCGTGTTTAAGTCCAACTCTTTTAAACACCTATGTGGCCCCCCTGGCAGAGATAACCAGATCCTTTGGTTTCTGTCCAGTGTCCTACGCTGATGATACGCAGCTACTCTTCCCCTTTAAACATCTTACCCCTGAGATTATACAATCTTTCTCTGATGGGATGAAGGCTGTAGCGCGTTGGATGTCTTCCAACTTTCTCCAATGCAATGTTGGGAAGACTGAAGTGATGCTCTTCGGTAAAGCCAGGATCCAATGGTCCCCTGATTGGTGGCCTCTAGATCTAGGCCCAGTTCCTGAACCCAAAGCAATAATTAAGAATTTGGGGGTATGTCTGGAACCGGAGTTGACCATGAAACAGCATGTTAATGTCACTGTAGGGTCTTGTTTCCACGTGATAGGTCTCCTCCGCAGGATATTCCCTTTTCTTCCTGACTCACATAGAAGAACTTTAGTTCAGGCTTTGGTGATCAGCCGTCTAGATTACTGCAATGGTTTGTTAGCAGGAGCTAATGAAGAGGTTTTAGATCGTCTGCAGGTAGTACAGAACACAGCAGCCAGGCGGGTGCTTAATGCACCACCCAGATCTCCATCCAAACCTTTACTGCACAAACTTCATTGGCTGCCCATACGTTTACGAGTAAAGTTCAAGACCTGCTGTACTATCCATAAAAGTCTTCACGAATTAGGACCTGAATATTTCACAAAAAAGTTTGTCCCATATGTTCCTGTTCGCACCCTTAGGTCCAGTGAACAGCTACTATTAAATGTACCTAAAATCAGTAAACCAGGCTAGGCGGCAGGGCCTTGTCCGTGGTGGGCCACAATTGTTGGAATATGCTTCCATTGTCATTGAGGCAATGTTCTGATCATCTTCGTTTCAGAAAGAACCTGAAAACGTTTCTGTTTAGCTCATTTTAGCGAATTTCCCTCTCTTTTGATTTATCCTGAATAAATATTTTTAGATATCTCTGCTACCTCTATAGCTTTTTTTTAGGCCGGCTGTCATAAGCGCGGAGATACTCCTCTGGGAGTTTATTCATAGCGCTATAAAAACCAGCAAATAAATAAATAAATAAATGTGAGATGAGCTAGTGAGTAAAGTAACCACTGCCAGACTTGCTAAGGACCAGGCATATGTCCTGCCTGAAGCCCTTTAAGAAAATAGTGCTATGAGGCTGTAATTAAAACCTAAGGAGTAACTACACATGTAATAAGGGGTGTCCTCATGAGAGGTTCCAAGAAGAGTCAAGGCGGTACTAAGGAGGTACTACTAAGCCTATTGACCAATGAAAAGCCGCCATTTAGATAGAACAGGGACAGGAGCCATTAAAAAGATGGGAGGAAAGTGGGCGAGCTTTATGCCCATATCCTGAATAGATTAAAGAAAAGGGGTAACCCTGTGTCCCTCAGAACCTGGGTAGTTAATGGTTAAATACAATAGAGGTTCTGTTGGGTAAGACACATCACTTTGACAATGCTATTGAATGCAAATTGAGATTAGAAACTCTCTGAAACACATATGCAATGAGATATAAATGCTCAAGCAATCTAATGATAAAGTTCATATAGCCAAGCGATGATTTCATGTAATTTTATATCAGAATTCATTCATGTTACATCTGAATTAATTCATTCAATGATGACATTTGATTCTTAATTAGACCGTCAATAACAAGTGAAATTTTAGTGACAATTGGTGAAAGGTTCTCGGTGCATGAAGCAATGTACAGTGAAATAAAGTAATACATATATACAATTATGTACATGAGTTCGATTGGCCAGAAGCTATTTCACATCCAAGGAGTCCTAGTATTCTTATAATGGATCCTGGAGGGTCTGGACCTCAGGTAAGCGTCGACGTTTTGACCCTGGTGCGCCCCAGTCGGTGGTCGCGGCAGGTCTTTTTCAAGACAAGTGTGTGGGGGTAGACAGTATGTAAATCAGGAGGACGGGTCTCTGCCTGATGGGGTGCTGCACGGTTACTCGCACACCAGAGAGGAAGAACACAGCACCTCCTCCCATAGTGACCGGCCTTGAAAACGACTAAACACAGATTTGACCAGTAACCGTGCGGCACCCCATCAGGCAGAGACCCATCCTCCTGATTTACATACTGTCTACCCCCACACACTTGTCTTGAAAAAGACCCGCCGCGACCACCGACTGAGGCGCACCAGGGTCGAAACGTCGACGCCTACCTGAGGTCCAGACCCTCCAGGATCCATTATAAGAACACTAGGACTCCTTGGATGTGAAATAGCTTCTGGCCAATCTAACTCCTGTACATAATTGTATATATGTATTACTTTATTTCACTGTACATTGCTTCATGCACTGAGCACCTTTCACCAATTGTCACTAAAATTTCACTTGTTATTGACGGTCTAATTAAGAATCAAATGTCATCATTGAATGAATTAATTCAGATGTAACATGAATGAATTCTGATATAAAATTACATGAAATCATCGCTTGGCTATATGAACTTTATCATTAGATTGCTTGAGCATTTATATCTCATTGCATATGTGTTTAAGAGAGTTTCTAATCTCAATCTGCATTCAATAGCATTGTCAAAGTGATGTGTCTTACCCAACAGAACCACTATTGTAATTAACCATATCCTGAATAGAGCACTTCTCGAAGAGGCAGTGCAAGAGCTGTCTACGCGAGACCTAAAAAAAGGTGCTTATTGTAGTGTGATATCCGGTGAGGAATAGGGAGAGGAGATGAGGGACCCATTGAAGTTTAAAATTTACCCACAAATTCAAAACTGGTGTAGATTCTTCCTGGGGATTTAAATGTATGGAGGCATCCTGCTACTGTTTTTAGGAGAGGCCATGGCAGGAACACAGGTTGAACTAGAAAACAAAGAGGAGATCAGAGGATGGATATTTCCTGCATAGTAATAAGAGGAAAGGAATATATTTAAATCATATCCAGGTCTAATACTTATCAAGCATGTCCCTTAATGAAGCAGAGAGTAATGTATTTACCAGGTGACTTGTTTTCGTAACTATAAACTGTCATGTTTCTTTCCAATCCATGGTGGAATTTTTCATTAAAATTTGATTAGAGTATTTCTTTAAATATAAAGATAACATATAACCTGGGAATGTAACAGGCCTTAAGAAAAATCCAACTGTTGTCCACCAAGCAGCAGTGTCTAACAAATGAAAGAAAATAGTTAACAAACAGGCAATATCTGAATGTTGGAACACTGACAGTGGAGAACCCCCTGTTTGCTTTCAAGTGGTGACGAAACAGCAGAGGCCAGATTATCCATGCACGACTCTGAATCACAAACAACCACAGACAATCTACTCTATGAAACTCCCCGACTTCAAATGTGGTTCTGTATTGGACCCGTGATAGACAGGTGCAGTAGTTTTTGCTTCACTGATTATGTGAGAGACAGCACCATATGTCATAATAGGATACCAGGGCTTTAAGTGGACCGGGTCTGAGCACCGGCAGTTTTTTAAAGGGGGCCTCGAAACGGTTCTCTATCGGGTTCTGTTTGTGACCTGGCTCAGGCAGTTCGTTTTTTTCCAGACTGAAGTGACAGCAGGAACATCGATGTGCGCTGCTCACACTGCTCACTTCTCACTAGTGGAGAAGTTATGGCATGACGTCATGCCAGGTGAGTGTTTTAGGGGAAGGGAAATCCTTTAAAGAGAGTCCTTTTCTCTCTGGATTTCCCTTCTTTTTTGAAACTCAGGAGCAGCAACATTGTTGTGTTGTCACCAGGGCTTTAAGTGGAAGTTTTTCAATATTATCTACATCGAGTCACAGTTGCTGCTTATTTATCTTATGCGGCTAACAACCATTGACAAAGGCAACAGTCCTGACTTGTTGTAGGTATGATGTTACTTGTTGTGTCATAGATCTGGATGCAATGACATAAACAGCAAAATACAAGTCGGGCGACACACTATGCTAAGAGCAGATTTTTAGCATATGCATTTTTTAGGCCACGCCCTTAATTTCATTGACAGACCCACCCAGATTTTTCATCCCATTTAAAGCCCTCAGGAATCCCTATATGTCATAATATGATAAACCCCTATGTCATAATAGGATATGTAATGGTGGATGCCAGGTCTTTGCTGCTAGATATTTGTGGCTCTGCTTTGATTATCTATAGGCTTGTAAGACAGCGGATGTTGGGTCACCGCTGCAGTATGCAGCCTAGTGCATGTTATGTTATGTTATATGTTAAGTTGTGAAAAAGAGACTCTAGCTTGACACAGAGAGTGCTGCTGGGCAAGTACCTTTTATCAGAGTGATATTTGCCTCTGTACTCAAATTATCCAATGCAGGCACCTATTGGTGTAAATATGTGGCACACGTATAGGTATTGTTGTGGGGGAAGCTCTGATGTAACCGCACATGCACATCCACACACAACATAGGCATGCACAGACTCCGCTGTTACCCACAATTGTTATGAAACACAGAAAAAATCAGTAACATGAGAAAGAAGGGCAGCACCCTTGAGTTCAGGAAATGTTTGCGACCGCCATTTTGTTTTCAATCGCGAGGGTCACCACCTGCCCTTTTATCTCGTTTAGTGTAGCAAGTCTCAGGAAATCCCAGTCTCATTTGTACCTCGTCAAGTTCTATGAGGAAGACCTCCTTGTAACTTCATTTTTTTCCTTCAATTTAGTGCTCCTCCCCTTGCACCCAGTATTCTGTTCCCCTTCTTCCTATTTCTCACCTTTTCCCCCCTCCCTTACACTTTGCTCGTCTGGCAGGTTTCAGCTGCAGGCATTTACATTTTTGATGCTAAACATGCCCTTCACCCTCTGCTCCCAGCAAGGTTGCATTTAGACAAAAAAGGCCGAGGCCCCTAAAAGCAAGGTGACCTATGTTCACAAATTGTGATTCAATACTTGTAGTGGTTCAGTGATTTGGTAGTGCTAGCACAGTTTTGGTAAAATGTAGCATCCAGTTGCAGCTTGAGACAGTAAAATCGTGCTGAACTGGATGAGACTTTTACAGGGGCCAATGAGATTATCTAGGTTATATACACTAAAGGAATTCTGAGGTCTTTTTGTGGCAACAGGTGAACTGTAGGCTCATCTTTGAAGGGGGCATGTATTTGCGTATATGGGTGTTTGCGCACACGCGTGCATCCGTATACGTGCACATGAGCGTGCAGGATTGCAAACGGTGGCTGCATTTGCACCACAGCCACAATCGCTGTTAGGCTCATCTGCTTCAGTTCTTGCAGTAGAAATGTATTTACCTTTAAGAAACTAGACCCCCCCCCCCATTGACTCACAAAATCAGTCATTCTGCTAGTGTTCTTTTGCAAGATAGGCCAGCCCAGGCCTATATCCCCAGACCTCTTTCTTCCATCTACCACCTCCAAAGCCATGGGAGAGGCCTAATATGTCAGGCAGTGGGAGCTTGCTGGTGTTTTGATCAATGCCTGCCATCAATTCACCTTGAAAGTTGACAGACAACCACTGCCTCACAGAAAAGATTCCTTTTCATGTTAAAGAGAGATGACTGCACCTGTTACAACTTGGAGCTCTTCGCCCTGCAATTTTAATTTAACTGAATCTGTGTTACAGCTACAAGGAGACGGCGGCCTCTGATGGAAGCAGCAAAGAAATGAATTCACGACCTATTAAAAAATTAGCTGCCCTTTTATAAATCCCCAGGGGATTCCCGAAAGTGAAGCTGATTAAGCTGATTGAGCTACAACGGTCTCATTTAAGTGTTCTGGAGATATAAATCACTCACAACCAGTAATTAGTAAAAATCAGATTTAAGAAACAGCTCTTCATCGCGCAAACTGCCTGCCGTAAAATTAAAACATCTGCAGACACATTTCCAGTTGCTAATCAAGCTACAGTCTGCCAGAGATTTGTCATTTACAAGACAGGCTCGAAAATTGGTTAATGTTCTTAACAAACTGCCTGACCGTGACAAAGGGTGTCTGTTCAGGGTGGGCTCCATCGCCAAATGACTGCTGATGATGTTGACAAACTCTTTAAAAAGCAGAGCATGAATTATTATTTTTTTTATCCTGTCTGAGGGTTTGTTTTGAAACCAAGAATTCTTTACAAAGGGTTTTGTCCTGATTAAAAGTAAGTCTTAGGATGTTCTTTCTGATGGATACTTCTTTTTTTTATTTTTTATTTTTAAATATATTTTTATTGGTTTTTTTTTACACAAGATGCACGTATACATGTAACAATTAGAACACTTCGCTGTCTCATTTGGTATACATAAATTACATAAAAGCGTTAGGTGGATGGTTATTGAATGGCTGTTCGGATGGCCCAATGGGCTTGTGCCCTTTATGGCTAGGTTACAAGGGACCCCTTATCTTTGGTCCTGTGCTTAGTTGTAACATATAACGTAAAACATATAACATACACGCGTTTGGCAGCTGGTTGTGGTTTGACCGTCAGACACTGTGGATGAGTTCCGCTTTTTTGCAATCCTCGCAGCCGCCTAGGGTGGTTTGTATGGGTCTAGGAAGCTATCTAGTGATGACCACATCTCTCTGTTGGGTTTTCTCCAAGGTGTTTATCTTAGAGCAGTGGAGTCGGCTGCTCTTAGGTACGTCACCCAATTCAGCCACCCTTTGAAAGTGGTCTTGGTGGTGTTTTTCCACTTGGCTAGCACTGTTTTTGTTGCACTGGTTAGGAGGAAGTTGAGAAGGTTTCTGTCTTGTTGTGAGGTAACGTCCGTGTTGAGGTGTGCTGTGGTTATACTGATGGATACTTCTAACAGCAGATTCCGCACCTTGTGAATATCCCCAGGTATCAGACTGGATCTGTAAACTTAAAAAAGTAGTGCTTCTGCATACCCGTAGGTGGCGTGGTACAGGTCTGCAACGAGTTAGCTCTACTCCGGAAGTGCCAAACTGATGCACGCGTAAGTGCCTCCCCTGTTGCTGATGTCAGTTTCTTTTTGCTCCTTCAAATGTTCCTGTGTGCAAGGGACATCTTACCACCAAAAACAACAGGGCATAAACCTTGTAAGGACAGTCATAAACAGATGTCTGTAACTGATCCACACGAGGTGTGCCTCTGGAGCTTGGGTTCGACACACAACTCCATGGCCTTCGATGACTGTATCCAGATGAATCCAAAATCCATCCGACAGATGAATCCAAAATCCATCCGAGACCACAAAGCAAAGTTCTATGTGGAGAAGCATCAGAAGGCTCCACGCAGCTAATGCTCCAAGTCAAGAACATGGACACGCTCCTTCCCGTAATTTCATCCTCTCGATGAAATTCTTCCGTTAGTTAAAGGAGAAACAAAAGGAGTCCAATAGGTCTCGTTCCCATTCCACTGAGGAGCCAATTTCATCCTTGGTCAAGATGCATCACCAGTTCCAGGGTCGATACGCAATGTTGCAGCAGGTAAGCGCCTTTCAAGCATTCATCTGCGTACTTTGCTACATACGTTGGCATGCTTCTGGCTCCCTCAGAAACTCATTTGGGCCCCAATGATCAGCATGGACCTCTACCCAGCTTACCAATGAAGGCTTTGCACTTGACACCATGTGTCTGTACTGGAGTTAGTACTGGCTTTGGGTTTAATGCCAAAATCCGTGCAGGCCCTTCGAATGCTGACATCGCCACCAATGTCACTGACATGAGAGGAGGAACCACAGCTGATTGTGATATCTAACTCTGAGCCGGCTTTGTCTCGACTGAGACCTTGTCCAGATCTTGATATGTTGTGGCCTATACTAAATCCATCAGACTCAGACACAATTCCACATCTGTACAACCGTGCACAGATCCTACACCAGCTTTTTGACCTGGACTCAAACCTGAGATAGCCATATGGTGGGGATGGGAAAGAGTTTGCCGTACCCTATGATAACGACAATCGGTAAATGGACTTACAGGATGATAGTGTACTGGACACCTCAATCAATACTCGGTTGGTTCCCCCATGACCAGCAACAGAAGAAAGTACATCTTTCTCAACTGTGATTAGACGGCCTTCAGAGATTTTTGACCTCCACCTCTCCACTGTGGACATAAAAGCAAATAATCTAACAGTGATCCTGAACCCTGGCCAGGCACTGACCGAACCTCTCTTATGCTTCAATGAAGCCCTCACTGACACACTGTTGGATACCTGGAGTAAATCACGCTCTGGTTGCCTGGCAGATCACAAATGGCAGGAATACCGAAAGGTGGCACAAGGTATCTTCCAACAATGTGGAAAACCCTGACTCCATGTCCACCAAAAACATGCAATATCGACACTTTTGTGCACTGGAGTTTCCAAAAAGGCTCTCTCTTGGGGACACAGTGTGCCTAAAGAGGAGCACGGGACTCCTCTATCCCTTCCCACTAATAGATTTCCTGCTCTGTGTTCTGAAAAAGATCAGGTACAACCAGGCCCAAGTTATCCAAGTGGCTCTGAATTGGACCAGGAGTTTCTCGTACCTATGTCCTCCAATGAGGTTGCCTCATCATTGGACCTTCTGTACTAACTGCAGGGCATAGTTTTGCACCGAGCCTGCCCAACTTGCACATTCAAGTATGGAGATTGGGCGGCGACAACTGACCTCCTTTGATCTTCAGCCTGAGATCATTGATGTCATTTTGGCAGCCAGGCACCCTTTCAAAAATCTGTTTCTGTAGGGCATTGGAAGAAGTTTATGGCTTGGTGCGTTAACCGGCCAGTTGGATCCGTTGCAGGCAAAACTGGCAGATGGGTTGTTGTTTGCTTTGTTTTTGGTTCAGCAAAGTCTAGCTCGGGGCACAGTTAAAGGTTACCTGTCGGCCCTTCAGCCTTTGTATGGTTCCCGGACCAACAGTCTTTGTTTAAATTACTGCTTGTGATGCGTTTCTTGAAAGGTTTACAACTAATGTTTCCGTCCAAGCCCTTCTGAATGCCACTGAGGGACTTACATCTGGTTCTTACTTTTCTGATGCATCGCCCTTTTTAACCAATGAACAGTTGGGCCATTTGAGTCCAGCCCCCACACCACCTTTTTTGGTACATATATGTGTCAAGGTCCCAAGGTGAGCTGCGTTACTCCTGAAGATGGTGACACCTTTTTATGTTAAACAAGGCATCACTCTTCCAACCTTCTTTGCTCTGCCTCATCCCTCGAAAGAGAAACTTCATTGCCTGGACTCCAAAAAAGGACTCACCTTTTATATCAGTAGCATCAAGGAATATTAGGTGGACAATCAACTCTTTCTAGGGTTCTGTACGGCAAAGAAGGGCAAGGTGATGCAATAATGGACCATCTCTCTATGGATAGTCCTCTGCAACAACATCTACTCTGCACTGGCTGAGAAGCAGCCCCAAGAAGGTCTAAGGTATCCCAGCTCAACCAAGAATGAGATCATTGCATTCGCAAGCGGAGTGCCTGTCGTGGATGTCAGTCAAGTAGCTAGATGGGCGTCAGTGCCTATGTTCACAAAGCACTACGCCCTCAACAGTCAAGTCTGTCTTGATGAACATTTTTCTTGCTTATTTCTGCAAGACCTTTTTGCTCGAGCCATTCCAAAGACACTAAGTTGGGGGGGACTGCTCTGGTATCTATTCTCAACGAGAGAAATCTGTGGTTAGAAGTATCCATCAGAGGATCAAGTTACTAACCTTTTTGGTGGATACTCCATTTAAACAGATTCCTCACTGCCCTCCTGCATTTCCATTCTGTGCTCTGTGGTTGGTCTCTTCTATCTAAAAGGATCTCACTTGAAGAATCTGCACACTGGCTCGTCTGATTCACCAATGTTCTCTTTGTCTGATGGGAGCAAACAAGTTCATGAAAGAAGCTAACCTCAGCATTCTTGGGTAGTGTTAATCCGTGTCTCCGTTCATCATTTCTGGAGTGGAACAACGTTGGTGCAGTGCCACCTACTGGTATTCCGCATCAATTCTGGTGTCTGGGATATTCACAAGGCAAGGAATCTGCAGCTAGACAATATTCAGCAGAAAGAGTGTTACCCAAGGTAAATATATTGCTCTTTTGGCTTAAGATAATTTTATTACTGTATTGTCTGGCTTAGGACACACTCAATATCATATAAAGCCTTTAGTAAGTCCGGCCCATAAACTAGTTTTTTCAGAAACCCATCTCAGGCACAACACTGATATAGCACTGTACAAGAGGCTTGGTTTGGAGGATAGTCCTCTGCAGGGTTGGACTGGCCTACAGAGCAACCAGGCAAGGCCCGATGGGCTGGTCTGGCAGATCAGTGTGTGGACTGTTTTTGTATCAGGTTGTGGACCAGTTTTATGGCCAAGTAGCCCCGTTTTTACTGTTTTCCTGGTATCACAAGCATTGACTGTAGCTAACACAAATGCATGCCGGCTCCTATACTTTGCAAAATACTTATACAGCTTGTCTTTACAAGTTCAAAACTAGCCTGATTTAAAAACATGGGCCACTTTTATAAGTATCTGGTTCGCTAATGGGGCTACTTTTATTTTGCTGCCAGGGTCTGTTTTTTGTCCCAGTCCGACCCTGGTACTCCGTCACAAATGTGATGGGTATCCCGTCCACATTATTACAAGTGCATTATTATGTTATACACTCCTCATAAGGTGGCCAATATATCCTTCAGGATCATACTGTACTCTGTTGTTGGTTATAATGTATTTCTCACTACTCATATATGCATATCTCCCATTGCTTATTTATATATTCTGAGTACTTTTATTTTTTCCATCTCTGCAATTATTGTGACCAACTGCTCTACTGTGAAACAATGTATATGTATATTATATGTAGTACACATAATTATATGGAGCCAGATAACCAAGATATTGCATTTGCCTGTCAGCCAAAGCACACCTATTTGAAGGACAAGGATTGACCATTTTCATGTAGGTTCTATTTTCAAGTAGATAAAGAGAATTCCAAGCCCCACCACTGGCAGCAGATGAACCAGAGTGCAGCCTCTGCCTTCAGGAGGCAGAGCTGACAGTCTGCCCATACAAAATGCTCAAGTTTCATCATATCCCACAAAATCCAAAGCTAGATAGACAAACACAGGCAAAGCACACCAATCACAAGCTACCACAAAACCCCTAGTAGAGCCGTTAGCTCATTGAGAGATTTAACATTCTCTAGCAAGTTATAAACCATTAGGATTTAAAATCTACTTAAACCTTCTTTGCAGTGCACATTATGGGCAAATGACTGCCAAGATTGGTGCTGCACATCTCGGCACACCAAATAACCTCATGGGGGCTTCTTGTTTTGTAGGGGTAGTGTCAGTGGGTGATCTTGTGAAGTATAGAGTTGTAAGTAGCCTCAAAATGTACCATGGTAGTAAACAAATCAAGCAAGTTTGACTTCCTCCATGGAGTTTTCTAGGTTTTTACAGGAGATGTGTTTCAAATGAACTAGTCCACCTCTTTCAGGGTGTGCCAAGCGGATGTATGACGTTACAACGCATACATTTACATCGCGGTTTTTACAACGCAAGTCGTTACGACGTTGGAGGGCGCTGGATTTAGGAGTAGTAAAATTTACTATTCCAACTCCAGTCTACGTTCAGTAGGAAAGGTGTTGAACAGTAAATTATACTATTCCTTGTCCTAGAGCCCCATCCAGAGCAAGTCGTTGTAATGACTTGCATTGTAAAAACCGAGATGTAATGGCATCGTGATGTAATCCCAGCGTTGTAAACGATGTTTCCCGTGCCAAGCAAGCCTGGCCCTTCCCAATGGTGCATAAGGTTCAACCCACCCAAAGAAAACCTAGCATACTTTGAATACAAAATGTCTAAGAAGCCATAGGTAATGGAGGCGGTTAAGAATAAAAAAAATATGCAGGGCTGAACAATTTTCATGGCACTTTCCCGCACTTCTCATTTTAATTTCTTTCATTTTTCCATCCTGCCCTGCAAAGGATTTTCTTAGTCATATGTCATAACTGACAATCTCCTTGAAAGAAGCAGGGTGAACATATAAAAACGTATATAGAAATTTCACCATTTCAGGCCATAGACATCAAAGCTACACAGTTTAGAAGCTTCGACCACAGTGTTATCATCAAATTCTATGGTGTCTGATAGCAGGCAGATAACATCAGTCTTTACAAGCCTGGTTATCAGATGTCAGCAGTGATTGTTATTAAAATATCAGCCTAAAAAGCTTTAAACTGTATACTTGAAAAGTAGCTAACAAGCTTACATCCATAAACGTCAGCTTGCTGTGGAAAATACATCCATTTTGCTAAAATATATTAGATGTTCATTTTGGAAATTTGAGATCAATTTAATATTAAAAAAAGTTTATCATAATAAATAAGAAAGCACTATGTTTGTTCTGAAGTACTGAGCTGCCCAAACATCTTGTAATCGTTTTCAGCACATACTCACATTTGTTCCTGCAACACATGGACAGATTTAATGGCCAAATATCACCATCCCATGCCTAGGATGTAGACCGCCATTTAGAAAGGGCAACATGTGAACTCTATCATACCACGGGGAGTACAATATGTGGGGTTTTACAATTACTATGCCAGGGTCAGTATTGTACCATATCATTTTGACATAGATTCCAAAGTATGTCTAGGATTATCACTGTTATGCCAGGGTCAGAATTATCGTGCTATAAATGTAATGTACATGTATTTATATAGCGCATATCACCGACCCGGTATCTAAGCGCTTGCTTAGGGAACCCGTCCTGGTATTCCCCTGTGAGATACTCTGGCAGGGTATCCACAAGGTGAAAGCCAGGCATCCCGCTGCGAGGGGCCGTAGTGGAGATTAAGCAAGCTATTGCCCAGAGTCGCAGAGTGTGACCCCGTGAGTCGAGTAGGCACCGGAGCGAGAATTGTCGAGTCCTTGGAATTTTTGAGCCCGAGACCCGCTGAGGCGGGGAATTGAACCCTGGTCCACGGCCGATCTCAGCTTCCGGGTCTGCCGCCTCTAACCACTGAGCCACGCTTCTCCAGAACCCACAATATAGCAAACACAACTTCTAATGCACCTGACCTAGAATTACATTTCTGCTGCTGTTGCTTCAGCAACACGTACTACAATAATCTGCCAAATCCAGTCTTATGGAAATGAACAAGAAACGGAGAAATGTACATTTGATGTACATGATCGCATAATTTTTTCACACGTCTCTCTATATGCAATGTGCAGCACTCTATTGCTTCCTATCTAGGTTCACGCCTCATAAATTCCAATAAACACATAGATACACTGAAGGCAGGCATCTTATGTCTCAGATGCATTGAATTACAACCATTATGCCTAGGCAAACCTACCAGGCATGAGCCAATCAAATTCATACCTGCCTGGCATATTGTCACTTTTCAAGAGGTCACTGCAGGCCTTGGCAATTCTCTTGCTTTAATGAAGAGGGATCCGTGGGTGCACACACCCCTTACCTTTCACCTAGAATTGTGTTCTCTTTCCTGCCAACAATAAGCTTCTTCAATTGGGACATGCATGAGCTTTCCTCTTCATCTTCGCTATTCAGGTAATGCACTGAATACGCTGCGCATGAAAAATTAAAAGATGTCGGTCCTTTCAATAGGTTTTCATAGACACTAATTGACCGTGTGATAACGGTGGAGGATGTCCCATGTACACCAACAGAACAGCACCGTGTGCGTGGTATCATCTGACATTTTGGGTTTCATATGGGGGTTGACTTGTCCACTTCATCTGAGGTGTGCCAACCCTCTTAAAGTGTGGCTACAGTAGAGTATCAGCTCTACTGTGGAGGGCTACCCATGACTCTTGATACATCAGGTCTGGCCAGCCACGTTGAGTGTTTGTATAACTTGCACAAGGCCAAGGCTCTTTGCAAGCTCAGAGACAAAACAGGAATGACGTCACTTTTGGTGTTGAGCCTTAGGGCCGCTTCAGAGCAAGAAGTAGGGACAAGGAGAGGAAGGACAATGTGTGCTTGTACATGGACTGGTTGTATTCTGTTATCTGCAGGGCCTTGGTAAAGAGACTGTGTTGGCCAGGACTGGAGATGTGCTCTGTATATATGAGTATGGGTAGCCAAGTTTGACACTATCCAGCCTGGTCTTTTATCCTTGGGCTCTTAAGGAACCTTGGTGCCACATGCATCGTGTGATGATTACCCACTAGAAGCTTTTTTGGGTTGGTGCAGAAGAGTGCCTCCTATTTCTCCTCCACTCTTGCAATAGACTAGGATGCCCAGTTTGTATGGGCGTCCTGCCCTTCTGAGGCCTGCACTGTGATAGTACATGTTATGGCTTATAGGAACTAAACTGCTGAATTGACTGAAACATTGAGAGTGATCTCTGTATAGAGTAGGACTCTGTATAGTTTAGGACCATAGTTAATGGGCGTCTGTTGCATAATTTTGCATTTTAATGGCTCAAAACATTTTTTGTGGTGATTGTCAGTAATGACCATCAACAACAGGAGGGCCATCAAGGTCCAACCATTGGAAGATGTGCTTTTACTGGAATGAATGATATGTGAATGGTATGTGTTGGTATCAGGACTCTCAAGAATGAGGTCCCAACCTGTGAGATGGAGAGGAGGTGTGCTTGATTTCTCCTGGCTGACCCATGTCCCTGTGAACAAGCTTGGCGTAGGGCTGCTGTGTCCCATGCGATTGAATATGCAATTCATTTCAGTAGCAGAGGACACTGCCCAGAAAGACCAGGACAAGAAGGGGCAGCAACACCTTACCGAACAGCGCATTGAGCTAATAAAACACTCCTGCTTCCCTGCCGCCTGGGATGCGTATGGCCCATGGCCGGGTAAGACTGGGCCAAGAGCGGGCCTGTCTTCACCTGTCTGTGCCCTGACGAGGCTGGGTTGGTCCCCTCCGCTTGACCACAGATTTTGAGTTTTAATGACAACTTCACACGCCCATGGTTGCAAGGTACTTAGGGCCCCATTTATGAGCCCTTGCGTCACTTTTACGCCGCAGGTGCGTCACTTTTTGTGACGCACCAGTGGCGTAAGAAATGCACCTTGTTGCGCCATATTCACAAAGTGATGCATCTAGGTAGATGCATCACTTTGAAAACCACTGCGCCACATTATACCTGCGCCGGGTATAATGTATGCAAGGGGGGGCATATTGACGCAAGAAAGGGTCGTAGAAGTGACGCAGTGAAATCTATAAGATTTCACTGCGCCATTTCTAGGACGCAGGCGTCAATATCTTACGCCTGCATCACAGCAGGCATAAGACTGCCGCAGGCCTTTTCACATGGGGCTTGCCCCATGTGAAAGGACTCATTGCTGGAGTTGCGTCACTTTTGTGACACACTCCAGCAATGCGTCACTTTTGCGCCTGCAGATACGTCAGAAATACTGACGTATTTGTAACTCCTAGCGTCATGATGCATCATAAAGTAAATATGACGCATCCATCATGTCGCAAGGAGTGTGCACTGAGAAGTGACGCATCGCTGCTTTCACGCAGCGATGCGTCACTTCTCATAAATGAGGCCCTTAGAGCAGAGGGATTGTTTTGCTACACCCATGATCACTTTTTTGCTTTCCTCTAGACAATATGGGGAAGAAAAAGCTCCCAAGTACCTTAACCTTCAACTAACTAAGCAAATTCTTCAGTAAGGTTTAGTGGGATCATAACGAAGGAAATTGATTCAGCTGATAGACATCTACCCCTTGAGTTCAGTTAGGGCTTAAGCCTGGTTACCCACATTAGTAGACCAACTACGACAGTTCAAGAGGAGCCTGGAGAGTAAGATTCTGGCGATGGGAACAATTTGAAGTTCAGTAAATACAGCCCTATAGTCAAAAGGAAAAAAAGAATGAAACAACAAGAAGGATAAAAAAGAGCCCCCAAAGGGAACTCTAGTGAGACGTCTATGAAAAAAACAGCAAGACAATTCAAGCCAGTGTTCGGTGGGTGAACAAATTAATCCTATGTGGGATGTGATTGCAGGGAAAGTTAAGGAAATAATGGAATCCTGCACAGCTCCCTTGGTGGAAAGACTGAATGGGCTGGTGGAAGCAATTGGGAAACTTGCTAATAACATTATTTTTCCAATCTGCAGCCTAGCAATGTTCAGCCGGGTCTACACTCTTGAAAGACACGGGGTTGCCAAGAACATGGTTGACAAAGCGGTGCTGATGAGCATAACACCATATACTGGAAATTTGTTGTACAAATTGCTGTGCTGGAATGTCTCTGGTCTGAAGTCAAAGCTACCAAAAATGATTGGTCAGCATTTGGTGAGACATATGATATAGGGATGTTCCATAAAACTGAGGGGCATGTTACTAAGGACATACAATGATTATCGCAAATAGCGCTTAGCACGATTTACATTATCGTTGTCTATCGCTGGAATCCTGCGCCAGGTTAGTGGCGTATTATCCACGCCTTACACCGAGGCGATGTGAAATCCAGCGATAGAGGGTGTGAACCTACATTAACGTGTGAAAAGCAGCGATAATTATCCTGCGATCACAAAATCCTTGATAATAGGCAGGTGTGGACCTAGCCTTGCAATCCACCTCCCATGTCACAGATAGCTAAGTAGAAATTTTAGTAGGAGTAAAAATCCAGCATTAAGGGCCATTAGCGCAACTTTTATTGTCACTTCGCTGCTCTGAGGTATCTTTGCAAATATCGCGATGCTGTGTTAGCGATGTTTTACAAGGATATTATGTGAGGAACGCCTACTTTGCATCTAATTAGCGAGGCGAGGTGTTCGGAAAACAGCAGCTAACATGCGCTAATGCGTGTTAGCGCCGCGTTGATGATTGTGCGATATTAAAATCGCCGCTTTTTCGGCGCTATGTGCAGAAAAAGCAGCGATATGTGTCTTGATAATATGCCCCTTGGTGCCCTGAAGATATTGTATGGAATGGATGTTAAAGCTTTAGCATCTTCTCCATCCATGCTAATAGTGGTTGTGCTTCCTTACTTACTTACTTACTTACTTACTTAGGTTTGAATCTCTGGAGCTTTTAAGGTTGAACCAATTGTTTTTTTATGATACAGTAATTCAAGCCCTTTGCATTGTTTGTCTTCATACGTTTAATTTTTATCTAATACATTTTTACAACTCAGTTAACATGCGGCATAAGGAGTAGACATTGATACACTTTTTCATGTTATAACTGGTTTAGAGTCAATACATTGCTGTTTCCAATGTTTCAATGTTATCTTAGGAGGTGATTTAAATGCCAAAATTGGAACCACTGCTACTCTCGCCAATCCTCCTTCAATCTGGTGTAGACAATATAATACCCTAAGGGCAGACTGCAGATGGACCAAGCTTTATACATATCTGTCAAAATTAGGCCTTTTGAATATGGCAGAAACATTGGGGGATGGAAGAAATCAAAGGGCCACTTTTGTAGCCTGGGGACATTGTACGATTATTGATTATATTGTTATCTCAGAGTGTATGAATAAGATGGCCCAGTCCGGGGAAGGTCCTCGAAAACGGTGTCAGTGATCATAACCTGAATGAGTTCTCATTTATCATACCAACAAAGAAGGGGATCAAGAACTTGGAGACCACTGATAAAGATTTAAGACGGAAATGGAGAGGTGCTCATTTTCCAACCCTGCTTGAATCCATCATTAGGGCCGCTTTTGAGCTAATTATGGATTGTTTCTTGACATACAACTGCTCTCCTCAAATTATTATGAAGGCTTCATTTAAGCTCAATGATTCCATTAAGAGAGCTCTTTAGGCCCCGTTCCAACCAAGAAGAGCTCCTCCCTAAGCTGGCATAACAAAGAATGTAGAACAGCTGGCAATCTGCTACGTTGCGTCCTCAATGGCTTCCTTAGAAACCAAGTAAATATTAGCTAGGTCAGAGCTGCCTATAAGCTAGCCATTAAGAAGTGGGACTCTGAATCAACAGCCGCTGCCGGTAGTGGGAGTACCGGCCGGGCGGTGACGTGGGGAGTGGGAGGGGCAGGGTGGGGGTAGCAGTAATGTATGGATTACGGACTTTAACAGGTAAGTAAACATATACTTCTCACTTGAAGAGGTCATGATCGCCATTAATGCCAACTCATCTCACAGGCTCCAGGTCTTGAAGGGACCAACATTTTGGACACCATCGTGAAAACTGGTATACTGGTATACTGACCTCATGGCAGATGGCTACCATCATTCCTATATACAAGAAGGGTAACAAACAAGACCCTAGGTGCTATAGACCAATTTCTCTATTAGACTCAGAAGATAAAATAGTAGGGTGTATCATCTTTCACAGAATTGAGGCCAGGGCAAAGGAGAATAAGGTGCTTTACATGGTGCAGTTAGAATTTAGAGCAGGATTAGGCAACCAAAAGCAATGCTTGAACCTGAACCTAATTATTGAAAAAAATATACTGTAGCCCCCCCAAAAAACCAATCTGTCTTTCTTTCATGGACCTCAGTAGTGCCTTTGACTGGATCAACCATTTAAAGTTATGGGATATCTTGACACTCATGGGCCTACATGAATCTCTTGTCAGTTTTTTTATGGGCCCTTCAAAGTGCGGTGACCACTTCTGTAAAGTACGGCCTGGAGGGGGAGGGTCCTGCACTATTCAGGATAGCTAGAGGGGTTTGTCACGGCTGTGTCCTTGTCCCCATAATATTTATTATGTACTAGCTTACCCGTCGCGCGTTGCTGCGATCTCCGAAGAAAAGAAATTCAAGGAAACTCGTTATGATAACATTCAATTTACATTGTGTCATTTTTATTGAAACTTATGGTGTAGTAATGCATAAAGAACAAACAGACATACATTCGTTTTTATATATATAGATATCAACGAGATTGGCAAGGACCTGCCCAAGGTGGGATCCCAGGTTGTTTTGACACTGCTAAATGCATATGACGCCGGTTATATTGCCTGCACCCCCAGTAGTTTGAGAAGTCTCGTTGATAGTTGATCATTTTGTTAATTTGATGGATAACCTAGACCTCGAAAGTAACATCTCTAAAATACATTACATGGTCTGCGGTAATCAAAGTCAAATCACTATTAAGGGCAAATCTATTACAAGAGTGAATGATTTCGCATATCTGGGGGTGATTTTCGGCACACGGGGCACTTGGTTATCTTGTATTTCGAACAGCTGTCTCCTCTTTAATCAATCTGTGGGTGCAGTATTTGACTTAGCCAGAAAGGTAGAAAACAAGCGAGTGCTGCCTGTTCTGGAAATTTAAAAACACAAGTACAGCCCAGTTTTTTTTCTTTTCTTTTTTTAAAACTCTTTTTATTTAAAGTTAAGACTAAACAGTGGCCATCGTGGACACACAAAAGGGCTACATAGGCGTACAGTAGTTCACACAGTGGGTACAGTTTATAGCAATATCATGGCAATAGGACTGGATTCTGTAGAAACAATTAGATGTCTACCTCAAGCACTGGTCGGTGGGGCTGAGGGGGTTCACATATGCCTCCTCTGTAGTCGTTCCATTTGCCCCATATCTCCTCCCATTTTTGAGGGCACCGCCGAGCCACAAACACCACCTTCTCCTGCAACATGCACCAGTCCATGTCTCGTTTCCATTCAGCGATTCGTGAAGGTGTGACTGCTCCCCAGAGTCTTGCAATGTACAGTACAGCCCAGTTTTATCCTCTGGGGCAGCTATTTAGGGCTACCAAAAATGAGCTTAAGTGCAACAGAAAACTTCTGTTAGTGCCTCTTAGGACTATCACTTTCTAGTCCACATTTTTATATTCATGAGGAGCTGGGCCTTCACGAAGGGTGACTTTAAGTGGCCGAGCAAATATGAGCAAGCCCATAGCACATCCGGTGCTTCAAAATAAGTGACGCACTGGTGGCGCAATGGTCTTGTAAATAAGCCCCCTGGTTTGACCTTGAAAAGATGTACTTTTTAAGAAGTTGGTCTGCTGATAAGTGTCTCTGGAGTTGTTTTACCACAAGCCTCATAAAGTCATGTCTGCAGACATTCAGCCACCCTCTTCGTTGTGGCCCTTCCCTGGGAGTTCCTGTCCTGTGAGGCTTGAGAGGCCATGAAAGAGAGCAGGAACAAGAACCACAGAGTGGTCTACCCTAAACAAAAAAGCCAACAATCACCCCACTCCTGGCAAGCGAACACGAGTTATGATTGCTGAGTCCTCTTTAAAGGGGTTGACCCTACATTGGATTAAGAACACGATTTTCATTTGCTTTTGCTTTCAAACCTATGTAGTGATTTACTTGCTGCCCTTCCACTCCCTTTTTGACTGGACAAATATGTATGCTTTTTCTGGTTTCACTTCAAAAATGGCAGTCCTACATCTCCTTTGATTGCTAAACTCGTTTTGTTCTGTGTAATACTGGTGGATTTAACTTTAGCAAACTGTTCCCTTTCATTGAAATAGTTTTTGCTGTAAATGATGCTGATTGTACTGTGTGAAAGTTAAAACACACATTTCTGAGTGGTAAATGTTGACAAGCGTGCTGTTTAAAATCGTTTTGCTATTGCAGCAACATTTCCTTCCATATGGTATGTTTTTAATTTGCTTCTTTAGATAAAGCCGCTATTGTTAGCTAAATGTTTTTTGAATAAATGTTCCAGGTCTGAGCATTGCAGCTTCCTGAAATGACCACTGGGTTCGCATGTAATTGTCTAGTCTGATGTATGTGAGTAGACATTGTGAGAATGTTGAAGCCCTTTTCTCCACTTTTCTCAGGATGTCCTACACCTAGATGTCATGCAGTCAAGGATGTTTGATATAGGGGGACCCGCCTGTTGGGGTCTGTTTGGGCAAGGGGGAGTGGAACCTCTCTGCTGCCATGGCAAGTCACATCACTCACAGCAAGAATGCAAAAGGTCACTCAATCAAACATGGTTAGTAAGGTGCAGCTACTCACCCGCGAGGGTGTCAAGGAGCTAAGGTAGGGGGCCAGCCCCACTGAGTGCTGGGATAATCCCAAGAGCCAGGTCTTGAGGTCCTTCGTGAACTGGAGCAGTGTAGGGACTTGCCGGAGGGGGAGGCCGTTCCAGGCATTGGCTGTGAGGTAGAAGGACTTTCTCTCGTTCTGGTCTTATAGATGCGTGAGTTGGTGGCCAGAGAGAGGTCAGCAGATCAGAGGTGCTCTTGGGTGCGTGGAAGAAGAGGCGGTTGTTTAGGTATGCTGGTACGATGTTGTGGAGACCCTTTTAAGCGTGCATGTGGAGCTTGAAGGTTACTCTTCTTTAGATGGAGAGCCAGTGGAGATTGTGGAGGTGTTGGGTGATGTGGTTGTGACAGGGGATGTCTAGGATCAGTCTGGCTCTGGCTTTTTGGATGGTCTGGAGGTTGCAAAGTAGTTTCTCATTGATTCCGGCATAAAGAGTGTTGTCGTAGTCCAGTCTGCTACTGATGACGACGGGCTTGACTGTTTTTCTGGATTCGTATGGGATCCATCTGTATGTTTTTCGGAGTATGCAGAGGTTGTTGAAGCAGGCCGAGGATATCCATTCATCTAGTAGTTCATCATGATCAATGAGTCAAGTATGATGCAGTGGTTTTGTGCGTGGTCCGTCGGGGTGGGGGGTAACTGAGGGCCGGGGGCACCAGGTGTCATCCCATGCGGAGGGGTGGAGCCAAGGTTGAGGATTTCTGTTTTCTCAGAGTTGAGTTTCAGGCAGCTCTTCTTCATCCAGGTGGCAATGTCTTTCGTCCCTTCTTGGAAGTTGTGCAGGGTGATGTTGGGATCTTTGGTGAGGGAGAGGATGAGCTGGGTGTCGTCGGCATAGGAGACGATGTTGAGCCCATGGTTTCCGACAAAGTTTGTGAGGGGAGCCATGTAGATGTTTAAGAGGGTGGGGCTGAGGGAGGATCCCTGGGGCACGCCACATATGGTCTCTGTTGGGTCCTAGAGGTAGGGCGGCAGTCTGACTCGCTGAGTTCTGCCTGTGAGAAATAAGCATATCCAGTCAAGGGCCTTCCTGCTGATGCCAGCATCATGGAGTCTGGTGGCTAGTGTGCAGTGGGAGATGGTGTCAAAGGCAAGTGAGAGGTCTTGCAGGATGAGGGCTGCCGTTTGGCCCTTATCGAGGAGGGAGCAGGTGGCGGCGAATAGGGCAGTCTCAGTGTGGTGGTTGATGCGGAATCCATATTAGGAGATGTCCAGGACATTGATGGCTTTGGTGAAGTCTGCTAGCTGGGTGTTGATGGCCTTTTCGATGATCTTGGCTGCGAATAGAAGCATGAAGATGAGCCTGAAGTTCTTGAGGTCTATCAGGTCTGCTGAGGATTTCTTCAGGAAGGGATTGACTATGGCGTGTTTCCAGTCATCAGGGAATATAGCGGTTTCAAGGGAGCAGTTGATCGTCTGGCGTAGTTCAGGTGCGATGGCCGTGGCGGCTCTGAGGAAGATGTGGAGTGGGCAGGGGTCTGAGGGTGCTCTGGAGTGTATGCTCTTCATGGTCTTTTGGATGTCTCTTGTGAGCGGGCCAAAGTGAGCAGGGTCTGTTGGGTGGCGTTGCTGCGGGTGGTAGCTGGAGCGGTGCTGAGGTCTTGGTTGTCGAAGGTGTCATAGATCATCTTAATCTTGAGGTGAAAAAAGGTGCTGGGTCTGTTGCAGAGGTCTTGGGAGGGTGGGATGTCTGTTGTTTTGCTGTTGGATTTGGCAAATACCTTGATGCTGGAGAAGAGTTCTTTGCTGTTGTGGGCGTTGGTAAGGATTCTGTCTTGGAGAAATTTCTTCAATGTGGATTTGATGAGTTGGTGGTGTGCTGTGGTCACTGCTATGTAGGCTGTGAGTGTTTCTGGGGTTCTCCTGTTCCTCCTTGTTTTTTTGGTTTTTTTAATAAATCTTTTTATTATTTTAAAAACAAGGAAAAGGAATAGACATATCGGGTGCCATACATTCAGGTATAATAATAAGGTGAACAGGTGTAACAGGATAGATGCGGAGCAATAAAAGAATAGTTGAGACGCCTACGCTAGTGTTTGCGAAACAGGATTTGCGACATTACAATCTACGACCCACCTTAAGCGCAAGCCCTCAGAGCCTGCCCACCCGTAGAATCAGGATACTAAAAGAAGCATGGTCACCAGATACTGAAATACAGTCAAAATCAGGATATTCCACCAACTATACTTCGAAAAAAGAAACTGAAAGAGAGTATGAAGAAAAGGAAACCAAAAAAACAAAACAATAAATCCATCCCCCCACCCTGCACCCCTGCATATGGCTATTGCCTAACCCCAACTAGCAGTGTGCCTGTCGCCCCAACTAACTAAATACTAAAATGGGAAAATGGAGGAGGGCACCCTTATACATGCCCCCGGTCCCCCCTCCCCCCAGAAGAACCAAGAATCCCCAGACTAAGGCCAAGAAATCTATTAGACAGCAAATACGTTACGCACCAGGGGAAACTTCAAACACCGCCCAACCTCCCAAAAGCATCATGATAGCAAATCCCATGTCCATCAAGACCACGATGTCAAACCCAGTCACTCAGTCTCATCCTTGACCCTTCCAATCGGACGTGTGAGCCCCTTCTGGACGAGCTGCCGCCTCCACAGGATAGTCAAAGCACGAAAAAAATGGAGCAAAGTTGAAACCGAGACGTAGCAAAGAGATGAAAGCGCTGAGGACTCCGTCAGGTCTAAAGACTCCCTTTACCGTCATGAACTCCCAACGTTGTTTCGTCCGCCATCTTAATGGAGCCGATGTATAGGGGAGAGACGCAGTTTCAAACTTATAACAGTTCCCATCAAAAGTCTCCGGAAAGGGAGCACCAAGTAATCCTTCCACAGTTAGCAACGATCGTAGGCTTGACAATCCATTTGCGGCACCGAGCTCGCTCTCATCAACCATAACACTGATCAGAGGCTCCGACACCTCCAGTGGTACGAGGTCTGCTTCCTCCATCGAATTGGCCATCATGGGTATCTCGGGTCGTTTCATTTCTTGTAATGGAGCAGGGTCCGGTCCGGTCCGCCCAATTTCAGACAAACGTGTTATCATTTTGTGAATATGGGCGTCAACGAAAACATGAAGAGACCCTATGGCCGCCAGCACAGTTCGCAATAACGGTTCACTCGTAGTCCGTTCCACCACTCCTCGCTCGGTCTCGATCATGTTCACGTCCCCCAGAGAGCCCGGTCTCCCCGGGAAACAGGTAAATGTGGAACAGACGACTGCAGAGGGGGACTTATCATTAATCACAGCATCAATCTGGGCTCCGCCACCGCGAGCAAAGATCCCAACCCAGCGAACACCGGCGGGGGCCTAACCGGGCCACCGGGCCAGGGACCTCCGCCCACCGCTTCAGTCATGCATCGTCACCCCTCTGTCGATGTTTACCAACTCAGCCAGCCGCCATCAAAATCGGCCCAAGAAAACCTCCACGGACCCTGCCACACACCTACAGCCGATGTTGTTCAACTGGAACCCGGCTGGGCTAGTACTCGAGACCCCGGCTTCCAAGCTGGCCTAGGCCGCAAACTGCCACGCAATGTAACTTTGTCCACCAAACTGGAAGAAATCTCGGGATCGCACCATTAAGCTGTAGTCCGGTTCATACACACGGAGGCAGGGCGCAAAAACAGGATAAATGACAGGATCCTCTGGCAGGAGACGGAGGTCGGCGGAGCCGGGAGCCTAAGCAGCCATCTTGTTTGCTAGCGTAGCTCCTCCCCGTTCCTCCTTGTTTTTGAGTCATGGGCAGAAGCACTTAGATTCTTAGAGTGCAGGGGTAGGCCAGCTAGCTTTCTTGATGTCTCGTCCTGTGGCTTTCTTGAAAGGAGAGAGTGTGTTGGCGCAGGTTGTGATCCAGCTGTGGTGGTTGCATGCCGTGGTGTGAGCGTCTGGCGTCATTGGTGGTGGGGTGCTGATGAGGGCGGAGGTGAAATGGTCTTCGGTGACTTTGTTCCAGCTTCAACGGGGGAAGCATTGGGCGTGTTTGTGAACAGTGGGTTTTCTGAGAGAAGTGGATGCAGTGGTGGTCTGTCCAGAGGAGTTCCATGATGTGGCTGTAGGAAACACTGTTTCCTCCTGCAAAGACGGAGTCCAGTGTGTGTCCCAATGTGCGAGTTGGAGGGGTGACCAGTTGCTTCACTCCTATGTTGGCGATGATCTCTAGGAGGGTGGTGGTGTTGGGGTGGTCATGGTTGTCCAGGTGGAAGTTTAGGTCTCCAAGTAGGATGTAGTCAGTGGAGGCAAGGGCGTGGGGTGCGATGAGGTTGGCGATGGTGCCGGTGTAAGGAGCATGGGGGCCAGGAGGCCAGTAGATGAGGATTCCGCGGAAAGTCGTTTTAGGGTTGATATGGATCTCAAAGTGGAAATGTTCCATGAGGGTCGTAGTGTCATCCAGTTGTCATGCGCAGGGTGCTTTAGTGGACAATGGTAATGCCTCCTCCTGGTTGGGTAGGGCAGTCTTTAGCAGGATCTTGTATCCGTCGGGAATGTTGGTGGCGATGTCGGGCTCAGAGTTGCTGTTAGTCAAGGTTTCTGTGAGGAAAGCAGCATCGGAGGCAATGGTGTAAAGGAGGTCCCAGACTTCTATGGTGTGCTTGTATAGGGAGTGCACGTTGAGGAGTATGCAGTTGAGTGTTTTGTGAGCTGTGATGTCCGGTAAGCTGGGGGCTGCTGCTGGGGTCCGGAGGTGGGTGAAGGTGCACCGGCAGTGTCAACAGAAGATCGGGCCTTGGATGTTGCGCGGCGTCGAAACTGGCAGTTGTTGTTGCATGCTGCATCAGGGGTTGAGAGCGTGGAGGGTGCTGGAGGTGTTGTGGAGGTGGGTTGGAGGACCAGCTACTAGCAGGCAGGGAAGGTCCATGGATTCCAAGGCTAAACAACGCTTGAATAAGCTGCTTTTATAAGTAGATGGAGACACACTCGAAGCTCTGGACCTCTTGAGCTTCATAAGAGAAAACGAGTTTTGAGAAAAGGAGTGTGTATTCCGTGAAAGGTCAGAATTATACTTATTTGGATGAATATCGGTTCTTTCAGATTTTCAAAATAGAAGAAAGGGCTACTTCAGGTTGCAATGTAACATCTTTATTGATGTGTTGTGAAACATGGACAGCCGACACGTGTTTCGCCCCCTATTGGCGATTTGCGCCGGGGCTTTCTCAAGGCTATTTACACAAATGCAGCATATAATGCAACTGTTTCCATATTGTCAAAATCCCAAAGACAAGAGTTTCAATACTCGTAGAACAATATTCTTCTGTAAATTTGCAAAAAGCTGAAGGGTGCAGATCGGTCCCTGCTCGTGGCTCTCGATGTTCGGTATGTACGTAGGATGAATCCCATTGAAATAGCCAATAGGGGGCGAAACACGTGTCGGCTGTCCATGTTTCACAACACATCAATAAAGATGTTACATTGCAACCTGAAGAAGCCCTGTCTTCTATTTTGAAAATCTGAAAGAACGGATATTCATCCAAATAAGTATAATTCTGACCTTTCACGGAATACACACTCCTTTTCTCAAAACTTGGAGGACCAGCGTCCCTGACGCTGGTCGGGTCACAGACGGGGCAGGCAGACTTGCCTTTGGCGTTCTAAAGCGGCGTGGTGGCGCAGTTACCGCCATTAAGTAAAGGTCGGGGGAGGGCAGTCAGCTGGGAGGCGGGAATGATACACTGGAGGGGGAGGGACCGCGGGGGCAGCAGTGGCATGGACAACACGAGGAGCGAGAAGAGAACAGAGAGAGGAGACAAAAGAGGGCACCGAAAAAGCCAAGAGGCAAAACAGCAGAGTGCTCTCCCACTGGACCACCAGGAATGAGGCGCAGGATGGAGCCTGAGGGTGGAGGAGGGCCTCAAACACCCAGCATACGGATAGCTCATGGGGCTCAGAGGGCAGCACGTAGGGGTGGAGGTGTGCAGGGGGAGAGCAGTCACACTGACCAGGTCAGTGGTCCATCATATTTAAGTCCTACAAAATCAGTCCTCACCTGCCACCCAAAAAGAGGATGATAAAGTATAACACTACTAACAATAGACATATCCGTTTAACATCTGTTTGTAGCCCAATAGTTCCTCTGTCTTTTCTGTGTGGGCACAATTGTCATTTATCAGTCTGCCTGTGATCAGCGCACACTCTGTGCTGTTCCTCTTCAGACCCTATTGTCATTTCTCTGTCGGCCTGTGACCAGCGCACACCTTGCGCAGCTCCTTTGTTGCTACTCTGTGGACCCAATAGTCCTTTATCTGGCAACCTTCGACCAGCGCACACAGTGTGCTGCTCCTCTGTTGCTTCTCGGTGGACCCAATTGTCATTTATATAGCTGCCTGTGACCGGCGCTCACCCTGTGCTGCTCCTCTGTTGCTCCTCAGTGGACCCAATGGTAATTTATCTGGCTGCCTGTGGCCACTGCACACTCCCCTGTGGACCCAACAGTCATTTATCTGACTGGCTGTGAGCAGTGCACACCCTGTGCTCTCCTTTTTCGCTCCTCGTGGGACCTAATAGTCATTTATCTGGCCGGCTGTGATCAGTGCATACCCTGCGCTCTCCTCTGATGCTCCTCGCTGGACCCAATAGTCATTTATCTGGCTGCCTGTAACCAGTGCACTCTCTGCGCTCTCCTCTGTTGCTCATCGCTGGACCCCATCATCATGTATCTGGCTGCCTGTGACCAGTGCACTCCCTGCGCTCTCCTCTGTTGCTCCTTGCTGGACCCCATTGTCATTTATCTGGCTGCCTGTGACCAGTGCACCTGTCGTGTATTTCTATAGGTTCTGAATCGATCCCCCTATTCCTGACCCTATTCTGGTTAAACTAACTATCTAGTTAACTAACAGTCAGCCCATGAGGCAAGAAATCCCCCATGATGCAGATACCGTTATCTGACGCAGTCACACTCCGGCACAGGAACGTGTTATCTGATTAGGTCATAACGCTTGAGATCTAATTAGACAAGCGACATTCCTCCAGCCCCTGATAAGGCATACGACGTTCTCATAACAAATCAAACCTATGACAACCTGGATAATCCGTGCGGCCATTGTTTTGATTTCACAGAGAACTTTAGTAAAGAATGTGCTAACGAGCAAGTCGTATGACATCTTTATTGACGTACCTATGTCCATCCTTACGTCAATCCCGGCACCTTTAAGGTATAAATATTGCCGACCTTGCCCTATGCAAACACACGCGTGGTGACAAGACGGAGCAGCCATACTTGCCGAAGCCGAGAGCAGAAGCAGACCCCGCTGGCAGCAGCCCCGCCTTCCTGACGCGCTGAGAGAGGCGCTGCTATCTCAAGCCGAGAGACCCAGCACCGGCGCTTCCGGGTAGCCCTCGCAGGCAGCCTGGAATATCGAGAGCAGAGAAAGAGATACCATTCCTCATCCATCCTAAATTCCAGGTACAGAACTGAATAACCCCTCACAGAGAATTCTTTAGTTATTCACTTGGCAAAAACAAACTTAACTTAAACTGTAACTTTCTATTCCCGCCCACGCATTAGACTTAGGTCAGGTACACGGGGTAGGTGTATTTAGAAACACCAGTTGAGTACGTTTAGTCAAATGTATATGTGTATGTAAATATATTTTAATCATTTTAAAACATCATATGGCTCAGAAACCATATCAATGTTTTTACAGTATTATTTTATACTATTGCTTTTAATGTATGCACTTTACTTAACTATAAGTATTGCAATAATATCGATCCATTTCTCTTGTACGAGAAAAGAGACTGATCAATAAATAACATCTTTTATTGAACACGCCCGTCTCTTCCTTTTCTCTACATTCTGATGAGACTAAGAATGCACGTACTGACTGAGTAAAATAATTGCCTTGTGCTCACACGACTCTTGAGATTGACTCTTGATTAGGGGAGAGCAAAGTTGTCATGTTCTATGGTTGTCAGAAACTAAATCCCTTCTTGTCTAATCAGGGGAGTTAATCCTTCCTTGAACATTCGAGAAAGTTTCTAGCGAACTCTGAGCTTAGCTGGCAAACCCAAAAATTAAGTCTAGTATCGACAGTAGTAGACCTAGTTAACGTCTGGTCTAGGCCTTTACTGCTGTAGGTACTATTCCAATGCGCAGAGCCTATTGGGAAAATAGGAGCTACACTACATGGCGCCCAACGCGTTTGGAAAGGGCGATAAAACTAACGTAAGACATTTAGAGTAACTCAGTCGTGCTTTCTCACTCAGACCCCTTTTCCCAAATACTCCAAAGACGTCTGGAGTGGGTGAAAGGTTATATCCTCCAAAACCTCGCAGGAGGGAACTCCTATGTATGGTTTTTGGTCAAGTCAACGTTGAAGGATAAAACAGTTCCAGAATATTGTGCATCTAATCTCTGTCTCCATAAGAAACCTGATCTGCAAACAAACATAATACCATCCTGTCTGTAAAATGGCAGAGAGTGATGATGAAAGAGAGGCAATTAGATTAGCTACTGAAATAGCAGATGCTGATGCTACCATGCAAACAGCAGACCCGGATATAATACTCATCCAGGTCGCCAAAAGGAGATCTATAACCTTAAAACTTATAGAAAATGGACTGACACCTAGAGGTGGCACAGTCATATTCGTAATTGAGGCACACGAATATCGGCAGACAGAGGTATACTATACATGGATACATTTTCCAGCAGCAAATGCTGTAACAAAGTACTTCCACTATTACAAAGTAGAGGAACCTCCTGAAACGTACACTCCTTTCGAGGAGGTGGAAGTACCACTCAAATTCCAAGAGCATTTGCTCTTATTTGATGGCGCCCTAAAACACAATAATCACATTACAAGGCTCGGTCCTTTAGGAAGACCAGGAGCAACGTGGCCGGTCCTAGCCGGATACACACCACATCCAGACATCGATAGGATGCCTGCAGCTGAATTATTAACACAGCTGAAACAATTACTAAAAATTCATAGACAATTAGTTCAGTATGTAATGCGGACTTCAACAATTCAGCCAGCGATTAAACTACCACAGCTGACCCCACACCAGGGGAACACAAATAAAATTACACCACAGAACATCCAATCCTGCCTAGGTAAAGTTCCAGCTAAACGGGAACAGATACCATTCTGGTTGGCACAGAAAATTACCCAAATAGAGGCGGTGTTTCCTGACACCACCCCGCTGGAAAAACACAGGATTCTGACTATATGTCTCCCAATGGGAATCGCACCACACATTGAGGACTGTGACACTTGGGGTACAGTCTTTGCTTCCATCTACACAAAAACGCACGGTGTTCCATCCATTTCGGTAATACCAGATGTGCTTAAACAAATTCAAGATGAATACGGTCCAGAACCTGCTTTAACTCTTGGTATGAAATTACTGAAAGACTTCAAGCAGGTCTCGGCTATATTACTAGCCAACATAAAGGGTGAAGCAGCAAACGTGGCGATCCGCCAGAGGTTAAAAGAGACAGATATAGCAGACCAACCAGCTGAAATTGCCAGAATCATAGAAAAATCCTATGAAGAACTAGGCAGAGATAGTCTAGGTGGAATACCAGTAAAACCGCAACTGACTACAAGTCCAGAAAAAATGTTTTTTAACAATAATAATAATTCACCAAAAAAGAACTGGGATGGAAACAAACAATCCAATCCTAAAGAAAAGAAATTCCAGTCCAGAGGAAGGTCGCCTAGGCGAAGAGAGAAATCTCCAAACCCAAGACAAAGGTCACCCCAGAGTGACCCCTCTGGGAATAGATATAACCTTAGAAATAGGGATAATATTAAAAAACCTGATAGATATCAAGACATTGATACACGTCCCTCTCAATCTTTTCAGAATTCCTCGCAGAAATCGGAAAGAAGAGGACGATCAGAAGAGCACGCCAAGTCCAAAGACAAGGAACCTGCTCAACTGAAAAAGAAATTACAATTTCCAAAAAAGAAGGTAGCCAGTATCAAGGTAGTTAACAATGCCGAGAATACTGAGGACACAACTGAAAAACGGAGAGTGGGCTCAGACAATGCTAGACAGCGCAGCAGAGGTGAGCATAGCTCGCAAAGTCCTTATGAATCATCTGGAGACAGTGGACACGAATGAATACCTTCAAGTGGAAACTGCAGATACCAGAGTTAGCAAGCCCCACAAGATATACGAGATAACATTACGTATAGAGGGAGATAAGACTAGGAAAATAAGGGGACTATTTTGGGATAACCTATCCAAGGGCTATGACATCCTTCTAGCTGAAAAAGACTGGCCACCAGAATTTGTCAGGGAGTGCCCTCATGGCGAAGAGGTAATTATGCCTGCCTTCTCGAATCAAATACCGATTCATAAAAAATACACACTTGCTAGAAAGTGGGCAGTGGCCTTAGCACCTGCTTTATATAAAAATCATGTAGGATGGGATCAGGATTCTCCTCCTCACAAAATCCAGTTAAAATCACAACCAACTGCACAAAGGCAGTACCCAATTAAGCAAGAAGCTAAAAAACAGGTAAATGAAATACTAGACCAGCTAGAATACCAGGGGGTGATTGAAACTTGCACCTCACAAATGAACAATCCTTTGTTTCCGGTCTCCAAACCAGACAATTCGTACCGTCTAGTTTTGGATTACCGACACCTTAACACATGTTGCAAAACCTTTGCAGTGCAAAACTCACACAGTGCTGCACTAATGAATAACATAGTGCGCAAAAAATACAAAACAACCTTGGACATCTCCAATGGATTCTTTTGTCAAAACATAGCACCAGAGAGCAGATCTTTAACTGCATTCTCAGTAAATGGCACTCAAAAACAATTCTGTCGGTTAGCCCAGGGGTACAAGAACAGCCCAGGGGTATTCTCAGCGAGAGTAACAGAATTACTACAACTATATGATGATGAAGCATTATCTTATGTCGATGACATTTACTTAACAGATGATGACTTGGAGACTCACTTGAAAAGAGTGAACACCATAATACTTGGGTTCGCTGCAGAGGGTTACAAATTCAACTTCAAAAAATCCAGAATTGCCCATCTAAAAATTCTATACGAAGGATATGAATTATCAAGTATAGCCTGGTTGACAATTTTTTGAGAACTAGAAGAATTAAAAAATCTAAAATATGAAAAGACGTATCCTCTGCCAATCGACATTCTGCCTCTACGACATTACGCCTGTGTAATCTATACAGACGGACATGCTCAACCCTCCGTTTGGGGAGAACATGCATACAATCCCACATGTGAGATTACAAAAGAAGTGTGGCGCGGAGGTAAACTAAGACCTCTATTAACAAAATCACACTCAGTAGAAACTAATTCAGAACTACAAACTGAAATAATAGCTTTGAAAATGGCGCTAGATAATGCGGATCGCGAATTCCCGACACTTATAGTGTCAGATTCATATTACTGCGTCAAAGCATATAACAAGGATTTGCAGACATGGATTCAGAACGGTTACAAAGATGACACAGATGCACCAATAAAGCAGAGACTGCTCTGGGAACAAGTAGCTCTTTTGAAAAAAGAACTACCAAAGACTCACGTGACACACTCACTGAGTCATCAACGTGATGGCGTTCACGTTGTAGGGAATTCATTGGCTGAAACAGCCGCAGCGGCAGCCACTAAACCGGCTCCCGTAGATCGAAAAAAGCGTACATTAAAATACATTGACGGTGAAACATTGCTGGCGGTGAAAACGTCATCAAAAGGCGACTGCTCAGCGTTACCGATCAACTATCCACTCAATTATACATACATAATCGATGCAAACTCCGTCCCTTTTGCTCGAATCCCTGGAGTGGGGGATAGAGTGATTCCAAACATGGACAGGAGAAACTTGTTAATCGCAGACGCACACATGGGCGAGGGTCTCAGACACCTTAAATTAAAAGATTCTCTGGAAGAATTACAATCACGGTACTGGTGGCCAGGCATGAGCCTGCACTACACCATGTTTGTAAAAACTGCCCAAACTGCAACAGAGATCGCAGAGGGGAGAGAAGCAGTTTAATACCTCGTCGAATCAAGGCAGATAATATTACCAGCAAAAAGAATGGCTTGCGATTAACATATACAGGCTAGTTTCCACTTATAATGTAGATCCACGGCACTCGGCTGACGTCCGGACTATTATACAAGATTCGCGAGTCTAAATGGTATATACGCTAAGAGCATGCTACGTTCGACCATTTCTTTCACTCAGGCAAACCAGCCTGGGGGGGAAACATGGCCAAATGAGCACAGCCCAGCGGGAATCTTCTCACTTCCTTCCTGAGGGTATGGGATGGTGTAAAGAAAAAACCAAGGCAGAAAGCAATCTATAATAGAAAGGATATTAGGTTCGGGAGCTGGGTGGGTCAAACATCTAATAAGTGTCCAACGTAGTCTAAATAACTTGCCAAGAAATTCTCTGAAGGGATTCAGTCCGTACGAATTATTATTCGGAACTAGGATGTTGATCTCTGACCTTGATAGTCAGACTTCAGTGGTAATAGAAAAAACCTTTGATGTCAAAGACCGTTTGGCTATTTTGCAGGACTTAAACAAAACAAGAAAAGACCTGAGCAACATACAGTTGAAACAACAGCCAACAACCACTGAAGAATCACCACCTGTCCCAGCAAGACCTGTCTGGATTCCAAAAGTCGGGGATCTAGTCAGGGAGAAGATCGCGGTAAAGAAGGAATTTGGGCCTTCTTACAGAAAAGCAGTTCCTGTCTTGTCTGTCAACGGGACAAGATCAGTTGTACTACCGCCACTTGCTGGAAAAAAGGAGAACCGAGTTGTATCCATCGACCTGGTAAAACCACAACATGTGGCCAATAACAAACAGTAGGCCAAGTGGACTCCCAATAAGTAGCAGAACACCAAGGTTTGCTACCAGTACAGAGGTCCTATCAAAGAGGCTCATCACATTCGAAACGCCTACAGAAGAACAACAAGGACTATGCAACAATGCAATAGAACTAAGACCTCTGAAAACCCAAATAAAAACATTTAGCAGAGACACACCAATCTACAATGAAGTTCCAAGTGAAAATGCAAGAAACAAAAATCCTGAACCAATTGGAACAATTGACAGAACTGCATCTGGTTACTTCATCAACTTCGATGATTCCTCTGAAGGTTTCAGCGAACAAAAGACACAGCCATCATCAAAATCCTTTAAAGACAAAGCTAAGGAACTTTTGAAACAACTGAAAGAAACATATCTGGTTTCCCCATGGATTGAATTTTGGGTGGGTTTTGGTGCATTTATCCTCATACTTTGGCTCATCATGGTATTTACTTTGGGACGCTTCATTGAGGGAAAATATGCTAAAATGGACACAGCAAGTCAGAACATCAACTTGGTCCTCAAACCACACACATCTTCACACGTCGAGAAAAGAGAACTTTCTTCAGAACTTTCTTCAGCCAACTTCACAGCAATTCCAATACCTGGTGGGGTAGCCTGGGACAACACTGACTATGAAATTTATGGTCCGGTCGAGATCCTGAAATATCCACACCAAATCAAGATCTCCTTGAGTGACTTTGCAAAACCAAACTCATTTGCTGATGATTGGGACTTTGAAAGTATAAACAATATGATGTCTGACTTAGTAATGTCTGCTAAATTTACAAAACATGATTATTTGCAAGGTTCTACAAATTATGATAGTATGTATTGCTATAACCATTATGGTAACAGTTTTTTGCATAAATCTGCACAACCAAGAAATGTTTTAAATTATAATCAATGGGAACATTGTGCTACACCTCCAAAAGGGAGCTCTAGAACCGTTTATGACAAATATTCATACTTTCAAGGTTTTAACACTAGTAATGCTGAAACATTTTATTATAAATTGTCAAACAAGACAGGGATGAAAACCATGATAACCAACACAAAATTGATATATTCAGACATATTCTTTGAAAAGATGAATACTTTTGGATTTGATTATTGGGACAAAAATGTTGATTTGAAAAGTGTTTGGGGTACAAAAGAATGGCAAGTACAGGGTTTAGAAGCTTTATTTAGAGCCTGCATGATCCCAGAACAAATGATATTTTTAAATGACACTGTTCAACAAACCACCTGTCTTGGCTTAGCCAAAATCAAAGATTTAAAAAACCCGTCTATTCCAAAGCCAACAATGTTTAGCAATAGCTCTGATACAGATGAAGAGATAGACGTAAACCATATATTAAACCAAAACAGAACACATCCTGATTGGAAACAATGGTTGATCTGGCCCACAGATACAAATCACTGTCAAGATAGATTCCTGAATAAAACACAGGGTTTCATAATGACAAGGCCAGACCCTAGATATCCCCAAAGACATCACCCAGGGATAATAACAACCTACAGTGTGGGCAAATTATGCCTTCAATGGCTACAAACTTCCACACTGCCTGAAATTAAGCAACACCTAACTTTACTTACTGATGGTGCTGACTTGCGTGATTTCATACTGGGACCACGCAAACAGCGTCATAAGCGTTTCATAGCAGCCTCTGTATATGCAGCATACAATGAGGCCTGGAAGGTTACTCAAATTGAAACAGCAGAAAGAATACGGGAAATTGACCGTATCAATTTGGAAAAATCACTTTCTGTAGTGGACAATGGGTTAATGACTCTGTCCTCCAGAATTTTTTCATTGGACAGCATTGTGTCTTCAGCAATCGATATACTATCGCAAGACTTACTGTTATTACAACATGGTCAGTCACAATTGCGTTCTATTGTACAGCTTGGCTGGACGTTACAAAATCTGCGTTCAGGCTATGTGCCTTGGCGTTTAATCAACACAACGTCACTATTCCAAATCTTTAACCTTACTGATAGACAAATCGGTATGGCACAGAAGGGTGCTGATTATACAATCTTGAGCATTGAAAAACTAGAAAGATTACCGTTGACAATGTCAGAACGACCTGTCAGTGAATGGATAATCCACGGAATCATAAATATTCCAATCTCAACCTTCAGGTTTCAATACTGCCAAAAATATATACAGGCTGGCATGTACGAGAAATTGGGAAAGGGGTACCTTAAAACAACTTGGAACCTGCCCTATTCACATGCATGTGTCAGTAATAAAGGACAGAAAGTGTTTCTTAGTGGCAACAATTGTGCTATGTCACTAAGCGGCACACTTCTGTGTAACGGTATTAGTTTGCACGGAGCCTGTGAAGGGAATTCATACAACCTTTCATGTCACCAGCAAGGCGCACCTGCAACTGAAATAGAACCATTCTTTCAAAGACTCTATAATGGGAGTTACATTCTTATTGTAGACCGCAGATGTTGTAGTCTTATGCCCGGGACTCCTTATCTCGTCACTACGACGGCGAAGGTCAAGTGCTGTGGACGTTCTTTATTCCCCAGCTCCTTTCCAGACAAGGAGGCAAGGGCATGGCCCAGTTTGAAAATTACTTCTATTCGAATAGACACTTTAAGCAGAATGAAAACAGTGCTTCTTCAGACGCCTACAAGGCTCACGTCATCAAAAGAAACGTATGATCTACAAGTCGCAAGGACGACTGCAGAGATACATACATTATTATCAACCAATTCCCCCGTACATTTCGCGGAAATCCTGAGCGAAATCTTAAATATTTCTGATACCACTGGGGTCTCAAAGGTATTTAAGACAGTATTTTCGATGGCATTAACACCATTCAAAGCCATACTGGGTATTTTTCCAGATTTCGTCCATTCGATTTTTGGCGGACTTCCCCTGATCCTGGGACTAATTGCAGGAATCCTATTCCTAGTCCTTATTTTTCGTTATGGCAACCCATGTCACAGATCAAACTCTCGCGACAATGGAAGATACGATCCTAGCCATTGGATACCGGGACCGGATATCAAAAATCCTGGGACTCTCCCGGCTTAGAGACCTAAACATGACTTGGTTTCTATCATTTCGACCAATGTGGCAAAGGTGTGTTTTACCTGTACTAAGGTGTCTGCTATGCGGAGAAGAATGCGTGTTAGACACCTGTCTGACGCTACAATCGGATGCGCCGGTGGATGCAGATACACTGTTGGTTCCTACCAAGGTTCACGCTTTGTGCTGCCCTCAAAGGCTGCCAATCCTGATGACGGCATTCCTGGAATCTTCACCACTGCGATTGAAGAGTAGTGAAGTTCAAGATGAAAGCAGCATCGAACAGGTACGACCTTCTGTCAGCAATGCAAATCAGAATGTCAATGCAGACAATCATGCGCATGAATGCATGGTTACACCTATTTCCGACTTAGTGGAACTTTCCCATGAAGCTGTTGACAGTTTTTTCGAAAGCCTGAATGATATGATGTTCTCTCCGGAACAGAAATAGAGACTTTTGAGTAAACTCGCACACGGCGTTCCCTGAATTCGGCCTTCAACTTTTAAAAAATAAAGTCACATGAACAATTACAATCCAGTTCACGGACAGCAACTTTTTTCAGCAAGCCCCTTAAAATATTTTTCTATATATTTTTTCCCGGGACACTGATCTTCTGCTTAAAGTAAGAAACTATTCCTAGAGAAATAAGATTTCTATTTTTAGATACTTTATATAGACTTTAGCTGCCCGCTGGTATGTTCACAAATATTTTATTATGTGATGAAATGGTCTCGACTTTCCTTTCTGTATAGCTATATTAAGAGCCATTTCATGTGTACTACTCAAATACCAAAGAGCAATAATACATAAAAATGCGTGTTTACTTTTGCATTTAATTCATAGCTTAAGTGCATACAATATATATGACTGCAATTTTTCAGTATATTTGAAAATTTCGAAATGCATTTATGTATTTTGGGGTGGTAAGGTATACACTATACTCTATAGTATGTTGTACTATGTTATACTATGCATAGATTAGTAGATATGACCATAGTTAGCGTGGAGTGGGTGTCGTGTATTTCTATAGGTTCTGAATCGATCCCCCTATTCCTGACCCTATTCTGGTTAAACTAACTATCTAGTTAACTAACAGTCAGCCCATGAGGCAAGAAATCCCCCATGATGCAGATACCGTTATCTGACGCAGTCACACTCCGGCACAGGAACGTGTTATCTGATTAGGTCATAACGCTTGAGATCTAATTAGACAAGCGACATTCCTCCAGCCCCTGATAAGGCATACGACGTTCTCATAACAAATCAAACCTATGACAACCTGGATAATCCGTGCGGCCATTGTTTTGATTTCACAGAGAACTTTAGTAAAGAATGTGCTAACGAGCAAGTCGTATGACATCTGTATTGACGTACCTATGTCCATCCTTACGTCAATCCCGGCACCTTTAAGGTATAAATATTGCCGACCTTGCCCTATGCAAACACACGCGTGGTGACAAGACGGAGCAGCCATACTTGCCGAAGCTGAGAGCAGAAGCAGACCCCGCTGGCAGCAGCCCCGCCTTCCTGACGCGCTGAGAGACGCGCTGCTATCTCAAGCCGAGAGACCCAGCACCGGCGCTTCCGGGTAGCCCTCGCAGGCAGCCTGGAATATCGAGAGCAGAGAAAGAGATACCATTCCTCATCCATCCTAAATTCCAGGTACAGAACTGAATAACCCCTCACAGAGAATTCTTTAGTTATTCACTTGGCAAAAACAAACTTAACTTAAACTGTAACTTTCTATTCCCGCCCACGCATTAGACTTAGGTCAGGTACACGGGGTAGGCGTATTTAGAAACACCAGTTGAGTACGTTTAGTCAAATGTATATGTGTATGTAAATATATTTTAATCATTTTAAAACATCATATGGCTCAGAAACCATATCAATGTTTTTACAGTATTATTTTATACTATTGCTTTTAATGTATGCACTTTACTTAACTATAAGTATTGCAATAATATCGATCCATTTCTCTTGTACGAGAAAAGAGACTGATCAATAAATAACATCTTTTATTGAACACGCCCGTCTCTTCCTTTTCTCTACATTCTGATGAGACTAAGAATGCACGTACTGACTGAGTAAAATAATTGCCTTGTGCTCACACGACTCTTGAGATTGACTCTTGATTAGGGGAGAGCAAAGTTGTCATGTTCTATGGTTGTCAGAAACTAAATCCCTTCTTGTCTAATCAGGGGAGTTAATCCTTCCTTGAACATTCGAGAAAGTTTCTAGCGAACTCTGAGCTTAGCTGGCAAACCCAAAAATTAAGTCTAGTATCGACAGTAGTAGACCTAGTTAACGTCTGGTCTAGGCCTTTACTGCTGTAGGTACTATTCCAATGCGCAGAGCCTATTGGGAAAATAGGAGCTACACTACACTCTCCTCTGTTGCTCCTCGCTGGACCCAATAGACCCAATAGTCATTTATCTGGCTGCCTGTGACCAGTGCTCTCTCTGCGCTCTCCTCTGTTGCTCCTCGCTGGACCCAATAGTCATTTATCTGGATGCCTGTGACCAGCGCACCCTCTGCGCTCTCCTCTGTTGCTCCTCGCTGGATCCAATAGTCATTTATCTGGCTGCCTGTGACCAGTGCTCTCTCTGCGCTCTCCTCTGTTGCTCCTCGCTGGACCCAATAGTCATTTATCTGGCTGCCTGTGACCAGCGCACCCTCTGCGCTCTCCTCTGTTGCTCCTCGCTGGACCCAATAGTCATTTATCTGGCTGCCTGTGACCAGCGCACCCTCTGTGCTCTCCTCTGTTGCTCCTCGCTGGACCCAATAGTCATTTATCTGGCTGCCTGTGACCAGCGCACCCTCTGCGCACTCCTCTGTTGCTCCTCGCTGGACCCAATAGTCATTTATCTGGCTGCCTGTGACCAGCGCACCCTCTGCGCTCTCCTCTGTTGCTCCTCGCTGGACCCAATAGTCATTTACCTGGCTGCCTGTGACCAGCGCACTCCTGCGCTCTCCTCTGTTGCTCCTCGCTGGACCCAATAGTCATTTATCTGCCTGCCTGTGACCAGTGCACTCCCTGCAGTCTCCTCTGTTGCTCCTCTCTGGACCAAATAGTCATTTATCTGGCTGCCTGTGACCAGTGCACCCCTGCGCTCTCCTCTGTTGCTCCTGGCTGGACCCAATAGTCATTTATCTGGCTGCCTGTGACCAGTGCACTCTCTGCGCTCTCCTCTGTTGCTCCTCGCTGGACCCAATAGTCATTTATCTGGCTGCCTGTGACCAGTGCACTCTCTGCGCTCTCCTCTGTTGCTCCTCGCTGGACCCAATAGTCATTTATCTGGCTGCCTGTGACCAGTGCACTCTCTGCGCTCTCCTCTGTTGCTCCTCGCTGGACCCAATATTCATTTATCTGGCTGGCTGTGACCAGTGCACTCCCTGCGCTCTCCTCTGTTGCTCCTCGCTGGACCCAATAGTCATTTATCTGGCTGTCTGTAACAAGTGCACGCCTGCGCTCTCCTCTGTTGCTCCTCGCTGGACCCAATATTCATTTATCTGGCTGCCTGTGACCAGTGCATTCTCTGCGCTCTCCTCTGTTGCTCCTCGCTGGACCCAATATTCATTTATCTGGCTGCCTGTGACCAGTGCACTCCCTACGCTCTCCTCTGTTGCTCCTCGCTGGACCCAATAGTCATTTATCTGGCTGCCTGTGACCAGTGCACTCTCTGCACTCTCCTCTGTTGCTCCTCGCTGGACCCAATAGTCATTTATCTGGCTGCCTGTGACCAGTGCACTCCCTACGCTCTCCTCTGTTGCTCCTCGCTGGACCCAATAGTCATTTATCTGGCTGTCTGTAACAAGTACACACAGTGTTCGACTTCATATTTTACATCCTGGTGGCTGAGCACTGCCGCTAAGGGCTAGGATTCTGCCTCTCCTGGGTTTACTCCATTTTATACTTCCTATTTTCTTAACACTACCACCAGAAGATTGGATTCTGCTGCTCCTGGGATGTCTGCATATAGCATTTCATTGGCACCACAATTGACAGATGGCAGCTATACACTTGCATGACTGCTCACTCGCACAATCACTTCACGACCACATGCAGAATCACCTGAATGACTGCCTACATGACAAATTGCATAACCTCCTATGATCCGATTGTACAACAGGCAGCAAAACAGTTTGTCACAGTTTCATATAGCAGATTGCATGCCAAACTTTATGACAGCATTGTGAAAAACAAGCTGATATATCACTAAGTGGCGTGTTACCTATAGGCAGATAGCTTAGCACCAGCAAGTAGAAAGCATTACATAAATACCAATATAATACAATAAAAGGTCAAAGTTCCTTATGATGTGAATCGTCCTGTATTACTCAAAACATACTGTATCCTCCCTGTATAAGAAATGTACAGTAAATTTGCATCAGATGAATTCCGCAAAATGCATGACACAGCATAAAAAACTAGCGCTTATGTGGGAAAAGGGCCAGATGTACGACCGTAATAGGGTTAGTACATTGTGCATCCATTTTTTGCGGTCGCAAACGGGCCAAATGCCCCTTTGCGACCGCAAAAAATGGATGCACAATGTACTAACCCTATTTTGCGAATCGCTAATCTATTAGTGACTCGCAAAATAGGGTTAGCGACTCGCTATTAGGAAGGGGCGTCCCAAGGGCGTCCCTTCCTAATAGCGAGTGCAAATGCCATGTATGAGTGTTTTGCGACCGCATTTGAAGTCACAAAAATCTCGCAGTTTACCACCTACTTCAAGGCCCCTGGGGACCCCTGCCTGCCCTTAAAAAATGAAATTGAAAATTTTCATTTTTCTTATTTAAATGCATCCCGTTTTCCTTTAAGGAAAACGGGCTGCACTTTTTTTTTTAAACTGCTTTATTGACAAAGCATTCCCAGACATGGTGGGCTGCTGACCCCAGCAGGCCACCATCCCTGGGAGTGCTAGTCAGTCACAATGGGGTCGCAAATTGCGACAGCCTCATTAATATCATGAGGCATAATATTGAGGCATGCAATTTGTGACCGCATTGGGAATCGCAAATAGTGTCTGAGACACTGTTGTACATTGAATTTTGCGACTTGCAAATTGCGACTTGCAATTTTTCATAATTAGCGAGTCACAAAATTCAATGGTTTACATCTGGCCCATAACCGCCAACACTGAGCTCCCACCATGTTTCATGCTACATGCCCAAAATGTTCTTCAGCACATTCCCAGGGGTAGTAAGCACTATATAAATACTCATATGTTAGAAAGTGCTTCAGGTGCCCCCTTGTGCACACAATAAAATAACATTACACAACATTTTTCTTCCATTTTCCGCTCTAACAACGAGCTACATGTATATTTAAGTACAACTAGCAGAAGCGTTGCTATCATAGGTGCAACAGGTGTAGCGGCATGGGGACCGAGAGCCTAAGGGGGCCATTGAACCCTGATAATTGATGTATTTTACTACCTCAAAAGCGTTCAAAGTGTCCAGTTTCCCTGCTTGCACTGAATGACCTGGGGGCACTGGATTACCTGACCTAATATAGTAAGAAAGACGTGCTAGGGACAACTGTGCACCCTAATCAGGATGCACAAAGAGTCGCCAACAGAACTCTAACCTGAATTGGCCAGTTCAATGTGACTCCTACCAAGATTTCACTGGCTTGAAAGTTAGCTAATTTTTTCTGCCCAGGGTAGACTGGACAGAAAACGTCTCACAGAAGCTATAAAACCGAATCTGAGGCACATTTTCTCTAATAGTCTCCTCCCCTCATCATGAGTGCGATACCAGTCAGTACTTTTTTGCGAAATGTCATGTAATTTATAGGGGCGGGTGATAAATTCTGCTCCACCGGCAGAGATGGCGGAGTTTTAGCCTCTCCGTGTTACGTTTGTAACATGTAATTTTGGCCCAATTCCTGCCAAGCACCGTGTGGTCTGTTTTTTTTCTCACGTGCGGCTCGCCAACGGTAAGTTAGTGAGTGCAAGCAAGAATTGGCGACTCCTAGCGCACTCTTTGGACAACTTTCCTACCGCAGGCGGTCGCGACCGTTCACAGTAAAAAAGTTACCTCTCAAGTAGGATATCTAGTTGAGCGCCAGCAAAATCAACTCGAGCAGCAGTGCCCTCTGGCGTGCCGCGTGGTTCCATGATCACTGACTTTTCAGTATGAAACTGACTTCCAGAGCTAAAAATCAGCACGACGTGCCGAGTTCCACACATTGAAAAATGTAAGTGGCCTAGCCCCTTCTCAGGCAACTAGGACTCTAACACGCAACAACCATGACAATTGTCATATGCGATATATTCAAATTTAATGAAAACTGTTACACAAATCAATTTCAACAAAGAGATTTTTTTGGGGGGGATACATGGGTATCTTAATCATACATCTGATTATAGTAAGTGCAGCTTGTTTTCATACATTAAAGTGGAGGTAAACATAAACAAGTGCTTCAATTTAAAAATAACAACAATCCAACCCTATGCATTTCGGGACCAAGTCCCTTCTTCAGGGGTTATCTGTAAAAGAGAAAATTAAGAGGAAACAAATTAATTTGTCGCACAAAGTCAATTTTTTCTATGTGTTAGTAATAAACATGAATGACCCAAGCAGCATGCTCAATATTTTGTGAAAAAATCATCACCCAGTGGAGAAACTAATAGTGCTGACTCTAAACTTACTGCAAAATGTCTGAATGATTGCTGCCGCCAACTGTAAAAAAATACGAGACAATGTTGGTCATAGGATGATGCCTGAAGGTAAAACTTAGCATCAAGGTCTGACGTCAACATACCTTTAGATCATAATTCTTTGCACGTGTCACAACGATATATTCAAGTGGTACATGGATGTGACCTGAAAGTAAGATTTACAGATTGAAGGACCATATACATAAATATATATGAACGTAATGAAGTCTTGATGTACTCATGTGCTTGCCAAAAGAAGACGGTAGCAAAAAAATAACAAGCGATCAGTCGATGAGATATCGAGGAGTCCGAGGTTACTGAAAAAAACAATTAAGACAAAATTACTAATCTATCATCATCCAAGCATTATCAAGAGAGAACAACCGTCAGTCTCAATGTGCTCACCTGAAAATTAAGATCACAATATTCTGCAGTAAGAGAATTGAAAATTCGATTGACATGCCGTGATCAATCAGTAATGCGGAAACGAAAACAAGTGAATTAAATTTGTTCTCCGAGAAACGGAGAAGTGCTATACTCGAAACGAGTGCTCACCTAATAACTTGTGGTAACCTTTAGCATGAACAACTGGCCGTCGGGTTGATTAACATCATGTGCTTCAGTACCAACACGCAGTTAATCTTAACTGAGGGAAAAACAAAAGTTTTAAGTGAATCAAGAAAGCCTTAAATCAATCTGCAGACGAACAAAACGGTGTTCTTACCGGAATCGTAAAGTGTAACTCCTCTGCTCGCATCTTGTTCGAGGCACCGAACGCCAGATAGACTACGGATTCTGGTAGCGTTCAAATCCCTGTTGTGATGAGTCACATGGTGCAAACGAAGAACACGGAAGAAAGACTGTCCTTCTCACAGTGTGCATAATACGTGCGGATAAATGTGTAGCGATTAACCAGTATCAAATCAAATCGAATTAACATACAGATTTATCACTGTAACAGAGTGCGCTTCTCCACCCACTTTCATTATTTACATTTCTACTGCAAACGTGGTAAAGCAGCACCGTTGATTAACAATGTCCTTTGACACAATTTCAAGCATCACGGAAAACAGAGCATCTACTAAGGCTTATACAGCAGATGAAGCTGATCAAATATACAATCTCATCAAAGAAACAAAATCTTTTGACGCACAAAGTGGCACAGTTATGCAGCAGTTGAGACAACTTCAATACCTGACTAGAAAAGAGCTTAACCAACGGCTGCATGCCTCAACCTTAATACAATACCACCGAGGTAGAAGAATACCGAGAGGATTACGATTATCTCTCCCCCCCATGCTTTCCAGATTACAGAATAACCAGCAATTTATGGAAAAATGGTACAGTATCCTGAATAAATGCTTGTTGGATCTGATTCTACTACTGATTGAGGAATTATCAAAAACAATACACGATCTGGAAGAGGAAATTTTTAATCTAAAAAAGATCTGTCTAAACGCATGGAAGACGTACCATGGGACAAATTCATAGAGGACCTCAACTTAAAACTTGACAAATATGGAAAGGAATTACTAGAAACAAAACTCAGGAAATTCAAAAGAGACACTATCGATTATAAACTGAATGAGGCTGTTAGACCTGTCTGCCTTTGGGTAGTCCCTCCTAATTAATTATTTATTTTGTCCCCTTTTTGCCCCTCAAACCCTTTTTATCTTTTTGTGTTCACTGACTTTTTTTAGGTGTTGACAGGGGTTAGGTGCTCTTTGCCCTCATAGTTTTTTTTTTAGGCCTAGGCGCCTTCCTGACAGGATTTTTTCTGACATACAAAATGGTAGCTATTAACTGCCACAACTGCCACCACTGGGACTAGGTCCATAGGGCACAATAGGATTCTTCTAGAACCTTCCGGTCCCTTCTGGACCTTTTGAGGTCAGCCTATATAAAGGCTGGTGTGTGGCCGGCCATTTTGTGATGACCATAGAACCTGAGGAGTGAGGCTGTGACCTGGGGAGGGTGGCGCACAAGTAGTAATTAGTTACCTTTAAGGCTGACACTTTCCTCTTGAGGACGCTCCCCCCCTGAGTCCCTTTGACTGAGCCCCGGTGTGGTTCATTACCCCTGAGGGAAGTGGCCCTTCAAGCTCCTGCTGGCCCCCCTCAGGTCCTTCCTGAACATTCATCTAACCCCCCTTGATAAGGCTCCAAAAGACTGACTTACCAGCCTTGTGAGTAGCGCAGCGCGAATCCACGAGGGGCCCTGAGGAGCTGTAGTCGAGGAAGAGCCCCTGGGACCCCGCGCGGGTCTGAAGAGGTACATCGCCCCTGGAGAAGTGTTGTGAATAGCGCCAGCTGAGGCGGGAGACACAGCTCCCTCGCGCATGCCCTGAGGCGCGGAGATCGTGAATAGGCGGCGCCGGGGGGAGAAACTGCTCCTTCGCGCCTGTTCTCTAGCGCGGCTGCCCAAGGAGTGAGGTGGGAAGCGCAGGAGAAAGCGTGTGCAGCGGCGCCCAGCGGAGACACTGCTCCGTGGCGCCTGTGTGGAGGCGCGGCTACCAAGAGGTGAGGTGGGCGGCGTAGGAGGCAGCGAGGGAGGCGGCGCCCGCGGGGACACCGCCCATCGCGCCTGAGAAGAAGCGCGACCACTCGTGTGGAGAGAGTGGACGCGAGTGGCAATTCCAGGCCACTGGTGCCTCGAGGAGGCCTTCCTTAGTTGTGGGGCTGCTGGGCATGTGGCCTGGCCTATGAAGGAGGCATCGACTTGAAGAGTGAAGCCCTGGCTGCTGTGGTTACCGCTTCTGGCCCCAAGTAAGGTGGAGAAGGGAGGGGCTGTTAATTCACTGGGCAACCCCCGTGTGTCACCAAGGAGGGGTGGTGCTCCATAGTCAGCCAGTATTTGGTTAACTGAGAAACTGAAGGAGAGGAGACTGAGACTAAGGTCTATTGACCCTGCAAAGTGAGGAAACAGTGTGAATAAAGAGGGCAACTGCCCAGTGACGTTTACTTTAACCCCTGTGTGCCGCCAAGAGTGGGAATTATGCTAAAGATCTGTATTCTCTTTCAGAGGTGGGAGGGGGGAAAGAAGCTCTGGGCTTGCTTGACCAAAAGTATTTAGGCTGTTTAAATAAGCTGTGTTGTGCACTGAACCTGTCCATTGGAACCCTAAAATAGTCACCTGTTCTAAGGGAGGGAGTGTCACCCTTTGGGTGCCAAGGTGCCAATTTAAGTGTATAAGCCTGAAGGTTTTCAACTGAAGTGAATGTTTAATGTAACATCAAAAGTACAGTAATAAGCTAAGTAAGGAGGAGAGGAAGAGTTTACATGATGAAGAAGTGTGACCCTTAATTTGCATTGTAAAAGTGATTTTGAAACAACAAATGAACCTAAGAAAATAAGTAACTGACAACAAGAGAAAATATAAAGCTTTTTCTACTTTTATAAAAATTAAGGTGTAGTGTCATTTTTGGGATGGATGTGCACTGAGTTGCTGAATGGGTGGAACGCAAACTTCACACAAATGCCCTGAGATGAGCCTTACTGCTTAGTGTCAAGCTACCCTAGGTGACTTGGTGACCCCAGGTCCAACAGAGGCGTATACTTGGGCAGAAGTATACGCCCAACGCAGATTCACTAAACGAAATACACAAACATCATCTGAAGAAAGTGTTGTTTCAGATCCTGACACAGCAAGACAACCAATACACCGTCCAACAGATGGAACAGATACTGGCAAAGAATTATCTTTAATACCCTCAGGATCCTCCCCAAGTGTGTATTTTTTAGAGGGAAGCATGGATTCAGTGTGACCTCCAGAGGCAATGACAACACAACCAACAGCAAAAACTCAAGACAAAAAACAAGGAGAGGAAAAGGAAAAGTAAAAAGACAAAGAAAAAGACAAAGCAAAGAAAGGTCTCAGGAGTCAAACACCGAAATGAGTTTGGTTGTCAACATGTCACAAATTCATCTTACAAAATGTGAAACTACAGTACTTAACAAAGGTACATCTTTCGTGAGCACCTATAATTCTACGGAATTAGAAACTGAAATAGCAAATTTATGAGGACTCTCAGACTAACAAAATGAAATCTTTTGAAATGGAGAAGCACTCCTATCTTTTAATGTACGTTTATGTGATATAAACTCAATATGTCAAGCGGGCTACAGAGGTAGCACGTTTGTCCCAAAACCGTGCCTGCTACTAAACCTTCAAAACTCAAGAGAACACAACCCTTGACCTCTGTGCTCTGTTGCTCACATGGTTCTAGACTAGAACATCATTCTCATTTTAAACCGTTCCAAATTTAACACAAATTATCAGCACAAAAAATTAATTTGTTACATGTTCATTTATAAGTTCAAAGCAAACTTCAAATAAATCGAACAAATAATTACAAGAAATATTCAATTTTGATATTCTGAAAACAATTCAATTCTTCTGAACTTTCAATGTTTACAATATATTGTTCATCACATATCCTTGGTGGCTCCTGAAACATGCCCAATGCATTTCGAGCCCGAATCGGCTCTACCTCAGGGTCCTGGAAACTAAATACATGCGTTGCTTTAGTAAAATAATTAAATGTGTCCATGAGTATTAACAAGCTTCCAATGACATTTGCAAGGAAAAAAAAGGTTGCCATGCTTGCACCTTGTGAACTTCACCACACTCAAATTTCTAGGCATAGTGTGTGATTTCAAAAAGTATGTACCCCTCACCAGTCTGTAAAAGTGCTCAAGTGATATTGATACAAAATTGTGCTCACTCAGAGAAACAATAATCCTAGAGGTCGCAACATGGTTAAAAAATTGTAAAGAAAGAATGATTCTCACTAGTCACTCCGTCTACCTACAATGTCGACCCTTAACAATCGCTTACCTCCGCTTTTTTACGGTCCTCTCTGCCCTTAAAAGTCCAACCGCTGCTCGTCATTACCTAAGTGAAAATTACAAAACCTTTCGATTAAACACTTGGAAAGAGCGGTAAAAGAACCCTCTACCCTGGTTTAAACTACCTAGAGACGGCGCTGAGTCATACCTCTGTTTGAAAAGGGCTCTCCCGAAAATGCTAGTTTCCGACTCTGGGGCGTGTTCTGGTAACCTCGCTGATCGTGACTTCCCTTTAAACACAATAAACAAACTTTAAGTCGAGCCCTCACAAGGAGAGTTCAAGATAAACATCTACCACTTCTACCGCTTAGTTCAGACTACGCTGACCATACCTTTTGTTCAGAATACTGCAGACCGTCAAAACTTCATTCCCTCGTAACCGCCATACTCCGAAAAGCTCTCTGTAACCATTCCTAGGTGCGGCGGCCTTTATCAACACTATCGTTAAACATTAACGATGGACTATTCTATTCCGCGATGCTGGATGCCATCTTAGCACTGTAACCTAAGTATACAAAGCCCCTTAGTTAGGCTGATCCTAGGTGCTTCTGATTGAGTGAAAATTACACCAAATAAAAAAATGTGAAAATAGTAAGTGTTAAAGAAGAGTGTTCAGATCTAACTTCGTGAATTAGGTGCTTGCATGTTGATCATGGTTTGTAAACAATTACAACAACATTCTGAATACTTCCTGGGTTACCTCATGTGACTGCCCACAGGTACACAGGTGGAACATAAATGGCATCTCTTCATCATAAAAAACATGTGAAGTCTACTTTCTCGTTAATCCCCCTCGGTTCTTGTGTTTCTAACCTCTTAATCCAGTAGATCTCTCGTTGAAGGAGGGATCTGGTTAGATCCACTCCTTCATGTGGTTTAACTTGTTCCAACACAGAAAACTGTATCTGGGCTATGTTAAGCTTATTTTCAATCCAATGTTTAGCCAAATTGCTTTTAATATTAAGGTTCCTAATTGTGCTTTTGTGTTCTGATATGCAGATTTTGAGTTTTCTCTCTGTTTTCCCTACATAAAGTTTTCCACATGGACACTTTATGTAGTAAATCAAATTGTTGGAATTGCAATCACAGTCATAATGTAGAGAGATCATTTTCTCCTGTTCGTGGGTGATGTAAACTTGCCCCAATGATTGCGTTGTGGCAATGAACACAGTTCGCGCATCTTTTCATTCCTTTATGAACTGTTTTGTGTTTACTCAAAGATGTCATCAAATGTTCTTTCAAATTTTTTGAGCTAGTGAAGGCAAAGATTGGTTTTTGAGAAAGAATCCCCTGAAAATCTGGTTCATTTAGTAGCAATTCCCAATGCCTGTTTACAATGTTCTTGATCGTCTGGGAGCTTGTAGAAAATGTAGAGACAAATACTTGTCTTTCCATTGTTTTTTGGGGTTTTTGTTTAAGTAGATTTTCTCTGTCACAAGCCAATATGCGACGCTTTGCTTTATCCAGAACTTCAAGTGGATAACCCCTTTCCACATATTTTTGATGTTGGAAATCCAAGTGTTTTTCAAACTCCTCCGTCTCAGAAGATATTCTTTTGATCCTCATAAATTGCGAATATGGCAAGTTGTTTTAAGGTTTTGCGGATGGAAACTTTGCAACAGTAACGAATTGTTGACATCTGTCTCTTTTCGAAATAATTCTGTTTGAATTTTAGATGTCTTCAAGCTGATAACTACATCCAAGAATGATATCTCCTCTCTGCTGATAGTATGAGTGAATTTGATTTGCTTCACACACTCGTTCAATGTCTCAATTTTCCTTTCCAAACATTCTCTGCTTCCAGACCACAAGACAAAAATGTCATCAATAAACCTTCTATATATAATTGCTTGATCTTGCCAATCTTTGTCACTGTAAATAAAGTCAGCCTCAAACTTTGCCATGAATATGTTGGCGTTCGCTGGGGCCCCAGCGAACCCCATCGATGTACCATTTTGTTGAAAAAAAAAACTTTTCGTTCCAGTGAAAATAACTGTGATATAAACAAAAATGAAGAAGTTCCAAAATAAAAACCTTTTCAGCTCTGATGGTAGGTTGGCTTAACAGAGCCCATTCCACAGCTTCCAGACCGGATTTATGGGGGATCGACGTGGACAATGATTTTACGTCTATTGTACACAGAAGCATATTTTCAACTGATGTTATGTCCCTCAGTTTCAATACAAAATCATTGGTATCTTTAATATAAGATGGCCATTGTTGTACGAAAGGCTGTAGAAATTTGTCAATGGTAGTGACGAGCAGCAGTTGGACTTTTAAGGGCAGAGAGGACCGTAAAAAAGCAGAGGTAAGCGATTGTTAAGGATCTACATTGTAGGTAGACGGAGTGACTAGTGAGAATCATTCTTTCTTTACAGTTTTTTAACCATGTTGCGACCTCTAGGAATATTTTTTCTCTGAGTGAGCACGATTTTGTATCAATATCACTTGAGCACTTTTACAGACTGGTGAGGGGTTACACACTTTTTGAAATCACACACTATGCCTAGAAATTTGAGCGTGGTGAAGTTCACAAGGTGCAAGCATGGGAACCTTTTTTTTTCCTTGCAAATGTCATTGAAAGCTTGTTAATACTCATGGAAACATTAAATTTTTTTACTAAAGCAACGCATGTATTTAGTTTCCAGGCCCCTGAGGTAGAGCCGATTCGGGCTCGAAATGCATTTGGGATGGTTCAGGAGCCACCAAGGATATGTGATGAACAATATATTGTAATCATTGAAAGTTCAGAAGAATTGAATTGTTTTGAGAATATCAAAATTGAATATTTCTTGTAATTATTTGTTCGATTTATTTGAAGTTTGCTTTGAACTTATAAATGAACATGTAACAAATACATTTTTTGTGCTGATAATTTGTGTTACATTTTGAACGGTTTAAAATGAGAATGATGTTCTAGTCTAGAACCATGTGAGCAACAGTGCACAGAGGTCAACGGTTGTGTTCTCTTGATTTTTGAAGACTCTCAGACTATGACACTTCTTCACAAATATCTGTCCTCAGGATCCCAACAAGGAAATACCTACATTCAAAGTTAAAAGTACTTTCATGGCACCTGTTTCCCACAAGACTTTTGAGGTACTCACACTTTTGAGGTACTCAATAAAAAGGATATAAAAAAAGTAACTACAGAAGAAAGAACAAAAACCTTAGCCGCGCTGAATACAGCGCACTGAATGCATTGGCAAAGAATCGAGATATAACTTTCCAAAAAGGAGACAAAGGAGGAGGTTTAGTAATCATGGCAACAGATCACTACGAACGGAAAGTCTTCAAACACGTGAATGACACAACCACGTATGGAAACCTAAATACTGACCCAACATCCGAAGTCACGGAGAATCTAAAAGAAATCTTGAATAAAGCAGAGGGATTAAATTGGATTGATTCCACAACAAAAAGGTTTTTACTCAATCTATTTCCAAGAAGACCTAGGATATAGCTTTTACCTAAGATTCACAAAAGCCTCACGGATCCTCCCTTCAGGCCGATCGTTTCAGGATGTGAATCCATATTTGAAAACCCAGGAAGATTCATAGATCATTATCTACAACCGTTTGTTCAGCAATGGACAACTTACATTGAAGATACTACAGACTTTCTTCGCAGTCTAAACAACATTCCAGAACCAGTATCTGAAGATTGGATCCTCTGCACCATAGACTTGGTCGCCTTGTATACCTTAATTCCCCATGCCAGCGGCTTAGAAGCAGTTGAATGGGCCTTGTTGAGTGACGAGAACCGTGATGTACCGAAATGTTTCATTCTCCAACTCCTAGACTTCTGTTTACAGAATAGTTACTTCATCTGGAAGGATACATTTTACATTCAACTCAACAGAACCTTTATGGGGTTTCCGGGAGCACCTGCCCACGCTAACACGTTTATGGCGAAATTTGAAAACAATTTTATCCTAACAGACATCACTTGGAGAGAAGGTTTAATCTTCTTCAGAAGATACATAGATGACATGTTCCTAATCTGGAAAGGGTCTGAACTTTCACTATTGAACAATATACACAGTTTAAATTTGGTTGACCCGAGAATTCAATTCACACACACTATCAGCAGGAAATCATTACCATTTTTGGATGTTCTCATGGAATTAGCAAATGGCATTCTACACACAAGAGTATTCAAGAAATCTACAGATAAAAACAACGCTCTACTGTACAGTAGTTTTCATCCTCCTTCTCTGATCAACAATCTACCGGTATCCCAATTCTTACGAATTTGTCGTATCTCATCAGACTCCAAAACTTGTGAAGAAACTTTCTCACAACAAAAACAAAACTCTTATAGACAATAAAATGGAAAAAGCGAGCATGATGCCTCGCAAAAAACTTTTGGAAAAGACAAAGAGAATGCCAACCAAACGTATGGTGTTCGTTTCAAAATATTCCACAACATCAAGAGACATCAAACAAATTATCATGAAACGTTGGGATCTACTTGAAACTGAAGAGGATTGCCAAAAATTATTCATAGAAAAACCTCTATTTGCATACACCAGAGCACAAAATATTAAGGAAATTCTTTCCAATAAGGGTAGAGTAGAAACCTTCAAACTACCAACTAAACCAGGCACTCACAAGTGCTTTAACTGCATACATTGTAACAACGCAATTTTGGGAGACATACTGTTACATCCCCGAACAGGGACCAAAATCAAATTGAAAAATCGCACCACTTGTGACTCAGAACATGTTGTTTACATCATTAAATGTCCTTGTGGACTTTTATATGTGGGAAAAACCGAAAGGAAAATGAAAACTCGGCTGTCTGAACACAAAAGTAGGATACGCACTGGGAATCTAACTTCCCCCCTTGCGACCCACTGGATTGAACTATGTCACACAATTGTTCAATTGAAATTCCAAATAATTTAACAGGTTACCAAACAACCAGGGACGGACAATTCAAAGAAACTTCTTCAAAGAGAAGTATTCTGGATAAAACAATTACAAACCTTGACCCCGTCAGGACTCAATGATAAACTTGAAATGTCGTGTTTCCTCTAAAGAAGCCATCAGCATGTTTTACATTCACATAAAAACACATTGCACCAAAGGTTTTTCTAAAAGACCAGTGCCAGTGATAGTACACTCAGAAGGGACAACACAGGTGGTTAGCTATTGGTGTTACTGTTTATTTATTGTCATTGCCAACATACTGTTATTAGTTGATTATCAATGCTCTTATAATAATTACTGTGATAAGCATTGGTCAGACTGACTTGTAATCAGAACTTGAAGGTTATTTTGCATTTTGAACAGTAACTTAATACTAATATTTGTCTATTACTGTGCATGTTCACTATTTTTCGTAATTGGACTACAGTCCATGAACAAAATACATTGGGTGATATTGGGACTGGTATTTTAGATTCAGAGAGTCCGTTTTCTTCAAATAGAGTCCGTTTTCTATGAGTACAACTGTGACTCGCCGATCAGCGACGTCCGTGTTCTCCGTTTATGATTCTGAAATATGTACTACGTTTCGAATTTATGAAACGGTTATTTTTTCTATTCGCGTTATCATCTTTCACTTTATCACTTCATTAGAATACAAGAATTTCCTAACGCATACTGGTTGATCATTACACATTTATCTGCACGTATATGCACACTGTGAGTAGGACAGTCTTTCTTCCGTGTTCTTTGTTTGCACCACGTGACTCATCACAAAAGGGATTTGAACGCTACCAGAATCCAAAGTCTATCTGGCGTTCGGTGCCTCGAACAAGACGCGAGCAGAGGAGTTACACTTTACGATTCTGGTAAGAACACCGTTTTGTTCATCTGCAGATTGATTTAAGGCTTTCTCGATTCACTTAAAACTTTTGTTTTTCCCTCAGTTAAGATTAACTGCATGTTGGTACTGAAGCACATGATGTTAATCAACCCGCCGGCCAGTTGTTCATGCTTAAGGTTACCACGAGTTATTAAGTGAGCACTCGTTTCGAGTACAGCACTTCTCCGTTTCTCGGAGAACAAATTTCATTCATTTGTTTCGTTTCCGCATTACAGATTGATCACGGCACCTCTATCGAATTTTCAATTTTCTTACTGCGGAATATTGTATTCTTAATTTTCAGGTGAGCACATTGAGACAGACGGTTGTTCTCTCTTGATAATGCTTGGATGATTAGTCATTTTGTCTTAATTGTTTTTTCCAGTAACCTCGGACTCCTCGATATCTCATTGACTGATCGCTTGTTATTTTTTTGCTACCATCTTCCTTTGGCAAGCACATGAGTACATCAAGACTTCATTACGTTCATATATATTTACGTATATGGTCCGTCAATCTGTGAATCTTACTTTCAGGTCACACCCATATACCACTTGAACATATCGTTGTGACACGTGCAAAGAATTATGATCTAAAGGTATGTTGACGTCAGACCTTGACGCTAAGTTTTACCTTCAGGCATCATCCTATGACCAACATTGTCTCATATTTTTTACAGTTGGCGGCAGCAAACATTCAGACATTTTGCAGTAAGTTTAGAGTCAGCACTATTAGTTTCTCCACTGGGTGATGGTTTTTTCACAAAATATTGAGCATGCTGCTTTGGTCATTCTTGTTGATTACTAACACATGGAAGAAATTGACTTTGTGCAACAAATAAATTTGTTTCCTCTTAATTTTCTCTTTTACAGAAAACCCCTGAAGAAGGGACTTGGTCCCGAAATGCATAGGGTTGGATTGTTGTTATTTTTAAATTGAGGCACTTGTTTATGTTTACATCCGCTTTTATGTATGAAAACAAGCTGCACTTACTATAATCAGATGTATGATTAAGATACCCATGTATCCCCCCCAAAAAATCTCCTTGTTGAAATTAATTTGTATAACGGTTTTCATTAAATTTGAATATATCGCATATGACAATTGTCATGGTTGTTGCGTGTTAGAGTCCTAGTTGCCTGAGAAGGGGCTAGGCCACTTAAATTTTTCAGTTGCATATATGCTCAGTAGGCATAGTTCTAACACTGCACACATATCGAATTAACATACAGATTTATCACTGTAACAGAGTGCGCTTCTCCACCCACTTTCTTTATTGAGTTCCACACATTGGCAGAAATCCACAGAATCTCCCAGAGTTTTCAAGTAACCCTGCAGAATTCAGGGTCGTGAAACTCCATGAGCTCCTCCCACCCGTAGTAATATAGCAATGTTGCCAACATAATATTTACATACACGTAGAGATAATAGCACAGGTCAAAAACATACAACTCTATACACAGATCAGAGCTCCAGTAGCTGGGGTAGATGTTGGGGTAAGCGGGTCACACTGGTCATTCTGCTACTCTTGCATTTTATCAGTGGGTTGCAGGCCTTGTGGTCGTTTCCAGACCTGGAGAGCCTGCCTTGACACAAACATGAACACACACATACTCCAGTGTAATAGTTGCTTTGTGAAGACTGTGGTTGTCTGAATATTTTTGCCAGAGTTGAAGTTGGTTTTTAGCCTGCCCATGGTTGAGGGTGTTCGGTAAAAGAAGAGGAGAGTTTTCTGTCTTTACCTTAACATTAGGTCACAAAGCATTATTACAGTGAAAAGGAGAACTGGCTTTCCCTTCTTCTAATCTGTTTTGCTAAAAGGAAGTGTGATGAGCAAAAAGAAGATATTTATGCAAATGTTTATTTTTTTGATTGTAGTTCATTTTAGTAATGATATAACTTCTCTGCATGTGTCTACATATTCTGAGCTGCAGCATTTCTAATCGACAAATCAAACGGATTCTAATACATTTTTGCAACAAACTACTAGCTGCGTTTTGGAGTGTTCATTTCAGACAACTGACTCTGCTTTAGTCTTTATGTCTCCATCCATGCTATCTCTACCACATGAAAGAGCCAAGGAATTAAGTAGTTAGTGGGTTGAGTGAATGTGTGACCATGTATTATAGGAAGTAAAATATACTATGCTGTAGATTCAAAGGATATTTCAAGTGGCCTCGGAGTGACATGACCTCGCAAAGGAAATATGCCATCAGCCTGATTCTTCTATATGGTTATGGAACTCCTCTGTGACTTGTAATATCCTTCCAATGTACGGCATGGGGTGCTATATCTCATTCATTATTTTCCCTGTTTGACTCTCTCAAATGCTCAGCAACAGTGGTGGCTATATAATAAACGTACCTGTAAATACTGCTAACGCCGCTGCCTCTCGTCCGTTCTCGGTCTCGCGACTGGCAGGAGGAATGGAAGTACCCAGGCCCCCAGACTCTCCCATCTAATCACGACGCTGCATAACAGCAGCGTTGTGATTCGTCCGAGCGGCCTGTTTGGCCACTAAGGCAGTGCCTGGGAGTCTGGGCATGTTCTCCACCCGGCTGTGCAACACAGATAGGTGGAGAACATGCTAAGTGCGCATGACGGTTTGGCCAGCGAGTGCAAACCACTCCTCCTCCATCCGATAGTGGCGAGCCTAGCCCGCCCGCCCCGCTTACCCTAACCTGGCTTTGAGTCCGCACAGAAAAGTCACATCTTAATATTATTAGGATTTTTTTTTGGTGCACTGCTCAAAGAATAGAGGTGCGGCGCTCCTCCACCACTGCTCAGCACACTGTTTTGCAACCACTGTTCATCGGCTTCCCCATGAAGTGCACTGTCAGGGAAATGCAAGCAAAACTTCATTTCTAATTATGCCTCATTTTAGGACCTGGGAAATATGCAGGACACTGCAGTGCAAGTTCCCATCGTTTATAAACCCTGACAGTTTAGTCAATGGGGAATATAAACAGCCTTGGTAACTAAAGGTGAGTTCCTAACAGAAGGAGCTCCCTATGGGCTTTATTAGTATAACTGGTTTTAGAACATTATTATGTGTATTGATCAAACTCTACCAAATAAAATAGCGGGCTAACGGGAAACTTTGGCTTGCTTTAGACAAATATTCACAGCCAGAAAATGAGAGGGAAACTCAGGCCCAAAGTGTTTACAAGCCTGGGAGGGAAGTTTATCTGTTATACTTGCGTTTGATAGCTTTGGTTTTAAATGTTGGGCTTGCAATGACTTCTAAAGAGCAGCCGCCTTATGCAGAGTGCAGCATACTCCTTGGCCAATGGCCTTTCCTCATTCTGCATTACTCTTTGTTTTTCAAGTTGGGACATGCTAAGTATTTATTTAAATCAGACACAACAGGGTATTTAAGGCAACTAATAACCTACCTACATCCATTTTCTATCCAGGACTCTCCTTGTTCCTGCAATCCTACTGGCTACTGGTGGCATGCTGAGCCAGCACGCGTCACAGTGCCTTAGGTATCATAAGTCTAGGAGCTGATCTTGTACCAGGGTCCTAGGATAGGAAGAGATCACTAAACCCCAGAGATGACCATCTCTTACTGCCCAACCAAAAAGAAGCATGTACTTACCTTGCTTGTGTTATGGCCAATGGCAACCCTGCTATGCCCTTAGGTTACATTTGGAGAGTGAGCCTGTGGTGCCAGCATACTGCTGCATAGGAGGTGGTTTAATGATGGAATCGATGGAGAACTCCAGTAGACAGACATCTAGCTCAGTATAGCAACACAGGCCCATGTTCTTTTCCAACTACTCATATATGGAGGTCATCAGATTCCAGCCCAAGCACTGGAAGATGTAACATTACTTAAGAGGTGGTTGAGTCATAGAACAACACAACTCTCATTTGTTTATATAGTAGTTTGTTGGCAAGCTCCACCGCATACTACTGGGGTACTTTTTTAGACAGTCTTACAAGCCTTTCTGGAAAGGCCCCACCCCACACCATCTAAACTGGGAATAAAATCAGTCTCTTCAGTGACTATTCACGTTCAGTTACTAAAAATAAAAAAGTAAATGCATAGGGTACACTTTTATTAACAGGGAGTTGGACGTTTCGGGAGGGAATCACACAGGTGCTTCTGTGGTGTGGTTGGGCACAGCGATGCACCAGAGCCAACTAACTGAATATAATTTTAAAAAACACCGATTCACTGAAAACACAAAGGTTAAAGTGAATTATTAGGTAGGTACCGTAATAAGATCTTAAACTGTGTTAAAAAACAGAAATTCACTAAATTAAACAAAAAAAACAAAGGTTAAAGTGGCCTTATAGTTAGGTATGGTGATAGGATCTTAGCATGCATTCAAAAACCAGAGAAATACACTGAAAAAAACAAAGGTTAAAATGGAATTCACCTGCTAAAATGTACTGAGCTAACTATAATTAGTGTCCCGGCATGCACTGCTTATGACCACAAATATAGCATCACATGTAGAATTATATTATTGATGACATCTCAAATCACACATTTGTTTCCGGCCAGTCATGTGTGAGGTAGCACCATGAGAGTTACTCGGCCCAGGGATGTGCTGGAACACGTTTAGAGTTGTGCAAAAAATGGCCCAACTTTTTTGTAGATGGGCTTGCTATGATAAAAGTGTTACTTTGATTGAAAATCGCAGTTTTGCGGCTGTCATTTTGTGACCAGCAAAATATGCACAGTTCTTTGCTAAAAATCATGATTTTCATTAAAATCATGACTTTTCACTTAAGATAAAATAATGACAAAATGGGAAATAATTTTGCATGAAAAAGGGAAAAATACCTGAAAGCAGCCAGACTGTATGCATAGTTGGGTTGCTGGCCATGCTGGCACCCTGCAATCAGTTGGTTGCAGGGCCTGGTCATAGGCCAGACCCTGCCGCAAGCCCTCATTGTGCAGAGCTGAAGCCCTTTCACAGTGGGTATTATGCACTCAGGGCAAGTTGGGTGCTGGACCTGGGCACATTTTAAGGTTCTACATCCAGCCCCTGCTTTGCACAGCTGAAGGGCAGGTGCAGCATGGGTTGGCAGTCTATGTTGGACTTGTGGTTGGACCTGGCTTAATGTCTTGTGACAAAATCCAGCTGCGCACAGATAAAGGCCACGCAAAGTGGAGATTGGCCCCTCCTGGCAAAATGGGCACAGGGGCTGGCAGCATTACAAGACCATATCAGAGGTTGGTCAACTGTGGTACGTTGAGTGCAGGGCTAAGTGCAGGGCTGACTGCAGGGCTGACTACCGTTGTCTGCTGATGGCGGGTGAGGCGCAGTTGCATACAACCGTTGGTGTGCATGGCAGAAAACAGCCCATGCTGAGTTGGCCCTATGGCCAATGCCCACTGTGCACGACCAAAGACTATGCACCTCAGGGGTTGGCCACTCATGGATGATTGGGTGCTGGAACTGACTGAAAGTCGGGCTCAGCAACCACCCACTACCATGCACAGCTGAAGGCGATGCTCACTGGGGGTAGACCATCCGCAACAATTTGGGCCTGGCTGCTGCTCCCTTCAGCCCTGTTCCAGGATCTCTACATTTTCATATTTACTAAAGCCACTTGACTTCAGTGCATTAACAAATATGCAGAATATGTGCAAATATGTACAACTCTCATTGTGCGATATTCAGCAAGGACCCTGCAGTCCAATGAGGAATCACCATGCATCATACTGCTGAAAGGTGAAGCAGTCTGCTGAATGGTGATTGGCTAATATATTGCAAGGCCAACCCTACTGCCTGTGCTGCTCTTCATACTTGCTCTCCTGTTGGCCAGTGGCCTGTGAACCAAGATACTGTTCTCCACTGTACTGTTCTCCCCTTGCCGGCCTCCTAAACCGGGCACAGCATCAAGGTAGAGGGCAGAGCAGAGGAAAAGAAGGGCGCAGAACAATCCAGGCTAACACAAACTGGGCAAGTGCAGGCTTTTTTTAGGTGTTTGAGGGTTGAGCATAAAGAAGAGAAGGAAATATTAATATTAGGTAGAAGAACAAGATACCCAGGTACTGCAGTGGGCTCTGAGATTTTGGTGCATTGGCACATCCAGCATAAAATGGGCATTTGTTCACTTGAACATTCTCTAGGCTGGTATATATGCCCTCAGACTTCAAACATTCAGCAGCCATTACCAGTTGTAGGCAGGTCTACTGCTAGTAGCAGAGGTAGTTGGTGGTTCCCACAGTGCACATTGCAGCTCCAGCTGGGAAGTGGCCCATCCCAGCATTGGCAGCAAACTTGTTTGCCCCTCACTTATTTTTTGGCTATTTAGACACTCTACGGCAAAGGCACTTTGGACGTTTTACAATGTTTTCAAGATCTGTGTTGGTTTCAATCAACAGTTATAACGTATCCGTTTGATAAATGAAAGTAGCTTCCAGAAGTGGAATGATCACCTATTGAAAAATGAGGCTCTTACATCTGCATTAATCATCTAGCATTAGTAGAGGAAGAATGTTAGATTTACATAAAACACAATCTAGATCTAAAGATCTTTAAGATACACAACAGCCCTTGGTTGTGTAGCTCAAAGGTATTTGTCCCCAGATAAATCACCTTGCAATTACTCATCGAAGTCACACTCTAATGTGTGACCAAGCTACATAACCACCTTTCACAGCACACAGCCTTCTCCATAACTTATGAAAGGAGCATGGGATCAAGCTTATAGATCCTGAGAACAGATTATATCCTGGAGTTAACTCATTTACTACCAGCATCAAAGTATTAAAGGACTGGATCTTTAAAAAGGTGTTAATGTATGTATTGCATACTTACCCTAATTGCTTGAATTGATTAATGCTTTTTGTGGAGGCATAAAATAAACGTATAAGTACAGCCAAAAACTGATGATATCGTAGATTTCCAGACATACACACTCGAGTATAGTCACAACTGCATTTTGTAGTATGTAACGTAGTACTACAGTAAACTACTCAAATGCTACCAAACCTTATTCACAAACCTACAGCCAGAGACCTCTGCCTCTCATTTCTTTTCTGTGCTGAGATGTCTACCATGTAGGCTAAAAACTAGGGAATACCTACTACTAAATGGGAGGGGTTTAGGAAATTTAAGGAGGGGTTTGGGAGGAACATGCTAATACATAACAACACCTTGAAAACAATAAGCCATTGTCATTCACAAACTACATTTTTAAAGTTAGTACAACCCGTAAAGAAGTCAGAATATCTCACATGAACCGCAACCCGGCCTTGAAGAAAGACAAATATCATACAGAAGCAACCACGGTTACCGAAACAAACTCACATAGAAAACAATGGAAGCAGGAATGAAAAGAACATCTCATAGGAACTAATGCGAACAGTTATTCATTATTTGTTTTAAGAAATATAATCATAACTTTATTATAAAAAAGGACGTTAAAAGTTTTTAAAGATTTAAAAACTTAAATTAATTAAACTCAAACCTTTTTAGTTTTTTCTTAATGTTATTGTTTAAATATTGATATTTATAAATGAAATTAATATATTTAAAATACTTTATTATTTAAAACATGTTATATAATGAGTAAACGTGCTACAATTTTGTATTTTATTGTTTTCAGGTTAAAAATGCATATGTTAAATTAATCTACATAAGTATTATTCATTAATTTTTTTTGTCTTTTTTTTAAATAATAAACTCTATTATATTTTCTTTTTTAAGTTCAAGAAAATAAACTCCATTATATATTCTCATACTTTCGAATAGGGAGATCTTCATTCTGCTGGTGAAGTTCCCATCACCAAGCAAAAAGTTACTTGTACTAAAACTCATAAATTCTGTTATAGGGGACTGCGCTCCCTCACCTTGGGGGGCAGGAGGGCGAGAGTGAGACACAGCAGTCTACACCTAGGTGTAAACATCCACTTGGAAATGGTGAACAGCAGAAAAATGAAGTTACACCTTGGAGTAAATATACATGAGTAAATACAAATTGTAACATGAGAGCTATACTCATCCCATTCTGAACTGTTTCAGCTTACTTTGCCAAAGTCCCATGCAATTTTGCATGCAAAGATATTAGACATTTGGAAGGGGCACACTGTTAAGACATGAAACAAGTTCTCATTTGGCGCCTCTTCCTATGTTGACTGCACCGCATACATGTCTGACACATATATCCTAATAAATTTCACTTTAATGTACATTTTCCTTGTAAGGTGATTTAACGTGTTTACCACAGACATAGGGATGCACAAATATTACTAAGCTCTAAGAATATTCTGCTTTTTTAAATCAAAATTTAAAAGAATGAACCTGATTACATGTGGAGAAATTTGTAGTACAGAAAAATTAAGAATGGCACAACTATTATATCAAATGTTCAATCACAGACAAAACTTTTGATCCAGACAGTGGATATGACACCGAAGGAGGAAATTCCTAGGAAATAAAAAAGGTAATATTGTTGCAAACGACTGAGTCAATGAGCTGCTGAATTTAACTTTGGAAAGATTGCTGTACACAATATGAGATTGTTGGAAATGGGATCCCCGGCTGGCCAGGGCTTTCGCCAAAGTCAGTCAGAGACCACCACTCCCAAGTCAGGGCAAGGGAGTTACACGCCAAGATAACCCCTACTCACCCTCTAGGTAACGTGGCGCGAGCAGCAAGGCTAAACTTGGAGGCGATGTAAGTTAAGTATTTGCGCATGCACCCCAGCAACAACAACCAAGGGCCCACCACAAAGGAAACTCCACACAAGGTTATATAAAAAAATAGCCTTTGTATTACACCAAAACACATTAGATAAAACACACACTTTACAATGTGCCATAGGCACGGGCAGAATTTACAGGGGGATATTTACAAGACAGGGCCACCTGGACCACTGTCAGGAATCAGAAGTAGCACTTTCAGAAATAGCACTTAGAAGGTAAAATATAAATGTACTTTAGCACAAATATCAAAATAGTGTACACAACCAGTAATCACTGGTAACAGGACCTCACTAGCACCACCTGTACTAGGGAGAAAACAACCACCTATGTATCACAATACCTGTAGGGGTGTAAGAGGAAAACACATGATGCAATGCATAACATTCATTCAGAGGTGTAAAGGCACATGACGCATAAACAATACATTCAGAGGTGCAAAAACAATAACAATTGCGCCAAACTCACGTAAGTCACCACCTGTGACTGTCCCTAGGCCAACTGGCCTCTCTGGGGCTAGGACGCCCTGTGTCCAATGTCAGGGGGGGGCCTAAACGTAGCAGTTGCCCACAAAGTGCTGGGCAACTGGTGCAATTGAGGTTTGAGCCTTCTAGGGCTCAAGAACAACAAGGGGGCCAATGTGGGAACCTCGCTGGGCTCTCAGAACACTGGTGGGGCGAAAGGAAATGCCCCCTGGAGCCTCCTCTGGGCTCTAAACACACATGGCACCCAAAGAGCCTCACTGGGCTCTAAACACATGGACTGCCCCCTTGAGCCTCGCAGGCTCTGAACACCGGAGGGGGGGGGGGCGCGAGCACCGACAATGTGCCCCGACAAGGTAGAGCCTCTCTGGCTCTAAACAAATGACGGGCCCCTCTGAGCCTCTCAGGGCTCTTTGCCAACAATTGCCCCCTGAGCCCTCCTGGGCTCTCTGCAATGAAAGGCCCCCACTGGTTGGAGCGGCCCCTGGCAACCGGGGCCGCTCTGTGCGCACAGCGGAACTGTCCCGCCCTCGGGGAGAGAGCACTGGGGGGGGGAGGGCACCGGCACGGCAATGTGCCCCGACGCCTCCCCCCTTCTCTGGGCAACACTGCACTCACCTCCTCGGAGGCTGCGGGGACGCTGGCAGTCTCCTCTTCTTGGGCGGCGGGGCTCTCCTCACCGCAAAGGGGCCCCACCTACACCTTTCCGCCGCCTCTCCTCGCTGCTGGGCTCTCCTCTCCGGCGGCGAGGCGGGACTTCCGGTTTCTTCCCCGGGGCCTCGCACGGATTGGCCGGTCGGCCCTTCACTTCCGGGTCACCGCGGGCAGCGCGGCGGCCCGATTCAGGCAGGCAGGCAGGCGGGGGATGAATTTACCGAGGGGTGGCCTCCCTCGAGGTAAATTGTAAATCAAAAACAGCGGCAATGTCCCGGGCAGGGTGGGCACCTGCCAGGGGACTCCACAATCAGCAAAAGCGGCGTGGGCAGCCGCGGAAGGACAACGACAGCGCTCCCAGCGCTCAGCTGATAAGCAAAGCGCTTCTAAGCGCTAGGGCCGCAAATAAAGCGCTTCCAACGCTTCAGGGGTAAGAGAAAGCGCTCTCAAGCGCTAAGGGCCACAAGGAAGCGCTTCCAAGCGCTAGAGGCAAAGTTCAGGCCCCAAAGTCCTTGTAGGCAGGCAGGGGGCAAGGCTGGGCCCAGAGCCAGCTCACTGGGTCTCCAGGCAGGGAGACAGTCCAAGTGGCGGTCCTCTGGCCCAGCAGCAGCAACAACAGCCCCCTCAGGATCCTGGAAGAGAACAACCTCTGTGGGGACACAGCCCCATTTTTATACAGTGCATTCCTTTGTTCAAGGGTGCAGAGTGGGGGCGGAACCAGTCGCAGCTGGTTCTTGAGTACTCTGTTTACCTCAACCACCCTCTCTATTCACTGGCAGGGCTTGGGTCATTAGACACACCACAGGGGGGCGGAGCCAGCATTGTGTGGGGAAAACCCAGCCCATCCAGGACACAGGTACACTCCTCCCACACATTACTCATGCAAATCTCCCACTCACCACCGGGCAGACCCATCCAGACTTCCTGGAGCCTGGCATGCCAGCCAGCTCCAGCCAATCACACGCCAGCACCCTCACAGCACACGTACAGCCATGTCTAGAAATGGCGCTTCCCTACTAGACACATACAAGCCGCACATACCGTTGCGCAGCATTCACTCTCACGAGTTCACACATACCAGACTCAAGCCTGTACACCCCACGCATCAGGAACTACCAGGGACACATACATTCCCCATGCATTCCTATGGGCGGGCAGGCCTAGCTCAGCACATGCACTCAGAGTGCGCACGCATTTTCCACTGGGACACAGTGAAAGTGCGCAGAATCCCAAAAATCACCATTGCCAGGTCACCATTTCACGCAAAAAGTCTAGGGGTGAACCTGCCCTAAGGGCCAAAGTCCAACATAACCCCCTTCCAGCCAAAACGCAGGGGAAACCAATCACCACCGTGATGGACTTTCCTGCTTGGGGCGATAGAACACGGACGCAGGCCCGCAACTGCAGGGACACCCTCCTGTTCTACGCCACGGTGAACCCATGGGATTCCCTCTAAACACACTGTCTGGACCAACTGGGCTACCCCACTGGTACTCCCAAGTTGTCCGCGGCCAGGACCAGGCCCTGGGCCACCCAGGTGCCACTGGTCCATGCCAATTCGCAGAGCGGGGGGTAGTAACCCCTGGCACATAGGAGCCATTTTCCACTCTTCCTGTCTGCAAGACAGGACTAGACTGCCACTGGTACTCCAGCCTAGGGCCTACAACCTCAGGCGGACCAGGAGTCTCAGGGAAGGCTCTCCTCCCCCTACCTCTTCTCCTAGGGTTCCTCCTCCCTCTGCGGGGGGTACCCCTAGAACGCCATTCCAACCCAGGGCTTATCCACTCAGGTTGCACCGGGGTCAGAGGTGGGCTCTCCCACCCTCTGCACCCCCTTCCAGAGGTCTGCCCTCTCCCACCTGGAGAAGTTCCTCTGGAAGAAGAACCGGTCAGGACACTGGTTACAGTCGTCCTACCCTTCAGGTCAGGCTGATCCTGAACCTGGCCTTCCAACCTCTGATCTAAAACCTTCGGTGGAACAATTGCCTGGCACTCCAGGACTTCTGGGGACTCACACACAATCCCCCTGAGGCTAACAAATGTCACATCGGTTGCGTGACTGTCTGTCTGGCGCAGATCTCCCGCCCTCTGTCCACCTGACAGTGCGTGACGATCCCCCAGACCAGAAGTGGTGTCACCATGGTCACTACACGGGAACCTAGCCCAACTGGGTAGTCCCTGACCCACTGGTCCTTCCACTGGGGAACTCCCCCAATCACTCCTCACTCTGGACTCCTGTACCCTCCCTACCGGAGCGATACTGTCAGACTCTAGAACCATAGGAGCTCTGGTTACAGACGCTCCAGGTCCTCTACTCACTAGGAGATCTTCCTCAAGTGGACTAACAGGACAGCCTAGGTCCCCAACCTGGTGTTCCCTACAGAAACCATCCAAGTCCTGCGGCAGGGCTTCGGGCGTCTGGGGAACCTTGGTCTCCCCCTCACTCCTGCTCCACTGAGCCAGGCAGTGAGCCCCTAAACCCTCCTCGCTATCCTGGGACCTAACTGGGCTACACTGAGCCTCTTCCACCACGCTGGGCTGGAAGATCCCTGAACCACTACTTTTGGAATCCCTCACCAATGATTCTGCAGAACCTCTGGCCCTTTCCCAGGGGTCTGCTTCCTCCGCCAGCTCATCAGGATCAGTGCATTCCAAACTCAACAGGTGCTGGCGCAACTCTAGACAACAAACACCAAGGAACTGCTCTCTGAGAACCATGTCGAACAATATGTCCCAATCACATTTCGTGGGCTCCCGTACCCAATCACACAGGGCTACACAACAGTCATCCACAAAATCTTCCCAAGACTGATGAGACGGTTTCCTAAGGTTCCTAAACCTCAACCTATTCTCCTCCTCTGGGGAAACAGGAACCATACTCTGGGAACTGGGACTTTCTACACTGTGATTTAAATAGCTGCCACCACTGGACCCAACCCTCCCTGGGGGATCCAGACACTCAACACTGCGCCCAGGGGATAGTCTACCCTCCAGAGCTACTTTGCCTCTGGTGGCGGCCCTCTCAGCCTCCTCTATCCTGTCCTGCGCTAAGACCCTCTCGGCCTCCAGCTGTTACTTCTTAACCTCCAGCTGTTGCTTTCTAATGCCCAGCTGTGCCATAGCCTGGGCATGCTCCAACCTGAGCCTCTCTAAAGCCAGCTGGTGCTCCCTTTCTCTCCTCCTATCTTCCAGCTCCTCTGGGGACAGGTAAAGGGATGAGGCGCTGCCTCCTACGCTGGACCCAGCAAGGGACTCCCTATCTATGGGGTCTCTACTCTCTACTGGCGTCCAGGGGCTATCATCTTCTTCCTCCTCTTCTGAATCTTCAGGGCTCCCCACAGACCCACCACCCTCCTGGTGTAAAGCCCGGGCCCTTTCCTCACTGCGCTTAAAATCCCACTGACCCTTTTGCCATAGGATCAGGCTGCTCCTAAGTTCGGACTGAGTGTCTGACTCATCCACCCCTATGTCTCTCTCTTCACAGAACCTTACCAACTCTCCCATACTGTATCTAAACAGATCACAGACATCAAAAGCAGGCACCATTCTGGCGGACGTTCTAGTGAAGAGATCACACAGGGAACCTAGGGGTCTGAGCTAACACAGGAGTACACAATTCACAAGGTATTCAGCAAGCTCTCTACCCCAGAGAACTCACACTCACTTGCCTAGTGCCACACACCATTCATCCACACACAACCCCCCCCTCGGACTAGTAAGGCAGTTTCTACCACCCCTGACTTCTCAACCTGACCACACGTGACACAGGTACCAGACTCTGGGCGCGGGGCAGGGGAACAAATGCACTGGACACAATTGCACAATGATACCTTCAGGAGAAGAAAATATGAAACTTCCAAAAAAAACAATCCCCTAAAATGTGGTCATCTAAAATGCAGAGTTTTGTGGTGCAGCCAGCCGCTACTAAGGTACAAGGCAAACACAAATCCTTATCCCACCGCTTGCCGCCAATGTTGGAAATGGGATCCCCGGCTGGCCAGGGCTTTCGCCAAAGTCAGTCAGAGACCACCACTCCCAAGTCAGGGCAAGGGAGTTACACGCCAAGATAACCCCTACTCACCCTCTAGGTAACGTGGCGCGAGCAGCAAGGCTAAACTTGGAGGCGATGTAAGTTAAGTATTTGCGCATGCACCCCAGCAACAACAACCAAGGGCCCACCACAAAGGAAACTCCACACAAGGTTATATAAAAAAATAGGCTTTGTATTACACCAAAACACATTAGATAAAACACACACTTTACAATGTGCCATAGGCACGGGCAGAATTTACAGGGGGATATTTACAAGACAGGGCCACCTGGACCACTGTCAGGAATCAGAAGTAGCACTTTCAGAAATAGCACTTAGAAGGTAAAATATAAATGTACTTTAGCACAAATATCAAAATAGTGTACACAACCAGTAATCACTGGTAACAGGACCTCACTAGCACCACCTGTACTAGGGAGAAAACAACCACCTATGTATCACAATACCTGTAGGGGTGTAAGAGGAAAACACATGATGCAATGCATAACATTCATTCAGAGGTGTAAAGGCACATGACGCATAAACAATACATTCAGAGGTGCAAAAACAATAACAATTGCGCCAAACTCACGTAAGTCACCACCTGTGACTGTCCCTAGGCCAACTGGCCTCTCTGGGGCTAGGACGCCCTGTGTCCAATGTCAGGGGGGGGCCTAAACGTAGCAGTTGCCCACAAAGTGCTGGGCAACTGGTGCAATTGAGGTTTGAGCCTTCTAGGGCTCAAGAACAACAAGGGGGCCAATGTGGGAACCTCGCTGGGCTCTCAGAACACTGGTGGGGCGAAAGGAAATGCCCCCTGGAGCCTCCTCTGGGCTCTAAACACACATGGCACCCAAAGAGCCTCACTGGGCTCTAAACACATGGACTGCCCCCTTGAGCCTCGCAGGCTCTGAACACCGGAGGGGGGGGGGGCGCGAGCACCGACAATGTGCCCCGACAAGGTAGAGCCTCTCTGGCTCTAAACAAATGACGGGCCCCTCTGAGCCTCTCAGGGCTCTTTGCCAACAATTGCCCCCTGAGCCCTCCTGGGCTCTCTGCAATGAAAGGCCCCCACTGGTTGGAGCGGCCCCTGGCAACCGGGGCCGCTCTGTGCGCACAGCGGAACTGTCCCGCCCTCGGGGAGAGAGCACTGGGGGGGGCGGGCACCGGCACGGCAATGTGCCCCGACGCCTCCCCCCTTCTCTGGGCAACACTGCACTCACCTCCTCGGAGGCTGCGGGGACGCTGGCAGTCTCCTCTTCTTGGGCGGCGGGGCTCTCCTCACCGCAAAGGGGCCCCACCTACACCTTTCCGCCGCCTCTCCTCGCTGCTGGGCTCTCCTCTCCGGCGGCGAGGCGGGACTTCCGGTTGCTTCCCCGGGGCCGCGCACGGATTGGCCGGTCGGCCCTTCACTTCCGGGTCACCGCGGGCAGCGCGGCGGCCCGATTCAGGCAGGCAGGCAGGCGGGGGATGAATTTACCGAGGGGTGGCCTCCCTCGAGGTAAATTGTAAATCAAAAACAGCGGCAATGTCCCGGGCAGAGTGGGCACCTGCCAGGGGACTCCACAATCAGCAAAAGCGGCGTGGGCAGCTGCGGAAGGACAACGACAGCGCTCCCAGCGCTCAGCTGATAAGCAAAGCGCTTCTAAGCGCTAGGGCCGCAAATAAAGCGCTTCCAACGCTTCAGGGGTAAGAGAAAGCGCTCTCAAGCGCTAAGGGCCACAAGGAAGCGCTTCCAAGCGCTAGAGGCAAAGTTCAGGCCCCAAAGTCCTTGTAGGCAGGCAGGGGGCAAGGCTGGGCCCAGAGCCAGCTCACTGGGTCTCCAGGCAGGGAGACAGTCCAAGTGGCGGTCCTCTGGCCCAGCAGCAGCAACAACAGCCCCCTCAGGATCCTGGAAGAGAACAACCTCTGTGGGGACACAGCCCCATTTTTATACAGTGCATTCCTTTGTTCAAGGGTGCAGAGTGGGGGCGGAACCAGTCGCAGCTGGTTCTTGAGTACTCTGTTTACCTCAACCACCCTCTCTATTCACTGGCAGGGCTTGGGTCATTAGACACACCACAGGGGGGCGGAGCCAGCATTGTGTGGGGAAAACCCAGCCCATCCAGGACACAGGTACACTCCTCCCACACATTACTCATGCAAATCTCCCACTCACCACCGGGCAGACCCATCCAGACTTCCTGGAGCCTGGCATGCCAGCCAGCTCCAGCCAATCACACGCCAGCACCCTCACAGCACACGTACAGCCATGTCTAGAAATGGCGCTTCCCTACTAGACACATACAAGCCGCACATACCGTTGCGCAGCATTCACTCTCACGAGTTCACACATACCAGACTCAAGCCTGTACACCCCACGCATCAGGAACTACCAGGGACACATACATTCCCCATGCATTCCTATGGGCGGGCAGGCCTAGCTCAGCACATGCACTCAGAGTGCGCACGCATTTTCCACTGGGACACAGTGAAAGTGCGCAGAATCCCAAAAATCACCATTGCCAGGTCACCATTTCACGCAAAAAGTCTAGGGGTGAACCTGCCCTAAGGGCCAAAGTCCAACAGAGATCAAAAACATACTTTTCAAAGTATCTGGAAAATGTTTTAAAATATTACAATTAGGGCCTCGTTTGTGGCATTTTGGCATAGAGCAGCACCTTGCTGCGCTGTCCTACACCAATGTGAAAGGGTAGGAATGCACCGTAGTTGAGCAATACAGTGCTTTCCAGTTCTTTATGCCTGTGCTGGTGCCATTTTGACAGCCTAGCACCAACATAGGCACCCTTGCCCCATGGTGCAAGGCTGCCTCCATAGCAGGTAGGACTGTTTTTGTGTAGAAAGTGGCACCTTCCTGCACAAAAACAATCCTAAGAGGCATTTTCCTCTTTTTTTGTGTGCTTCAGAATACAGCACACATGGAGAGAGGAAAAAACAAGGAGAATTAAAAATATTTCTTCTTGTTACACCTGCTCTAAGAAGGCGTAAGGTTTGGTGCTGCCCCAGGTTTAAGTGATTAGGTAAACCTGGTGCAGCTTCAAAATACATGGGTGCTGCATGGGAAAACCCACCACAACACCCATGAAACGCCTCCCTAGCGCACAGTAAGGAAACACAGCGACTTGCGCTGCTTTGTCTAACTCCATATCTATGAGGCTATGCAAAGCCACTCAAAGCGGTTGAGAGCGTCAGAAAAAGTGATGCTTTGGCGGCACAAGCCTCTCATAAATAATCCCCTTAGACATGGCTTATATAAGAAAAATATAGTACATTTCCAAATTATATCTGTTCAGTATAGTGAAATCCATAAACTGGATCAGTTCCTGTATATATTATATATTAAACGGAACATCTATATTTAAGGAAGTTTTAAGAATATTTGAAAAATTATTTATGTTTTAAATGTAAAATGAGAACATAAGGAATCTCTGGCGTAAGATTTCACAAACTGACATTTGCCCCGGTCTACATGCTGGCTGCATATTCACAAGCGGGACCTGCATGCTGCGTAGGTCTGTGCCAACCGGGCAAGTGCAGCACTACAACAAAAAAGTATTGGGGGCGCTTGGCCAATACTTTGTCATGTAAAATACTGAGTAAGTGCTTAGGGTTAGGTTTTAGGTATAAGCTTAGGGCTAGGCTTGCATTCAATGTTTGGTTTAGGGTAATGTTTTGTCAAAGGCTGGTGTTATGGTTAGGGTTTGACGTCAGAGTGCTATAATTAATCTGAATAATTTTTGGTGCTTTAAAATTGTCTGTTTTTTTTCTAAGCATTAACCCCTTGCATGCTGATGATGGCCCCCAGCCGTCATGTACTACGGCGCTCGTGTGCTGATGACGGCTGGGGGCCGTCATGAACCCGCCCACTTGCGATTCTGCCACACAGGCGCAGAATCGCGGCAGCATGCAAGGGGTTAAACTATGTGGAACGGTATAGAACCACTAGCATCATACATTTGGGTGGGAAAAATAACCACCTGCTGACATCAGCTGGCCCTTGGCCCTCCGAGGAATGCATTGGAATTCTGGATCCAATTTCCAGGGTAATTCCTCACTTTGCTATGAAGTTACACCCAGATATTTGTGTTATGTTTAGCAGCGAAAAGTAATCTCTTGTTGAACCAAAACAGGTTCCTAGAGTTCACACATATCTCATAATTCTAATGGAGCTGGTAGCTATGGAGGCCAGCCTCGACAGAACTAAAAGGTACTTTGTGATGAGGCTGGAGAAAGAAAGGGTAGAGTGGACACATATGCAAGAGCATGGTTTTGTGAAGGTGGGACATGTATGCACCTGGCCACACAATAGAAATTGTGTGCTTACATAGAAAATGATACTAGTCCACATTGGGTGTGCTCGATATGTATTTTTAACCAACCTGCACACACATTTTCTGCATGTAGGTTAGAAAATAAATTGTGTCGGAGGCAGAACTATCTCAGGCTCATGATGGCGGCTTTTTTTAACATTTGAGCAGTGGTCCTATCTCCCCACTGGTTTTGGTAGCCTTAAAACATGGAGAGTCTCTAAAGTTGAGGTGGTTAGAGTGGTGGTGGGTAGGGTGGTGGTGGTTTAAGGGGGTGGTAGGGATGGTGGTTGTGGGGGTGGTGGAGCAGGCTGGTTAGGGTGGTGGTAGGGTGACAGAGGGGTGGTTAGGCTGGTGGTTAGGATCGAGGTGGTTAGGGTGGAGTGGTGGTAGAACTTAGGGTGGAGGTGGTTCGGTGGTAGGGTGTGGTTGTGGTGATAGGATGAGGGTGGTGATGGTTAGGGTGGTGGTGGCTAGGAAAGGCTGTTAGTGGTTGTTTAGGAAGAGTACTGGTGCTTAGGGTATGGCGATGATGGTGGTTAGGGTAAGGTGATGGTGTTTAGGGTGGGGTCGTGGTAGTGATTAGATCGTTGGTGTTGGTTGTAATGGTTAGGGTGGTGGTATGGTGTTAGTGTTGGTAGGATGATGGTGGTGGTGGTAATGGTGGAGGAGGTGTTTAGGGTGGTGGTGGTGGATTGCCTGGTGGTAGTTACCGTGAATGTGGTGATGGTGAAAGTGCTAGTGGTGGTTAGGGTGTGGGTGGTGGTGAAGGTGGCGGATGGACTGATGGTTAGGTGGTGGTTTGGGTGGTGGTGGTCAGAGTAACGGTGGTGGTTTAGTTAAGGTGGTGGAGGTGGTAAGGGTGTTGGTAGTCAGGTGCTAGGGGGTGGTGGTTGTAGGGTGGTGGTGGTTACGGTGCATGTGGTAGTGGTGAAGGTGTTGGTGGTAGTTAGGGAGATGGGGGTAGAGGTGGTTAGGTAGTTGTAGCAATCTGGCTGGTAGAGGTATTTAGGTTAGAGTGGTAGTGATTAGCGTGGTGGTGAGGGTGGTGGTCGAATTGTCGGGAAGGTGGTGTGGTGATAGGGTGAGCCTGATGGTGTTTGTTGAGTGGTGGTGGTTAGGATGATGGTGAAGGTCGTGGTGGTGGTTGGGTGATGGAGGGGGTTGGGTAAGGAGCTGTTGTTTGGGTGGTGCTGGTGGTAAGGTGGTGTCGTTTTAGTAGGGTGGTGGTACGCTGGTGTGGTCAGTGGTAGTTGGGTTGTGGTGGTGGGATGGTGTTAGGGTGGTGGAACACATACTGACAAAAGAGGGGACGGGGAACAAAAAACAAGTAACAAAGACGACAGGGGGAAGAAGAAAGAAAATAAAAGTACCTCAATGCACTGAATGTAGTTTCAAACTGCCAATTCGACTTTGCAATATAACCATGTTACCAAGCATTAAATTCCCCTTTTCTCACAAATAAGTAACCCCTAAGGTATGTCCTAGATAGCCCATAGGGAATGGTGCATTGTAATAAAAGGTTGGAGATGCACTTTTAAGTTTTACATGTCCTGGCAGTGCAAAACTCCTACATTTATTGTTCACTACTGTGAAGCCTACCTGTCCCATAGGATAAAATTGGGTTGCCTTATTACATTTAATATGTGCTAACATTTGATTGGGATACAGTCAACACTTCATGTTTGGTATCTATAAAATTGTTACCAAAATGCAATCAATCTTCAATGGCAGTCAGATTTTAAATTAAATTATAGTGTTGAAAATGCCACTTTTAGAAAGTTGGCATTTTTCTGCCCTTAGCCTTTTGATGTCTGCAGCCTGTCTTAGGTCACATGACTGAGTTTAACTAAAAGTTAGATTTTGTGAATTCCTCCCAAACAGTCCCACAATAGAGGGATAAGGTGTTCCTGAATGGGCCATAGGTTGTCAAGAAGAGGGAGGGGGAAGTTGGGCACAATTCAAATTTGCAACTTTATAGGCTGTACTCTGCCTTTAAACAAAGGGCTTTTCCCTCGCACTTTGTCTCTGCAGCCAGCTTGGAGCCAGGACAGGAGAGTCAGGAAATTCCAAGTACTTTAATGAGAAACCTCTAGAAACTTCTCCCAACTTCAAAGGAGGCACCAGGTATACAAATAGGACCCCAAGATCCACTCTTCAGTTTGCATTCTGAACCTGCTGAAGCACTCTCATAGGACTGCCTGCTATCTGCCCTGCTGTGTACTCAAAGAGATTGCTTCACTGCACCTAGAAGGAATGCTTTGCTCCCTGGTCTCTGCTTGGAACCCTCAGAGGCCAACACTGCTTTTTAAGCCCTGCATCTCCAACTGAACCACAAATTACCTGAGTGAATCCAGTGGCTAGTTTGCTGGCCTCCTGTTCAGAGCCATAGGGCATCTTGAACCCGCACCTGGAACCTGCCTGAGAGAGTCTTGAACCACCAAGTGGTGTCCCACCAGTCCAGGACCCTTTGCTGTGGTGCTATAGGTGCCCAGATAGCCAAAATTCAGAACTTGAGGCTTACAACATTTTGGCTAAAAACTGTTTTGAGTACTGAGGAAAGACCGGGACCAACTTGCACGTCGATCCGCTCAAGGTGCATCGCTGGTTGGACTGACCTTGTCGCTGCTCTCACTATGTTCTTCTCTGCAACAGCAAATCCTGTCCAGTAGTCCTCTGCCAAAGGGGTATCCATGCTCCTGGAACTGTCCTTGGCTACATCATCCCGCCTCGTCCCACTTCAGATTTTTGACTTCCATAAAAGTGACTGAGTCCGAAAGTACAAATGTTCACTGCAACTTCCTCCAGCGGCTCCCCGACAATGACGCTCCCACCTCGGACACCATCTGCAGCTTTGCGCTGCTTACTTTACCTATTCAGAAACTTTTTCTTGAAAATTCTTCCAAGTCTGAAGGTAAGCGCCAACCGAGCCCAATCATCTTCTGGTATCCGACCTGCGGCCCATCACAGCCGGCCACATTTTTAGACATTGACCCGGTCTTGTACGATTAGAGGACCGCAGTTGGAGCTTTGATCTTTTAAGCGCAATGAAACACTAAAAACTTTAAAAGCTCGTAACTCCAGTTCTACTGAATGGATTTTTGCAGTTTTAGTGTCAATTTATTAACATTTACGCTAATTTCTGTGAGACTTTTCTTGTGTGGTGTTCACTTTATTACTGTTTATGTGCAGCATAAATACTTTCCATATTTCCTCTATGTTGAGCCTTACTGCTTTTTGAGCCAAGCTACCCAGGGTTAAGCACAGGTTAATGTAGTGACTTTTTGTGGTTCACCATGCCAGGGACTGTGACTGTTACTTGACCAGGGCTCACGCCTCAGTCAACCAACAGCCCAATTTCTCACAATATATTTATAATAGCAGCCCCCTGTACTCCCCTAGTAGTCAGCTCTGAATGGAGTACTTATTGATGGATGTACCCTGAAACTCTATAGGTGTGCATCCTCCTTTGGTTTTGGGTATGCGTAACCAGTAGACGAAGTGGGCGGGATCGGAAGGGTCACGGCGTGCCCCTACTTCTTTAATTCAATGGGTTTCCGTTCCCCTCATTTTTTTATTATAAACATGCACTGCAGGATTGCAGAAATAGCCAAGGCCTACATATACGGCTTAGCATTTGTGGCTGTTAGAGAAGGGCGGGTGGATGGGACTTTCAGAAAAGGAAAAGGACTCCGTCTTTTCCTACTTGCCCAGAGAAGACAAGGACAGTATCCATTTCTGCTCTGACGCTGGCTGCTGCCCCCTCTCTCTTTCTTACTCTTATTCCCACTCTTTCTGTCTAGCTCCACCTTTTCTAACTGAAAACCGTGACTTCGAGAAACGGTTCTCACCCTCTCTTTCCTCCTTTCATTTATTTGTTCCCCTGTGATATGGGTCCAAAAAATAAAAACTCTTTTGCTGGAAATGTTGTCTTTTTCTGACTTTTTTCTTTTCCAAAGTGCATCCTCTGGAATAAAAGGTTCAAAATATGAAAAGTAAATAACTAAATAAAGCATGACAGAGTGGTCGCAAAGCGGCCAGATTGATTTTATTCACGCCCAAACACATTAGCGCCACTTTATAGAGTTTGCCAGTGAAGCGCTACTTTTCTTTTCTTGTTTTTCTTTGAACAGCATTGTTTTCCCCAGGTGGGGTAGTGCACCAATCCTGGAGGTACTACAATGCCTGATTGACGGGTGGATTGGAAAACAAAATGTGTACTGCGGCTCTGTTTTCATGGACGTGGTCTTTTTAAACCATACTGCCTACATTTTGTAAGGATATAAGCAATGGACATTGAAATGGGTCCCTTCCAGACATTGCAGTCATGCCCTTAACGTTTCAGGCTAAAGCTCTCACTGATTTCTGAATTGTGAGTGTAAAAGCGTTAAGGTAACCATGTTCTTCCTGCTTACATTCCACACGCTTTACTTAATCTTGCATTCCCTATGAGTATTTGCTTTTTCCAGGATGTTATTTTTTTTTTAGGCAGCATATTGCTCTTGTCTAGTGCGTAATTTGAATTGAGTTTCATCCAGGTGTTTATAGACGGGCACAACTGGGTCGTAGCTGAAGGCAGTACAAGCTTCTCACAGTGGGGCAGTATGGTGTTCAGTAGGGGAGAATATGGGGCACTATGGTCAGAACTGCCGAATTTGGAACTGGGGAACCAGGTTTAGCCTTCATGACCAGTCCCACTCTCCTGAAGGACCACATTCTCATGGAAGTGCATAAGAGGTCACAGTACAATCTCTTCGCCCCGACCTCAGAAGCAATGAAGTGTAAGTTCACATGAGGTCGCACACTGCTCGTCCCATCAGCGTGTGACCCCGGAGCATGATGGTTGATGTAGTCAGGTATCAGCGGGTGCGCTTTTACCCGGGTCTTGAATCTTCAAGGTATTCACTTGGTGTGCTTGCCATCCCTGGACACGTGTTTTGCGTTCATTAACGCTCATCAGCAGGGATTAGGCGTGTGCACGGGGTTGCTGCATGGGCTGCCGAAAGTGTTCATAGGTCCAGATACCTTTTAAGGCGCGCAGATGCGTTATCTCGAGGTCGTCACCTCACACCGGCTCAAGGGAGCCTGTATAAATAGTAAGTTCACATGAGGTCGCAAACTGCTCGTCCCATCAGCGTGTGACCCCGGAGCATGATGGTTGATGTAGTCAGGTATCAGCGGGTGCGCTTTTACCCGGGTCTTGAATCTTCAAGGTATTCACTTGGTGTGCTTGCCATCCCTGGACACGTGTTTTGCGTTCATTAACGCTCATCAGCAGGGATTAGGCGTGTGCACGGGGTTGCTGCATGGGCTGCCGAAAGTGTTCATAGGTCCAGATACCTTTTAAGGCGCGCAGATGCGTTATCTCGAGGTCGTCACCTCACACCGGCTCAAGGGAGCCTGTATAAATAGTAAGTTCACATGAGGTCGCACACTGCTCGTCCCATCAGCGTGTGACCCCGGAGCATGATGGTTGATGTAGTCAAGTATCAGCGGGTGCGCTTTTACCCGGGTCTTGAATCTTCAAGGTATTCACTTGGTGTGCTTGCCATCCCTGGACACGTGTTTCGCGTTCATTAACGCTCATCAGCAGGGATTAGGCGTGTGCACGGGGTTGCTGCATGGGCTGCCGAAAGTGTTCATAGGTCCAGATACCTTTTAAGGCGCGCAGATGCGTTATCTCGAGGTCGTCACCTCACACCGGCTCAAGGGAGCCTGTATAAATAGTAAGTTCACATGAGGTCGCACACTGCTCGTCCCATCAGCATGTGACCCCGGAGCATGATGGTTGATGTAGTCAGGTATCAGCGGGTGCGCTTTTACCCGGGTCTTGAATCTTCAAGGTATTCACTTGGTGTGCTTGCCATCCCTGGACACGTGTTTCGCGTTCATTAACGCTCATCAGCAGGGATTAGGCGTGTGCACGGGGTTGCTGCATCGGCTGCCGAAAGTGTTCATAGGTCCAGATACCTTTTAAGGCGCGCAGATGCGTTATCTCGAGGTCGTCACCTCACACCGGCTCAAGGGAGCCTGTATAAATAGTAAGTTCACATGACGTCGCACACTGCTCGTCCCATCAGCGTGTGACCCCGGAGCATGATGGTTGATATCAGCAGGTGCGCTTTTACCCGGGTCTTGAATCTTCAAGGTATTCACTTGGTGTGCTTGCCATCCCTGGACACGTGTTTCGCGTTCATTAACGCTCATCAGCAGGGATTAGGCGTGTGCACGGGGTTGCTGCATGGGCTGCCGAAAGTGTTCATAGGTCCAGATACCTTTTAAGGCGCGCAGATGCGTTATCTCGAGGTCGTCACCTCACACCGGCTCAAGGGAGCTTGTATAAATAGTAAGTTCACATGAGGTCGCACACTGCTCGTCCCATCAGCGTGTGACCCCGGAGCATGATGGTTGATGTAGTCAGGTATCAGCGGGTGCGCTTTTACCCGGGTCTTGAATCTTCAAGGTTTTCACTTGGTGTGCTTGCCATCCCTGGACACGTGTTTCGCGTTCATTAACGCTCATCAGCAGGGATTAGGCGTGTGCACGGGGTTGCTGCATGGGCTGCCGAAAGTGTTCATAGGTCCAGATACCTTTTAAGGCGCGCAGATGCGTTATCTCGAGGTCGTCACCTCACACCGGCTCAAGGGAGCCTGTATAAATAGTAAGTTCACATGACGTCGCACACTGCTCGTCCCATCAGCGTGTGACCCCGGAGCATGATGGTTGATATCAGCAGGTGCGCTTTTACCCGGGTCTTGAATCTTCAAGGTATTCACTTGGTGTGCTTGCCATCCCTGGACACGTGTTTCGCGTTCATTAACGCTCATCAGCAGGGATTAGGCGTGTGCACGGGGTTGCTGCATGGGCTGCCGAAAGTGTTCATAGGTCCAGATACCTTTTAAGGCGCGCAGATGCGTTATCTCGAGGTCGTCACCTCACACCGGCTCAAGGGAGCTTGTATAAATAGTAAGTTCACATGAGGTCGCACACTGCTCGTCCCATCAGCGTGTGACCCCGGAGCATGATGGTTGATGTAGTCAGGTATCAGCGGGTGCGCTTTTACCCGGGTCTTGAATCTTCAAGGTATTCACTTGGTGTGCTTGCCATCCCTGGACACGTGTTTCGCGTTCATTAACGCTCATCAGCAGGGATTAGGCGTGTGCACGGGGTTGCTGCATGGGCTGCCGAAAGTGTTCATAGGTCCAGATACCTTTTAAGGCGCGCAGATGCGTTATCTCGAGTTCGTCACCTCACACCGGCTCAAGGGAGCCTGTATAAATAGTAAGTTCACATGAGGTCGCACACTGCTCGTCCCATCAGCGTGTGACCCCGGAGCATGATGGTTGATGTAGTCAGGTATCAGCGGGTGCGCTTTTACCCGGGTCTTGAATCTTCAAGGTATTCACTTGGTGTGCTTGCCATCCCTGGACACGTGTTTCGCGTTCATTAACGCTCATCAGCAGGGATTAGGCGTGTGCACGGGGTTGCTGCATGGGCTGCCGAAAGTGTTCATAGGTCCAGATACCTTTTAAGGCGCGCAGATGCGTTATCTCGAGGTCGTCACCTCACACGGGCTCAAGGGAGCCTGTATAAATAGTACGTTCACATGAGGTCGCACACTGCTCGTCCCATCAGCGTGTGACCCCGGAGCATGATGGTTGATGTAGTCAGGTATCAGGGGGTGCGCTTTTACCCGGGTCTTGAATCTTCAAGGTATTCACTTGGTGTGCTTGCCATCCCTGGACACGTGTTTCGCGTTCATTAACGCTCATCAGCAGGGATTAGGCGTGTGCACGGGGTTGCTGCATGGGCTGCCGAAAGTGTTCATAGGTCCAGATACCTTTTAAGGCGCGCAGATGCGTTATCTCGAGGTCATCACCTCACACCGGCTCAAGGGAGCCTGTATAAATAGTAAGTTCACATGAGGTCGCACACTGCTCGTCCCATCAGCATGTGACCCCGGAGCATGATGGTTGATGTAGTCAGGTATCAGCGGGTGCGCTTTTACCCGGGTCTTGAATCTTCAAGGTATTCACTTGGTGTGCTTGCCATCCCTGGACACGTGTTTCGCGTTCATTAACGCTCATCAGCAGGGATTAGGCGTGTGCACGGGGTTGCTGCACGGGCTGCCGAAAGTGTTCATAGGTCCAGATACCTTTTAAGGCGCGCAGATACGTTATCTCGAGGTCGTCACCTCACACTGGCTCAAGGGAGCCTGTATAAATAGTAAGTTCACATGAGGTCGCACACTGCTCGTCCCATCAGCGTGTGACCCCGGAGCATGATGGTTGATGTAGTCAGGTATCAGCGGGTGCGCTTTTACCCGGGTCTTGAATCTTCAAGGTATTCACTTGGTGTGCTTGCCATCCCTGGACAAGTGTTTCGCGTTCATTAACGCTCATCAGCAGGGATTAGGCGTGTGCACGGGGTTCCTGCATGGGCTGCCGAAAGTGTTCATAGGTCCAGATACCTTTTAAGGCGCGCAGATGCGTTATCTCGAGGTCGTCACCTCACACCGGCTCAAGGGAGCCTGTATAAATAGTAAGTTCACATGAGGTCGCACACTGCTCGTCCCATTAGCGTGTGACCCGGAGCATGATGGTTGATGTAGTCAGGTATCAGCGGGTGCGCTTTTACCCGGGTCTTGAATCTTCAAGGTAGTCACTTGGTGTGCTTGCCATCCCTGGACACGTGTTTCGCGTTCATTAACGCTCATCAGCAGGGATTAGGCGTGTGCACGGGGTTGCTGCATGGGCTGCCGAAAGTGTTCATAGGTCCAGATACCTTTTAAGGCGCGCAGATGCGTTATCTCGAGGTCGTCACCTCACACCGGCTCAAGGGAGCCTGTATAAATAGTAAGTTCACATGAGGTCGCACACTGCTCGTCCCATCAGCGTGTGACCCCGGAGCATGATGGTTGATGTAGTCAGGTATCAGCGGGTGCGCTTTTAACCGGGTCTTGAATCTTCAAGGTATTCACTTGGTGTGCTTGCCATCCCTGGACACGTGTTTCGCGTTCATTAACGCTCATCAGCAGGGATTAGGCTTGTGCACGGGGTTGCTGCATGGGCTGCCGAAAGTGTTCATAGGTCCAGATACCTTTTAAGGCGCGCAGATGCGTTATCTCGAGGTCGTCACCTCACACCGGCTCAAGGGAGCCTGTATAAATAGTACGTTCACATGAGGTCGCACACTGCTCGTCCCATCAGCGTGTGACCCCGGAGCATGATGGTTGATGTAGTCAGGTATCAGCGGGTGCGCTTTTACCCGGGTCTTGAATCTTCAAGGTATTCACTTGGTGTGCTTGCCATCCCTGGACACGTGTTTCGCGTTCATTAATGCTCATCAGCAGGGATTAGGCGTGTGCACGGGGTTGCTGCATGGGCTGCCGAAAGTGTTCATAGGTCCAGATACCTTTTAAGGTGCGCAGATGCGTTATCTCGAGGTCAACACCTCACACCGGCTCAAGGGAGCCTGTATAAATAGTAAGTTCACATGAGGTCGCACACTGCTCGTCCCATCAGCGTGTGACCCCGGAGCATGATGGTTGATGTAGTCAGGTATCAGCGGGTGCGCTTTAACCCGGGTCTTGAATCTTCAAGGTATTCACTTGGTGTGCTTGCCATCCCTGGACACGTGTTTCGCGTTCATTAACGCTCATCAGCAGGGATTAGGCGTGTGCACGGGGTTCCTGCATGGGCTGCCGAAAGTGTTCATAGGTCCAGATACCTTTTAAGGCGCGCAGATGCGTTATCTCGAGGTCGTCACCTCACACCGGCTCAAGGGAGCCTGTATAAATAGTAAGTTCACATGAGGTCGCACACTGCTCGTCCCATTAGCGTGTGACCCGGAGCATGATGGTTGATGTAGTCAGGTATCAGCGGGTGCGCTTTTACCCGGGTCTTGAATCTTCAAGGTATTCACTTGGTGTGCTTGCCATCCCTGGACACGTGTTTCGCGTTCATTAACGCTCATCAGCAGGGATTAGGCTTGTGCATGGGGTTGCTGCATGGGCTGCCGAAAGTGTTCATAGGTCCAGATACCTTTTAAGGCGCGCAGATGCGTTATCTCGAGGTCGTCACCTCACACCGGCTCAAGGGAGCCTGTATAAATAGTACGTTCACATGAGGTCGCACACTGCTCGTCCCATCAGCGTGTGACCCCGGAGCATGATGGTTGATGTAGTCAGGTATCAGCGGGTGCGCTTTTACCCGGGTCTTGAATCTTCAAGGTATTCACTTGGTGTGCTTGCCATCCCTGGACACGTGTTTCGCGTTCATTAATGCTCATCAGCAGGGATTAGGCGTGTGCACGGGGTTGCTGCATGGGCTGCCGAAAGTGTTCATAGGTCCAGATACCTTTTAAGGTGAGCAGATGCGTTATCTCGAGGTAAACACCTCACACCGGCTCAAGGGAGCCTGTATAAATAGTAAGTTCACATGAGGTCGCACACTGCTCGTCCCATCAGCGTGTGACCCCGGAGCATGATGGTTGATGTAGTCAGGTATCAGCGGGTGCGCTTTTACCCGGGTCTTGAATCTTCAAGGTATTCACTTGGTGTGCTTGCCATCCCTGGACACGTGTTTCGCGTGCATTAACGCTCATCAGCAGGGATTAGGCGTGTGCACAGGGTTGCTGCACGGGCTGCCGAAAGTGTTCATAGGTCCAGATACCTTTTAAGGCGCGCAGATGCGTTATCTCGAGGTCGTCACCTCACACCGGCTCAAGGGAGCCTGTATAAATAGTAAGTTCACATGAGGTCGCACACTGCTCGTCCCATCAGCGTGTGACCCCGGAGCATGATGGTTGATGTAGTCAGGTATCAGCGGGTGCGCTTTTACCCGGGTCTTGAATCTTCAAGGTATTCACTTGGTGTGCTTGCCATCCCTGGACACGTGTTTCGCGTTCATTAACGCTCATCAGCAGGGATTAGGCGTGTGCACGGGGTTGCTGCATGGGCTGCCGAAAGTGTTCATAGGTCCAGATACCTTTTAAGGCGCGCAGATGCGTTATCTCGAGGTCGTCACCTCACACCGGCTCAAGGGAGCCTGTATAAATAGTAAGTTCACATGAGGTCGCACACTGCTCGTCCCATTAGCGTGTGACCCGGAGCATGATGGTTGATGTAGTCAGGTATCAGCGGGTGCGCTTTTACCCGGGTCTTGAATCTTCAAGGTAGTCACGTGGTGTGCTTGCCATCCCTGGACACGTGTTTCGCGTTCATTAACGCTCATCAGCAGGGATTAGGCGTGTGCACGGGGTTGCTGCATGGGCTGCCGAAAGTGTTCATAGGTCCAGATACCTTTTAAGGCGCGCAGATGCGTTATCTCGAGGTCGTCACCTCACACCGGCTCAAGGGAGCCTGTATAAATAGTAAGTTCACATGAGGTCGCACACTGCTCGTCCCATTAGCGTGTGACCCGGAGCATGATGGTTGATGTAGTCAGGTATCAGCGGGTGCGCTTTTACCCGGGTCTTGAATCTTCAAGGTAGTCACTTGGTGTGCTTGCCATCCCTGGACACGTGTTTCGCGTTCATTAACGCTCATCAGCAGGGATTAGGCGTGTGCACGGGGTTGCTGCATGGGCTGCCGAAAGTGTTCATAGGTCCAGATACCTTTTAAGGCGCGCAGATGCGTTATCTCGAGGTCGTCACCTCACACCGGCTCAAGGGAGCCTGTATAAATAGTAAGTTCACATGAGGTCGCACACTGCTCGTTCCATCAGCGTGTGACCCCGGAGCATGATGGTTGATGTAGTCAGGTATCAGCGGGTGCGCTTTTACCCGGGTCTTGAATCTTCAAGGTATTCACTTGGTGTGCTTGCCATCCCTGGACACGTGTTTAGCGTTCATTAACGCTCATCAGCAGGGATTAGGCGTGTGCACGGGGTTGCTGCATGGGCTGCCGAAAGTGTTCATAGGTCCAGATACCTTTTAAGGCGCGCAGATGCGTTATCTCGAGGTCGTCACCTCACACCGGCTCAAGGGAGCCTGTATAAATAGTAAGTTCACATGAGGTCGCACACTGCTCGTCCCATCAGCGTGTGACCCCGGAGAATGATGGTTGATGTAGTCAGGTATCAGCGGGTGCGCTTTTACCCGGGTCTTGAATCTTCAAGGTATTCACTTGGTGTGCTTGCCATCCCTGGACACGTGTTTCGCGTTCATTAACGCTCATCAGCAGGGATAAGGCGTGTGCACGGGGTTGCTGCATGGGCTGCCGAAAGTGTTCATAGGTCCAGATACCTTTTAAGGCGCGCAGATTCGTTATCTCGAGGTCGTCACCTCACACCGGCTCAAGGGAGCCTGTATAAATAGTACGTTCACATGAGGTCGCACACTGCTCGTCCCATCAGCGTGTGACCCCGGAGCATGATGGTTGATGTAGTCAGGTATCAGCGGGTGCGCTTTTACCCGGGTCTTGAATCTTCAAGGTATTCACTTGGTGTGCTTGCCATCCCTGGACACGTGTTTCGCGTTCATTAACGCTCATCAGCAGGGATTAGGCGTGTGCACGGGGTTGCTGCATGGGCTGCCGAAAGTGTTCATAGGTCCAGATACCTTTTAAGGCGCGCAGATGCGTTATCTCGAGGTCATCACCTCACACCGGCTCAAGGGAGCCTGTATAAATAGTAAGTTCACATGAGGTCGCACACTGCTCGTCCCATCAGCGTGTGACCCCGGAGCATGATGGTTGATGTAGTCAGGTATCAGCGGGTGCGCTTTTACCCGGGTCTTGAATCTTCAAGGTATTCACTTGGTGTGCTTGCCATCCCTGGACACGTGTTTCGCGTTCATTAACGCTCATCAGCAGGGATTAGGCGTGTGCACGGGGTTGCTGCACGGGCTGCCGAAAGTGTTCATAGGTCCAGATACCTTTTAAGGCGCGCAGATGCGTTATCTCGAGGTCGTCACCTCACACCGGCTCAAGGGAGCCTGTATAAATAGTAAGTTCACATGAGGTCGCACACTGCTCGTCCCATCAGCGTGTGACCCCGGAGCATGATGGTTGATGTAGTCAGGTATCAGCGGGTGCGCTTTTACCCGGGTCTTGAATCTTCAAGGTATTCACTTGGTGTGCTTGCCATCCCTGGACACGTGTTTCGCGTTCATTAACGCTCATCAGCAGGGATTAGGCGTGTGCACGGGGTTGCTGCACGGGCTGCCGAAAGTGTTCATAGGTCCAGATACCTTTTAAGGCGCGCAGATACGTTATCTCGAGGTCGTCACCTCACACTGGCTCAAGGGAGCCTGTATAAATAGTAAGTTCACATGAGGTCGCACACTGCTCGTCCCATCAGCGTGTGACCCCGGAGCATGATGGTTGATGTAGTCAGGTATCAGCGGGTGCGCTTTTACCCGGGTCTTGAATCTTCAAGGTATTCACTTGGTGTGCTTGCCATCCCTGGACAAGTGTTTCGCGTTCATTAACGCTCATCAGCAGGGATTAGGTGTGTGCACGGGGTTCCTGCATGGGCTGCCGAAAGTGTTCATAGGTCCAGATACCTTTTAAGGCGCGCAGATGCGTTATCTCGAGGTCGTCACCTCACACCGGCTCAAGGGAGCCTGTATAAATAGTAAGTTCACATGAGGTCGCACACTGCTCGTCCCATTAGCGTGTGACCCGGAGCATGATGGTTGATGTAGTCAGGTATCAGCGGGTGCGCTTTTACCCGGGTCTTGAATCTTCAAGGTAGTCACTTGGTGTGCTTGCCATCCCTGGACACGTGTTTCGCGTTCATTAACGCTCATCAGCAGGGATTAGGCGTGTGCACGGGGTTGCTGCATGGGCTGCCGAAAGTGTTCATAGGTCCAGATACCTTTTAAGGCGCGCAGATGCGTTATCTCGAGGTCGTCACCTCACACCGGCTCAAGGGAGCCTGTATAAATAGTAAGTTCACATGAGGTCGCACACTGCTCGTCCCATCAGCGTGTGACCCCGGAGCATGATGGTTGATGTAGTCAGGTATCAGCGGGTGCGCTTTTAACCGGGTCTTGAATCTTCAAGGTATTCACTTGGTGTGCTTGCCATCCCTGGACACGTGTTTCGCGTTCATTAACGCTCATCAGCAGGGATTAGGCTTGTGCACGGGGTTGCTGCATGGGCTGCCGAAAGTGTTCATAGGTCCAGATACCTTTTAAGGCGCGCAGATGCGTTATCTCGAGGTCGTCACCTCACACCGGCTCAAGGGAGCCTGTATAAATAGTACGTTCACATGAGGTCGCACACTGCTCGTCCCATCAGCGTGTGACCCCCGAGCATGATGGTGATGTAGTCAGGTATCAGCGGGTGCGCTTTTACCCGGGTCTTGAATCTTCAAGGTATTCACTTGGTGTGCTTGCCATCCCTGGACACGTGTTTCGCGTTCATTAATGCTCATCAGCAGGGATTAGGCGTGTGCACGGGGTTGCTGCATGGGCTGCCGAAAGTGTTCATAGGTCCAGATACCTTTTAAGGTGCGCAGATGCGTTATCTCGAGGTCAACACCTCACACCGGCTCAAGGGAGCCTGTATAAATAGTAAGTTCACATGAGGTCGCACACTGCTCGTCCCATCAGCGTGTGACCCCGGAGCATGATGGTTGATGTAGTCAGGTATCAGCGGGTGCGCTTTAACCCGGGTCTTGAATCTTCAAGGTATTCACTTGGTGTGCTTGCCATCCCTGGACACGTGTTTCGCGTTCATTAACGCTCATCAGCAGGGATTAGGCGTGTGCACGGGGTTCCTGCATGGGCTGCCGAAAGTGTTCATAGGTCCAGATACCTTTTAAGGCGCGCAGATGCGTTATCTCGAGGTCGTCACCTCACACCGGCTCAAGGGAGCCTGTATAAATAGTAAGTTCACATGAGGTCGCACACTGCTCGTCCCATTAGCGTGTGACCCGGAGCATGATGGTTGATGTAGTCAGGTATCAGCGGGTGCGCTTTTACCCGGGTCTTGAATCTTCAAGGTATTCAATTGGTGTGCTTGCCATCCCTGGACACGTGTTTCGCGTTCATTAACGCTCATCAGCAGGGATTAGGCTTGTGCATGGGGTTGCTGCATGGGCTGCCGAAAGTGTTCATAGGTCCAGATACCTTTTAAGGCGCGCAGATGCGTTATCTCGAGGTCGTCACCTCACACCGGCTCAAGGGAGCCTGTATAAATAGTACGTTCACATGAGGTCGCACACTGCTCGTCCCATCAGCGTGTGACCCCGGAGCATGATGGTTGATGTAGTCAGGTATCAGCGGGTGCGCTTTTACCCGGGTCTTGAATCTTCAAGGTATTCACTTGGTGTGCTTGCCATCCCTGGACACGTGTTTCGCGTTCATTAATGCTCATCAGCAGGGATTAGGCGTGTGCACGGGGTTGCTGCATGGGCTGCCGAAAGTGTTCATAGGTCCAGATACCTTTTAAGGTGCGCAGATGCGTTATCTCGAGGTCAACACCTCACACCGGCTCAAGGGAGCCTGTATAAATAGTAAGTTCACATGAGGTCGCACACTGCTCGTCCCATCAGCGTGTGACCCCGGAGCATGATGGTTGATGTAGTCAGGTATCAGCGGGTGCGCTTTTACCCGGGTCTTGAATCTTCAAGGTATTCACTTGGTGTGCTTGCCATCCCTGGACACGTGTTTCGCGTTCATTAACGCTCATCAGCAGGGATTAGGCGTGTGCACGGGGTTGCTGCACGGGCTGCCGAAAGTGTTCATAGGTCCAGATACCTTTTAAGGCGCGCAGATGCGTTATCTCGAGGTCGTCACCTCACACCGGCTCAAGGGAGCCTGTATAAATAGTAAGTTCACAGGAGGTCGCACACTGCTCGTCCCATCAGCGTGTGACCCCGGAGCATGATGGTTGATGTAGTCAGGTATCAGCGGGTGCGCTTTTACCCGGGTCTTGAATCTTCAAGGTATTCACTTGGTGTGCTTGCCATCCCTGGACACGTGTTTTGCGTTCATTAACGCTCATCAGCAGGGATTAGGCGTGTGCACGGGGTTGCTGCATGGGCTGCCGAAAGTGTTCATAGGTCCAGATACCTTTTAAGGCGCGCAGATGCGTTATCTCGAGGTCGTCACCTCACACCGGCTCAAGGGAGCCTGTATAAATAGTAAGTTCACATGAGGTCGCACACTGCTCGTCCCATTAGCGTGTGACCCGGAGCATGATGGTTGATGTAATCAGGTATCAGCGGGTGCGCTTTTACCCGGGTCTTGAATCTTCAAGGTAGTCACGTGGTGTGCTTGCCATCCCTGGACACGTGTTTCGCGTTCATTAACGCTCATCAGCAGGGATTAGGCGTGTGCACGGGGTTGCTGCATGGGCTGCCGAAAGTGTTCATAGGTCCAGATACCTTTTAAGGCGCGCAGATGCGTTATCTCGAGGTCGTCACCTCACACCGGCTCAAGGGAGCCTGTATAAATAGTAAGTTCACATGAGGTCGCACACTGCTCGTCCCATTAGCGTGTGACCCGGAGCATGATGGTTGATGTAGTCAGGTATCAGCGGGTGCGCTTTTACCCGGGTCTTGAATCTTCAAGGTAGTCACTTGGTGTGCTTGCCATCCCTGGACACGTGTTTCGCGTTCATTAACGCTCATCAGCAGGGATTAGGCGTGTGCACGGGGTTGCTGCATGGGCTGCCGAAAGTGTTCATAGGTCCAGATACCTTTTAAGGCGCGCAGATGCGTTATCTCGAGGTCATCACCTCACACCGGCTCAAGGGAGCCTGTATAAATAGTAAGTTCACATGAGGTCGCACACTGCTCGTCCCATCAGCGTGTGACCCCGGAGCATGATGGTTGATGTAGTCAGGTATCAGCGGGTGCGCTTTTACCCGGGTCTTAAATCTTCAAGGTATTCACTTGGTGTGCTTGCCATCCCTGGACACGTGTTTCGCGTTCATTAACGCTCATCAGCAGGGATTAGGCGTGTGCACGGGGTTGCTGCACGGGCTGCCGAAAGTGTTCATAGGTCCAGATACCTTTTAAGGCGCGCAGATGCGTTATCTCGAGGTCGTCACCTCACACCGGCTCAAGGGAGCCTGTATAAATAGTAAGATCACATGAGGTCGCACACTGCTCGTCCCATCAGCGTGTGACCCCGGAGCATGATGGTTGATGTAGTCAGGTATCAGCGGGTGCGCTTTTACCCGGGTCTTGAATCTTCAAGGTATTCACTTGGTGTGCTTGCCATCCCATGACAAGTGTTTCGCGTTCATTAACGCTCATCAGCAGGGATTAGGCGTGTGCACGGGGTTCCTGCATGGGCTGCCGAAAGTGTTCATAGGTCCAGATACCTTTTAAGGCGCGCAGATGCGTTATCTCGAGGTCGTCACCTCACACCGGCTCAAGGGAGCCTGTATAAATAGTAAGTTCACATGAGGTCGCACACTGCTCGTCCCATTAGCGTGTGACCCGGAGCATGATGGTTGATGTAGTCAGGTATCAGCGGGTGCGCTTTTACACGGGTCTTGAATCTTCAAGGTAGTCACTTGGTGTGCTTGCCATCCCTGGACACGTGTTTCGCGTTCATTAACGCTCATCAGCAGGGATTAGGCGTGTGCACGGGGTTGCTGCATGGGCTGCCGAAAGTGTTCATAGGTCCAGATACCTTTTAAGGTGCGCAGATGCGTTATCTCGAGGTCGTCACCTCACACCGGCTCAAGGGAGCCTGTATAAATAGTAAGTTCACATGAGGTCGCACACTGCTCGTTCCATCAGCGTGTAACCCCGGAGCATGATGGTTGATGTAGTCAGGTATCAGCGGGTGCGCTTTTACCCGGGTCTTGAATCTTCAAGGTATTCACTTGGTGTGCTTGCCATCCCTGGACACGTGTTTCGCGTTCATTAACGCTCATCAGCAGGGATTAGGCGTGTGCACGGGGTTGCTGCATGGGCTGCCGAAAGTGTTCATAGGTCCAGATACCTTTTAAGGCGCGCAGATGCGTTATCTCGAGGTCGTCACCTCACACCGGCTCAAGGGAGCCTGTATAAATAGTACGTTCACATGAGGTCGCACACTGCTCGTCCCATCAGCGTGTGACCCCGGAGCATGATGGTTGATGTAGTCAGGTATCAGCGGGTGCGCTTTTACCCGGGTCTTGAATCTTCAAGGTATTCACTTGGTGTGCTTGCCATCCCTGGACACGTGTTTCGCGTTCATTAATGCTCATCAGCAGGGATTAGGCGTGTGCACGGGGTTGCTGCATGGGCTGCCGAAAGTGTTCATAGGTCCAGATACCTTTTAAGGTGCGCAGATGCGTTATCTCGAGGTCAACACCTCACACCGGCTCAAGGGAGCCTGTATAAATAGTAAGTTCACATGAGGTCGCACACTGCTCGTCCCATCAGCGTGTGACCCCGGAGCATGATGGTTGATGTAGTCAGGTATCAGCGGGTGCGCTTTTACCCGGGTCTTGAATCTTCAAGGTATTCACTTGGTGTGCTTGCCATCCCATGACAAGTGTTTCGCGTTCATTAATGCTCATCAGCAGGGATTAGGCGTGTGCACGGGGTTGCTGCATGGGCTGCCGAAAGTGTTCATAGGTCCAGATACCTTTTAAGGCGCGCAGATGCGTTATCTCGAGGTCGTCACCTCACACCGGCTCAAGGGAGCCTGTATAAATAGTAAGTTCACATGAGGTCGCACACTGCTCGTCCCATTAGCGTGTGACCCGGAGCATGATGGTTGATGTAGTCAGGTATCAGCGGGTGCGCTTTTACCCGGGTCTTGAATCTTCAAGGTAGTCACTTGGTGTGCTTGCCATCCCTGGACACGTGTTTCGCGTTCATTAACGCTCATCAGCAGGGATTAGGCGTGTGCAAGGGGTTGCTGCATGGGCTGCCGAAAGTGTTCATAGGTCCAGATACCTTTTAAGGTGCGCAGATGCGTTATCTCGAGGACGTCACCTCACACCGGCTCAAGGGAGCCTGTATAAATAGTAAGTTCACATGAGGTCGCACACTGCTCGTTCCATCAGCGTGTGACCCCGGAGCATGATGGTTGATGTAGTCAGGTATCAGCGGGTGCGCTTTTACCCGGGTCTTGAATCTTCAAGGTATTCACTTGGTGTGCTTGCCATCCCTGGACACGTGTTTCGCGTTCATTAACGCTCATCAGCAGGGATTAGGCGTGTGCGCGGGGTTGCTGCATGGGCTGCCGAAAGTGTTCATAGGTCCAGATACCTTTTAAGGCGCGCAGATGCGTTATCTCGAGGTCGTCACCTCACACCGGCTCAAGGGAGCCTGTATAAATAGTACGTTCACATGAGGTCGCACACTGCTCGTCCCATCAGCGTGTGACCCCGGAGCATGATGGTTGATGTAGTCAGGTATCAGCGGGTGCGCTTTTACCCGGGTCTTGAATCTTCAAGGTATTCACTTGGTGTGCTTGCCATCCCTGGACACGTGTTTCGCGTTCATTAATGCTCATCAGCAGGGATTAGGCGTGTGCACGGGGTTGCTGCATGGGCTGCCGAAAGTGTTCATAGGTCCAGATACCTTTTAAGGTGCGCAGATGCGTTATCTCGAGGTCAACACCTCACACCGGCTCAAGGGAGCCTGTATAAATAGTAAGTTCACATGAGGTCGCACACTGCTCGTCCCATCAGCGTGTGACCCCGGAGCATGATGGTTGATGTAGTCAGGTATCAGCGGGTGCGCTTTTACCCGGGTCTTGAATCTTCAAGGTATTCACTTGGTGTGCTTGCCATCCCTGGACACGTGTTTCGCGTTCATTAACGCTCATCAGCAGGGATTAGGCGTGTGCACGGGGTTGCTGCACGGGCTGCCGAAAGTGTTCATAGGTCCAGATACCTTTTAAGGCGCGCAGATGCGTTATCTCGAGGTCGTCACCTCACACCGGCTCAAGGGAGCCTGTATAAATAGTAAGTTCACATGAGGTCGCACACTGCTCGTCCCATCAGCGTGTGACCCCGGAGCATGATGGTTGATGTAGTCAGGTATCAGCGGGTGCGCTTTTACCCGGGTCTTGAATCTTCAAGGTATTCACTTGGTGTGCTTGCCATCCCTGGACACGTGTTTCGTGTTCATTAACGCTCATCAGCAGGGATTAGGCGTGTGCACGGGGTTGCTGCATGGGCTGCCGAAAGTGTTCATAGGTCCAGATACCTTTTAAGGCGCGCAGATGCGTTATCTCGAGGTCGTCACCTCACACCGGCTCAAGGGAGCCTGTATAAATAGTAAGTTCACATGAGGTCGCACACTGCTCGTCCAATTAGCGTGTGACCCGGAGCATGATGGTTGATGTAGTCAGGTATCAGCGGGTGCGCTTTTACCCGGGTCTTGAATCTTCAAGGTAGTCACGTGGTGTGCTTGCCATCCCTGGACACGTGTTTCGCGTTCATTAACGCTCATCAGCAGGGATTAGGCGTGTGCACGGGGTTGCTGCATGGGCTGCCGAAATTGTTCATAGGTCCAGATACCTTTTAAGGCGCGCAGATGCGTTATCTCGAGGTCGTCACCTCACACCGGCTCAAGGGAGCCTGTATAAATAGTAAGTTCACATGAGGTCGCACACTGCTCGTCCCATTAGCGTGTGACCCGGAGCATGATGGTTGATGTAGTCAGGTATCAGCGGGTGCGCTTTTACCCGGGTCTTGAATCTTCAAGGTAGTCACTTGGTGGGCTTGCCATCCCTGGACACGTGTTTCGCGTTCATTAACGCTCATCAGCAGGGATTAGGCGTGTGCACGGGGTTGCTGCATGGGCTGCCGAAAGTGTTCATAGGTCCAGATACCTTTTAAGGCGCGCAGATGCGTTATCTCGAGGTCGTCACCTCACACCGGCTCAAGGGAGCCTGTATAAATAGTAAGTTCACATGAGGTCGCACACTGCTCGTTCCATCAGCGTGTGACCCCGGAGCATGATGGTTGATGTAGTCAGGTATCAGCGGGTGCGCTTTTACCCGGGTCTTGAATCTTCAAGGTATTCACTTGGTGTGCTTGCCATCCCTGGACACGTGTTTAGCGTTCATTAACGCTCATCAGCAGGGATTAGGCGTGTGCACGGGGTTGCTGCATGGGCTGCCGAAAGTGTTCATAGGTCCAGATACCTTTTAAGGCGCGCAGATGCGTTATCTCGAGGTCGTCACCTCACACCGGCTCAAGGGAGCCTGTATAAATAGTAAGTTCACATGAGGTCGCACACTGCTCGTCCCATCAGCGTGTGACCCCGGAGCATGATGGTTGATGTAGTCAGGTATCAGCGGGTGCGCTTTTACCCGGGTCTTGAATCTTCAAGGTATTCACTTGGTGTGCTTGCCATCCCTGGACACGTGTTTCGCGTTCATTAACGCTCATCAGCAGGGATTAGGCGTGTGCACGGGGTTGCTGCATGGGCTGCCGAAAGTGTTCATAGGTCCAGATACCTTTTAAGGCGCGCAGATGCGTTATCTCGAGGTCGTCACCTCACACCGGCTCAAGGGAGCCTGTATAAATAGTACGTTCACATGAGGTCGCACACTGCTCGTCCCATCAGCGTGTGACCCCGGAGCATGATGGTTGATGTAGTCAGGTATCAGCGGGTGCGCTTTTACCCGGGTCTTGAATCTTCAAGGTATTCACTTGGTGTGCTTGCCATCCCTGGACACGTGTTTCGCGTGCATTAACGCTCATCAGCAGGGATTAGGCGTGTGCACAGGGTTGCTGCACGGGCTGCCGAAAGTGTTCATAGGTCCAGATACCTTTTAAGGCGCGCAGATGCGTTATCTCGAGGTCGTCACCTCACACCGGCTCAAGGGAGCCTGTATAAATAGTAAGTTCACATGAGGTCGCACACTGCTCGTCCCATCAGCGTGTGACCCCGGAGCATGATGGTTGATGTAGTCAGGTATCAGCGGGTGCGCTTTTACCCGGGTCTTGAATCTTCAAGGTATTCACTTGGTGTGCTTGCCATCCCTGGACACGTGTTTCGCGTTCATTAACGCTCATCAGCAGGGATTAGGCGTGTGCACGGGGTTGCTGCATGGGCTGCCGAAAGTGTTCATAGGTCCAGATACCTTTTAAGGCGCGCAGATGCGTTATCTCGAGGTCGTCACCTCACACCGGCTCAAGGGAGCCTGTATAAATAGTAAGTTCACATGAGGTCGCACACTGCTCGTCCCATTAGCGTGTGACCCGGAGCATGATGGTTGATGTAGTCAGGTATCAGCGGGTGCGCTTTTACCCGGGTCTTGAATCTTCAAGGTAGTCACGTGGTGTGCTTGCCATCCCTGGACACGTGTTTCGCGTTCATTAACGCTCATCAGCAGGGATTAGGCGTGTGCACGGGGTTGCTGCATGGGCTGCCGAAAGTGTTCATAGGTCCAGATACCTTTTAAGGCGCGCAGATGCGTTATCTCGAGGTCGTCACCTCACACCGGCTCAAGGGAGCCTGTATAAATAGTAAGTTCACATGAGGTCGCACACTGCTCGTCCCATTAGCGTGTGACCCGGAGCATGATGGTTGATGTAGTCAGGTATCAGCGGGTGCGCTTTTACCCGGGTCTTGAATCTTCAAGGTAGTCACTTGGTGTGCTTGCCATCCCTGGACACGTGTTTCGCGTTCATTAACGCTCATCAGCAGGGATTAGGCGTGTGCACGGGGTTGCTGCATGGGCTGCCGAAAGTGTTCATAGGTCCAGATACCTTTTAAGGCGCGCAGATGCGTTATCTCGAGGTCGTCACCTCACACCGGCTCAAGGGAGCCTGTATAAATAGTAAGTTCACATGAGGTCGCACACTGCTCGTTCCATCAGCGTGTGACCCCGGAGCATGATGGTTGATGTAGTCAGGTATCAGCGGGTGCGCTTTTACCCGGGTCTTGAATCTTCAAGGTATTCACTTGGTGTGCTTGCCATCCCTGGACACGTGTTTAGCGTTCATTAACGCTCATCAGCAGGGATTAGGCGTGTGCACGGGGTTGCTGCATGGGCTGCCGAAAGTGTTCATAGGTCCAGATACCTTTTAAGGCGCGCAGATGCGTTATCTCGAGGTCGTCACCTCACACCGGCTCAAGGGAGCCTGTATAAATAGTAAGTTCACATGAGGTCGCACACTGCTCGTCCCATCAGCGTGTGACCCCGGAGCATGATGGTTGATGTAGTCAGGTATCAGCGGGTGCGCTTTTACCCGGGTCTTGAATCTTCAAGGTATTCACTTGGTGTGCTTGCCATCCCTGGACACGTGTTTCGCGTTCATTAACGCTCATCAGCAGGGATAAGGCGTGTGCACGGGGTTGCTGCATGGGCTGCCGAAAGTGTTCATAGGTCCAGATACCTTTTAAGGCGCGCAGATTCGTTATCTCGAGGTCGTCACCTCACACCGGCTCAAGGGAGCCTGTATAAATAGTACGTTCACATGAGGTCGCACACTGCTCGTCCCATCAGCGTGTGACCCCGGAGCATGATGGTTGATGTAGTCAGGTATCAGCGGGTGCGCTTTTACCCGGGTCTTGAATCTTCAAGGTATTCACTTGGTGTGCTTGCCATCCCTGGACACGTGTTTCGCGTTCATTAACGCTCATCAGCAGGGATTAGGCGTGTGCACGGGGTTGCTGCATGGGCTGCCGAAAGTGTTCATAGGTCCAGATACCTTTTAAGGCGCGCAGATGCGTTATCTCGAGGTCATCACCTCACACCGGCTCAAGGGAGCCTGTATAAATAGTAAGTTCACATGAGGTCGCACACTGCTCGTCCCATCAGCGTGTGACCCCGGAGCATGATGGTTGATGTAGTCAGGTATCAGCGGGTGCGCTTTTACCCGGGTCTTGAATCTTCAAGGTATTCACTTGGTGTGCTTGCCATCCCTGGACACGTGTTTCGCGTTCATTAACGCTCATCAGCAGGGATTAGGCGTGTGCACGGGGTTGCTGCACGGGCTGCCGAAAGTGTTCATAGGTCCAGATACCTTTTAAGGCGCGCAGATGCGTTATCTCGAGGTCGTCACCTCACACCGGCTCAAGGGAGCCTGTATAAATAGTAAGTTCACATGAGGTCGCACACTGCTCGTCCCATCAGCGTGTGACCCCGGAGCATGATGGTTGATGTAGTCAGGTATCAGCGGGTGCGCTTTTACCCGGGTCTTGAATCTTCAAGGTATTCACTTGGTGTGCTTGCCATCCCTGGACACGTGTTTCGCGTTCATTAACGCTCATCAGCAGGGATTAGGCGTGTGCACGGGGTTGCTGCACGGGCTGCCGAAAGTGTTCATAGGTCCAGATACCTTTTAAGGCGCGCAGATACGTTATCTCGAGGTCGTCACCTCACACTGGCTCAAGGGAGCCTGTATAAATAGTAAGTTCACATGAGGTCGCACACTGCTCGTCCCATCAGCGTGTGACCCCGGAGCATGATGGTTGATGTAGTCAGGTATCAGCGGGTGCGCTTTTACCCGGGTCTTGAATCTTCAAGGTATTCACTTGGTGTGCTTGCCATCCCTGGACAAGTGTTTTGCGTTCATTAACGCTCATCAGCAGGGATTAGGTGTGTGCACGGGGTTCCTGCATGGGCTGCCGAAAGTGTTCATAGGTCCAGATACCTTTTAAGGCGCGCAGATGCGTTATCTCGAGGTCGTCACCTCACACCGGCTCAAGGGAGCCTGTATAAATAGTAAGTTCACATGAGGTCGCACACTGCTCGTCCCATTAGCGTGTGACCCGGAGCATGATGGTTGATGTAGTCAGGTATCAGCGGGTGCGCTTTTACCCGGGTCTTGAATCTTCAAGGTAGTCACTTGGTGTGCTTGCCATCCCTGGACACGTGTTTCGCGTTCATTAACGCTCATCAGCAGGGATTAGGCGTGTGCACGGGGTTGCTGCATGGGCTGCCGAAAGTGTTCATAGGTCCAGATACCTTTTAAGGCGCGCAGATGCGTTATCTCGAGGTCGTCACCTCACACCGGCTCAAGGGAGCCTGTATAAATAGTAAGTTCACATGAGGTCGCACACTGCTCGTCCCATCAGCGTGTGACCCCGGAGCATGATGGTTGATGTAGTCAGGTATCAGCGGGTGCGCTTTTAACCGGGTCTTGAATCTTCAAGGTATTCACTTGGTGTGCTTGCCATCCCTGGACACGTGTTTCGCGTTCATTAACGCTCATCAGCAGGGATTAGGCTTGTGCACGGGGTTGCTGCATGGGCTGCCGAAAGTGTTCATAGGTCCAGATACCTTTTAAGGCGCGCAGATGCGTTATCTCGAGGTCGTCACCTCACACCGGCTCAAGGGAGCCTGTATAAATAGTACGTTCACATGAGGTCGCACACTGCTCGTCCCATCAGCGTGTGACCCCCGAGCATGATGGTTGATGTAGTCAGGTATCAGCGGGTGCGCTTTTACCCGGGTCTTGAATCTTCAAGGTATTCACTTGGTGTGCTTGCCATCCCTGGACACGTGTTTCGCGTTCATTAATGCTCATCAGCAGGGATTAGGCGTGTGCACGGGGTTGCTGCATGGGCTGCCGAAAGTGTTCATAGGTCCAGATACCTTTTAAGGTGCGCAGATGCGTTATCTCGAGGTCAACACCTCACACCGGCTCAAGGGAGCCTGTATAAATAGTAAGTTCACATGAGGTCGCACACTGCTCGTCCCATCAGCGTGTGACCCCGGAGCATGATGGTTGATGTAGTCAGGTATCAGCGGGTGCGCTTTAACCCGGGTCTTGAATCTTCAAGGTATTCACTTGGTGTGCTTGCCATCCCTGGACACGTGTTTCGCGTTCATTAACGCTCATCAGCAGGGATTAGGCGTGTGCACGGGGTTCCTGCATGGGCTGCCGAAAGTGTTCATAGGTCCAGATACCTTTTAAGGCGCGCAGATGCGTTATCTCGAGGTCGTCACCTCACACCGGCTCAAGGGAGCCTGTATAAATAGTAAGTTCACATGAGGTCGCACACTGCTCGTCCCATTAGCGTGTGACCCGGAGCATGATGGTTGATGTAGTCAGGTATCAGCGGGTGCGCTTTTACCCGGGTCTTGAATCTTCAAGGTATTCACTTGGTGTGCTTGCCATCCCTGGACACGTGTTTCGCGTTCATTAACGCTCATCAGCAGGGATTAGGCTTGTGCATGGGGTTGCTGCATGGGCTGCCGAAAGTGTTCATAGGTCCAGATACCTTTTAAGGCGCGCAGATGCGTTATCTCGAGGTCGTCACCTCACACCGGCTCAAGGGAGCCTGTATAAATAGTACGTTCACATGAGGTCGCACACTGCTCGTCCCATCAGCGTGTGACCCCGGAGCATGATGGTTGATGTAGTCAGGTATCAGCGGGTGCGCTTTTACCCGGGTCTTGAATCTTCAAGGTATTCACTTGGTGTGCTTGCCATCCCTGGACACGTGTTTCGCGTTCATTAATGCTCATCAGCAGGGATTAGGCGTGTGCACGGGGTTGCTGCATGGGCTGCCGAAAGTGTTCATAGGTCCAGATACCTTTTAAGGTGCGCAGATGCGTTATCTCGAGGTCAACACCTCACACCGGCTCAAGGGAGCCTGTATAAATAGTAAGTTCACATGAGGTCGCACACTGCTCGTCCCATCAGCGTGTGACCCCGGAGCATGATGGTTGATGTAGTCAGGTATCAGCGGGTGCGCTTTTACCCGGGTCTTGAATCTTCAAGGTATTCACTTGGTGTGCTTGCCATCCCTGGACACGTGTTTCGCGTTCATTAACGCTCATCAGCAGGGATTAGGCGTGTGCACGGGGTTGCTGCACGGGCTGCCGAAAGTGTTCATAGGTCCAGATACCTTTTAAGGCGCGCAGATGCGTTATCTCGAGGTCGTCACCTCACACCGGCTCAAGGGAGCCTGTATAAATAGTAAGTTCACAGGAGGTCGCACACTGCTCGTCCCATCAGCGTGTGACCCCGGAGCATGATGGTTGATGTAGTCAGGTATCAGCGGGTGCGCTTTTACCCGGGTCTTGAATCTTCAAGGTATTCACTTGGTGTGCTTGCCATCCCTGGACACGTGTTTTGCGTTCATTAACGCTCATCAGCAGGGATTAGGCGTGTGCACGGGGTTGCTGCATGGGCTGCCGAAAGTGTTCATAGGTCCAGATACCTTTTAAGGCGCGCAGATGCGTTATCTCGAGGTCGTCACCTCACACCGGCTCAAGGGAGCCTGTATAAATAGTAAGTTCACATGAGGTCGCACACTGCTCGTCCCATTAGCGTGTGACCCGGAGCATGATGGTTGATGTAGTCAGGTATCAGCGGGTGCGCTTTTACCCGGGTCTTGAATCTTCAAGGTAGTCACGTGGTGTGCTTGCCATCCCTGGACACGTGTTTCGCGTTCATTAACGCTCATCAGCAGGGATTAGGCGTGTGCACGGGGTTGCTGCATGGGCTGCCGAAAGTGTTCATAGGTCCAGATACCTTTTAAGGCGCGCAGATGCGTTATCTCGAGGTCGTCACCTCACACCGGCTCAAGGGAGCCTGTATAAATAGTAAGTTCACATGAGGTCGCACACTGCTCGTCCCATTAGCGTGTGACCCGGAGCATGATGGTTGATGTAGTCAGGTATCAGCGGGTGCGCTTTTACCCGGGTCTTGAATCTTCAAGGTAGTCACTTGGTGTGCTTGCCATCCCTGGACACGTGTTTCGCGTTCATTAACGCTCATCAGCAGGGATTAGGCGTGTGCACGGGGTTGCTGCATGGGCTGCCGAAAGTGTTCATAGGTCCAGATACCTTTTAAGGCGCGCAGATGCGTTATCTCGAGGTCGTCACCTCACACCGGCTCAAGGGAGCCTGTATAAATAGTAAGTTCACATGAGGTCGCACACTGCTCGTTCCATCAGCGTGTGACCCCGGAGCATGATGGTTGATGTAGTCAGGTATCAGCGGGTGCGCTTTTACCCGGATCTTGAATCTTCAAGGTATTCACTTGGTGTGCTTGCCATCCCTGGACACGTGTTTAGCGTTCATTAACGCTCATCAGCAGGGATTAGGCGTGTGCACGGGGTTGCTGCATGGGCTGCCGAAAGTGTTCATAGGTCCAGATACCTTTTAAGGCGCGCAGATGCGTTATCTCGAGGTCGTCACCTCACACCGGCTCAAGGGAGCCTGTATAAATAGTAAGTTCACATGAGGTCGCACACTGCTCGTCCCATCAGCGTGTGACCCCGGAGCATGATGGTTGATGTAGTCAGGTATCAGCGGGTGCGCTTTTACCCGGGTCTTGAATCTTCAAGGTATTCACTTGGTGTGCTTGCCATCCCTGGACACGTGTTTCGCGTTCATTAACGCTCATCAGCAGGGATAAGGCGTGTGCACGGGGTTGCTGCATGGGCTGCCGAAAGTGTTCATAGGTCCAGATACCTTTTAAGGCGCGCAGATTCGTTATCTCGAGGTCGTCACCTCACACCGGCTCAAGGGAGCCTGTATAAATAGTACGTTCACATGAGGTCGCACACTGCTCGTCCCATCAGCGTGTGACCCCGGAGCATGATGGTTGATGTAGTCAGGTATCAGCGGGTGCGCTTTTACCCGGGTCTTGAATCTTCAAGGTATTCACTTGGTGTGCTTGCCATCCCTGGACACGTGTTTCGCGTTCATTAACGCTCATCAGCAGGGATTAGGCGTGTGCACGGGGTTGCTGCATGGGCTGCCGAAAGTGTTCATAGGTCCAGATACCTTTTAAGGCGCGCAGATGCGTTATCTCGAGGTCATCACCTCACACCGGCTCAAGGGAGCCTGTATAAATAGTAAGTTCACATGAGGTCGCACACTGCTCGTCCCATCAGCGTGTGACCCCGGAGCATGATGGTTGATGTAGTCAGGTATCAGCGGGTGCGCTTTTACCCGGGTCTTGAATCTTCAAGGTATTCACTTGGTGTGCTTGCCATCCCTGGACACGTGTTTCGCGTTCATTAACGCTCATCAGCAGGGATTAGGCGTGTGCACGGGGTTGCTGCACGGGCTGCCGAAAGTGTTCATAGGTCCAGATACCTTTTAAGGCGCGCAGATGCGTTATCTCGAGGTCGTCACCTCACACCGGCTCAAGGGAGCCTGTATAAATAGTAAGTTCACATGAGGTCGCACACTGCTCGTCCCATCAGCGTGTGACCCCGGAGCATGATGGTTGATGTAGTCAGGTATCAGCGGGTGCGCTTTCACCCGGGTCTTGAATCTTCAAGGTATTCACTTGGTGTGCTTGCCATCCCATGACAAGTGTTTCGCGTTCATTAACGCTCATCAGCAGGGATTAGGCGTGTGCACGGGGTTCCTGCATGGGCTGCCGAAAGTGTTCATAGGTCCAGATACCTTTTAAGGCGCGCAGATGCGTTATCTCGAGGTCGTCACCTCACACCGGCTCAAGGGAGCCTGTATAAATAGTAAGTTCACATGAGGTCGCACACTGCTCGTCCCATTAGCGTGTGACCCGGAGCATGATGGTTGATGTAGTCAGGTATCAGCGGGTGCGCTTTTACCCGGGTCTTGAATCTTCAAGGTAGTCACTTGGTGTGCTTGCCATCCCTGGACACGTGTTTCGCGTTCATTAACGCTCATCAGCAGGGATTAGGCGTGTGCACGGGGTTGCTGCATGGGCTGCCGAAAGTGTTCATAGGTCCAGATACCTTTTAAGGTGCGCAGATGCGTTATCTCGAGGTCGTCACCTCACACCGGCTCAAGGGAGCCTGTATAAATAGTAAGTTCACATGAGGTCGCACACTGCTCGTTCCATCAGCGTGTAACCCCGGAGCATGATGGTTGATGTAGTCAGGTATCAGCGGGTGCGCTTTTACCCGGGTCTTGAATCTTCAAGGTATTCACTTGGTGTGCTTGCCATCCCTGGACACGTGTTTCGCGTTCATTAATGCTCATCAGCAGGGATTAGGCGTGTGCACGGGGTTGCTGCATGGGCTGCCGAAAGTGTTCATAGGTCCAGATACCTTTTAAGGTGCGCAGATGCGTTATCTCGAGGTCAACACCTCACACCGGCTCAAGGGAGCCTGTATAAATAGTAAGTTCACATGAGGTCGCACACTGCTCGTCCCATCAGCGTGTGACCCCGGAGCATGATGGTTGATGTAGTCAGGTATCAGCGGGTGCGCTTTTACCCGGGTCTTGAATCTTCAAGGTATTCACTTGGTGTGCTTGCCATCCCATGACAAGTGTTTCGCGTTCATTAATGCTCATCAGCAGGGATTAGGCGTGTGCACGGGGTTGCTGCATGGGCTGCCGAAAGTGTTCATAGGTCCAGATACCTTTTAAGGCGCGCAGATGCGTTATCTCGAGGTCGTCACCTCACACCGGCTCAAGGGAGCCTGTATAAATAGTAAGTTCACATGAGGTCGCACACTGCTCGTCCCATTAGCGTGTGACCCGGAGCATGATGGTTGATGTAGTCAGGTATCAGCGGGTGCGCTTTTACCCGGGTCTTGAATCTTCAAGGTAGTCACTTGGTGTGCTTGCCATCCCTGGACACGTGTTTCGCGTTCATTAACGCTCATCAGCAGGGATTAGGCGTGTGCACGGGGTTGCTGCATGGGCTGCCGAAAGTGTTCATAGGTCCAGATACCTTTTAAGGTGCGCAGATGCGTTATCTCGAGGACGTCACCTCACACCGGCTCAAGGGAGCCTGTATAAATAGTAAGTTCACATGAGGTCGCACACTGCTCGTTCCATCAGCGTGTGACCCCGGAGCATAATGGTTGATGTAGTCAGGTATCAGCGGGTGCGCTTTTACCCGGGTCTTGAATCTTCAAGGTATTCACTTGGTGTGCTTGCCATCCCTGGACACGTGTTTCGCGTTCATTAACGCTCATCAGCAGGGATTAGGCGTGTGCGCGGGGTTGCTGCATGGGCTGCCGAAAGTGTTCATAGGTCCAGATACCTTTTAAGGCGCGCAGATGCGTTATCTCGAGGTCGTCACCTCACACCGGCTCAAGGGAGCCTGTATAAATAGTACGTTCACATGAGGTCGCACACTGCTCGTCCCATCAGCGTGTGACCCCGGAGCATGATGGTTGATGTAGTCAGGTATCAGCGGGTGCGCTTTTACCCGGGTCTTGAATCTTCAAGGTATTCACTTGGTGTGCTTGCCATCCCTGGACACGTGTTTCGCGTTCATTAATGCTCATCAGCAGGGATTAGGCGTGTGCACGGGGTTGCTGCATGGGCTGCCGAAAGTGTTCATAGGTCCAGATACCTTTTAAGGTGCGCAGATGCGTTATCTCGAGGTCAACACCTCACACCGGCTCAAGGGAGCCTGTATAAATAGTAAGTTCACATGAGGTCGCACACTGCTCGTCCCATCAGCGTGTGACCCCGGAGCATGATGGTTGATGTAGTCAGGTATCAGCGGGTGCGCTTTTACCCGGGTCTTGAATCTTCAAGGTATTCACTTGGTGTGCTTGCCATCCCTGGACACGTGTTTCGCGTTCATTAACGCTCATCAGCAGGGATTAGGCGTGTGCACGGGGTTGCTGCACGGGCTGCCGAAAGTGTTCATAGGTCCAGATACCTTTTAAGGCGCGCAGATGCGTTATCTCGAGGTCGTCACCTCACACCGGCTCAAGGGAGCCTGTATAAATAGTAAGTTCACATGAGGTCGCACACTGCTCGTCCCATCAGCGTGTGACCCCGGAGCATGATGGTTGATGTAGTCAGGTATCAGCGGGTGCGCTTTTACCCGGGTCTTGAATCTTCAAGGTATTCACTTGGTGTGCTTGCCATCCCTGGACACGTGTTTCGTGTTCATTAACGCTCATCAGCAGGGATTAGGCGTGTGCACGGGGTTGCTGCATGGGCTGCCGAAAGTGTTCATAGGTCCAGATACCTTTTAAGGCGCGCAGATGCGTTATCTCGAGGTCGTCACCTCACACCGGCTCAAGGGAGCCTGTATAAATAGTAAGTTCACATGAGGTCGCACACTGCTCGTCCCATTAGCGTGTGACCCGGAGCATGATGGTTGATGTAGTCAGGTATCAGCGGGTGCGCTTTTACCCGGGTCTTGAATCTTCAAGGTAGTCACGTGGTGTGCTTGCCATCCCTGGACACGTGTTTCGCGTTCATTAACGCTCATCAGCAGGGATTAGGCGTGTGCACGGGGTTGCTGCATGGGCTGCCGAAAGTGTTCATAGGTCCAGATACCTTTTAAGGCGCGCAGATGCGTTATCTCGAGGTCGTCACCTCACACCGGCTCAAGGGAGCCTGTATAAATAGTAAGTTCACATGAGGTCGCACACTGCTCGTCCCATTAGCGTGTGACCCGGAGCATGATGGTTGATGTAGTCAGGTATCAGCGGGTGCGCTTTTACCCGGGTCTTGAATCTTCAAGGTAGTCACTTGGTGGGCTTGCCATCCCTGGACACGTGTTTCGCGTTCATTAACGCTCATCAGCAGGGATTAGGCGTGTGCACGGGGTTGCTGCATGGGCTGCCGAAAGTGTTCATAGGTCCAGATACCTTTTAAGGCGCGCAGATGCGTTATCTCGAGGTCGTCACCTCACACCGGCTCAAGGGAGCCTGTATAAATAGTAAGTTCACATGAGGTCGCACACTGCTCGTTCCATCAGCGTGTGACCCCGGAGCATGATGGTTGATGTAGTCAGGTATCAGCGGGTGCGCTTTTACCCGGGTCTTGAATCTTCAAGGTATTCACTTGGTGTGCTTGCCATCCCTGGACACGTGTTTAGCGTTCATTAACGCTCATCAGCAGGGATTAGGCGTGTGCACGGGGTTGCTGCATGGGCTGCCGAAAGTGTTCATAGGTCCAGATACCTTTTAAGGCGCGCAGATGCGTTATCTCGAGGTCGTCACCTCACACCGGCTCAAGGGAGCCTGTATAAATAGTAAGTTCACATGAGGTCGCACACTGCTCGTCCCATCAGCGTGTGACCCCGGAGCATGATGGTTGATGTAGTCAGGTATCAGCGGGTGCGCTTTTACCCGGGTCTTGAATCTTCAAGGTATTCACTTGGTGTGCTTGCCATCCCTGGACACGTGTTTCGCGTTCATTAACGCTCATCAGCAGGGATTAGGCGTGTGCACGGGGTTGCTGCATGGGCTGCCGAAAGTGTTCATAGGTCCAGATACCTTTTAAGGCGCGCAGATGCGTTATCTCGAGGTCGTCACCTCACACCGGCTCAAGGGAGCCTGTATAAATAGTACGTTCACATGAGGTCGCACACTGCTCGTCCCATCAGCGTGTGACCCCGGAGCATGATGGTTGATGTAGTCAGGTATCAGCGGGTGCGCTTTTACCCGGGTCTTGAATCTTCAAGGTATTCACTTGGTGTGCTTGCCATCCCTGGACACGTGTTTCGCGTTCATTAACGCTCATCAGCAGGGATTAGGCGTGTGCACGGGGTTGCTGCATGGGCTGCCGAAAGTGTTCATAGGTCCAGATACCTTTTAAGGCGCGCAGATGCGTTATCTCGAGGTCATCACCTCACACCGGCTCAAGGGAGCCTGTATAAATAGTAAGTTCACATGAGGTCGCACACTGCTCGTCCCATCAGCGTGTGACCCCGGAGCATGATGGTTGATGTAGTCAGGTATCAGCGGGTGCGCTTTTACCCGGGTCTTGAATCTTCAAGGTATTCACTTGGTGTGCTTGCCATCCCTGGACACGTGTTTCGCGTTCATTAACGCTCATCAGCAAGGATTAGGCGTGTGCACGGGGTTGCTGCACGGGCTGCCGAAAGTGTTCATAGGTCCAGATACCTTTTAAGGCGCGCAGATGCGTTATCTCGAGGTCGTCACCTCACACCGGCTCAAGGGAGCCTGTATAAATAGTAAGTTCACATGAGGTCGCACACTGCTCGTCCCATCAGCGTGTGACCCCGGAGCATGATGGTTGATGTAGTCAGGTATCAGCGGGTGCGCTTTTACCCGGGTCTTGAATCTTCAAGGTATTCACTTGGTGTGCTTGCCATCCCATGACAAGTGTTTCGCGTTCATTAACGCTCATCAGCAGGGATTAGGCGTGTGCACGGGGTTCCTGCATGGGCTGCCGAAAGTGTTCATAGGTCCAGATACCTTTTAAGGCGCGCAGATGCGTTATCTCGAGGTCGTCACCTCACACCGGCTCAAGGGAGCCTGTATAAATAGTAAGTTCACATGAGGTCGCATACTGCTCGTCCCATTAGCGTGTGACCCGGAGCATGATGGTTGATGTAGTCAGGTATCAGCGGGTGCGCTTTTACCCGGGTCTTGAATCTTCAAGGTAGTCACTTGGTGTGCTTGCCATCCCTGGACACGTGTTTCGCGTTCATTAACGCTCATCAGCAGGGATTAGGCGTGTGCACGGGGTTGCTGCATGGGCTGCCGAAAGTGTTCATAGGTCCAGATACCTTTTAAGGTGCGCAGATGCGTTATCTCGAGGTCGTCACCTCACACCGACTCAAGGGAGCCTGTATAAATAGTAAGTTCACATGAGGTCGCACACTGCTCGTTCCATCAGCGTGTGACCCCGGAGCATGATGGTTGATGTAGTCAGGTATCAGCGGGTGCGCTTTTACCCGGGTCTTGAATCTTCAAGGTATTCACTTGGTGTGCTTGCCATCCCTGGACACGTGTTTCGCGTTCATTAACACTCATCAGCAGGGATTAGGCGTGTGCACGGGGTTGCTGCATGGGCTGCCGAAAGTGTTCATAGGTCCAGATACCTTTTAAGGCGCGCAGATGCGTTATCTCGAGGTCGTCACCTCACACCGGCTCAAGGGAGCCTGTATAAATAGTAAGTTCACATGAGGTCGCACACTGCTCGTCCCATCAGCGTGTGACCCCGGAGCATGATGGTTGATGTAGTCAGGTATCAGCGGGTGCGCTTTTACCCGGGTCTTGAATCTTCAAGGTATTCACTTGGTGTGCTTGCCATCCCTGGACACGTGTTTCGCGTTCATTAACGCTCATCAGCAGGGATTAGGCTTGTGCACGGGGTTGCTGCATGGGCTGCCGAAAGTGTTCATAGGTCCAGATACCTTTTAAGGCGCGCAGATGCGTTATCTCGAGGTCGTCACCTCACACCGGCTCCAGGGAGCCTGTATAAATAGTACGTTCACATGAGGTCGCACACTGCTCGTCCCATCAGCGTGTGACCCCGGAGCATGATGGTTGATGTAGTCAGGTATCAGCGGGTGCGCTTTTACCCGGGTCTTGAATCTTCAAGGTATTCACTTGGTGTGCTTGCCATCCCTGGACACGTGTTTCGCGTTCATTAACGCTCATCAGCAGGGATTAGGCGTGTGCACGGGGTTGCTGCATGGGCTGCCGAAAGTGTTCATAGGTCCAGATACCTTTTAAGGCGCGCAGATGCGTTATCTCGAGGTCGTCACCTCACACCGGCTCAAGGGAGCCTGTATAAATAGTAAGTTCACATGAGGTCGCACACTGCTCGTCCCATCAGCGTGTGACCCCGGAGCATGATGGTTGATGTAGTCAGGTATCAGCGGGTGCGCTTTTACCCCGGTCTTGAATCTTCAAGGTATTCACTTGGTGTGCTTGCCATCCCTGGACACGTGTTTCGCGTTCATTAACGCTCATCAGCAGGGATTAGGCGTGTGCACGGGGTTGCTGCATGGGCTGCCGAAAGTGTTCATAGGTCCAGATACCTTTTAAGGTGCGCAGATGCGTTATCTCGAGGTCGTCACCTCACACCGGCTCAAGGGAGCCTGTATAAATAGTAAGTTCACATGAGGTCGCACACTGCTCGTCCCATCAGCGTGTGACCCCGGAGCATGATGGCTGATGTAGTCAGGTATCAGCGGCAGCGGGTGCGCTTTTACCCGGGTCTTGAATCTTCAAGGTATTCACTTGGTGTGCTTGCCATCCCTGGACACGTGTTTCACGTTCATTAACGCTCATCAGCAGGGATTAGGCATGTGCACGGGGTTGCTGCATGGGCTGCCGAAAGTGTTCATAGGTCCAGATACCTTTTAAGGCGCGCAGATGCGTTATCTCGAGGTCGTCACCTCACACCGGCTCAAGGGAGCCTGTATAAATAGTAAGTTCACATGAGGTCGCTCACTGCTCGTTCCATCAGCGTGTGACCCCGGAGCATGATGGTTGATGTAGTCAGGTATCAGCTGGTGCGCTTTTACCCGGGTCTTGAATCTTCAAGGTATTCACTTGGTGTGCTTGCCATCCCTGGACACGTGTTTCGCGTTCATTAACGCTCATCAGCAGGGATTAGGCGTGTGCACGGGGTTGCTGCATGGGCTGCCGAAAGTGTTCATAGGTCCAGATACCTTTTAAGGCGCGCAGATGCGTTATCTCGAGGTCGTCACCTCACACCGGCTCAAGGGAGCCTGTATAAATAGTAAGTTCACATGAGGTCGCACACTGCTCGTCCCATCAGCGTGTGACCCCGGAGCATGATGGTTGATGTAGTCAGGTATCAGCGGGTGCGCTTTTACTCGGGTCTTGAATCTTCAAGGTATTCACTTGGTGTGCTTGCCATCCCTGGACACGTGTTTCGCGTTCATTAACGCTCATCAGCAGGGATTAGGCGTGTGCACGGGGTTGCTGCATGGGCTGCCGAAAGTGTTCATAGGTCCAGATACCTTTTAAGGCGCGCAGATGCGTTATCTCGAGGTCGTCACCTCACACCGGCTCAAGGGAGCCTGTATAAATAGTAAGTTCACATGAGGTCGCACACTGCTCGTCCCATCAGCGTGTGACCCCGGAGCATGATGGTTGATGTAGTCAGGTATCATGCTCCGGGGTCACACGCTGATGGGACGAGCTTTGTGCGACCTCATTTGGAATTACTATTTATACAGGCTCCCGTGAGCCAGTGGATGTGACGACCTCGAGATTACGCACCTGCGCGCCACAAAAGGTATCTGGACCTATGAATATTTTCGGCAGCCCACGCAGCAACCCAGTGCACACGCCTAATCCCTGCTGACGAGCGGTAATAACCGCCAAACACGTGTCCAGGGATGGCAAGCACATCAAGTGAATACCCTCAAGACTCAAGACTCGGGTAGAAGCGCACCCGCTGATACCTACTACATCGACCATCATGCTCCGGGGTCACACGCTGATGGGACGAGCAGTGTGCGACCTCATTTGGAATTACTCAGAAGCAATGAAGGCACAAATCAGGTAGGAGACCCTACGTAAGCTCATTTTCCGCAAGCCCGATTGAATCTTCACCTCGGTAGATCGTGTAAATATTTCGAGTGATTCATCCCACTTTAATTTTTAACATCCATTCGAACGTTAAGGGGCTAATTGCTATGAGTTCCACCGCGCCAAAAATACTGCGTCCCGGATGCACTGTGTTTAACTGACAGTCCTTGCATCTATTCTAAGTACGTTTGCATATTGTTGTGATTTTCACGAGTCTTTCGATTCACTTGAACAGCCACTCGAACGGCAAGGGGGTCATTGGTTCATTAGTCATACCGCGCCCAGAACCCAGCGGCTGTGCTACAACATAGGGACATTATGAAGCTTGTCAGATCTTATACCTCTCGGATGCACTGTGTTAACGGACAGTTCTTGCATCTATTCTAGTATGTTTTCAGACTGTTGAGAATGTTACGAGTCTCCCGACTCACTTGAACATCCACTCGAATGGCAAGGGGGTCGTTTGTTCATTAGCCATACCGCGCCAAGTACTTAGCGTTTTTGCTACAATATGGGGGCATTATGATCATTGCTAGATCTTATATCTATACAATTATTTAAGTCCTGCACATTTTTGCTCACTGTCTAATACCGCGGCCCTGACTGTATTTATTCTTGAATCTCCCGCATGGTCTAAGGTGCGGACCACCGATAGAAGGTAATCTACGGATACCAACCTGTTTTACCACCAGCTTGAGGAGGGTAACCGGATGCTCGAATGATCGAGCTCTACCCCAGTAAGTCTCCCATTCTTCAGTCTCCACTATGTGTGACACATGCTTAGCGTGGTGTTGTTTTTAATTAAGATTATTCCCTTGTTTTCCAATCAGAATCTTGAGGAGCCCAAGGTGGCCCATGAATAGACGGTTGAGATACAGACCGTCCCTACAAATGTAGGTATTCTTTACGAATTGCCCATACTGTGACAACTGTTCCCCACAAGCATCTAATGTTAGTTTTATTATTTTAGGTGCTCCCACATCACTTTGTCCTGAAGAAGACCCCAACATGAGGCACTACTAACCCTTAACCATTTACGGGGTCGAAACATAGACTACACCAACCAGACACACCATAGGATCTAATGATTTGGATTAGCCTAGCCTATGTATGATGTGACTAGGGAACATGTATACAAGCTAGAATGTAAAGGTCTACTGATTTCACTGTGATATTATTTGATGTCACACCACCTTTACCCAGTCCCTCACATACCCTACCACACCTATTCTTTTCTTTTCACTGTTTTCACTGAGAGCACTACTCAAGTAATGTTTTGAAAACTATGTGTGTAACTTTTATTACGAAAAGTCATCTTGTGATATGATTAAGTAATTGTGATTCAGACACAAGAAATATAACTGGACTTTGAACTTTAAGAATAAACTTTTGCAATTTATTATTTCTACTCAGGTAATGAATTACGAATTATGTTATATAACATGTGGGGAACATATGTATGGTTGAATATAGCTTTGAAATAATTGTTCAATACTCATTCAAACTTGGACCATCTCCTTTGTACTTATTTATCTTTTATAGCAGGGCCTTGTTGAGCTCCTATGAAGTCAGCTCCATATCCCCTGTTACTTGCCACTAAGCATCTCTAGGTATGTGATTGTTATAACTGGTATACTGACCTCTATCCAGACGATGCTACTATGTGTTTAGTAATGCCATTCTTTTACCTTTAGATCAAACTAGAGTTAGTGGCATTTCAGAATATTATACCCAGGACAAGCAAACAGTTATTTTTCTTTACAGGTATTTGGGAAGGGGACCAAGTACTATTACGTTCATTTGGTTATCTGTCATTGTAGAAATATACATTAAGGTGTATTTATTATTGTGTGCTTCTCGTTTCAGATCTCCTTCCCTGCTGATCCTTTCCTTTGCTTCCCTCACCTGATCACTCTATTGAGTCTGTGGAATTACTCGGACCTTAGGGCTATCAGGAGGTGGACCCCCTAGAGCATTGTACGTCTCCGAGGATTCGAGGACCTGACAAAATACAAGAATATATAAATCCCAGTAAGGTACGGTTGCCATGTTTCTGTGCCAATATTATTGGCAGATTCTTCAGTTCCTGACAACAGTCAGGCGGAGTAGTGTCTCTGTAGTTCTGGTCTGGTTTTGGAACTTTTTAAGTTAACAGCGCTGTATAAAAATACATAAATTACATCAATAAATACAGAGGTGTAAACTGGCCTTGACACCTCTGTTGCAAACACTCTCACATCCAGCTCTACGACTGGCTCAATCAATCAATCAGGGAATTGTAAAGTGCGCTACCTGTGAGGGTCTGAAGGAGCTGGGGGGTTGGATGGGGGGGGGTAAGCTGCTCCGATCAGTCGAAGAGCGAGGTCTTCCTGAAGATGTTTAGAGAGGGGGCGTGTCTGATGTTGATCGGGAGCTCGTTCCAGGTCTTGGCCGCGATGTAGGAGAAGACCCTTCTGCCCGTTCTGGCTCTGCGGATGTGCGTGGTGTCAGCGAGGGCAGCAGATCGGAGGTTTCTCTTGGTTACGTGGAAGGAGATTCTCTCATTGAGGTATTGGAGTCCGGTGTTGTGGAGGCATTTGAAGGCATGGGTGAGTATCTTGAAGGTAACCTATCGACGGGGAGCCAGTGGAGGTCTCGCTTGTGTTGGGTGATGTGTTCTTGTTGTGGAATGCCATGGACGAGTCTAGCTGTGGTGTTCTGTAAGGTCTGGAGTTTGCGGAGCAGACTCGTGGATTACGGCGTAGATAGTGTTTCCATAGTCCAGTATGCTGGTTATGAGTGCGGGGGTGATGGTTTTTCTTGATTCGGGGGGGTCCATTTGAAGGTCTTGCAAAGGATGCGGAGGGTGTTAAAACAGGTGGAGGTGACGGCGTTGACCTGTCGGGTCATGGAGAGGGAGGAGTGGAGTACGACGCTGAGGTTCCTGGCATTTTCCGTGGGAGTGGGTGGGCTGCCGATGGTGGTGGGCTACCAAGGTGTTGTCCTAAGCAGTGGGGGAGGGTCCAAGGATGAGGACCTCGGTCTTCTCCGAGTTGAGCTTCAGGCAGCTGCGGCTCATCCAGGATGCGACATCCTTCAATCCCTCCTGGAAGCGGAGTCTGATGGTGACTGGATCCTTGGTGAGGGAGAGGTTGAGCTGGGTTTTGCTGGCGTATGAGACTATGTTGAGTCCGTGCTGTCTGACGATGGCAGCGAGGGGGGCCATGTAGATGTTGAAGAGCGAAGGCCTGAATGACGATCCTTGAGGTACTTCGCAGTTGATATCTGTGGGTTCGTAGGGGAAGGGTGGCAATCTGATTCTTTGGGTCCTGCCGGCGAGGAATCCAGATTGGGAGGGATCGAGGGTGGAGTTCTCTTTGATGGATTTTATTAGTTGGGCATTGCCAGTCTTCTCTGTGACTTTGGCCGCAAAGGGGAGGAGGGAGATGGGTTGGTAGTTCTGGAGGTCCAAAGGGTCTGCTGAGGGTTTCTTGCACAGAGGCTTGACTTTTGCGCAGTTCAAATCATTGGGGAAGGTGCCGGTTTCAGAGGTGGTGCTGATGGTGCGTCGTAGTTCCGGCGCGATGGCGGCTCTGTGGTAGATGTGCGGAGGCCAGGGGTTCGTGGGTGCTCCTGAGTGGATGCCTTTCATGGTCGATTCGGTGTCTTCGTGGTGGTTGGGATACAGGCGGAGATGGTTGGCTGGTGTTGTTAGAGGGGGGAGTGGTTTCGGAGTCTGGTGTCCATTTGCTGAAATTGTCATAGAGGGACTTGATTTTCAGATGGAAGTAGGAGCTGAGCTTGTTGCAGAGGTCCTGGGAAAAGGTGATGTCTGGGGCATCGCTGGGGGGTTTGGTGAATTCTTGGATGATGCGGAAGAGTTCCTTCAAGTTGCTGGCGTTGGCGGTGATCATGTTCTGGATGAAGGTTTTTTGGTTGTTCTGATAGGATGGTGGTATTCTGTCATGGCGTTCTTGTATGTGGTGCGGTCTTCCATTGTTTTGCTGTTTTGCCATTTCTTCTCGAGACGTCTGCAGGTGCGCATGGATTCTTGGAGATCGGCGATGAACCAGGTGGCTTTCCTGGTGTGTTGTCCATCGGGTTGCGAAGGGGTGTGAGTTTGTCAGTGCAGTTGGAGATCCATCTGTGTAGTTCTTTGGCTGCGAGGATGGCGTCAGTCGACGTGGAGGGGATATCGCGGTTGAGGGTGGAGCTGCTCCAGTTCCTTCGTGGTGGACAAGGTGCAGATTTGGTGGGGGTGGGTTTGTCGACATGGAAGTGTCCTCTGTCCAGAAGGGTTGCGTGGTGTGGCTGGTGTTGTTACCTCCTGCGAAGATGTGGTCGAGGGTGTCCCCTGCCTTGTGGGTGTGGTTGGTGACGAGCTGTTTCAGTCCAAGGTTGGCGAGGTTGTCCAAGAGGGTGGAGGAGCTGGGGTTGTTGAGGTGGAATTTGAAGTCTCTGATCAATATGTAGTTTGTGGAGGCGATGGCGTGTGGTGCGACGAGGTTGGCGATGGTAGTGATGAACGCAGTTCGAGGTCTGGGGGGCCTGTAGGTGAGCGTGCCCCGCAGGGTGGATCTGAGGCTGGTCTGTATCTGGAAATGGAGGTGCTAGGTAGTGGACGGGCGGGAGATGCTCGTGGTGGAGGTGGTGAGTCGGAGGGAGCTCTTGTGTGCCATGGCGAGTCCTCCTCCTGTGCGGTCTTTCTTCTGGAACTTGTATTCGTCGGGGATGGCAGTAGCGATGTCAGGCGGATGTGGAGTTGGTCCAGGTTTCTGTTAAGGCGACGTCAGGCGAGATGGTGTTATGGACGTCTCGGATCTCTACGGCGTGTCTGTGCAGGGAGCGCACATTGGCTGGTGCATTGAGAGAAATTCCCCTCACATGGCCTTATATCTTCTTCTGTACTCTGGGAGTCCTCGCAGTGATCCTGCCAATCCCAAGGACATGCAAAAAATATCCAATAAGGAATGTGTAACAGGTTGCCTCCCCAGGGTGTGGAAATCTTCCCAGTTTCCAGAATATTCCTGTCTTTGATTACCTCACTAGCCCTTGTGACTCGATCAACCAATGGAGAGCAGGGAGCGAGCTTTACTTTAACTTCCTGGGGTCTAGCTACTCATGGAAGCCTCATGAAGTTGAGGTTCAGTTTGTGCTCTAATCTGCCCAGTGGCCAACCCAGCAGGCAGAGATCATCTGCGTCAATCAAAGGGCTTCATAATGATGCCAAAGCACACAACACCCTTTCTTACAACTGGAGGCAGGTCAACAGTCTCGGAACAGCTATGCCCCGAGCTAGAGATAGCGGACTTCAACGCCTTTGAGAAGCAAGGACTCCAGGTCTACTATGGAAAATTGAGTGGATGCAATCTGAAAACTTTCTTAAGGGGCCACCCTATACTTTATATAGCACTCGTAACAATCCACCTAAAGTGGGGCCATAACATGTATAGTTAAAATAATAGAAGCGAAAATATTACACTTTTAGATATTCCTTCACACATTCACTTAAATTATTTTTCAGTCGGGTATTTTCATAATTGCCTGGTGGGAGCGTATTGTGCAATTAGAGATACCTTCAGCCGTCTCCTAGCAACGGCGCAACCCCACTACCGAGCCCCCCTATTCCTGTTCCGCGTCCACCAGCCGGCACCGCCCATCCCTCACCCCTGAATCCCAGGCGCCGGTTCGCCTCGCCCCGCTCATCAAGCAGGCATTGCCGGCAGCCCTGGGCGGTCCGCGCTCGCTCTGAATGAGCCCAGGCAGGCAGAATGGAGCTTCATTAGTGCCAATTGTATCAGTTTATTCACGGTTTCTGACGCCGGTGGGGGGCAGAGTATCGATGGCATGTTTTGAAATGCTTGACTCCACTGAATACAAAATGCCATTACAGCTCGGGATAACATTTTACACGTTCTCTGAAATAACATTTCGAATGCGATGGCTCCCGCGCCATAAGAAATATTTTACTGGTTGATTAGCAGGATCCATGCAAGAGTGACGCCGGAAGTCGGCCTGTACGCAAGGAGACGACGATGGCGTAATGCGTCAGGGTGTCAGGGTCAGTGCGTCAGGGTCATCCGTCACCCTGGTAACACACGTCAAGCCGCCCACTCCGCACGGCGCCTTCCGTCTTAATAATGACACAGAGAAATAAGGTCAAGAAAACGAATGTCCAGAACAGTCGACAATGCATCAAAAGTCAACAACAAACATAATGTTTACCCTTATGTTAATAAAAAGAATATATAAAAAAGAAAAAAAAGAAAGTCAACAACAATCATGTCTTAGAACATGATTTCCTATAGAGTGGGCGTGTCACAGACGTGGCCTGTCATCCATCCTGGACTTTTGGTGTAAAAGTCCAGGATGGATGACAGGCCCTGTCACACCGTGTCAATGAGATCATAGTTCACAAAGGCATAAGCAAAGTGGGTAAATAGCAGAGGAGCAGAGGGCCCCTACCATCCATGGTTGGGGTGAGAGTTAGTGTAGCTTCCTCTCTCCTCCATCCTGGTGGGTTTTTATGATAAAGAATTTCGTGAAGGAGAGTGACAATTTAAAGGTGGTTCCCAAAGTGCCAAGGCATCTATCTGATCATGAGACAAGCAATTGATGGATGGAATGCAGAACACATCAAAACATTCACCCCCAGTCACGAGATCTGGGTTAAATCCATCATTTTTTGCTCACCATGCCACTCCAGTTAAGACCTGGCCATATGCAAATCAGTCTTGACCCTGCTCCCCATGGGAACAGTCCAGCCAGAACTGCCAAGCCAGGTCCTCCAGGGACCGGAAACAAGCATTCTAGGACCGGTTTCGGGGTTTCACCCCTCATCAGCCAGGACAGCTTGAATCCAGTGGCACAGTGAACCCGGGACCCATGTCTGGGCATACCCAGTGCACTTAGGGCGAAAAAGCAAAAGACACACAATTGATGGATGGAAAATCTATCTGTTCATTCCCATATGTAAAAACTGTTGAACCTATAGCAAAAACGGACTGATTTTCAAAAAAACATTTGGCTGAGGAGAAGCAGCACAAACTTTCAATACTTTGTGGTTTGGTAAAGCTACATTCAAAAAGATAAACAAAAAAAACAAGGGCTAAATGATGTCCAAAAACATAGATATCTTGGCACGCGCTCAACCATCCTGGATTTGCTAAATCTGTCAATGAACCTTTGCTAAATAAACAAATCTGATTGGATGAAACTTTTTTACAATGGCCCAATATGAATTCATGGAGCCTCATAGTATTAGAGCAGTCTGATAGGATGGCCGCAGCTGAACCTTTTATTGTGGCAGCCATCAGAGGATCTGAAGCACCGGAGCCTTCATACTGGAAAAAAGAGGACACACACAAAGGGCTAAAGGAAGCACCCGCTAAAACAGAAAGGATGCAGAGGTACCTGGGGCAAATACTGACCCAACAATAGAAATGAACCTCCCATTGTTGTAATAGGATTTGCAGATCCTCCATTCGGGATTTGTGGATCCTCGAACTTAATACTCAAAGCTGAGCCCAGAGACAAGGATCCAGCTCCTCAAATCTTCTTTAGGATTAGATGCTATGGATCCTAGATTATAGGCTGGTCAAAGGCTCCAGACCTGTACATTTACAACAAAAAGAAAAACTGAAAATCTACATTGAACCCTATTTCGACATTATGGTCAGTGCTGGCTGTAAAACTAGCCTGAGCTAGGCATATGAAAAGAGTACAAAATGAGTTTTGTAGACCTGGTGCCCGTGCACAGTGTGCTCATCCACGCGTGCTGATCACTGTGCACAGTGGCATATGTTCACTCAGGGTCTAAAGGCCCTGTCCAGGCCATCACACTTTGAGGATATGGGGGTGGGATAGGTGCCTTGTCAAAGGCAACCCCCTGAACCCATATGTCGCTCCGCATGACACAGCAGAGAGGGAGAAAGAGAGCCAGGGCGGTGGTTACTAAATATGTGCTTTGCACTGCTTGCATTTTGCTTTGCCGGGCCTACATTACTCAGTTGCTAAGACCCAGTGAGTTCATAGGGCCTCAGGATAACTGATGTGCTACATGGTAATGGGGTTTATCTTGCCTATTATTTCTTTTTTAATTACAATGCATTCTATGGTCCGCTCCCTCCCTCCATCAGCAAAGCACCACCAGGCACACTTTGAACCTCCCCCTTCCATTTCATTTAAATCTAACCTGCAAAATATTGAAATGGAATGAAGGCACTTGGTGTTCTGCTGGAGTTGTGTTTGCCTAGCAGACGGGGAATGTGGCAGGCAGCACTGGAGGAATCTACAGCAACAACTGCGTGACCTTTCGTGTGAGCTGGGGAGGTAAACCTCAGAGGTGTATGTGCCTGCGCTGGCGCGTGGGAGGGAGGGAGGGAAGGCGCGGAGTGGGTGACTCATTAAAAGCTAACAAAGCTATAATCATCTCCCCCTGCTGTTGTATTATTTCATCCCCACCAAGGTTTATTTTAAACTGCTGCTCTACAGGATTGAAACTTAATTAAAAAATAATTTAGCATTTCAAACAAATTGATTGTCTTTAGAAAAAGTACTGTTCTTTGTACACAGAGTGGGCGAGGGAGGGAGACGGCCCCCGCTCAATGCAGAGAGGGAGAGCAGGTTGGTATATTATCAGCAGTTATTAGATGAAGAATAAAAGTGCAGTTCATGGTAGGTGTAAAACCAGCCACGAAAAAGAGGTTTAACATATTCACAGTAGCTGCTGGTGGATTTCACTTATTGATGTTGAGGTGTAAACAAGGGTCTGCTATTAAACTAAAGGTAAGGGGGCTCATTCGTAGTTTGTTGGCTTATCCTTTAGGCTACTGGGCACATTGTATCCACCAAATGTATATTTTTTTTGCCAAAATTGTTTCTGTTGATATGGTGATAGCAGCTTTAGTGAAAACAAAATTATTACCAGCCTGCATTGGAATGGAGGCATGGCGTGACTGGTCTGTATTTTGTTTTGTTTTCCAAAGACAAAGCAATAAAATAAATATTTGTTTTTGAAAAACAAAAAAGGGGAGCTGCCTATGATTTGGGAGTTATAGCACTTGGGCACATTTTTTCTAATTTTCTTGAAATACAGTCAAAACAGAAAGAGGAAAATATGGCTGACATGATGCTGGAAGTCACGTCCTCTGTAGAACATACCCATGGGCATAAGAAGTGTGGAGGACACGAGGGATATATCCCCCCACAGAGTTTTTAGTGGGGGGACAAAGTTGGGGAGATGAGGGGACAGTAGAATTTCCCCTCTCTCTTTTGTCAGTCACAGGGCACTAGTGCTTTGATGTGCAATTGCCCTGCACTTGATCTGGGACCTGTTGTGATGCAAAACTCCAGGAATTTTTTCTCACTTCGCCTTCGCCACTACGGCTGCCTGCAGTCTGCACTTCTAGGACAAAGAAGTTTGTTGGTTGAAGTCTGCATCTTGCCCCTCCTCAGCCCAGATCTTACCTTATTTAACTGCAGTGGCGGCTCACAGAAGGAGGGAGAGGGTGCGGCGGGACGGGGGAGGGGCAAGGTGGGGGGGTGGTGGACTCGGACATACGACGGGCAGGGTAAGTAAGTACATAAATAAATTAAACTATTTACCATTCGCTCGCTGCATCGCCAACTCGGCAATGCAGTGAGCGCAAGGTAAATAGTTTTATTTATTTATTTATTTACTTACTCTACTCCTGCCCGTCGTATGTCCGAGTCCACATTTCTCCTTGTTGCCAATTTCATTCTGACAGAGTTTTAATAAATAAATGTATATGTGGAGGCCTAGATCTTGTGCCGGGGTTGCATCCAATTTTTGGCACAACTCCGACGCAAAATGTAATTAGTTAAATATTGAAATGCTCTCAAATATACTCATGATAGACCTGCTTAGCATATGTGAGGTTGTAGAATCTGATGTGATTTTTTTGTGATATCACTTCCTCTGAGGTTATGGGTTGTGATGTTGCATGCAATTTAATTTGCTGTGATGTCACTTACATACTGCCTTACTTGGTTGATGCATCACTTCTTTTTTCAGTACTTGTGCCCTGGTGGCAGAAGTATAATGGAACATTGGTGGTGGTTGTTGGAGGCTGGCTTAGTGGGGCTGGCTTAGTATATGTTGCATGTTCTCAGGAGTAATGAACCATGCACTAATCCAGGCAACACTTTTAGAGATTTTAGCGATCTTTGATAACCATAGAAATCTCTCAAAGTGGTAGCTATGGAGAGCAGCCTTCAGACTTATCTTGACGGAGTGTAAAGCAGCTTGTTTTACCATATTTAATCAAGAGTATAGATTAGATGAAAAAGAACCACACAGTGTTAATAAAAATAAGTCTATTTATTATGCAACACAATCACTAAAACATTGGTATATCTCCTACCAGGAGATATCAATAATACACACAAGAATACTTACAAAATAATCAGGTAAGTAGCACAAATATGCACTGGTCTCCAGTGGGAGACCAAACCATATACTAAGAAAGTGGAATGCAAACCGCAATGTAGAACGGGACTTAGACCAGAAGACTCAGAGGAACTGGGGACATAAGGACCCACCCAAGGTAAGTACCCAGGAACCCCACAAAGGCTGTGTGCAGAGTGGAAGCACAGCCGTGTGCCCAATGGAAGTCAATGGAGAAGTCGCAGTTGCCGTTTTAAAGCACTAGGACCTTTCCGGAGGACCCCGAAGAAACCCTTTGGAAGACTGAAGGTTGGAGAGCCACCCTACCCATGGATGCCCCACGGAAGCAGGGGGCATAGGGGTGAAGCGACGTCGGAACCTGCTGTGGACGACAGTGGAAGACTTTGAAGAAGATGCCTCTGGAGAAGCCTCTGAAGGAGTCTGTTGGAATCCAAGAGTGGATTCCTGAAGAGGAGAACCTCAAAGCAGAAGAGACAGAGTCTATGCCACTCGGAAGTGACCAGGAGGCACGGAAGCACAATGCCAAGCGATGTCGGGAGGTTCAGGGTTGAAGATGTCAGCTTTAACGCTGCAGCTGTGAGGACCAGGCAATGCTGAGTAAGAACAGGAGCCATGCACGAGCTGTCCCACATTGGGTGTTGGTGTCTAGGTGGTGTGTCTGGCAGGAGTACCAACAAGCCTTGATAGCCGCAACTGTGGTGGAAAGTGAAAAGATGCAAACTTTGGAACCAGCAAGGTCCAAGGGACTCACCAAGTACAGGAGAGTCAGAGCAGGTCGTGAGCAAGCAGAGGAGCCCACTGAAGCAAAGTAATATCCTCGAGAGGACCCACAAGCCAAAGGCACAGGAATCACAAGAAGGCCTCAGGCAGCTCACCAAAGATGGTGGCCCACAGTGCACAGGATGCAGAGAGGTTGCTGATCTTCAAGGGATGAGGTGCTGGGGGTTAGAGATTCTTGTAGCCCTAAGATCGCTGGAGTGCAGTGCCAAAAAGCCTTAGCAACAGCAAGTCAATGCAGTGCACAGGGATTTGGTCCCAGCGGCACTGACGAAGGATCCAGTGCTCAAAGTTGCAGAGAAGACAGGTCCGTCCTCTAGGGAGCTGCAGAACCATCAACGGTGTGGCTGGGCCTCGGAAAGACCGTAGAACAACCGGAGCAGCACGCCGGTCAGCTTTGTTGCAGTGCTTGTGGACGCATGGGAGTGACTTCTTTACTCTAAGGGAGATTACATTGGATGTTATTGATGTCCACAGGCCTTCTGGAGAACATGGATGAAGCACAGACAGAGGCGACAGAGAGGACTTAAAGAACAGTGAGGCCTGGAGCAGTTTCGGTTCTCTATCTCAGAAGCATCTGTCTGGACAATAAATGGTTTGGAGTAGTCAGTAGTTTGCAGAATTGAAGCACAGTACATGGCTTCTGATAGCAAACTGTCCACTGAACTTTCTTAGGCATTCTTTTGAAGGTGAGATCATTAAGAAGTGTCACTATGGATGTATAACCCTTACCAAATCTTATGTAGTACCCAGTCAGGTCCAAGAAAGCTCTGTCCCAAGTCTGGGTTGTGGGAGCAATCCAGTCCACGATAGTCTGAATATTGCTCTACAGTGGTTGAACTTGTCCTCCACCTACCAGGTGGCCCAAGTACACAACCTTGCTCTGCCCTATCTGGCACTTCGTGGCCTTGATAGTGAGGCCTGCCTTCTGCGGGGCTTCAAGTACATTTCCGAGGTGGACCAGGTGATCCTCCCAGGTGGAGCAAAAGACAGCTATATTATTTAGATATGCTGCACTATTGACTTCCAGACCTGTTAAGACTTTATTTACCAGGCCTTGACATGTGGCAGGTGCATTTTTCAAACCAAAAGGCATCACAATATATTGATAATGCCCACTGGAGCTTGAGAATGCCGTTTTTGGTTTGACATCCTCATAGAGTCTGATTTGCCAATAACCAGAAGTCAGGTCAAATGTACTGAGATATTTGGAACAGGCCAAAGTATCAATCAATTAATCTGGCCTCAGAATTGGGTGCAAAAATAAAAACCAATGGACTTAATGCTGAACAATGTCAAACATTCACCCCGGTACAGAGATCAGGACCTTAGTTCAACATTTTTTTTGCTCCCCATTCCATTCCAGTTTAAACCCAGTTATATGCAAATCAGTCTTGACCCTGCTCGCCATGGGAACAGTCCAGCCTGATCTGCAAGACCAGGTACTCCGTAGACTGGAAACATGCATCCTGGGACTGGTTACAGGGTATCACCCCTCATCAGCCATATCGCTGGTCCAGGGAGGACCTGGCAAAGGAGGACTACACAGAGAGCCTCACTCTCCAAGGTGGAAAGTAAGGCCCGAAGAGAGAGCGATAATCACGGGAAAATGATGCTCAAGTGTAGGAGGGAGTGAGATTCAGGTGTAGAGTGAGGTCCAGCTGGCAGGGAGAAGATTCCATTGTCTAGAAGGGAATGTGGCCCAGGGAAGCTTTGGGTTAATGGAGAGTAATGCACTATCAGACACCCAGGGAAAGGCCCAGGGAAAGCATGAAGCCAGTGATGCCCAAGGAGAGAAAGGCACACAGGACAGCGGAAAAAGTGATGCTGAGAGACTGAAAGCCAAACGATAGTGAGGATCCAGGGAGATTGAAGCCCACTTGAATATGTGGGACCTATGTCCATTAAATAGTGAGACCTATGGAGAGAGTTAATCCCTGGGCAAAATTATGGCTTATGATGAGAATGAGTTAAATGCACCTTATGCCACTGCACAGTCCAAACTTGTCCTGCCCTCTGCAGGCCCAGCCTCCACAGCAGGGACAGGCTGGGAACCAAAAGCAGCCCTGGCAAGTTTTGTCAGACCAGCCTTCATACTGCATGTAGTGACTTAGCGCAATGATACAAGGTTGCCCGCTGCAAAGAGTGTTAGGGGGTTACTCGCTCCAAGAATGTTTTTGAAAAGTTTGCTACTATCTCGTGTTTTACAACACATTTTTCAAAATAAAACATTTTCTAGTAATTAAATGGATGGATGTTGATTAAAGACATGGCTTCATGGCTCAAAGAATGGCTTTTTCACAGCATTTCCATTGTCAGAAGATAACAGCAACCTTAAATAAATCATTTCAGGATGCACTCTGTACAAAAACAAAATACTATAATGTCACTCAATCTATAGCAAAACCCCAGGCTACATATAGGTGCAAAAGGCAACTTCCTTTCCTCTAGGTTTACTAATAGCATTCTCGGGACAGTTGGTGGGGGTATGAATGTTTCTAGGTTTGTGATAAGATATACGTCTAACAAATGCCACTCAATACAATGGTATATTTCAACCTAATAAATGCAAAATGGGTTGCAATGGTCACATAATAAAGAAAGTAAACACAAGGATAGTAAAGAAAGTAATCACAAGAAGATGATGGACGGAGCGCTGAAACTTTTCAGACACTCACCCCCAATCATAGATCTGGATTGAATCCATCATGTTCTTTAGCTCAATTCACCCCCCATTTCAGACCGAACTATATGCAAATCAGTCTTGACCCTGTTCCTTATGGGAACAGTCCAGCCTTAACTGCCAAGCCAAGTCTTCCCTGGACTGGAAACAAGCATCCTGGGACCGGTTTCGGGGTAACACCCCTCATCAGCTAGGCTAGTTGGAATCCAGTAGCAAAGTGAGCAAGGGACCCATGTCTGGGCATACCCTGCCAACTTATGGTGAACAAAGCAAACACAAGGAGATGATGGACGGAGCGCTGACATTTTTCAGGCACTCACTCCCTGTCACGGATCTGGGTTGAATCCATCAACGTTCTTTAGCTCACTTCGCCACCCCAGTTCAGACCCAGCTATATGCAAATCAGTCTGACCCTGTGCCTCATGGGAGCAGTCCAGCTCGAACTGCCAAGACAGGTCTTCCCTGGACTGGAAACAAACATCCTGGGACCAGTTTCGGGGGGAAAAGAATAAAGAAATACACTGCTACTGCCCCCCCCCCCACCCCGAGTGAGGTCACTTAACACTACCTGGGCTCAATGTGCCAACCTGGTGGGGGAGCGTAAGGGCACATACCACCAGCGATTCGTTGCCCCTGCCTGGTCCAGTATCACATTGCCCTCAGGGGCAGGTAGACCCTGGGTAAAGGTGTGCACGTAAGTGCAAAACTACCTAAAAAGGCCACGCCGCACTAAAAAAAGAAACAGTGGTGCCCCTTAAGGAAGTACCCCTTGCTTGGTGCACGACTGCCCACCTTCCCAATCTGACCCTGAAACCCGGCCCTAAACATTTATCCCTGTAAATGACTGTCCATTTCTCCTATGACGTGGTCCTCTCCTTGTAGGTTTGTTTGGTATTCCGGGCTCTGATGCCGGACGCCCAGGCCCTGCCTTTTGTCATAAACCAACCACATAAATACAAGTGCAGCTGGCGCGGAGGCGGCGGTTCTGCAGGTCGCTTTGGGCATCAGCGCGTTCAGCCTTGTGAGGCTTGGCGGATATCTTGCAAAGCCAAGTGACTGGCGAGTCTACAATGCCCTTAATCCAGGCGCAGGGCCAGCTTCGGCTGACAATGACAAACGAGCTCTTTTCACTGGAGAGCCATGTTGTTCTGTTTCTTTCAAGGGTGGCTGAGCTGGGCTGAATCTCAGCCAGTTTGTGACAGCGCAGTCCAGTGCCATATGTGGACCCAGTGCTCAGGTGTGGACAGGAGATGGAAAAGCTGCTGAAAAGATTCTCTGACAAGTGAGCTGCCTCAGGAACCAGCAAAAGAAAGAGGCAGCTCTACAGAGTGTACTTTAGAAAAAGAAGTGATCTGCTGTCTCTGGAAATCTCAAATGAGCGAAGAAACACATGCTTGTGTCGCGCTTCTGAAAGGCAGCCTCGACAACCCATTGAAGAAGTTCTGAAAGCACAGAATTTGGGGACAAAGTCACAAAATGGTGTGTGTGTGTAAGGGTGTGTGTGTATGTGTGATGTGTGTGTGTGTGTGTATGATGTGTGTGTGTGTGTGTGTGTTATGTGTGTGTGTGATGTATGTGTATGTGTCTGTGTGTATGTGTCTGTGTGTGTGTGTGTGTGTGTGGGATGTATGACAATACAACGCATGCTTTTACAACGCATGCCATTACGACGCAGGTTTTACAACGCAAGTCGTTACAACGACTTGCGTTGGGGGGCGCTGGATAGTGAATAGTTTAATTTACTATTCCAACTCCAGTCCCCGTGGATAGTAATTAATCTATTCCCTATCCTAGAGCGCCCCCCAGCGCAATTCGTTGTAATAACTTGCGTTGTAAAAGTTGCGTCGTAATGGTAGTGCGTTGTAAAAGTTGCGTTGTAAAGGATGTTTCCCGTGTGTGTGTGTGTGATGTGTGTGCGTGTGCATGCGTGAGCTCACAACTGTGTGAGTTAGAATAAGTTGCAAAGTACAGAGGGAGGAAGAGAGGGTAGACACGTGGAGGATGAAAGAGGGAAATAGAGATGGGAAAATAGGAGGAGTGAAATAGGGAAAGGAGAGAGAGCTGAATAAAGAAAAACTAGAAGTGTGGGGCAGAGGGCACATGTAACACCACAGATGCTATCTTCGGATAGGCTGTCTGGTGGTGGGGATAGTACCAGCCGCGGCCAGCGCAGGTAAGAGCAGTGGGGCAGTGGGAGGGGGGATTTCGACAGACGACGACGAGGGGAAATTAATTATTTATTTAATTCTCCTTCAAAGTCGTCTGTCGAAGTCCCCCCTACCCGGCCCACCGCTCTGACCTGCTCAGGCCGCAGCTGGACAGTACAAGCACACCTCCTGGTTCTAGCCTGCACCAAAGTGGGCAGAGATGGGGAAATGTAGAGTGAAAGGCAGAGAGAAGGAGACAAAGACGTGCATACATATAAAGTAAATGCATAAATAGGCATTAACATGTATTATTGGCCTGATGTAGAGTTTGGTGGATAGGTTACTCTGTCACAAACATGACACATATCCCGTCTGCCGTATTATAAGTGCCATAAGACATAATGTACTTGAAAAGAGAGGAAGGGATATCTGTCATGTTTGTGATGGAGCCACCAATCTTCAAACTCTAAGGGCCTGGTTTAGAGTTGACAGACAGGATGCTCTGTCACAAATGCAGCAGAGTATCATTCCCACCACATTACCTGTTCGTCTGCCTCACTCAGAGATGGGAGACCTCAACTATTTCATTGGCAGAGCCCGTTGGCTTTATCAATGCTTCCTTTGATGGCTCAAGAGCAGGGCTCGAGTCGGGGTACCACGCGGGTGGACGGTGTCCCCCCACTTATTTTACCGGGGGGACACCGTCCCCCCTGCCAATCAGCTGGACTTCACTCTCTGGCCTCTCTGGTACGAGGAGCATGGTACCTTTCGTGACATCACTTCCTGTCGTGACGTCACTTCCGGTGACAGCGTCCCCCCACTTCTTTTTTTACGACTTTTGCCCTGCTCAAGAGTAGGGACTGTCGGAGGAAGGACATTACACCACCTGCCCTATTTAAAGTAGACAGCTTAATAGCTATTTTCCTGTCCATCGCTGCCAGGAAAAATTGTCAGGGCATTACAGGGAAAAACAATAATAGCCCCCACACCCTGGGAGAGTACTTCCAGGGCGTGAGGGTCATTAATTTTTTTCCCAAAGATTTGGGACTCTATTTTCCCCCGGAAATGCCAATGGTTTGGTGTACGGCTGTTAAAACCGATGGTAGTCGTACACCAACTTTTTGTACATTGAAAGGAACCGCTGTAATGAGGGTTCTGAAAATGTTGGTGGTTTTCTCCAGATTTGGCTGGGAAAGTACCCTGTGATGGCAGAGAAATACTAATAATACCAGCATGTATAAAGCGCTCAGCTACCTCCGGAGAGGTGTCCCGGTGCTAGGGGTCGTCAGGAATATTAAGCAAGCTATTGCTCAGAGTCACATGGTGCTGGGCTAACTTGCCGCTGGCACCAGGGATATGAACCATGAACCCCGTGGGTGAAGTCAGGCACCCTGGCTGCTGCGCCACACCTCTTCCACAAGGTACTGTCCACTGCCATCCTTACGGACACTACTCGATCCGTCAGACTTTAAATCAGGCCCTGAATCAGGCCCTATGTGTAGCAGTGTACCCTATGCAATAAGATCATATTGTCCTTGAAATACTGCAAAAGGAAGAAATTGTTGGTTGCTACAAAAACACCAAAAATACATTGCAATAAAAAAAATCCCCTTCCAAGAGTTGTTTTAGTGGTGTCCAAATGGCTTCAAAAGTGGTAGAAATGTCTACAAAGCGACTGAATCTGTGATGAAAACAACAAGAAAGCAAGAAATGAGCAAACTATAAAGGGTCTGAGTGAAAACTAGAGCCAAGAAGCTTCATCAAACCTCAAAAACTGAAACAGCAGTGCAAAGAGCCAGCACAGCAGCCATAAACACCTGGCCAAGTACCCCTTTTACAGCCAGAAAAGAGGAGCAGAACTCAGTCAGAGATATCCTTCGAATTACAGAAGTTTCCTTTCAAACCCTGCGGCCTTTGAAGCAGAGGACGCTGTGTTGCTGTCTGTTTGAAACATGAAACGATCAGCAAGTCTGCAGTTTATAACTTGAAACGAGTGATAAATGTAGCTTCCAGAAATTGCTCTTTCTCTCTTCTCCTTCTGGGATTTGAGAACATGCAGGCCAGGAAGGCAAAAGGGAATTTGTTTCGAAAGAAATTTGGCAGGTGCTCGCCAACAACAATTTGCAACTTGTGACACAGAAGTGATGGAAGTGAAAACTGCTGTTCTGGCCCCTGATCCAATGGTTGCTTCTCCTCTTCCACCTGTAGTTTAAAGCCAGACCCTCCACTACAGGGGGGGAGTTTTAAAATCACCCCTCCTGCCCTTTGCATGCGAAAATTGTTCATCAAAACCACAACAGTTAAAATTAATATTGAAAAAGTTAGATACAATGCAGAACCTCTTATGATACATCAGACAAAGCCAGCCATGTAGCCAGTTGCCCAAATACTGTGTAATAATTCAAGCAGCTAAAAAGTGCAGATAAAATTACTCCTGCCAAAAATTCCACAAAATGATTTTTCCACACCATGAGGCGGTCGGGCGAGCCACGGTCAGGCTTGTGTTCAACCACAACAAATGTGAACATGTCTCTCCCTATCATAATCAATTGAATTTTTAATTCGAAACAGCTGTATTATGCATAAAGCTTTTTATGCCTCCAATCTCTCCTTTGTCTAAATAACAGATTGAAAAATGCACCCGCCCCCACCACCAGTTGAGATCTTTTGTCTCCATGACATTTGTTGTAACCAAAGTCAGGTTCAAAAGCTGGGGTGGGTGTTCCTTCAAGGCCTTGGCCCCCTCCATCTGTAACTCTCTTAGCAGAGCCCAATCTGCTCAGAATTTGCAAACTTCTTAAGAACTCATTTTTGTGTGCAATATTTCGCTGTTCTGGCTTGCTTCTTTCTGCCCATTAGCTTTAGCGCCAAGCGATTCTGTGCATGAGTGGTAAAGTGCTTTACAAAAACTCTTAAATAAATATAAAAAAATAGATAAATACACATGGACAGAGGTACTACTCAAGTCAATGATTATGACTTCAAAGTATTAAAGGTTCGTTCTCAAAGTCATACAGAATTTCAGAGTCCATTTAATGAGCGTCCAGGGGATTTGGTGCTGCTGCCTTTTGGCTAGCACCAAAAGTTAGTTCCCCGCAGATAGCAAAGTTTGCAAGCCCTTACCTTTAGAATGACTGGTCCAACTTGGTATTTTCAGCTGTCTGGGAAAGTTATAGAAATTGAGGCTCCACTGGATTCACCATGCTACTATTTGGAAGGGGGAACTGCGATTTATGTTCCGGGGTCAACTGTGACGTTAAACTGCAATAACCCCAGAATCCTGCACTCGACTGACGAGCCTTAATCTGGTCTAAATCAGTCTTGGGTTGATTGTGTTCTGGTTCAAAGAGGGGCTGGCTTGGTAGTTCGGGCTGGACTGTTCCTATTGGAGTAGTACCATGGTTGATTTGCATGTTGTTGGGTCTAATCTGAGGTCGCATGGTGAGCAAATTAATAAGAGTAATTGCCAGTGGCTGAGATTAATTCAAGCATTCCAGTCATAGCTGTTTTGTTTACTTTGGGTCCAGACTCAGGGCCTTAAACTTAAATAAAAGGCAAGCTACCCTAAGACTTAGGGCGAGGAAGAAAAACCTCAGTGTTCCTCTTGAGTCGGAAAAGGGCAAGTATTGGCTTCCATGAAGTTATGAAATGTACTGTCGTCTGTTCTTAATAAAGTCCACTGTAAACCCACCCAAGTTTAAGAACTACTACTTGTTAGAAATGGGATTTCTGGTTGGCTAAGGCTTCCACCAAAGCCATACAGAAACCACCACTCTAGTCAGATCAAGGGAGTTACACACTGAAGATAACCCCTGCTCACCACCTTGGTAGCTGGCATGAGCAGTCACGCTTATCCCAGAGGCAACGTGTAAAGCGCTTGCACAACCCACACACAGCAACAACATACTAGGCGCACCACAAAAGGAACTCCACACAAGGTTATACATAAAAATAGCCTTTGTATTATCATAAACACATTAGAATAGTAATCACACAATATACACTGTGCCACCTAGCACTGGGCAATATTTACAGGGGATTATATACACATGACAGTGCCAATTGGACCACTGTCAGAACCATCACAAAGTGAAAATAGTACATGTAGAACCAATAATAAATTTAGAACACAGCCAGTAATTACTGGCAAACACTTTACTCAGCATTGTCCTGCAACCTAAATCATATTATGCACAGTATCACATTAGGCATGAAATATAATCTGCGCCAACCTCATAAGCCTAAACATATTAGACCATAACCTCATAAGTCTAAACGTATTAGACAATAACATCCTAATCATAAATCACACTAGGCATAAATCACAGTGGAGAATAATCTCACAAGCATAAACCACAGTATGCAAATCACCTCATAAACATAAACCACATTAGAGGCATAAATCACGGTGCATAACTCACAGTACATGAATCACATTTCCTGCGCACCACATAAATCACAGTAGGGCCTGGCGCCCTATCAACCTCACAGCCCCCCTGGCCAACTGGCCTTCTCAGAGGGCTCAAATGCTCTATGTCCAGAGTGTCAGGGCAGCTGCCAATGCAGCAGAATTCTCAAGTGTGCAAACGCGCTGGGGCAGAGGAGTGTACCTCACTCCTGTCTCACTAAAAATGCCCCTAAAGAACTGATGTCCTAAACGTTGCAGCTGCCGCTAAGTGCAGTGCAGCAGTGATCAGGAAAATTAGACACTGGCACCGACTCTCCCCTGAGAGCCCGACTGGGAATCTATAAAGCAAATATGCCCAACACATTGCAGTTGTCCGCTATGGCGGTGCAACTGGGAAATAACCAGAGAGGCCCTTCTCTGGGGCTCTACCAAACAAATCTGCCCCCATCGTTGCAGCTGCCCACTGTCTGGTGGGGCAGCTGGGAAAATCGCCAAACAAAGGACACAGACACCCCTGGACCCTCTGGACCCCCAGGGGGCCCTAAAACAATGTGGCCCACGTTGGAGCTGCCCTCTGTCAGGCGAGGTTGCTCAGAAGATAGGCACTGGCACTTGTACCTCGATCTCGCCTCCCCCCAGCCATCTCCACTCACCGGGCTCTCCGCTGGGACTGTGACGGACACCGGCAGTGTGCGGGGATCGGCCCTGCTCTCGGGGCCTCTTCTCCCAGTCTCCTCCTACCAGGGCAGCAACACCAGTGCTCTCTCTCATGAGAGGCTTGCCGGAAATCTTGCCTCACTCTGCAGCTCCCATGGAGGCAGGGTGGGCTCCCGCCTGCCTTCATCCTCTTCTCTGGCGGTGTGTCCGGCGGACGGACCTCCTCTACCTGCTCGCCGGACGCACGTCACAAGTCCCGCCCACAGTCAGGCAAGGCTGCCTGGCTTGCTGGTCGCGCTGGGCCACGGCGGTGATTTCTCCCAAGAAGCGGGGTGGGCGCCCACAATACAAATAAAAGCATAAGCAGGGTGGGCACCCGCAATAAAAATGAAAGCTTAAGCGGGGTGAGCACCCGCAAATAACATATGCATAATATGCAGGGTGGGATCCCGCTTCTCTCCCCTCCATTAGGGGGAATCCCCACGTTGGGATTCCCTCTGGAAAGATCGCAGCTCAGCGCTGCGGAGCCTAGTGCTCCTTTTGTTTGTGAAAACTAAAATAAAGCGCTAGCGCTCACAGGGCGCAAGATGCAGCAAAAGTCCTGGGAGATTAAGGGAGTAATGCTGGGCCCAGGGAGGCAAGCCCTCATAGCGGTTCCTCCTGGGCCCCAGCAGCAGCACACCCCAACAGGTTCAGGAACAAGCACCAGCACAGAACAGAACCAAAAACATGGAGTCACAGCCCCTACATTTATACTCTTTTCTTCTTTGTTCTGTAGTGTAGGGGTTGGGGGAACCAGATGCAACTGGTTCAGGGGGATTTGGAGCACTTTGTTTTCCAAGCTCCTCTTCCCCTTTGTCAGGTGGGGGCTAGGTGATTATACACACCACAGGGGGCGGAGCCAGCATTGTACAGGCTGGGCACAGTCGTATTCAGAGTCAGGGGATTACTCATCCCACTACTCCCAACACAGGTGTCCCATCCAGCCCAGTGCTGACTCACCCTGCCCCTCCTGGAGCAACACACACCTCCCAGCCCCTGTCACTCACAAGCCAGCCAGACATGCAATTCACATCAGGCAGGCAGACACATAGCACACAGAAAATGCCAACTTCTGGCATTTCTCAAATAGTCATAATAAATCTGTGCCCACCGTTGTGCAGCATTTACTATCACAATTCCATACATACTTAACTTGACCACGCTGCTCCTCCCCTATCAGGAATTACCACTGACACACTGATCAGGGAATCCCCAATGCATTCCTATGGGAGGGCAGACCAATGTTACCAAATGTACACATAGAGCGCATGCACTTTACACGGGACAGCAGTGCTAAAGTGCCCAGAGGCCTAAAACCACCAACATCATGTCAGAAATAAGGCGGAGTAGAAAGGCAAAAAGTTTAGGGATGACCCTGCAAAAAGGGCCAAGTCCAACACCACTTAATACCTCTTCTGCCCTACCTTTCCAAACTATTGGAAAAACATTTAAATCGACAATTTTCATCTTATCTGGAAAACTGTACTCTGTTGGACCATTCTCACTCTAGCTTTAGGCTGGCCCATAGCACCTAGATGGGACGTTTAACAGCCTTTGAACATCTTAGCCAGATACTGGATCGAGGGAACTGTGCTTAGGCTCTCATGGGTTATTCAGCCTCCTTTGATACTGTGTAACACTCTATTTTGATCAGCAGATTATAAAAACCTGGCATCTGTTTGTAAGACTTCATTTGGCTGGACTTTTTTTGTGTGATTCATCGCAACCTGTCTCTGTCTTTTCCTTCAAGTTGGTCACTATACCAGTCATATATTAGGGTGCCCAGGGTTCGTTAATCAACTTGACACTTTTTGCAGCACTATTGTCGTCTTCGTTTTTAAGATTATCCCAAATGCTGATGACAGACAAAATGATTTGAATATCTGAGCCAGTCAGTATCTGGCTGAAGATAGTTTTAAAGTGTGCATGATATCTATAGCCAACTGGATGCCTGCTAACTGTCTTAAATTAAATTAACAGCGAGAAGACAGAAATTATACTATTTTGAAAAGACACTTCCCTTTGGTCTTCTGCGTGATGGCCCACCGAATTGTGATGCCCACCTTCTCCTGTCATTAGAGATCTTGCCATTGTATTTCAGCAAAAGCTGTCTTTTTCCCCACATATCAACCAGGTAGCAGCTATCTGCTTCTCCATCTCCATATTCAAAGAACTGTTATTCAAGCTCCCATCACCTCCAGGATTGACTACTGCAATGCCTTGCATCTCGGGCGGGCCACTCACCTACTTCAAAGGCTACCAACACTTCATAACTCTCTAGCACAGATTGTTCTCTTCGGTCGCACACCTCTGACGCATCCAACCTTGGAAGCTCCATTGGCCATCAGTGTCCAAGCAGATTCCATTCTCATCCCTTTGCCTGATCTTCAAAATCTTAGCCCTTCTTTACAATCAGACACATTCCAGCTCTATTTCTCTTCCAGGTCATTGTGCTCATCTTCACTCTAGCTTCTTGTGCCCTCCTGCACACTTCACTGCCGTGCAGGTGGTCAGGCATTCTCTTCTCTAGGTGCAAAAGCCTGGAACATGCTCCCACCTAAATAGCCCCTTTGTTTGTTCTTTACAGAATTGTTTTTAAAACTTGGTTCTTTAAATCTCCTTAAATACCCCTTTTAGGTTGGCCCTTCTCAGTGCCAGAATGTATTTTCTTTGTTGAACAATTTTTTCTTACAAATCCAAATAATAATAAGGGACGGTTTGTAACATTAAAGTCACACCGCAGTCACACACATGCAAGCTTTCTGCAGGCCCTCAACCCTCTTCTTGCACATATGTACTGGGGTCAGGTGTGAACAGCTGAACTAGCAGAACTGCCACCCATGAGCCTCATGGTTCCTGTGTGCCTCCCTTCATGCATCAGTCCTCTGGACCTTCCTTCAGGACCTTCTTGGTGAGGGTCTCATCTCGGCTCACATTGGGAAAAATGCTTCCTCTTTTCTGGATCCCTTCGGATCCCATGCTTCTCCAGAGCCTTCGGGGCATCTTCATGGACTTTCTTTGCAGACCTTGTGGAAGGTCACAGAGGAGGTTGGTGTTTGCTCATCTGGCTATATAGATTGGCCTTACAGACACCAAACCCTCTCGGACCAGGTCCTGTGTTGCTAGGCAACAGCTAGCACTCCATAAAGAATGGAAGGTTGAGCATAGGAGCAGGTGTAGGGTACAGTGCCTAGCTGATCTACTGGATCTCTGAGAGCCCCAGAGACAAGAGAATATAAGTTGTCCAGCCCACAAGGTAGAACAAAGATCATCTGAAGGGAAACCACCATTTTATATCAGCATTCAGGGGCTCCCTCATAGGATACCATTCACCCTGGACATGGTCTCCTGGCTTCACAACACATATGTAACGTTCCAACAAAACAAGGGTAATGTGGAGGGTACATAGTTATCCCAGTTAGTGGTGATGTGCATGGATATGATAGGGGTGGACCGGTAGGCCGCTTCCACCATCAGGTCCACAGTTAAACACCTCTGTATTCTTAGATTAGAATCAGCTGCCACCTACCCCAGTCACCCTATTACCCTGCCTGAGGGGGCACTGGCTCCCATTGACAGTGTATACAGGTGTACTTTGGGCTCACCCGAAGGGCAGAAGAACCTTTTGCTCTACTGATGAAGGTCACCAAATTATAAAGCACCAACATTGATGCCTGAGATGGCCATGGTCATGGGTAATAATATCACAGGGAGGTCAAAAGTGATACAGGGGATAGCTCCAGTATAGTGTTTGTCTATAGAACTACAAAATATGTATATTCTCTAACAGAGAGAGGACCACAGCACATGCATAGTATGTTCAGTTTAGGGATGGTACACTATGTGTTTGGGGGTCAGTATTTCTGTTAAAAGCTATAGACACAACATCCTCTTTACTCCTCTTTACACAGTAGTAATGATGATAGCCTCGACACTTATCGCCAGAACATCAACGAGGTGGTGATAATGCAGTTATGGCACAATAAATGTAAGTGGGATGAAGACTCTGAAAGAGGACACGTGAATCCAGATTAGTGACTCCATGGAGCTTGACTGGGTGAATGAATGGTGCCGCTATAACACAAGCAAACAAAGCGCACTGAGATGACGTCAGACGCCAAGAGAGCTGCGATCGACTGAGGAGATACAAGCCCGTCCAAGGAGCAAGCAAGAAAACAAACCCGTGGAAAAGGGGCCGTGACGACTTTGAACAGATACATGAACGTTCACATAAAAGAAGAATGAATATAACTAAATAAATGGATAAGTCAGAACCCCTTTGAGTATACCTGAACAAAAGAAAGCATCACACCCTAAGAGCACCCCCTCTCAATAAAAATACTGAAATTGATTGAAACCTGTTCTACGTTATATAGATCATACCCGAGGAAAACCTCACACAAAATAAGAGGTCCACAATTATAAAGGTCGAAACGCGTTGTCATTATTAATAGAGGATTAGAGTACAAGATACATGAAAGACATTGTTTAAACAAACAAGTGGAGCCTGACTCTCCAAGCCCACCTAGACATTGTTTGCGAGCAAACTCTGAACTCTAATAGGACCAAACAAATAGGAATTGCCAAGAAAAAAACATTCTAATTCTGACAAAAGAGTAGGACTCTAACCCGAGGAATTTATAGGGTTATGCTTGTAAGAGCACACTTTACTATTTTTTTGACTTCAATATATGTATAAAATTGCACTTATTTGTTGTTTGTAATTGACATGCGGTGTTGATGGAGCAAGGATTCGCACGTATAGCACCTTGCTTGTACTCATGAACCTCAAATAACCCTAATAGTATTAATCAACCTGTTTTATTAATTTACCCTTTATTCCGTCATTTTGGGTGTCCAAGAGAAGCTTGCCTATGTCTTTACTAATCCTAATACGCTTGCTACTAAGATGGCTGCTGTTACGCGGGAATTTCTTCTGCGCATGCGTCGGTCATAACCATGTGATATGACGTACTCACAGTTTTGTTGGGAATCCTTTTGCACTTGCGCAGTAGAATTAAAATGGCTGCTTTATGTTCTCACATGCCTGAAGCTTGCATCGCTGCTTTGGCTATGCTGTTTGTTTTGCATTAATTCTAATGCTATAGTTATTATGAAATAATGGGAATAATATAGGGATTCCTGGTATACAGTACATTCATTTTTTCTGTGTTTTAAAACTGTTTCTATTTACTTTTCATGTATCGTAAATCCGTGGGCATGAGGGACGGGAATACTCCATGTTGAAGATCCCTTCAGCGCATGACAGCCTTCCGCAAGGGGATGAGCACGGTGTTCTTGAAACCAAGCCAGATGGAAGCACTAGACAAGATGTGCCTGGGAACCATTCGTCTGACCCTACTAAGAAGATGACAAAAGACTACAATGTATAAATTAATAGACTGTCCATTGTTTCACACATTTAAATCGTCATGTGAACCTGAAGTTCGGAAGGCGTGCCCAGAAAATGTAAATTATGGGCTAGAGAAAGTCAAATCCTAGGGGGTATGATGACCTGTCCTTTCTTTTGCCCAATCGAAATTGGGGATCCTTACACTTGCAACATTTGGGGGGGTGGTACACTGACCCGAAAACAGTATAACTAGCCTAGGTTAGTTAGAGAAATTGCCCGACTTGTCCGAATAGCTGACCTGTCACTGACCCTACGCACTCAATAGCTGATCGAGAAACAGAGGTGCTGCGGAGCACTCTGTCCGACAGACTCACAGACCCAATCGGGGTTTTGGGAACCTTAAGTGCTGGCGAAGCACTTTGCTGGGGAAATTCGAGAACCCAATCGGGGTTTTGACTGATAGCTGCAGAGAGGGTGTAGCTCAGGCGTTGCTACTGAACTGCGGGTGCTGGTCTTACCTTGGTGGTCCTGTCCTGATCCTAATCTGGTTTTCCTGTCCTGGGTTTCCATTCTGCACCTGCTGGCCTACTGGCGACTGCATTTCCTTGGGGTTTCTCCTGTCCTTAACTGACCCGTGGCCAGGGTTGGTCTCCACACCGTTCTACGTAAATATATATCTGAGAGGGAACTACACTTACGTCCTTTTTCTTGTCTTCTGAAACTGCTAAAGTCTTATTTGTGCATTTGTTCCTTTTCTTTACCTTCCCTGTGTTGACCAATAATAAAGTTTTACACTTTAGCTGTTTATTAGCATGTTCCATTCTTCCCCATCCTTTAAGTCAATAGTGAAATACTGTTGATGAAATATAGATGTTCCTTATCTTTACCCTTCTTTTAGCTGAATTTAAGAGGTTGCTCTGAATTATTAGCGTGTTCCATTTTTCCCTACCCATTTAGCTACATGGTTATTTCTAATTCCTTCAGTACAAAATAAAGTCTTTTGCCTTACCCATCTTCTAGGGGTACTCAAACTGTGATATTCTAGCATGTTCCTTATTTTCCACGTCCTTTAGACACACCATACCGAGTCTAATTCCTGAAAATTTCATACTAATATGTTCCCTGTTTTTCCTTCCCTTTAGAGTTCTAAATGGTTGGCATAATCTATTTTCTACATGGTTATATGATCTTCATGATTTTGGTTATCAATAGTTTGCTTACTGTAAATCTAATGCTTTCTGACAGTGACGAGAACTAGATAAAGGTTTTCAAAACTTCCTGAGTCTGTGGTTATTATAAAAGTGTAAATATTATAAATGTTATTGTATTTTGGTGACTGCTTATCTTTTTCAGCTAGCTCCCTGATCCATTGTGATCATAGGTACCTGTGACAAGGATTGGTAATTCAGGTACATAGGAAATAGGTAGGAACTAATTAGGGTTACTGGCAGTAGAGTGTAGGTTACCCCATTAATAACTATGGTAAAATTAAATTTATGGGCCCAAGTGTGTATATGGTAAAATTATAGTCGGGTGACCTGCGCGCTCTATCAGTGTATATTTGGGGGCCGATTCCGATCCGGTAAAATCACCGTCCGAATGACTCGCATCCGGAGCCGTTTCCATACGACTCGTACAGACGCCGTACGACCCGACAAGTATGATCCCGACCGGGGTACCAGGACGGGAGTCGTACGGTCCACGTCAGGTAAGGGCGATTTGTACGGAAAAGCGCACAATCACATACACACTGTACGGCGCGTACACCCCATGATAGTAGGAGTACGCGCCGTACCCCTGCAATCATGGAGGGTTTGTGCCGTACACCCAGCGTACATGGGGTACGCACCGTATACCCAGCGTACATGGGGTACGGTGCGTACCCCATGTACGCTGGGTGTACGGCACGTACCCCCCATGATCGCAGGGGTACGGCGCGTACCCCTGCGATCATGGGGTGTACGTGCCGTACCCGGGGGGGGGGGGCGTTCCATTCCTGTTTTGGGGCGAACTCTGCTTTAACGGCAGTTTCCAGCTCCCGTAGAAAAAGGGTTGTACGGAGCGTACCCAACACGGATCGTACTTGCCGGGTCGTAAAAAGCAGCCGCGAACCGTACAAACGTCGTGTACAGCGGGTTACGAGGGCGATTCATACGGGAATTCTATTTGTACGGTCCCTGGTACGATTCGTACGGATAGCTGCATTGGGTGTGGTTCGTACTACGTTGTTCATACGGGGACGGTTACGGGTACGAATCGTACAGAAAAAAATGATCCATACGACGATTCGGAGTGCTTTTTACCGGATCGGAATCGACCCCATGGTGTGCAAAAAATCGTGACATAAAATGTCAGTGAGTTTTATGTGTATAGACTGTAAGCATACCTAGCCTATAAGAAAAACTGTATACAAAGAAAGAAAAAAGCAATAAGATTTGCAGAGTTAATAAAAGGGACTTCTGCTTTCAAAATAAAAGTGTATGATCTATGGTGTCAGAGGTAAAACTACTATTAAAACTCCGCTATAACACAAGGGGACATAGTTAATAGTCATGTGCAATGAACGATAGGCTTCGGAGTGGACATTGCCCCAAGTAGAGTCAAGGGTATCTGGTCAATGGATTGCTTGTGGGAGTACAACCCTTTTCAGAAAGGTCTTGGTGAGGGATTGGTCCTCCCTTGCGGATGAGAGCAGGACTAGTGAGATGCCATTGGGGCATCATGCTATTTGTAAAGTCAAGAGGTGGGCCGAAGACGTATGTTGATAGTTTGGTATCAACAACAAGGGTGAGATGATAAAGGAATGGAATGGAATGGAATGGAAGCGGATTTATAAAGCGCGTGGTTACCTGTAAGCGTCCCAGCGCTGGAGAGTAGAGATTACTGTGGGGGAGACAGTTTTCTAGGAGTCCTGAGGAAAGAGAAGAGTTTTAAGGAGTTTACGAAACTTCTGGAGACTGGGTTCACTTCGGATCTTAAGTGGGAGGGCGTTCCACAGAGTCGCGGCATTGACAGAGAACTGATGTCCTCCTGTGCGAGCCCTCTTCACTCTAGGGACATAGGCAAGGTACCAATGATCAGAACGGAGTGCCCTGTTGGCTTTGTAGGGGCCCACTAAACTCCTCATAATGGGGGGGCCCTTGCCCTGCAAGGATTTATGCATAATGAATAAAGATTTAAATGTGATCCTCTCTCGTATTGGCAACCAATGAAGAGTTCTCAGGGCAGGTTTGGCTGAGAGCTTAGCAGATGAGCCATTAAGCAGCCTAGCTGCTGAATTTTGGATCAGTTGAAGTTTCTTTATGGAGGCTTCTGGAGCGCCTAAGTAGAGGGCGTTGCTGTAATCCAGCCTGGAAAGGATTAAGCCTTGAATGAGGAGCTTCCTAGAATGGAGAGGTAGGAGAGGGAGGACTTTTCGTGCAGTGCGGAGTAGGCCAAACCATATGCCAGCCATTTTTTTGGCTTGGGTTCTAAGGCAGCAATCAAGCTGCAGAGAACTTTAGATCTGCCATTTTTTCCTTCGAATTGTCCTAACCTGCTTTGGAAAAGACAGTGGTGACTGTGGTGGGCGAAATTTGGATTAAGGAGATCATTTCAAGGCATGTGACAATGAGGGTTTATTTCAGTAAGTGGACAGATGTGTTTGTGGAGAGATCCCATAACCACAGTAACAGTGGTAAAAAGTATGGGAAGGTCATTTTCCCAAAGAAAGACTTCCTGCCCTGTGCTTCTTCTACGCGTCTTGTGTTGTCACATGAATTAGCTGGACAGCAGGCTATTGTTGTAACATTTAGCTTACATTTTTACAATTGTGCACAGTACAATAAAGCACCATTCAGCCCTTACTAACTAGACTGTATACTCTAATTAACACCGATTGTCTTGAGAGCTATGCGAGCTACTGTCTGCGTGTGATAGAAACAATAGGCGCTAATTGTGACGATAAGGATACGTGATTTAACCCCGGCCATTGAAGCCTGAATGTTGCAGTGTGTGCGATCCTCCAACAATTGAAACTGTCCATTCTGCTGAGATGGAACTCCCAGGTACATGGAAATGACTCCTTTAGTTTTCGTAATAATGAAATGAATAAGCATTAATTATCCTATTGTTCTCGACAGTCCGTTTCTGCGCCTTCCCCTGCTGTGCCAATGTAGGTTCCTCATCCCTTTACCATCACGCCGTCTTTCTGTTGATGAGCACTTTTTTAGCAGGAGAAACATCACATGACCAAGAATTTGTCATTATTAATGTTTTATAACTATTTCTTTTAAACCCTTCCCCCATACTGGATGCGTGCTTCAGGTCTGTCTTTCATTTCTATCATCTGTGGGTTCAAAACATACTGCCCTACGGTGTCTGGGCATGTCGGACAGACGGACGGATGGATGGATGGATGGATCGCAGTGACCATTAGGGGTATCATACCATTCAAGAAGAGCTCTTATTCCTGCCTTCCTGCTCCACCAGCCTACCCCAGCTTCTCGGTTCTTGTCAACATTCAAGTGCACTTCACTCCTTAGGGTTTGGCTGTTTGGCCTGAGGGGGTCACACTTTGAGAGACTTGTCCACAGCCAGGACCCAACAGGGTTCAAACCGCTGGCCTTGACAGTCAGGGCAGTCACTGGTTGTGGGACAAAAGGGATAGAGATGTAAGGATATGAAGACTGGAAACCATTTGGTGGGTGCAGGGCTCTTACAAAAGGCTGGCACACAGAGATAAATGGCACGATGAGTTAAAAAATATCCGTAATGCAATGCAGGGACCCTCTGCATAATGCTCAGGGTATAAACAAAAGTTATTCAGCCCGACGCATCAAAATTCCTCCTCGATTTTGATGCTCTGCCTCTAGTGACCAGGATGAAAGAGGTTTTCTGGATTATTTGTAGTGGGTGCAGTCTGGTTAATGTGCAGCATGCACCACAGCACCTGCAGGATGGTGGAAACTGCCAGGCTCTAGGTGTCCCGGATGAGTGACGGATAGCCGTGGGTGTTCTACTCAGTTACAGGGAGAGTCCGTCCTTAAGGATTTTGGAAATGCAGTATTAGGAAGGCATAAAACGCCACAGCGAAGCAGCACCCCTACCAATCTCTCTCAAGGTCCAGGCACAGAGAGGGGACGACATGCAGCTGTATATCTGAGGACCGGAACCCACTTAGGTTACAATGCGTTGTGAGACCTTCAATCGAAGACCACCCACGTATTCGTCCGGTCCTGTGTGAAGAAAGCCGACTTCCCTAATTGGATGGAGCCTGGTAGTGGACATGCACTGCATTTTACACTAATGAGGAGTAGCTACTCTGCCCTCCTAACACTGTTAGGATAGGGAATCCCATCCTTCCTTCCCTCACATAGGGGGCTTGCTAGCCCTGAAGAAAGTCATGGACCTTCCTGGCCACTGTGGACTGAAACATGTCGGCACTAGGGTCATAGGACCATAATATCCTGACAAGACCCACTTGTATATATAATTTTTATAAAATATTTTAACATCTCAGATAGTCCCCAATAATAAAGGGATACCGGGGATCTATCTGTGGTATTTTAATTTAGAGCCCCCTCTCTTTGTACATATCAGAAGAGCTTCCCAACACTGTGGTCGAGCCCACCCCGACTTGTAGGGGTCGGGGTGACCCGATGATGAAGCATGACACTATTAGGGTGTGTGATTGTAATATAAACAAACTAGTTTCTTCCCCCACATTCATGGTTGGATTAGACACAACCTTATATTAGGCAGTCCCCACCTTACCTCCCCATTTCTATACCTCGGGTTCAGTTCTAATTCCCACTCAACTGACCGTTACACGGTCAATTGGAGTATTTTTTTCGTGTTTACCCTTCTCGCACCATGGTATTTGCCACTGGTGACAGTCAGTACCTGGAGAAGGTTGAATACCTTGTCCAGAGAGATCAACATCTGCCTCAGAGATGTGGCCAATCCCCCAAACCCAAGATTTGGTATCCAGGGTTATCTAGTGATGTAATGATTTCACCTTAGATTGGAGTCCAATCAAGACTGGCTGCCTTGTCTCTTTTTCTCTCCATTGTTCTCCAGCAGACAAGTACCTCAGATAGATTTCTATCTCGTAAAGGGAGCTGTCCTGGTGGGCAACAGTTTTCCATCTTCCAGTGATGGCAAACGGACAGGCTCTGGTGCCTAGCTTGCCCTCTTAGCTGCATGAACTGGCCTCCTGGCCCTTGAACATGCCAATGAGTAGTGGGCATTTGATGAGGGACATCGGGCATTGGCTATCCTGAATTGTCCAAGTCCAAGAACAAAACTGTTCAACAAACAGTGGATTCCATGAATTCTGAATGAGATGTAGGAGAGGTGAACGGAACTGAAAGAGGCAGGGGAACAAAAGTTTCTCATTGAAAGGTAAGTAACCCCAAGGAATGTGAAGGGAAACTTGTTAAGGCCACAATGTCTGGGGCTATAAGTCGAACCCACACATAGCAAGCAAATTATCTATTTTTAACCAGCACACATAGAAAAAAGGAAAAGGCAGGAGATGCAAGATGGACAAACAAATGCAATGGACATTTAACATGAAATAATGTTTTTACAGGTTTCCAGATATATGCCCCTTTTATAATCCATCACTGTGAGAAATTGGATTACTGGTTGATTGGGGTGTGACCCCTGGTCAAGCAGCAAACATAATCACATGTCAGGCTAAGGCTCAAGCAAACTCCAAATTAACCTGTGCTCAACCCCCTCACAGCTTGGGGCAGAGCAGTCAGGTTTAACTTAGAGCAATGTGTAAAGTATCTGTGCAACACTTCAAACAAAAAAAACCACTGAAAACACTACCCGAAAAGATCTCACACCAAGTTAGATAAATAGAACAACATGTTATAAATAAAACAAGACCGAAATGATAAAAATCCAATCAGCAGAAAGTAAATATAGCACCAAAAAGCACAAAGTGCGAACTCAGGATAGCTGGTCGTGCTGGGCCAGGTCAAATTCAAAAGCTCAGGCCATCCGCAATGGTGTGCAGGTTGGATACAATCCCAGGTTAGTCCTGCTGAAGGTTTACCTTTTTCAAGTTTGTGCCAAGAGTACCATTTGTGTTGCAGTGGGCCGCAAGGAGCAGGGAGAGCATCACTGGATGCTGCTGGCAAAACGTGAGGAACTGGGCATTGCTGGAGCTTTGTGGTGGTGGTCCCTGCGAGTGGTCAGTTCTGCTGTGTGAATAGTTGCGCTGATGAAGCTTCACACTGATTTGCGGCACTAGCGGCGAGGTCTCGGTGCGAACTGGCCTGCTCACAATCACGAAGAGCTCAAAAAGCTTGATTTCAGCTCCTGTGAGCCACATCAAGGGTCCAAGACCTGAGAAGTACCACTTGGGGTTCAGGAACGCACTGCAGCTGGGTCCAGGGGCTGGTTCAGAATGTTGGGAAACCATTTATGTCCCTGAGGCTGAGATCAGGAGGCCAGATGACTACCCCTTGGGGTCACTCAAGGGTCCTTAGTTCAAGACAAGATGAAGTTACAGGTCCAGTCCTTCTCCGCAAGCAACAGAGCAGCAGGTAGCAGGTCAGCACAGCAGAACACAGTTCCTTTAGAGCAGCAGAGCAGCATTCTTGTAGCAGCCCAGCAGTCCTTCTTCCCTGCAGAGTATCCACAAGTCCAGAAATGTACTGAAGATTTGGTGTCTGAGGTCCAGTTGTGCCTTTGAAGTGGGGGAAGCTCTTAGAAGCATACCTTTGATTGCACAGATGCCCTGCCTTCCTGTCCCTGGCTCCAGACTAACTACAGAGGGTATGCAGCCTTTGTGTGGAGATAGGACACAGCCTATTATTGTGTAAGTGGTGCTGGGCCCAGCTCCTCCTACCCCCTGCCATTGATGGCCCATCCAACCACACCTAAGCTCCCCATTGTATGTTGCTGTCAAGAAGGAATACACAAAGCCCAACTGTCAGATACACCCAATCATGGAACCAATAGACAGGCTGCAGGCACCAAATAGCTATGGCAAGAAAATGCCACAACTTTATAGAAGTGGCATTTTCAGCGTTGCAACTTAAAATCTGACTTCACCATAAGTTAGAATTTTAAATTGTGGTTCCAGAGACGCCAAACATGACCTGGTTACCTATTCCCATTTGGACTTTACACTTATAAAAATGTAATAAGGTAATTCCTATGTTAATGTGTGAAAGAGGTCGTAGACCCTGCAGTATCGAAAAATGAATGTAACAGTTTTTCACTACCAGGACATGTAAAACTAAAGAGTGCATGTCCCACTTTGGGAATACACTGCTCACTGGCCTCTCGGCTGTCCAGGGTCTAATCTAGAGATGACTTACATGTATTAAAAACGAAAGTTTTGGGTCTGGCAATAGGTTTATGTTGCCAGGTCGAAATGGCAGTGTAAAACTTGATACACAGGCTGCAATGGCAGACCTGAGACATATTTAAAGGGCTACTTAACTCCTTCAGTGCTCATGACGGCTCCCGGCCGTCATGAATCACAGTAGACGTGTGCTCATGACGGCCGGGAGCTGTCAGAACGTTGCCGCTCCGCCTGTGCGGGAGAATTAACCAGTGGGCGGAGTTCTGATGGATCCTGGCCCACCGTGTTTTATGACAGCCGGGAGCCGTCATGAGTACCTAAGCGCCACGCCCAACCCCGCCCCCCCGACACCGCTGCAAAATTCGCGCCGTGGCGAAGGGGTTAAGTGGGTGGCACAATACTTGCTTCAGGCCCAATAGTAGCATTTAATCTACAGGCACTGTGCACAGGTAGTGCCACTTTACTAGGGATGTATAAGTAAATTAAATATGCCAATTGGGTATAAGCCAATCCACTGTATTTTAAAGAGGGAGTTCAAGCACTTTAGCACCGGTTAGCAGTTGTAAAGTGCACAGAGTCCTAAAGCCAACAAAAACAAATTCAGCAAAAAGTAGAGGGCAAAGTCAAAAATTCTGGGAATGACCCAGCAGAAAAGACCAAGTCCAAAAATCACTTTCTTAAAGCCTGTCAATCTTTCTAAATCCTGATTCCATTCTTCCTCTTTAATCATAAAATACATTTCTAAACTTTCCTAATGATTTTCTTTCTTCTTTACATTTTTTTTGTAGTGCTAAAAGAATGTCATCGCACCCAAAAACACAAGCAGTTTGTTCATCTGTGGCTCAATATTTAAGGCTAATTTTATTCTACTTAACAAAACGAAATTGACCTTTTGTACAGAACAAGAGCCAACGAGCCTTGTTCCATCTGCCTTCTTCTTGCAAACAAAAAATTCATTTTTGTACTGAAGTAAATTTTTTTGTACAAAAGATATTCTAATGTAATCTTTGCAATTAAAAGTGTACAGGTTTTAGCATCGTTTTGTTAAGCACCTACTTTAATACATCACCATCGAGGGATTCCCCCAACTTGTAACCCCCTTTTGTGTTCACCAGAGGAGTCAGATCTGTCCCCCCCCTCTCATTTCTCATATTATTTTCAATCTTGAGTTTGTGATCTGAGTTTTCCATCAAGGAGATCTATTTGCCTTATAACCAGGGCCGCTGCAATTATGCAATTTTGGGGCTAAGGTATTTTCCACATAATTGTGGATTTGCCTCAGTTACCACATAATCCATTATCTGCACAATATGCAGAATTTAACAAACAACAAATGTTGCTTTCAGCTCAAACGGATCAAAAGTTACTAAAAACGTGGCAGTTTGAGGTGTTACACAGTGGAAGGCCCTTAGCAAAGGTTGACTGGTCATCATGCTGTAACTTATTTCTATATTAGGTTGTCAGAATGTTTGCTAGTGAGGTGAGATAGAGTTAACATGTGTATAAATGACAAAATATTTAGGTAATACTACCACAAAACGTTACTCATTAATCCACATTATTTACTTTTTTTGCCTCATAATTCCAGTGGTCCTACTTAAATCTTGGGGATAAATTTATCTCATGAATGATGTGGATGGCAAATAGATGCCACTATTGTGTAACCACCAGTTATGTAAAAATCACAGTCTTCAATCACATCAGTACTTTTAGAATTCCCTTCTTTATCTGGTTATGTTCCTTCATTAGTAGCTCATTATGAGCTGTGTGATCTTTTGCATGCCGCAAAGCGGGTTTTGTGTCACACACAGTAAGTACCGTAGAATGCAGTTTTAGTCTGAATGAGGGATAATGTGCTTTATGTCCCAGTACCAGATTCCAAAATTCCAGAGTTCTGCCTTTTATAGCCCTAAAATATGCCCAGGCATGCACCAGGTCAACCTCGCTCACCAATGGACAATTTCAAGACAGATGTTAGTGCAGACTTCTTACTACTAAACGTAAGCAACAAGTCAGCAAATCACGGGAGATGACAAACAGATGTGGCCAGACTAACAAAAAGATCCAGAGTAGCTGAGGTGGAGCCAGGAGCACTCCCTGCCGACTCCTCTGAGATGGACATTGAAGAAGCCGATGAGTTGCTTCAAGTCAAAAGAGTAGTCTGTTTGCAAAACATTGAGTGTGCCCTTGGCTAAAATGCTGTTAGTACCTCTAGATGAGAACTCCTGCAAGTCTTAAAGCACAGGACAAATACCAACAATTTTATTAAAAATCTTGCAGAGGTTAGCATTCACCCTTGTATCTTGCAAGTTTCCAGGATTTCTTCGCCCAAACAAGGTTCTATGCCCCACCAGCAAAATGCACCCAAAGCTGACGTTGCAAGAATTGATAGAGTGGAGATCATTAAATGGTGGTCCAAGACTGGTTTGAAGGAAAGAATTTCAAAACAGGAGGTAGTCAGTGAGAGGCTGAAGAAGATGCATTGGGCGAGCGGGAGGCGGTGCCGGGATGTTCTATTGTGAACAGCGGGATACTTAATCCCTTGGCTGCGGGGCACATTCCCCTGCTGTGCTGGGGGGAGGGGGGCGCTCACAGCTCCCGGGTGCTCATGACGTGCTGAGCTCGTCATGAGCCACGGTTCTCGTGTGCTCATGACGAGCTGAGTTCATCACGACCACGCCCGTTTAATGGAACGCTCAGCACAGCAGGGGAATTAGCCCCCCATGTGAGCGTTCCACGTCTCATGACGAGCTCAGCTCGTCATCAGCACACGGAAACCGTGGCTCATGACGAGCTCAGCTCGTCATGAGCCTGGGAGGGGTTAATATTTACCTGTTGATTCCATTACCACGAAAACTAAATGTGCTCTTTTAGCTCTTGGAAATTAGGTAGATTTGCCTTTGTAGATTTTGCCATTGCATTTCACTGGTTGACTTTAGCCCGCTACACCGAATAATCTAGAATTCCCTAAGCTCTGCCTCCTCCTGTACAGTCTTTACACACCCACAACTGGGCAACCTATGAACTATATTATGAGGGTTTTCTTCTTCCAAAGCACTAATCCCTACATTATTGAAAACAGATTCAACAGTTCTTTGTGATCACATTACAACAGATTAGAGCTCTCTATGCAGAGGTTGCTTGATTGCTCTCTTAAGAACCCCCTAGAGACAAATTGTATTAAATGCAAAGTTATCATGTCTGTTAACAGGAAAAAACCTAAACAGGTGAATGAGAGATACCCAGCTGGAGGGAGGAAGTAGTAAATAACTATTTTGGCTTGGGCGATGTAGCTTAGTGGCATCTTATCACGTACATCCCATATGGAGGCACATAAGGGTTTACATTTTGCCCCTTTGATGGTAGCCTATCAGGTCAAGATAGTCTAATAGATGACCTATGGTGCACCTTTTTATAGTTCTATACTGCATGGGACATAATGAAGGTGGATTGTGGAGACAAACCAAGGGCCTGCATAATTTCACACCCATTCCATTCACCCACTAACCCAGCTGACTTAAATAACTATCGTCCGATATCCAACATCCCCACTCTAGCCAAGCTCTTGGAAAAATGTATTCACATGCAACTTAGCAACCATATTGAACAATTCAAAGTGCTCAACCAATACCAATCAGGCTTCCGGGCAGGTCACAGTATGAAATCAGCCATGACCCACATAATAGACGATGCACTAAAAATTCTTGATCAAAACTAAGCTTGCTTATTAATCTTACTCGACCTTTCATCAGCATTTGACACTGTCAAACATGACAACTTGCTAGAGCTCCTAAAATACTGAATGGGATTATCTGGATCTGTACTTACCTGGTTCACATCTTTCCTTCAAAATAGATCTCAAATATTCAAGGTCAATCAATCCTTGTCCAACCCCGTGCCAGTCTCGTTAGGAGTACCGCAAGGCTCTTCCCTCTCACCCACACTTTTCAACCTATTCATGGAGCCACTCAACAAACTTCTCAGTCTTTCCATTGTCCACTTTCACATGTATGCTGACGACACTCAACTATAAATCAAGATCTACTCACTTGAGGACATCAAATCTCTCATCTCAACCCTACAAAAAACTCAAATATGGTTGGCCGAAAATCATATGAAACTGAACTCTCTCAAAACGGAATTCCTCCTATTCGCCTCCCCCAATAAATCTCACATCATCCTCTATTGGATGAAGCACCTAACAGCACTCAATGGGCAACCTCTTGTTGTCGAATCGGCGAAATCGCTGGGTGTGACACTGGAAAGAGACCTAAAGATGCAGAAACATATCAGCGCCGCCACAAAAGGAGCACATCTCCACATAAACACCCTGGGAAGACTGAAACCCTTCTTACCAGCAAACAACTTCACACAAGCTGTTCAAGCCCTAGTAATCCCAAGAGTGGAATATGGGGCGGTAGCCCTATGCAGCCTCCCCAGATCGACGACAGCCCCACTTAGAGACTCATCACTGGTTCAAAAAGAAACTCTCACATCTTTCCAGACCTTAGAGCCCTCAACTGGCAACCGTTCAAGGCTAGAATTCATCTAAAAATCGCTTGTATGACACACAAGGCCTTACATCATAAAACCTCATACTACCTAGCTTAGAAACTGGTTCTCTCCTCTGGTAATAGAGCCTCCAGAAGCTCCAGGAATATTCTACTGAGACCACAACGATTCACCAAAAAGAAAACTTACAACCAGTCCTTCTCTGGAATGGCTCCCAGGATTGGAATGCTCTGCCCTCTGAAACAAGACTGAACCCTTCCACTGCCTCATTTAAAAAAGAAGTGAAAGCGATTCTCATGGCCAAATTCACTTGATTTATTTACTTATTACTGTAATATAATTACTAGTCTGTATTATCGAGCACCTAGTATTGGAATCACCTATATTTAGATATTTTTTTATGCCTGTACCTGTTTCTGTCAGGTGCCATGTAAAGCGCTCTGATAACCACAAGGGTCTTGTTCGCGCTATATAAAATCTTCAAATAAATAAATAAATATGGGTGTAATTCTGCTTATAGGCTATAATGCCAGACTCTGTGCAGGCATCACTTCTGCTTCCCTATGAGTTGCTTAATGCTAGACCAATAAGCTTCTTATAGGAGTTTGATTATGGCATAGTAAATATTACTTCCATGACTCGAGCCATAAAGAGGGCAAATTTTTTATTTTTTTACTGTGTGTGAGTCTCACTACCGATGTCTCACCCACAGTGATCATATGATCAGATGATTGTGCGTGTCTACCGCCAGTGTCTTCCTTTTAAGATAAGGCCACTGCGACACAGCATGGGTAAGGGGCAATTGGCTGGGTACACGTGAACACTTGTGCACACATGTGTGGGCTGCACTTAGGAGACTACTGTGAGGCGCAGCCCAGTAACAGCACACAGGTAGTCTGGCACAATGGGGACTTTGCAGGTTTAGGTATTTACCTGGGATAAGCCTCATCATGGGAGTGTAAACTACTGGGGAAAGTCAATGTGCTTTACTGTTTTAACTATAGTGACACTCCAGGCTACACATAGGGAGGGAACTGCCTTAGAATGTAGTTTCACTTCCCCATGTCCTACAGAGACCATTGTCTTCTTTAATCCCGTCCGTACTCCCGTCGGCCAACGGCCGTCGCGAGAACTACCTGGCTAGTGCTGCACAAATCTGTTGGCCGACGCACCCCGCCCACTCTTTCAAACCTCCGCACCGCGGCCGAATTCGCGCCGCGGTTAATTAGAGAGTAACCTGTGCGAGAAAATCAAACATGTAACTTACAAAATGAAAACTGCACATCTTATGGGTCATTCAGAATTGTCAATTTTTCCTGGCTCAGTTCAGGATCAGAGCCCAGATCTTTTATCACCCTGCTGCGTCCAGTCAATAACATTTCTTTAAAGCAGCAGGAACAAAGTCGAACCCACACAAAAGTGAATTCTCTCAGATCCTGAGGAGGAAAGGGGTGGGGCAGAATGACCTACATCAGTCACTCAGCTGTGACACTGTACTAGGATGGTCCTGTCCACGCCCACTGAATGAAGGAGAGTGCCCAGACAACTGGAGCCAACCCAGTGGGGAGCCCTCTTTGAAATTCTAGTGTGCGAGTCCCTGTTAGTGATGTCAGCGATGGGTGGAGCTGAAACACCAGGAGCTGATGTGACCAGTGGCTCCTGGATGATACCACTCTGGATTGCCCCAACATGCTGTGCAGGAGGGTTGGGACAGGGGTGGAGAGATGATGTAGCACACCAGGATTGGCTAGGGGGTGCCTGTCTTCTGGAACCTTCCTCTTTCCTTTACAAACCTTTGCACAAGGGGAAGTCTCTCTTCTTGCCTCCTGATTTTCTACCTACTGCACTGCTGGATCCTGCGACTGACATGGAGGACTGGAAGGAGGAACCCCCAACCCCCACTCAGGACCCGGGAGTCTGTCCAGTTGACCCCAGGATTAGTGGGGCTCCTCAAGGGCTAGTGAGGCTGGCACGCTTACTCCTGAGGACGAGTTACGGGAAGCCCTGGACTTTTCTGCACCCGCCAACAAACCCACAAAAGAGAACTGGTGCGGGGAACCAGGAGGACCAGCTTTTAGAGGGCTGCACTGCCTTGGATGTGAGAAAGGTTGAGCACTGTCCCTGGTGGATAGAGCGTGCCACCATGAGTGAAACGAGCCTGGGACAGTCCAACTCAGCCCAACAGGCTCAGAGTTATGGAATTTTAAATGTTTGGCAACCTTTTCCTTCTTGCAGCATGGGGAGCTCCACAGCTGGGCCTATCAATTTCACCCCAGGTGGACCAGGGCCTGGGGGACAGCCAAGAAATCTGAAATAGCCATGTTGGGGGAGAGGGCGTGTATGGGGGCCCTCCCCATGTTCCTACCTCGCCTGGGTACACCATCCCCCAGGCAGATTCATAATACAAGGGCCGGGACCCCATCCCTGAGCCCGGTGTACTCCAGGTAGGGGGGAAGCCCTGTCACGCTTCCGTGGGATTCCAAGGTTGGGGGAGCACAGCTGCCTTCCCCCTCAGGAGGAAGACAGGGCACAGGACCCCATCCCTGGGCCCCAGGATGCAGCAGAGGCAGCCACCTCCGAACACATCAGCAGGCAGGCACACAGAAGATTTGTCAGCTACTGCGGCCATACGAAGTAGTGCTGGCCGTGGGGGGAGCCAGTGAGGGCAGCTGGGGTGGGCTTCCCGAGCTGCTCCCAAGAAAGGAGGCATGAGGGGGGTGGTTAGGAGGGACTGGGCACCCCACTGAAACACTAAAAAAAATTTAACAAAAGAAAAGAAAAAGCTGCACGGCTCTACCGGCTCAGCGGGTGAGCCTGTACTATAATATTCACAGTTTCACAGCAAACTCACCCCATAATGTGTTGTATGACTTTTTTTTAAAATGCCTTTTTGCCCATATCTCAGCCTGTGGATGTCCTAGGACGATGGGACCACCACCAATTCAACGTGCCCTTGTTTTTTGGGTCATCTTCTGGATCCTCACCATAGGCTGGGGGACCCCAAAGTTATCCCCTTTCCTACTGTTTAATGCATTTCCAGGCTCTCCTATGGTCAGATCTTTTGCTCTACAGCTGAGAGCCATTCGTTCTCTAGGGTCCTCATGTATGGTAATATTTGGGAAGGCCTGAAAGACCTAAAAATGGGTAATGCACTGTTTATGTGGTTGCTTCCTCTAGGAGCTGATTGTATAGTTACATTACAATGCATTTTCACCATGCTCTTTGACGGTGGTTGATCTGGTCATGATAGTTTAATGTTAATTTATGAACTGGTGCACAAGCACAAAGTTTTTTCCATATAATTGTTTTATTGGGTTTTCAAGATGATTGCAAATCTTTTATTGATACATCCTTGTCATACCTATGCCAATGATTCATGCTGAAGTAATATAATTATTACACAATGGCTGTTGATATTCACTTGATATGTTTAGGTGACCCCTCTAGGAAGTCACCATTGAGTACACAATGTCATCTAGGTGTGTTCCATCTGTCAATGTATATTTGTATATTACTGTGTAGCATTTAGTGGTGTATGTACGTAATGAATGTACTTCTTCTTTTTCTAAAGAAAAAGTACAGACTTGACCAGGGCCTGGTGCAAGAAATCTGAAATAACCATGTTGGGGGAGAGGGCGTGTATGGGGCACTGCCTCCCCATGTTCCTATCTCACCTGGGGACACCATCCCCGGCCGATTCATAATACAAGGGCCGGGACCCCATCCCTGACCTCGGTATACTTCAGGTGATGGGGAAGCCCAGTCACACTTCCCCGGGATTTCAAGGATGGGGAGCACAGCTGTGTTCCCCTGCAGGAGGCAGAAAGAGCCCAGGAGCCCAGGATTGAGTGTTATTACTGCATGCTAGTGATTGGTGTTTACGAGCCTTCACCACCTCCCTTGAGTAGGCCTTAGACTGCTCCTCCTCCCTACCCTGTGAGAGTCAAACACTACAATGGGGTGTTTGGTTTCCACTGAGGACAATTGAGGAACTATTACTTGTGCTGGCCACACAACTAATAACCCAATATCCAACAACTACCATGAGATGACGTCTGTTTCCTAAGGGACCAAAGAAATCAACTGCAACCCTTTCCCAAGCATGTGCAAGAAGGTCAGACATTGTCAATGGATGCTGCGTCATTTTGGGGAAATGGCAGTTGTAAAGAAGGCACTCTTTTAGTTCCTTCTTAACCCTCTCATCTAGGCGCAGGAACCACACTCGTTCTCTCATGGCTCTTTTGGTGGCTACAATATCAAGATGTCCTTCATGGGCTAGTTCAATGATTTGCTGTCCTAGGCTCTCAGGTATGACGATTATCAAGGCTCTCAATAGAAACACATTCCCCAGTCACAGACAGTTAATCCTGTACATTTCTGAATTTTTTTAATTCAACATTGTCAGCAAAAGAATGAGCATTCGTCTTCCACGATTGAGTTAAAAATAGGTCTTTGAGGATAAGCATGTTCTTATCGGCATTAGTAGCTGCAACGATCTGTTAAATGGATATAGCTGCTGGTGTGCTGGATATCACAATGAAATTAATGTACTCCTCAGCCGTTTTGGATGTCGAACTGTGACGATGTAGCGGTACAAGTGAAAAGTAAACAGCAGGGTTCTGACCTTTACTCGGCTTGTGTACAACTGTATAGTCATACTCTCGCTGTTGCAACCCCCACCTTTCAATGCGAGGAGGCGTCTTGGCTTTTGGGTTTCCAAAAATAGTGGGTAGCGCATAGTGGGCTGTAATGATAGTGAAATGTTTTTCATATAGAAACAAATTAAAATGTCTGCAGGCGGACATTACAGCCAGACTCTCCTACTCTGGCTGAGAATAGGCACATTCTGTGTCAGACAGACTTAGACATGGGCCACAATGTCTCTGAGAATTCAGATGACCATTATGTTGAGCAAGGATTGCCCCCAGCTCCATCTGGCTTGCATCTACTGTGATCTTAGTATTGGGGTCAAAATAGAATATCTCAGTTGTATTCTCAATCACAAGTTTTATTCTTTTGATGCCCTGGTCACTTTCAGCAGACCACTGAAAAGGGACAGTCAATGGAGCACTCACATTAATAAAAGTGACAAATGTACCCTGAGCGATAACTGGCCATGCATAAGAAGGATCGCAGCATGGTAACTTTTTGCGGGGGGCAACTAGCTGACAGTGCTTGCATTTTATCTGGGCCAGGAGTCATCTCCCCATCAGAGAATATGTGCCCAAAGAATTTAAGTTTGCTCTTGTAAAACTCACTCTTTGCTGCATTCAGGGTGAGACCTGCATCAGCAAGTAACTGGCCTACTAATGTAACCACCTTGTTATGCTCCTTTTGTGTTGTCCCAAATGCCAGCTTATCACTGTATTAAAAGCATGCATAACAGGTTGAATTATTTGATGTATAGTATCCTGAAATATTTCTGCAACTGACGACACTCCAAAACTCAACTTTCTGCATCTGAACAAATCAAAATGAGTCGAAAAAGCAGTGCTGTACCTACAGATCTTTTCCAACTCGACCTGATGGTTTCCCTTGTCCAGGTCAAGATGGGAGAAGACTTTGGAATGGTGCAGTTGCATGATCATGTCCGCTGTGGGTGGGCCAGGATGTCTTTCTTGATCGAATGCTTAGTTGGCCTGGTGCATATTAACACAGATTCGCATAATACCTCCACTGTCCATTTTTGGCACCACCACTATGGGGGAGACCAATGGTGTAGGCACGTTGGAGCACTCTATTTATGTCCTGTATCAACAGTGTTTCTATTTCTTTCTCAACGGCTTCTTGCAAGTGAAAAATGACTCTGTGTTGCTTCTGGGCAGCAGGACGAATGTCCTCATTAATGTGAAGTCACTCTTTCATTGTCTTGAGCCTTCCTAGGCCATGAAACAAAGATGGGGACTGACTCACACCTTTAGCCGGAGAGCCTCATTTACTTATCTTTGGCATAGGGCAGTGCTGCAAGCATACCTGCTGCACTGCCCTACGTCAAAAGAAAAGGACAGGAATGCGGCGTATCTATGAGATACGGAGCATTCTTCTCCTCTTTCACAGCGCTGGCTCACAAATGGCTGCCATGAACCAATACAGGCACCCTTACACTATGGTGCAAGAGAGTCTGCATTGAAATCAGGTTGTTTTTGGGGAGGAAGGGACACCTTCAGTGGCATAACAAAACTTGAGTCAGCCCCCCTGCATGGTACGTGGAGGGGCCCCCTCCGGACTCCATCTGGAGCTCTCGGGCCGAAGTGTGGTGCTGAGGGGGGCCCCTGGATGTTGAGGGCCAGTGTTACGCCCCTGGACATCTTCCATCACACAAACAACTCTTCCGCCACCCCCTGGGAGGTGTAAGCTTTTGATGGGTTTCCAGGTTTAAAGCATACATTTGGTTTTAAATGCCAGTTCTTTCATACTGTTTCTCTACCTTGTCTCTTTTGAGGTAGTTTACTGATATTAAAGCGTTTTTAAACTGAACTCCATGAATATGGTTGCTTCGTTTGGTGGTTTGCCTTTGTCGTTTGTTCTTCCTTGCAGGCAGCCAAACCTACATTTGCCTGTCATTCCTTGGTCAATACCATCATCGCACATCCAACTTCTTCACTGGAGCTTGATAATGACGTTTAAGAGCCTTTGAAGGATGAACTTGATGATGGTTTTGGCCTTGTGGGCCTGGCAAGAATGCTTCTTGAACCTTTTGGCATCCATTTTGTCTTCTCGTTGTGATGTAATTTGGGGCCAGATGTAGGTAGGCCAATACTGGTCGGTAACGGCCGAATTTACCGCTTTTCGGCCGTTACCGACCGGTATTGGGCATTTGGGATGTAGGGGACCCGAAAACATCAGAATCGGTAAATTTACCGAATCGGTAAAGTTACCGAATCGGAAACCTTACCGATTCGGAAAAAATACCGAATCGGAAAATATACCGATTCGGAAACCTTACCGATTTGGTAAATTTACCGATTCGGAAAATAAGAAATGGTAAAAATGAGTTTTTGAGATGTAGGAAACCTCTTAAATACCGAATTTGCATGAAATCCGGTATTTAAGAGTCGGTATTTACCATGGATTCAAATCAGGTGGTAAACAGGTGCATGGTATAAAAAACGGCCCCAAAATGCAACATTTTCACCAGAATGGCGGCATTCTATGTCATTGCGAGGCAGATACGGCTACAGGCAAAAGGAGAGAGGGTCTGGAGGAGGGAGGAGCAGGTGTACAGGCAGAGGATCACTCTATTCCAGCTTACTGAGCCAGAGATCCTACAAAGGTACAGGCTGGCTCCCCAAACTATCCTGGACCTAATCAGAGACCTTCACCCACTATTGGAACATTCAACCACAAGGGCACATGCCATCCCACCCCATGTGCAGGTGCTGTGCAGCCTACACCTGCTTGCATCTGGGAGTTACCAGAGTGTGGTTGCTGCGGTAGGTGGGGTGTCCCAGAGCTGTCTGTCACGTTTCTTTAAAAAATTCCTTGATGCCATGTTGCAGAGAATGCATTTCTACATCAGCTTCCCTGCAACGCATGCAGAACTGCTAAGGACAAAGACAGACTTTTATCAGATGGCGCATTTCCCAACATAATTGGCTGTATTGATGGTACCCACATACCAATATGCCCACCTGCTGCCACAGAGTACATTTATCGGAACCGGAAGTCCACCCACACCATAAATGTACAGGTGATCTGTGATTCCAAGTACATGATCACTGACCTAGTAGCCAAATTCCCCGGGAGTACCCACGACTCCTACATCTTCCAAAACAGTGGGATCTACGCACGCCTGACAGCGGGGGAATTTGGCGAAGGATACTTGCTAGGTAACACACTGTGTGAAACTCCCTTGATACGTATTACAGGTGGATGTGTGTGTGTGCATGTGAGTAATGTTTTTTCTCTTGCCATTAGGGGACAGTGCATATGCCCTCCGGTCCTTCATCCTCACTCCCTACCTCAACCCTACAACACCAAGTCAGAGGAGATACAACAGGGCACACAAGACAACCCGAAACATTGTGGAGCGCACCTTTGGCATGTGGAAGAGCAGGTTTCGCTGCCTCCATAAGAGTGGAGGTGCCCGCCAGTACACACCAATCATCTGCTGCAAGATGATTGCAGCCTGTGCTATGCTGCACAACCTTGCGGTCAAGAAGGGCACAGCAGTGGATCTCTCAGATTACGAGGACCATGATGATGAGGAAGCAGTGCCTGAACCACACGCATCTGGAGTTGTAAGACCAACTGATGGCAGACACAGGCGGGATGAGATCACACGCAAATACTTTTAAGTAAGTAAAGAGACACAGACAGGTGGAGTATGCACCAAATGTAGTTTAATTCGGTAATGAGGTAGGTTATTAAAGCACAACTTTGCAACAAAAAGTATTTAACTGCAATGATGTCAGTCCTGGTTCACCTCACCATGAACTTTAAAAGTCATTTCCTTCCTCGCTTCCCTGTAACACCTGTAGATTGCTCACCCTGCTCACTGTATTGCTGGCCTGTGGCCTCAGCGTGGCGCCTGTAACTCCTTGTTTCAGGGACAAGGGTGCTTCCTATGCTGCTCCTGCTAGTGCTCTCCTCACTTACAGGCACATCCAGAGCAGCTGTATGTGCAGTTTGGGCATTTAACAGCGCCTCAAGAGCACTGGTCATCCTGCCCATGCCCCTAGTGACCTCATTGGTGTTTTGGGTCATAGCCTCCTGCATGTTACTGCTTCTCCTGCATGACCGGGATGTGGCAGTGGCCAGACGGTGGATGGCTTCATTTAGCCCATGACCACGCTGCCTTTCTCTGCGCCTTGCCTCGAAATCAGTGTCTAGTTTGGTGTATAGCAGCTGCACCGAGTTGCCTATTCCGCGCGTCCCTGCTGCCATCTCTTTGTTGACTTGTACCAGCTCACTGATGCCCTTTCCTATTTCTCCTATGTTGCTGTTTACGGACCTCATTTGTCGTTGGCATGCCTGGATGGCTCTTCCCTGCATCCTCTGTATTCTCACCATCCTCCCCTCCAGACCACAGAACACACTTGGACCCTCAACTGGTGCATCTACTGGCCTCTCTTGGACTCTGCGGCGTCTTGCACCACTATGGGCCACCCCTGCACTGGAGTGCCTTGTACCAGTGCTGACATCTGCAGGCAAGTTGCGTGTTTCGTCGCCCTCAATGTCAGCTGCTGCTGACTCCATTTCTAGGAGTGGGGCCACAACATGCCTCCTGCTGGGTTGTGATGCAGGTGTGGGATCATGCTGTGATGCTGGCATTTCTGGGGATAACAGCAACAGAGGGGATTGAGATCTGTCAGGGGATGCCAGGAAATCTTGAGGCATTTCTGAGTCTTGTGCAGGAGGATGGCTACTTGATGCAGCTGTGTCCTGTGGTACGGTGTGGGTAGTTGGACCTGCTTCCTGACTCTCCTCCCTCTCAGGTGGTGTGCCTTCAGTCTCCTGTGAGCGCCTGCGAGATGTTTCACCTGTGGACATATGAGCGTACATTAGCTAAGCGCTACTGTCTCACAGTCACTACAATTAAATATGTATCACATTGGCTATATTCTCTATGCAGTCATTTCCATCACTAGTTGGTTGTTGTGCTGTATGACATGTTATTACATCTCTTGACTACATATCGCATCATGCATTGGCCCTGTATAGTGCTAGCAGTACTGGACTGGGGTTCACTTGGCCACAAAGGGTACAGGTAAGGATGATGGTATGGGGGGAAATGCTGTGCATGTCTCTTACTTTTTTTGCTTGTAGCTCTGGCTGACCTGTCTACTACTCCCAGTCCACAGACGCTGTCCGGTTCAATGGTTGAGGCCATCATCTCCTCCAGGTCACTAAGGGGGGGTGCTGGGTTCTTGCCTCCACCAGTTTTTGATGCCTGCTTGTGATGTTCAGCCAATTTCTTTTTGGTTTGGCTCCTGAGGTCATAAAATCATTTTTTCAGGTCCTCTGTGTCTCTGGTGGTCACCCCAATTGCATTTACTTTGTCCAAAATTTCCAGCCAGATTTTTCTTTTGGCGGATTCTGCCACAGTGATGGACTGCCTGCCAAACAGTTTATGGTGCCCCTTCACCACCTCCTCAACAAGGATCTGCAACTCCATGCTGCTGAATTTGAGTTTCCTCCTCCTCTCAGGGTGCTCTTTTTCCTTGCTGCCTGCCATTTTACACTTTTAAAAGTGCACCAAACCCTTTCTGGTGCTCAGTGACTCAGCTCAGCTCCAACTGCCTTTCCAGGAGCTTCTAATTAGTTGCAGCTGCCTGTGTAGCCACTTCCTGGGAGGGAGGGGGAGGGTGGTAGCACCTGATTGGCTGCCTACCTAAGTTTCACTTTGTTTGCTTTCCGATTCGGTATTTACCGATTCGGTATTTACCAATTCGGTATTCCCCATGAATTCCTATGCGGCAAAAGGCCTATAGGAATGCATGGAAAATACCGAATCGGTAAATACAGAATCGGTAAATACCGAATCGATATTTTCCGATTGTCCGATACCGAATTTTACCGATTCGGTATTTTTTACCGATTTTTTTTCTACATTCCATTTACTGATTCTAAAATACCGATTCGGTAAAATTCGGTATTTTAGAATCTGTAAAATCGTTTTACCTACATCCGGCCCTAGGTTTCTCTTTTGATATGCAAAAGGTTATGAAGTGGTTTCTTTCCCGCAAACTATGCATGCCTGTTCCATGGCTGGATATTTGTCTTCATGAGGAAATAAAAACCCACATCGAAAAAACTACTTTTTTTTCTTTGGGTATATGGACTTCCATGCATCTACCTTGTGCTTGCTTTTTATGACCGATGCAGATTCATTTTTTTGCTGCTTCAGCTTACATATCTGCAGCTTGTCAATTTGCTCTTTCACCAGCCCTTGCAGCCATTAGTACTTTCTCTAAACCTAGCGCCTCTCACAACATCTGTCTTCAGAAAGAGTCTCAAAGACAGCCATTGATGACTTTGAGGTGTTTGGCTTCTTCATCATTAAATTCACTAAACTTGCACAGAACATCCATTCTCTCAACAAACTCATCCATTATTTCACCAGCTTGCTGTCTTGCTTGATTGAAAATGTATCTTTCATAGTCGACATTCGGCATCAGATTGAACCTGGTTCCCAATGATTATTTGATCTGATGATACGACATTTGCATTGGTATGCAACATTTTCTTCAGCACCTCTTTTACTCTGTCACCAGCAAGGCTCTTTAATTACTTAATGATTTTATTATCATCTACTTCTTTCTAGGGCATCTATGAAGGCATTGTACGTCTCGATCCATGCAGTCCACATGGTGCCAATATTCTCCTTATTGGTGGTGTCAAATTACAGCAGTGGTTTTAGGAATGTGGCTGCATTGTACTTAATACTCCCTTCTGCAACTCACTGATACTTTTCACTATTCCTAGAGCTTTCGTTGTGCTGGATGCCACTTGTCGCAGTGCACCATCGGCCTCTCACCCTGGCCTGGGTCATCACAGTCGATTTGAGGTCATGAGGCACATCCATTACTCATGCTGGTAAGTAGGTTTATACTGGTTTTCAGTGCCTTTAGTGTTTGCTTTGCATGGATAATGGCTCTGTGTTATGGCATGACATAGTATTTCTTCTTTTGGCCTTACCAGGGGGTTTCTGGCATGCTTTCGAATATACTTCTTCATAAGGCCTTCAATTTTTTCAACAGCCATGCCTTGGCTGAAGCGGGGCTATGATTCCACAAAGGCCAACTTTGAGCTGCTTCTCATTGGTTTGGGTGCATGTAGCACGTACCTGCAGTTTGTTGTATAGTTGAAAACTCTCAGGTAGAGCAGTCTCATTTCTTTTGGGCACATATCCCCTACTCGTCGCCAGTTGTAGCATCCACCCCAGCCCGGAAGCATGCAAACGAACACGCCACACAAGAGACGTTTTTATTCCTCAGCATACAATGAAATGAAATGAATTGATTCGTACTTGTAAAGCGCACTTATACTCATGAGTGTCTTGGCGCTATACGCATACCGCTGTGGAACCCTTCCTGGCTTTTCCCCTGTGAAATGCCCACTCCTGGGCACCCCCTAGCGCTGTTGGGGCCGTTGTGGAGATTAAGCAAGCTATTGCCCAGAGTCGCAGCGTGGGACCCATGGTTAGAATAGGCACCGAGGCGAGAATTATCAGGTCCGAGGAAATTGAGCCCGAGACCCGCCGAGGCGGGAATTGAACCCTGGTCCCGGGCCAGAACTCTGCATCAGGGTCTGCCACTCTAACCATTGAGCCACACTTCTCACACACTGATTATGTCATAACCATTAATAACTACATTGTAACGCCTCCCAGCAAGTGACTTTATTCCTCTATTGAGTCCGCCCACAACTAAAAGGGTCCTGGTGTGCATAATCTCAGGACACTACAGCTATCAGCAATCTGAATTATTAGGTTTGATGTGTAATGGCACTTATACCATTGATGGTGTTTATTCAGAAATTCCAAGGACATTTGATTCAGCCTCCTTCAGGCAGAGGTTGTTTGGATAAAGCCACAGGTATATGTAATATTGTTTCCTTCTTATAGGTTGGCTGGGCGTATCCTTTAACCTCCATTGGGAAGCAAAAGGTACTATTTTAAATTTAAAAAGTACACTCTGTCATTACACATGTAATTATTTGGCTTATCCATGCACTGCAGGCATCTTATTTATTTGTTTTACATCGCAGCAGCATTTGTTATTGTTTTTTCCAAGCTTGCGAGTAACGATAAACCGTTAGGCTTTGCCAAGGATTGTCACTGTACTGTGACCATTTAATGTACTATTTTCTTTCATTTTGTTTTCCAAGTGTTTGACATACAGTCATGTTCTGAGTATGAGAGCAGCACTGGGATTGGGTGGAGGGGACCAGTTTCACGCTCCAACAGGGAGAGGTAGCCTGTCCCTTTAGCACTGGGGATATCTCCAAGGAATGTGCCTGGAGATATCCAAGTAAGCATGTCTGTTTGGGAGGATGGCTGGCCAAACAGACATGCACAATTTCAGTGCCTACCACCACTCCCCCCCACTCTGCTGTTGACGCGAAATGGTTTGGCCAGCCTCGCACATTGGCAGTCAAAAACAAACGAAAATAAAATAGTTTTATTGTCATTTTATTTTTCTTCTACCTGTTGCATTTCAGTAATGGGGCCATGCTCCTCCACCATAGTGGAGGAGCCGCCCCTGGTGGATATTCTTCCCCGACATTTTCACACATTTCACAGGGGTCTGAACAAGACCCAGGGGGATGTTTTGTGTAGGAGCTCCTGAGCATTCTAGCGCCCATAAGTAGGACGCAAGACAATTTCCTTCTTAATACAGGGTATAGATCTATAGCACGCCACCTCAAAAGACTGTAGGCTCACAAGCTGGCCATGAGGAGTCTATTGCTATACTCACTGTAGGGCCTTGTTTGATAAGCTGTGGATCACAGCCCTGCTGTCAGTCATGAATGCACCCCAGATTTGGAGTTCCCCTTCAATTTAAGAGTGGCATTTGCAGGCATTAATCATCCTCTCAATGCAAAAATATACCCAACAAACCATACCTCATACTAACCGTAAGCAAAATGAACTTCAACCTAGAAGAAGCCGATAACTAATCACAAGGACAAGCTGTTCATTGTGTGTGGTGTTGCTGTTCATGCAAGCTTTTTGAAGCACTAACATTTCTGTTACATCTGATACTAAGTGAACAACATGATTTGCAAGCCCCTATTCGCCCCTCAGATCAGAAGCTGCGTCAAAGCTATATTTTTCAAACGCACAATCTATCTTTTACATCATCTGTAAAGTGAACAGCTTGTTTTACATGTCAATGACCTCTTGCCTATAGCAGCTACTGAATGGACAACATGTCCTAAAACCATTCAACACAATGCATCAGAGCACACCCGATCATTGTATCTGTAATCCAACAAGGAAGTCAAAGAGAAGAGCAAGCAATGGGTAATTTTTTTATTCCACACAATGTGTTCCAATAGTACTGAACCAATGTCCTTTCAATTTAATTTAGAACAAGATCTTGCAGTAAAGTCTTTTCGTTCATTTTTATTTCCACTTTTCACCGCCGACGTACGTTTCGCCCCCTGGGCTTTTTCAAGGCTATAGTTTGGGAATTTTCCTGTCCAATTGGTGCTGGTACCGCTTTGTTATAATAGCCTCCGTATTATTTTTTGCCGAAAGGTTTACGGATGTAATTTCACCCAAAACAGGCAGTAGAAAAATATTTTCGCGATGACAGTCCTTTTCAAGCGCTACCTCGTATCACTGAGGATCGCTTCATTTTTTAAAGGCTCATGAAATCAGTCAGACCTTGTTACTGTCCATTCTGTATCTTTCTGTCTATGTTCGTAGTTGTGACCAGCAGCTACAAACCATAACCTCTTTCTCCTCTACACCTGAGTAAAAAAATGTTTTGTTTAGTGGCATACTATAATCGGGTTAGACATTTGGGGGCAGATTAATTATTCTATCATGCAACTCAACGCAGCAAGACAACATGCTGCGCTGCATTGTGTGAAAGGGGGAGAGCACAAACATGCCATATTTACAAAACTAGCACATTCCTACTGTCTCCTAGTGATGGCGCACTTGTTGCTGCCTAGCACCAATGCAAGCTTCCGTGTGACATGGTACAAGGCTGATAGCGTTACAGGCAGGATTGTTTTTGTGCAGGAAGGGACATCTTGCAGCACAAAAACAATTCTTAAAGGCATACTTTCAAAAAGAAGCTCTATTCAGAGCCTTGTCTCGTGATCTTCAGAGAGCTGATTAAGTATGCTTTTTAGAAGAAGACATCTGAGCTGTGTAGGTGAATTGCACATGATTTCCTCTATGAAGCAGAGTGCTTGCTCATCCCGTAATGCAGGAAGGACAACAAATATTTCCCCTCTGACCCCAGAGTACTGTGGATTATAAAGTGAAGTATTAGATTATGTGGAAAGGGACAACATCCTGAGACAGCTGTATGAGAGTTCTTTGAGTTCTTGCACTAAAACACCCTTGTTCATACTGAAATAATGGAACATCCTTTAAGCTCTGGTCCTTAATACCACTTAACTCTACTAAAGTTATGTTCTGTTTATATTGCACCCTGCAGGATAGTTATAAAGCCCACATATTACTCATAGGGAGTGCTTAGTCAGACAGGGCATGAGTAGGAATCAAAAATGGGATAGCAGGAGCTCTCACAGTTGCTGACTCGAGGTCTGCCTCACTGTGGTGAATGGGGGTGGGAACTGGCTGCTTCCTGGTTGTGATGTCATCACTGTGCTCGAAAAGCGACTTCCCGTTTTCCCGATCACGTGTATTAGCGATCTCGCAATCCCGAAGCGAGTAGCCGGAAATAGCGATTTTTCTGCGATTATCGTTATTCACTAACGGAATTAGCGCCCGCGTGCGAATCGCATTTTATTATCAGTAATCTTCATGAATTCCGATTTGCGAGTCCTCTATAGCGAATCGCAATTTTTCGCTATTTGAGACTCGCAAATCCCGATTTTCATGAATCAGGCTGTAAGTATGTAGGATTTGCAAGTAATTTAGCAAATCCTACATATTCCTTAATTGCTAATTGCAAATTGCGATTCGCAATTAAGGATTCCCTCCCCATTCATTCCTATGGGCCTAGAGGCCCATAGGAATGAATGGGAAGACATTCTCAATTTGCGATTCTCAATTAGAGAATCGCAAAGTGAGAATGCAACTTCAAGGGTGCCAGGGTGTCAAAAGGACACCCTGTTACATCCCTGAAATGTGCATGTGGCACACATACATGTGTGTGCCACAGGGCACTTTGATAAATGCAACACAGGGCATTTTTCAAAGAAATTGCAAATTACCACCAACTTGAAGTTGGTGGCAATTTGCGATTCCTTATGGCCAAATTGCACTTTTTCTGGGTCTCCTACATTGCATTTAAGGAATCGCAATTTGCGATTCCTTAAATCCAATCGCAAAATAGGGAATCGCAAATTTGCGATTCCTTGTTTTGCGAGGCTGTTTTCCATTCATACATCCCATTTAGCTAAAGTGCAATGGCAGACGCCGAAATTCTGCGAATTCGCAATTTTGAATGAAACATATGACCCTTAGCACTAAGAATCTTTGGAAATTGCGTATTGTTTTTGATTTGACCTAACACTTCTTATACCATGCTGAATCTGCAGATTTATTAATTATTATGCATAATTTGTGTATAAACACCCCTGGTTTTGAACTATCGGAAGGGGGGGCGACTTTCCATTTTCCTACTGGGACTCTGTCCATATTGTTTTGAGATTTTCTTCCTATCTGAGATACTGTCAGTACTCTTTATGAGTTTGACATTTAGAATTCATATGGCATTACATTTCTTGAAATAGGGATTTATAATATGATCTGTGATTCTGTAAGTCAGCAACTGAGCCTTGAAAAGAAATGTGTGCATTTTTCTGTAACAATTTTACTAATAATTCTGTAAAAATCCATTTTAACTCTATTTTTTATTCCAGTTGCTATTTGACTTTGCTAAAATGAATGTTTATCCTGATGAGCAGTGTAGTCTCTTTGTGCAAGATCAAAGAGAGATCTCGAAGCTGAACTCCCTAGGTAAAAATTGGGGTGCAGAAATATTGGGGTTCAAAGAATTCTTGAGTTAAGATCCCACACCTGCTCCCAGTGGGGTGGCACATCTGAGGGGCATCTGCTGGAACTGGTGGGATATTCGCAGATAGTGTAGCAGCTAGAAGGCTTGGCCCTGTGTCATGTTTGGGGTGATGCCGTGCAATGACGTCATTGGATTGAAACTTTGCTTTACTTTTACCAACCACATCTTTATAATTTCAGCATACTCTCAGCCAAGCCTTCAGATCAAGGTGTCGCTTTCTATTCTTTAAGTGTTGGCAGCCAGAGAAGCGCTCAACTAAAAACAGATTTTCTTCTTTCTTTATATTTTTCAGCACAAATGAAAGATTTTAAAATGAGCTTATTTTGGAGGAAAGACGAAAATGATAACCTTGCAAACTGCAAGCAAAGCTTGGGTAATCAGCAATACAAATTTGTGCAATTTCAAGTACAGCACCCATCAAAACAACATATTGTTTTTTGCAAAACAAATGGAGTGTATAACTCGGTATACTTTTCTAAATTATCATCACTTGAGTAGGACTAAAATCAAGAGTTTATATGAACAGTTACAGCTGCTGAGCTGAGTTTATCTAGGAAAACCACATTAGCTCCTGTCATTTGTGGGAAAGCAAGCATTCAGTGAAATAAACAACTACCAAATACTGAGCTGAGAAACATCACCAGAGCAGAGTAATTTATAGAATAAAACAAATAACTTTGCAGCAAATTGTGTAATACAAATGTGTACTTGTCTGCAATTTGATTCAGAGATCGTTTGTTTAAATGTCACAGAGACTGACTCAGAGGCAAAGAAAAACACTGCCTATCAAAATGCAAAAAGCAATCCCCTGCAGGAGGAAGCTTCTGTCTAGCACCACCAGCAAGCTGATCTATGCTCTCGAGACTTGAAATACTTAAAGGGGCAATCAGGTTTAGACAGAACAAACAGTTCTCTTTACCTTGTCCTGTATCTCCAGCAATCACCGCCATTTGCAGGGGTAGGCAGGTATTGTGTCTGGCTGCCCCTTCAAGGCTACAAATCAACAGCATGCAAAATGATCTCTTATTGCCTAGAAATCAATTTTCCAATCACCCCAGACTGTCACCTACAGCAATCCAGAAAAACTTGCCTTTTCAAAATAAAGATAAGATAAGATAACATTTATAGAGCGCACTAAAACCTATAGGTGTCAAGGTGCTATAGTGGAGCAAAGGAGTCAGCAGAAGCGAAGAGGCAAAGAAAGGGGTACTAAGATGAGAAAAGCCAGGTTTTCAGATAGGACATGAGGGGCATATTATCAAGAACAGTGTTAAAATTATCGCCGGTTTAGCGGCAGAAAACTATAATGGGCTTGATAATGTGTCCTGGAGAATTCCAATAGAAGCCCATGTTCACACCAGAACATGGACTTCTATTGGAATTCTCAAGGGCATATTATCAAGCCCATTATCGCCACTTTAGCAGCAGTTTTCTGCCGCTAAACCGACGATAATTTTTAACACCGTTCTTGATAATATGCCCCATGAAAGAGTCTACATGTGAAATATGAGTAGGTAGATCATTCCGTAGTTTGGCAGCTGCTGCCGAAAAGGAGCGTCCACACCATCTTGTCCTCATAAATCTGGGAATCCTAAGCTTTTTTGCAAGAAGAGGATCTCCGGATCCTCCCCGGAATGTACCATTGAAAAAATGCGTTCATACGAGAAGGGCCCTTATGATGTAGAGCCTTAAAAACTAGGCACAAAGCCTTAAAGGCAATGTGTTTTCTGACAGGAATCCAATGAAGCAATCAAATCCCCTCCCTAATGGAATGCCGCTTGGAAGCGTTCAGAATGAGGCGTGCTGCCACATTTTGAACACCCTGAAGGGTGGAACTATTAATGTTCAGGTACAAAGCGTTGTAGTAGTCCAACCGTGAGGTGACCAGGGCAATGATGAGTGACTCGTGCAATTCCAATGGGATGTAGAAGATTACCTTTTCAGGGTCCTAATGATGTAGAAACAAGTTCTAACAGTGCGACTGACCTGAACATCAAAGCTCAGAGAGTCATCAAAGATGACCCCAATGTTTTGGCAGACCTGACAGGTGTGGGGAGAGGTCGGCAGGCATCTGGCCACCAAGTGCTTGACTAAATGGAGTTTTGAGAACCAAATACAAGCACTTCAGTCTTCTCTGCATTGCAGAAAGTTGTTCTTCATCCAGCATATGACTGAACCGCTTCACCACCAACTGCAGGTCCTTAGAAATAAAGATGATGATTTGTGTGTTGTCTGCATACAACAGCACTTGATAACCAAATGAAAGCACTAGGTCAGCCAAAGGAGCCACATAGAGATTGAAAAGGGGAGGACTCAGAGAGGAACCCTGTGGTACCCACAGGGTAGACTCAAAGCCTTAGCCTTGAAGCCACCACAGCTGACAATGTGAACCCTGTTGAACAAAAATGAGTGGAGAAGCTGCAAGGCAGACCCCACTGCCCCCCACTTGCTGCAGACTCTGAACCATCCGTGCCGGTGAGACGGTATTGAATGCTGCTGAGAGGTTAAGCATTTTCAAGATAGCTGCCCCATCCTGATCAACCTAGGCACGGATGCTGTTGGTGGTCGCAATGAGGGCAGTTTCTGTGCTGTGACAGCTCCTGATTAATCAATTTTTCCAAGATTTTAGCAGGAGCTGGTAATATGGAAATAGGGTGGAGATTTTTCATATCATGGGAATCGGCTCGACAATCGCTTCCTTCCAGGTGCCAGGATAAATTCCAGATTGGAGCGTACAATTGAACACCTTGTATAAAGATCTGGCAATTGGTTCCGGAGCAAATTGAAGTATGGAATGTGTGCACGGGTCCGAGGTCTTTATCCCAAGTTCTGCAATCTGCCTCCTTTCTTGTAAATACTTTGGGTCACATGCACAATGGACACATTTTGCGAGTTTCTAATTGCGACTTTTTGCAACTCCCAATTAGGAACTCTCACAGTGTCTCAATGGGATCGCGATTGACCAACCTCATCAATTTTCATGAGGTAGGTCACAAGTTGCAACCCATTGGAAATGTCCTGTAATCACAGAGATGATGGCCTGCTGTTGTCAGCAATCTACCATGTCTTTGATAGCTTTTTGAATATTATCCTTGTAAAGTTAACAGGATTAATTTGAACAAAAAAAATGAAAAGCTACCTTCTCTTAGAAAATGTTGGTGCCACATTCACAAAAGGGAAGGGATCCCTCGGAGACCCCTTCCTGTTTGTGAATGGGTTACCACCTCATTCCAGGGTCGGTAAAATATAAAATGTTTTGCGACCGCATTCCGGTCACATAACATTCATACATGCCCCTGTAACTAAAACGTGTCGTACATGTGGCCCTTTATTCCCCTATTGACCAGGATTAGGACTTCCTGCCAGGTGGGATCAAAGGAATGTGGGTGCCTCACAGGACAGCCACAGCTGATATCATCTTTGGCATCAACTGTGAGTCTTAGTGACGCTCTGTAACATTGACCCAAATAAACAGCAATTTTTAAGGGGAAAACATGCAAAACTTTACTTCCAATCTATCAACCACCAACGAGCAGTGGTGGGCCAGCACCCTTTTTAAAGGGACTAGATGTAAATGTAGGCGTATTTGTAAAGCGCACTGATACTTCGGAGTGTCCTGGCGCTGGTACTCATACCGCTAGGGAACCCTTCCTGGTTTTTCCCCGTGAAAAGTCCACTCCTGGGCATCCCCAGGGTGCAACCAAGCATCCCTAGCACTGTTGGGGGCCGTTGTGGAGACTAAGCAAGCTATTGCCCAGAGTTGCAGCGTGGGACCCATGCTTAGAGTAGGCACCGAGGCGAGAAATCAGGTCCGGGGAATTATGAGCCCAAGATCCGCCAAGACCAGCCGAGGCAGGAATTTAACCCTGGTCCCGGGCCAGACATCTGCATCAGGGTCTGCCGCTCTAACCATTGAGCCACACTTCTCCACTGTTGCAGCCACTGTTGAAATGCATTTACACATTACATCAATACTTGGAACCATCTCAAAACCTAGAGCTACCAGACCACCCCACTCCCCAGCAGCTGCAAAAATTTTAAAATAAAATGATAATAAACCAGGTTTATTATCATTTTATTTTTCTCACCTGGGCGAGTCTTGTGGGCAGAGCAATGGGGGTGGGGGGGAAGTCATGGAGGGAGAGTGGTGAGCACTGCGATTCAGTGCGAATGACGGTTTGGCTGGCCTCTCCGGCCGGCCAAAGCTTCATGCACAGTTAAGCTCACTCCAACCCCAGCTGCATTGCTGGGTTGGAGACAGCAGTCCCAGGCTTCCAGTCTCCCTTGTAGAGCAAATCGCAGCCACTCAGGCCAATTCTGACGCTGCTCTCATGAATGAGAGCAGTGTCAGGATTGGCTTCATGGTATTCCGGGAGTCTGCACAGGTGAGGAGGAGAAGAGCGGTGATGATGCAGGATGGACAGATAAGTTATTATTATTTTTTTTCATTTGTGCCCCCGCCCTGCCACGCAGGGCGAACATCACCCACTAGTGTACGAGAATATTTGTCTCCAATTTGTTTCACTTTTGACACCTGCCACATGCTTAGATCTGTAAGGTGCACTGTGGTCGCTAGGGAGTGATATAGCAAGGCCCTAAATACTAAGATAATTAAAAACATTATTAAGGTGCTACAAGAAAATAGGTAAAACAAAGCAAAACCAAAGGGGATGATGGACGGAGTGTTGAACATTGCAAACACTCACCCCCAGTCAACTGATCTGGGTTTAATCCATCATCATTCTTTAGCTCACTCCGCCACCCCAGTTCAGACATGGCCATATGCAAATCAGTTGGACGCTGTGCCTCATGGGAACAGTCCAGCCCGTACTGCCAAGCCAGGTCTTCCCTGGACCGGAAACAAGCATCCTGTGACCTGTTTCGGGTTCATAACCCTCATCAGCCAGGCTATCTTGAATCCAGTGGCAAAGTGAGCAAGGGACCCACGTCTGGGCATACCCTGCCGACTTAGGGCGAACAAAGCAAAACCAAAGGGGATGATGGACGGAGTGTTGAACATTGCAGTTACATGGTGGCGTTCTGTGAATTTCTTACTGTAGTTGTGACCAGGCTTGGTCCCTACATCGTCTGGATATCTAGGACAAACACATTACCTTTGCCTTGAAAAAGTCTTCTCGATAAGACGAAACACGTGTCGGCAAGTCGTGTGCTGGGAGCTTTTATTGAAGTGATTTTTGGAATAAAGACTATTAAGATTATTATAAGTTTTGTATCCTTATGTTTTGGAATATTGTTGTAGAAAATGTCTCTATACTGGAGTTAAATGGGGTTACTCATACCAATGGATGTGATTCATATCTGTATGACAAAAAGGTGACAATAGGTGTGCTGTTCAAGCCCTCTTTTTCTTTTCATGTACTCATGCACACTTTGTGTGCAGATAACACCGTTGGGTAGTAGGTGTTTTTAGGGCAAATCAAGCACCCATACCTACATTTCTTTGCATGATATTCACATTCCACGTTTATATTATACCATTACCATATACTAGCTAACGAATGTGCAAACGTTTCCCTTTTACGGAACACAACTACCCATTTTCTTATAGTCATAATCCCTTTTTTTATATCCCAGAACAAAATATAATACAATTAAGAGAGAAAAAGATTAACCAACAAGGTATTTAAATTCCCATTATTTAGTAAATCCTTTGTAGATTTACCTAAGTGGTCTTAGCAAGAATAGGTTCAGTCTGATAGAGATAATCAAAGAGCAGGGACCAGAGATGGAGCATTAGCGCTCTTCAACCTTCAGAACAGCAAAGACTCCAATGCACAGACTTCCTTGCATAATCTTCTTTTCTGTTAATGAAAATTCGCTTTGCATTAAAGCAGCTACAAATGTTCTCAATCCTCCTCCTATTATTCAAAATAAAGTGTGCATTATTGCAGCGCAAGAAAAAAAGTATTTTAATATTATTCTAGCCTAGAGAATGAATAAAGAAATGTGCAAATGATCAAATGAATCCAGATTCTTGGAGTTATAATTCCAAGTTTCCAAGACCAGATTGTGGCTGCTTTACCGTCTGTTATTGTAGGCGCAAAAATCTGCAAGCCAATATCACAACCAGAAAAGAGGCAAAATTATCATAGAAACTTCGCGTATTTCAGGGAATGTTGAAGCAACGGAATGTCCAGCCAATCACTCATCGTTCCAGTTGAGCCCTCGATTATGGTTTGAAACTATGGGTCCCACAAGCAAAATGGGATACAACCACCTCACTCTTCCTTGTCTTTGGCTACTCCTCAATCTAAGCTGTGGACATTGGTTAAGGCCCACACAGCCCGCACAGCCACCCCCTCCTCTGAGAACCCGACTCATCGGCCCTTGAGAGGGGACCCAATAGACAGGCAGCAAGGCTGGTCAACCTTGGGACCAGAAGCCGATAGCACCATCAATGAAGATATATTCCCACCAACCCGCCTGCAGAGGTAGAGTCAGGGCAGGAGCATTTTGGGCTAATTCATCAGCACCGACAAACAAGAGGGGAGCCCACTCTGGAGGCTGGGTATATTACCTACTCATGGATAGTGTAACATCTTTTTAAAATTGCTGTGATCAAGCAGCAATAGCCTCAACATGCACACCTTTGCAGGCTGAACAGGCCATGGGAATTGTGTTGCTATGAAGATAGATAGTTCTAAAAGTAGCAGAAATATATGAGTGATTGGTGAATTTGAGAATGACACCGAAAGCCTATGAGCAAAGAGGGCAGATTGGAAAATAGAGTGTGTTTTGGGATAATGGCTAAAGTATTTTTGTTGAAGTTTAAAGTTGAACATTTGTGTATTAGTCAAGATTTATAAAATAGTGTGTATTATTTAGGGTCTGTTTACTTGAGGCCCTTTGGTAAAACGTGTTATGATGAGAGCTGTGATGAGCAGGCATGTGCCATGGAAGAGTGCAGCATAGTAGAGCTTTCCAAGTAGCTGTGTGCAGTTTTGTTAGAGTGGTGATTTGTGTGATTATTTGATAGCTGCAAAATGCCATATATGATCCAGCGAAATGGGGACAACATCTTGCCCCCTCCAAACGCACAGCGATGAGCCATCACTTAGGCTATCATTTATACTTCTCCTATTTTATCCGTTTAATCCTTGTAAACCATTGGTTTAAACATTTAACTTCATTCACGTCTTCTCGAGTTAGCGAATGCACAAACGGAATGATTTGCCTTTTTACCAAGTTTCTAATATTTGAACAGTGTGATAAGCATACTGCTAAAAATATTTTCGCATGGTGGCCAAGTAAATGGAGAAATTGTGTATTTGATACTGGGTGCAAATCGAACATTAAGTGCGCTGTTTAAACCTAATGAATTATGTGTATTCATGTTTATAATAGTGATGGATAATTGTGGTTTTTATTATTCTTTGTAGTGACCCCTGACGAAGGGCGCGTTAAATGCCCGAAATGCATTAGGACTTTTTCAAAATAAAACACTGTTTTTGATGAACCCTGCATCAGTCGTATTTTAACATGAGGTCCGGATGGACACTGTTCAAATATTAGAAACTTGGTAAAAAGGCAAATCATTCCGTGTGTGGATTCGCTAACTCGAGAAGACATGAATGAAGCTAAATGTTTAAACCAATGGTTTACAAGGATCAAACGGATAAAATAGGAGAAGTATAAATGATAGTCTAAGTGATGGCTCATCGCTGTGCGTTTGGAGGGGGCAAGATGTTGTCCCCATTTTGTAGTTCATTGTTCATTTCAATGGTATTTGGGTATGCCACTACAACACTCAGCACGCATTAGGGCTTATATTGGATTACAATTTAAAGAAATTGTAATATTAAAGGTGTGCATCCCCACCCCCATGATTGTTGATATATGATTAAGCATGAGCGCAAAATCCGCTCCGATCGCGGATTTTGCAGATTTTCGGCAAATCCGCGATCCGCGAACTCTCGCGGATTTGCCGAAAATCCGCAATCCGCGATCGGAGCGGATTTTGCGGTCAAAAGTTCAAGCGCGCCTAATTAACGATGGCGCCGGCAAGCTGCCAGCGCCCATCCTGCAATAGTTACTTAATTAGCTTCAACAGGAAGCTCTAACAGATAAGATACAGCAGGGGCTCGAGCGCCTGCTTTATTTTAGCAGTTGGAGCTTCCTGTTGAAGCTAATTAAGTAACTTTTGCAGGATGGCGCTGGCAGCTTGCCGGCGCCATCGTAAATTATTTCAACAGTGGTGTCTTCTTGAATAAATATGAAGGGCAGGGTTCATTCGGGCACGACGGTCCTGGCACAAAAAAATAAACCTCAACAGGAAACACTTGCAAATATCAATAAAGCATGTGCCCTAGTTGAAGCTTAAATTCAGTGACTCATTCATCAGCCCAAAAATTAATCTGCTGCTCTGATCGGTCTCTGACCTTTTATACACACAAGAGGCATGCTCGCATGGACGCCCCGTCCGTTTGGCCCCGCCCACACACTCGAGGTGTGCACCGTCTTCCCGCCATTTACCCACTATGATGGACATTTCACTCAAGGGACCCCTGCGCACTTCGGCGCGATTGCATAGTGACACACACTTGGTCGCTGGAACTAGTTGAAGCGCAAATGCAGTGACTCATTCAGCATACGAGCGCAACCCCCGTGCTGTTCCTGTGACCAGGGGCTTCTGTCTCTTAATCTGCTGCTCTGATCGGTCTCTGACCTTTTAGACACACAAGAGGCATGTGCGCTCGCGTGGAAGCCCCGTCCGTTTGGCCCCGCCCACACGCTCGAGGAAGCCCCGCCCCCAAATCCGCAAATCCGCTGAATCCGCGGATTTTGCGGATCCACCATCCGTGAATCCGCTGAATCCGCGAATCGTGGATCCGCAAAATCCGCCCATGCTTATATATGATCCAGCGACAGGTCTCTGTATGAATGCAATGCAAGAGGGTGGGCTGCAGAAGCCTCCTGCAGGGATGATCTTGGTCATCCTGTGTCCTTGTCTGGTTTACCCCATGAATTATGAAAAGTGATGATGTTACAGCGTTGTACCTAAAGCGTTGTAGTGATCTTTGTACAAAGTGATGACGTTGACAAATACATCTCATGTAGTTGGATTTGTATGAGGGTTCTTCAGTCTTTGGTGCAATTGGGAGCTGGGAAGCCAACAACTGTGCTGGAGCCTGACAAAAGGGGTGACACCATTTCTTTAATTTCTGAAGTTTAATAAGCTGACAAGTGCATACCAGTCACAAGAGAGAACCCTGCTGTCAAAGGCAGCATGGATCTAAGAAAGCATGCTACAAATCCATAAGGCTTTGCACTTCTGTGATGGACAGTTACTGATATTGACAGGTTTTGAAAACAATCTCTACTTGCCCCAAATAATCTGAATGACAATTCTTGGTGTTTTAAACAGCAGCATTGCCCAATCACGGAGGGCATTACATACTGTACCGCATAAAGGTCAAATATGAGATGTTTAACTTTTTTGAGCCAATGCAATTGGTGATTGATGAACATTATTGCCATCTGTTTTCATTTTGATTATATATACTTTTTGTTTCTTAAATGTTCAAATGATGGCAAAGTGTATTTTATTAAACGTTTCAGCCGTAAGAGGAGATGTGTTGGAAAAAACTAAGGTGGACTCTGGAAAAGAAAAACATGTATTTAAAGCATGGTGGAAAGTCCGCCCAGTGGTTAATTTGTAAAAAAATGAGTGCCGGGGCTCTTGTCAGGAGGCAGCTTACATCAGCCCATTTCTCCTGTTAGAGCTGCCTAAAATAGAACCGACTCCATGAAAGTGGTGAGAGGATGTGGCATAATAGCCAGAGCTGCTGACTTCAGAGCTGGGGAACCAGGTTTGATTCGCAACATTGGCTCAACATCTTGTGGTTCGATGCAAATCACTTAACCTCCCCATGCCTTCCATAAATGAATGCGTCCTTCACTGGTGCTCATGAAAAGCGCTGGTGTTGATGATTAAGTGCCCGGTGCTGAGCACGGACCTCAACGTCATTGGAGGCCATCATCTCAACCTCCCAGACAAAAGACAGCCTCTATCTGTGCCTTCCAAGCAACAGCCACTTTGAAGACAGCGGAGCTGTGCTTTGTGGATGCCATGTTGCAAGAAGAAACTGCTGTAGTGGGATTTGGAGCATGCCATTTATGCAGAGATTTGCACATGCTGAGATCCGCAGCGCTATCTTAATTATGAAGAAGGCCCTCTCTGTACAATCAAATTATCAATAGTTTATTATCTGCATTGCTATCATGACATAAAATATTACTACATTTATGAATAAATACAAAACATGTATTAAAAGTTTTTATCTCAGCTTCGCAGTTGATGTCCTTGTACCAGCTCCCCCTGTGACATTTCTCCTGTCCAGCTTGCCCGCAGTCTGCTACCCTCTGCTGCCTGTTTACCTGCCACCCCCTGTGCCTCCTCTGCTCGATTTTTGTTCTGTTTTGCCTTTTCTGCTAGTTCTTCTGCAATGTTTTGTCTTTTCTGCTCATTTTTCTGCCCTCTGTTTTGCCTTTCCTGCTCATTTTTCTGCCCACTATTTTGCCTTTCTGCTCATTTTTTCTGCCTTCCGTTTTGCCATTCCTGCTCGTTTTTCTGCCCTCCATTTTGCCTTTTCTGCTCATTTTTCTGCCCACCATTTTGCCTTTTCTGCTCATTTTTCTGCCCTCCATTTCGCCTTTTCTGCTCATTTTTCTGCCCTCTGTTTAACCCTCTTTTGCTCTGTTTGGCCTCTTCTGCTCATTTTTCTGCCCTCTATTTTTCCCTCTGCTGCTCTGATTGGCCTCTTCTGCTTATTTTTCTGCTGTCAGTTTTGCATTTTCTGCTCATTATTCGCCCTTAATTATATTAAATACATTGACTAATTAGCTGACAACTACATTGCTGTTACTTAAGTAGTGTAAGAAAGGTGAGAAAATCAGACTCCTAGTACTGCTGTTACTTCTGTCAGAGATCTCTTTCCTCCGAGATAAGAATGCTGCAGAATCCAGGTGAAGCAGTAAAGGGTCCACCTCCCGACATCCCCAACTCTTAATATAAGCACAGAGTGTTAGGGCGATCAGGTGAGGGAAGGGTAGGGTAGGAACAGCGGGGAAAAAGAACCTGCAAAACAAAGAACAATACCATAAATCACTGTACACATGAAAGGCTAGAGTTAGAGGGGAGCTCGCACAGCTGAGGGTAATCCTAGTAGTGACTGTAGAAAGGTGAGTGTGCAGCGAGAGGAAACACTGTCTGCGCTAACAGTGTGGAAGCCAAAGTACTCATACAGAGCTCCCTCAGTTGAGAGAGCACCTCTGTGCACAACTAAAGAGACCAATGGGTCTGGTTCAATTAAACATTGAAGGTATAATGAAGGTGATCCAATATGAAGTTTTCATCAGCTATCACATTTTATTCATGTTCCAAGCGATAAAAATCATGTAAAGTATCCAAAGGTAAATTTCCATCAAAAGATCAGTCTGTTCCAAACAGAAAATTACACATCCCGATGCATTTCGGGCAACGCCCTTCTTCAGGGAATTACTCTACAAAAAAACAATCCAAAGGAAGCACTTCAATCTAGTGTACAGTTAAAACATACTCAATAATCTGCAACATTATCAACGTGTCATGCAAAAACGAAAAAAGTAAAGTTCACGTGAAAAGAAAGGTTCAAATCAGCGTGTGGTCCCCGTGTATCAAAAAAGTACAAAAATACCGTAGCAAGCAGTTATTACTAAAGTATGAAAAGGTACAATGAGACAGATAGTAAAAAACCTTCGAGAAACCCGCTAAGACGAAAACCGGAAAGGTGAAAATAGCGTGTTCAAACAAACATCTATGACATAGTGAAAGTTCGTGCACCAAACCCAAAATAGTTAAAATGACCGTGCTACAAGCAAAATCTCAACGGAGGTACTTACAGCGTGCTGGCAAGAAGCGAGCTACGCGGAGAACCACAAGGTTAGTGTTCGATCAGAGGGGCCGACGTGACAAGACGCTAAGAGCTCAAACAAACCGCAACATAAACAAAGGACTAAGCGCAGAGTGCGACTCTATGAAAAGAAGTGCAAAGGTGGTGGCCATATTGGATAAGCCAAATAAACAAAAAACACATAGAAATTTATAGAAATTTATAAGCTCAGACCTAGTGAATAAGCGAGAGGGATAAGGTGAAAAAAAGGGAATGTGTGCCAGAATCAAAAATGAAATGCAAACCATTCATATAAGTTACAGATAACACAAAAATTCCATACGATCGTTGAGACCATACGGTACCATGGTGGACATAAGTCGGATCCAAAAGTTCTCTCTTTTCAAGAGGGTGTTCTTATTGTTCCCAGTGACTTTGACTTGTTCAAGTATTTGAAATTTCAGTTGCGCCACACTGTGGGGTCGATCAGGATGGCGGACGGAAGAGCCACCGCGGCCCTGGAGTAGGCGGAAAAAGCCTTTTCCGTGTCCGCCTGCCGCGGATACTCCGTCCGCCATATCAGGATAGGAAAACGTGTCAAATTTCCGTCCGCGACGGAAAAACACGCTCCGCCGGCCAACTACACACGACCACGCGGCGGACGGAACACATCCAAACGCTCCGCCGTACGCACTGACGTCGAAGACCGTCCCCCAAATCAAGATGGCGGAAAACACACATAAAACCGCTGCGGAAAAACAACCTGTCTTAACACGGCGGAATCCCCACAGCGAACATAGGTGACACAGCCGAGATACCCACCGCAAGCTGACCACCACCATGGACCCGGCGCTACACGCTTTCCCGATGCTCTTCGCGATCCACCACGTCCTAGTCATGGCCTACTATGGACGACGACGCAGGTAAGGTACAAACCATTGGCTGTCTGGAGGGGAATACCAGCAAGGGACGTGACGTAGGGAGGGGGAGTGTCATGTTACCGAAACCACTGATGAGAAGCATATACGAATACACATTAGCAGGACGCAAGCAGGAATGACAACGACAGACCACGAGACTTGATAGACTACCTTTATTGTCAAATAATAGGGGTCAAATCACAGTGTATGCGTGAACATGGGCAAAGTGGGCACCAGAGCAGGTACAACATAGCAGGTAACGAGAGGGCAGCATGCAGTATCAGAGCATCAACAGGGCATTGTGCATTACAGAGCAGGTACATCAGAGGCAGGTAACGAGAGGGCAGCATGCAGTATCAGAGCATCAACAGGGCATTGTGCATTACAGAGCAGGTACATCATAGGCAGGTAACGAGAGGGCAGTATGCAGTATCAGAGCATCAACAGGGCATTGTAGAGTACAGAGCAGGTACATCAGAGGCAGCACGTGAGAGGGGCTAAGTGCATCAACAGTCCATTGCACAGAACAGCTCCATCAGAGGCAGCACGTGAGAGGGGCCAAGTGCATCAACAGTCCATTGCACAGAACAGCTCCATCAGAGGCAGCACGTGAGAGGGGCCAAGTGCATCAACAGTCCATTGCACAGAACAGCTCCATCAGAGGCAGCACGTGAGAGGGGCCAAGTGCATCAACAGTCCATTGCACAGAACAGTCACATCACTGGCAGCACATGAGAGGGCAGAATGCAGTATCAGAACAGCAACAGGGCAGTGTGGCCAACAGAGCAGGTACATCAGAGGCAGCACGTGAGAGGGGCTAAGTGCATCAACAGTCCATTGCACAGAACAGCTCCATCAGAGGCAGCACGTGAGAGGGGCCAAGTGCATCAACAGTCCATTGCACAGAACAGCTCCATCAGAGGCAGCACGTGAGAGGGGCCAAGTGCATCAACAGTCCATTGCACAGAACAGCTCCATCAGAGGCAGCACGTGAGAGGGGCCAAGTGCATCAACAGTCCATTGCACAGAACAGTCACATCACTGGCAGCACATGAGAGGGCAGAATGCAGTATCAGAACAGCAACAGGGCAGTGTGGCCAACAGAGCAGGTACATCAGAGGCAGCACGTGAGAGGGGCTAAGTGCATCAACAGTCCATTGCACAGAACAGCTCCATCAGAGGCAGCACGTGAGAGGGGCCAAGTGCATCAACAGTCCATTGCACAGAACAGCTCCATCAGAGGCAGCACGTGAGAGGGGCCAAGTGCATCAACAGTCCATTGCACAGAACAGCTCCATCAGAGGCAGCACGTGAGAGGGGCCAAGTGCATCAACAGTCCATTGCACAGAACAGCTCCATCAGAGGCAGCACGTGAGAGGGGCCAAGTGCATCAACAGTCCATTGCACAGAACAGTCACATCACTGGCAGCACATGAGAGGGCAGAATGCAGTATCAGAACAGCAACAGGGCAGTGTGGCCAACAGAGCAGGTACATCAGAGGCAGGTAACGAGAGGGCAGCATGCAGTATCAGAGCATCAACAGGGCATTGTGCATTACAGAGCAGGTACATCAGAGGCAGGTAACGAGAGGCCAGTATCAGAGCATCAACAGGGCATTGTGCATTACAGAGCAGGTACATCAGAGGCAGGTAACGAGAGGCCAGTATCAGAGCATCAACAGGGCATTGTGCATTACAGAGCAGGTACATCAGAGGCAGGTAACGAGAGGCCAGTATGCAGTATCAGAGCATCAACAGGGCATTGTGCATTACAGAGCAGGTACATCAGAGGCAGGTAACGAGAGGCCAGTATCAGAGCATCAACAGGGCATTGTGCATTACAGAGCAGGTACATCAGAGGCAGGTAACGAGAGGCCAGTATGCAGTATCAGAGCATCAACAGGGCATTGTGCATTACAGAGCAGGTACATCAGAGGCAGGTAACGAGAGGCCAGTATGCAGTATCAGAGCATCAACAGGGCATTGTGCATTACAGAGCAGGTACATCAGAGGCAGCACAACTACGTGTCCCTACCAACCCGTCACAGGGACCACAAGAGTGCCACGCAGTTCTCAATGGACACACCATGTGAATTAACATTTGAGTGAAGTGTACAGCACGTCACATCACAGAATCAGGGGGGACTGCGTGAACTACCTGCCTCGGACACACTGGCAGCACCAGCAACAGGAGTGTGAGACACAGCCACAGCCCGAGTGACACACACATGGGCCACGGACCCAGACACACTGGCAGCACCAGCAACAGGAGTGTGAGACACAGCCACAGCCCGAGTGACACACACATGGGCCACGGACCCAGACACACTGGCAGCACCAGCAACAGGAGTGTGAGACACAGCCACAGCCCGAGTGACACACACATGGGCCACGGACCCAGACACACTGGCAGCACCAGCAACAGGAGTGTGAGACACAGCCACAGCCCGAGTGACACACACATGGGCCACGGACCCAGACACACTGGCAGCACCAGCAACAGGAGTGTGAGACACAGCCACAGATGTAGTCACTGACACGTGAGCCACTGACCCAGACAGACTGCCAGCACCAGAAACAGGAGTGTGCAACACAGCCACAGATCTTCTAACTGACACGTGAGCCATAGACCCAGATACACTGCCAGGACCTGCAACAGGAGAGGGCACAACTGACACTGTGCCACCATCGGATACATGAGAGTCAACTGCACCGGCGCCACTGGGACAACTGAAATGATGAGCCACAGGGCTGTATGGGCCAGGAGGCAGGGTGGGCCTGGGAGCTGGGGATAGCTCACCTAGAGCCAAATCGGGGTTTGCAGGTGTCAATGGTGTGTGTCTGCGTTTCTTAGGGAGGTGTGAGTGCACCCTGGACAGGACAGGACTGCCAAGTGGTGGGGACTCCAAAGAATCACCACCCAGTATAGGTGGAGCAACTGCTGCCGGGGATCTGGTTTCGGGGGACGTGCTGGAGCCTGCTTGTCGTTTGCTCTGTGCCTGCCGCCTGGACTCGGAATGATGTGTAATGGGGGATGCAACAACAGGGGACACCCTCCTCTGCTTCTGACTGGCCTGGATGGGAGTGGAGGTATGGGGGGACTCCGCCGCGGAGACATCAGTTTGGCGTTTAGTAGAAAACATCAGCCTCAGTGCAGCCAGGGGTGAAGTATGCCTGTCCTTGATTGCGCCATTGTCCATGCTAGATGCCTTGTCCGTAGGATGTGCCTTATCCTTAGGTGGAGTGTTGTCTCTGGATGTAGCCTGTGCCCTGCTCGCCGCCCTGTTCCTGCCAGCAGACTTGTCGTCTGTGGTGCACCTGCCTCCAGCAGACACCTGCTCCCTGTGTGTGTCGCTGCCCTTGGGAGTGTTCCTATCCACTGCTGTGGGCCTGCTCTTGGGAGTCTCCCTGCTCTTAGTAGGTGCCTTAGTCTTCTCACTGTCCTTGGGAGTGTTCCTATCCACTGCTGTGGGCCTGCTCTTGGGGGTCTCCCTGCTCTCAGTAGGTGCCTTAGTCTTCTCACTGTCCTTGGGAGTGTTCCTATCCACTGCTGTGGGCCTGCTCTTGGGGGTCTCCCTGCTCTCAGTAGGTGCCTTAGTCTTCTCACTGTCCTTGGGAGTGTCCCTTACCTCTGCTGTGGGCCTGCTCTTGGGAGTCTCCCTGCTCTTAGTAGGTGCCTTAGTCTTCTCACTGTCCTTGGGAGTGTCCCTTACCTCTGCTGTGGGCCTGCTCTTGGGAGTCTCCCTGCTCTTAGTAGGTGCCTTAGTCTTCTCACTGTCCTTGGGAGTGTCCCTTACCTCTGCTGTGGGCCTGCTCTTGGGAGTCTCCCTGCTCTCAGTAGGTGCCTTTGTCTTCTGACTGGCCTTGTCCAAGGAACAGTCCATGGACATGTGAGTATCCCTTGCCTTCGGAGTACCTTTCGTGTTGAATGCCTGTGTAGCTCCGGAAGGCATGTCCCCCAACAACACTTGTGGATCCTGTGTGTGTACTCCAGTGCATCTGACGTCGTCTACGTGAACAGATTTAGCTGATCTAGGGGATGGGGTCTGTGCCCTGCGTGCCCTGACGTGCTGTCTGACGCTGCTTCTAGTGCAATAACCTGTATTTGAGTCCTGCTCTGAATAATCACTACCCCCTGAGACATCCAGCGGTGTAGATGGGGAAACAGAAGTAGCACCCTGTTCATTCGACTGTACTATTGCAGACGACACACTGCTTGCCAATGACTGCACTGTCCTGTGTAGACCTGCAAGATCGCCATGCATCCCTTCCATGAATGCCACCACCTGCCCCAACTTCCTATCATGATCCTGGAAAGCATTTGTCATATTGGTCTGACCCACACACAGCTGTCGCAGCAGATCAACGGCCTCAGCACACAGTGCATTTTGGCTCACCGTGGCAGGGGCAGCGGTGCCTGCACCGAACGCCACTCTGCTCCCCCTACTCCTTCGGCCACGAACAATACATGGTGCAGTTGGCGGAAGTGTGGGCCCTGTGTGCTGTCTTCCGACAGAAGGTGATGAGTGCCCACTCCCAGTCTGTGACAACAGTGCAGGCTCACCAAGAGTGTCCGACGAGGAGGACGATGGTGTCTCCACATGCGAGTCCTCAGGGACGGTCCTGTCCCCCTCTCCGGCGCTGGCCTCCTCCGTGTCAGTCTGCGTGTGTGCGAAGTCTGAGCCGGACTCATTTCCTCGGCTACTCTCCACCGTCTGTGGCTGAGTGTCCTCTGTCAAAGCTGAAATGCACAGAAAAGATGTGTGAGTCATGGGCACACTCACGTACAGAAGGAACAGGATAGCCAAATCACATAGCAGACAAAGGTTCATGAGCCCTCAGCCTGCACATGGCCCACCCCTACCAGTCATCCTCACATTTTCTGCCATGGGGACATGGACCACTAGGGGATGTGCTTTAACACTCAACTACTAAGCAAGTGGCGTGTCAACATGGCGGACCTGGATGTCAAATGAGTACCACCCAATGGGACCAAAATGCCATCACAGGCATACATACGCAACACGGAACTCAATGGTGTGTCTGTGCACCAATACATGCATAGCACTCACAAGTTTCCTACACAGACAGTATGCTCACCGCTAGTTTGCTGTTGATCGGCACTCAGACGTTCGGCCAGTTCAGGATGCGTCACTGCAATGATACGGTGCATGAGAGGGGTCATGGAGCGTCGGGCCAGACGGGGCGTCCTTGGAATCAGGCCCAGTGTTACTTCCGCTACATTCTTGCTCAGCCTGGAAATGTCGTCCCAGCGTTTGTGGCAGTGTGTATGTCGTCTGTTGCACACCCCCAATGCCCGTACTTCCCGTGCTATGGTCCTCCACAGGTCCTTGCGAAGGTGCAGCTTGACCTACCATGATGGGAGACAAAAGGGTTTAAGTCAGTGGACAGGTGGCCTGTCACACACATAGGGGCAAGACGTTACTGTCAGCAGCCATGCACAATCAGGAACATATGTCTAGCCCACACTACACAGCTAAGATATAAATAGGCCTGATCATTTGGCCCCCTCATGCACACCAACATGTCCCACACTGCACTTACCACCCGTCCCGGTGCGCCGTAGAGGCGTCCATAGTTGCGGAGTACACCGTCCACGAGGACATCAAGCTCCGCGGCGGTGAAGGGTCGAGACCGGATCTCTTTGCCTCTCGACATGGCAAGATCACGGAGTATGGCACTAGAGCAGCAGTCGGTGGTCAGCTCAGCAGCAGCAGCAGGTCGAGGTGATGGTCACAGGCAGCAGTCGGTGGTCAGCTCAGCAGCAGCAGCAGGTCGAGGTGATGGTCACAGGCAGCAGTCGGTGGTCAGCTCAGCAGCAGCAGCAGGTCGAGGTGATGGTCACAGGCAGCAGTCGGTGGTCAGCTCAGCAGCAGCAGCAGGTCGAGGTGATGGTCACAGGCAGCAGTCGGTGGTCAGCTCAGCAGCAGCAGCAGGTCGAGGTGATGGTCACAGGCAGCAGTCGGTGGTCAGCTCAGCAGCAGCAGCAGGTCGAGGTGATGGTCACAGGCAGCACTGGTCCCCAGGGTAGGAAGTTTCATGTTGGCCAAGACACATATATAGGGCCCTCAGCACGTGTCAGTGGCATACGTCGCCAGCAATTGGTCAGCCCTGGGAGCGTGATCGTGAAATGGGCCAATGACTGGCCCTGTTGTTGCGGTGCACAGCTTCCGCTACTTGCGATTGGCCGTATGCGGCCAGCGTCCCTCTTCCCATTGGCTGCATGTGCAGGGACCGTGACGGGCACACATCGGCAACCGCACGTGCAAGCTTCAGGCACGGATGCTTCAGTTGCAACAATGTACTATCACTGGCGCCTCCATGGCGGGGCACGTACACAGCGGGGGAGGTGCAGGCCTATACACCCTGCAGATGTACTCAATGGACATGCCAGTTCATGACCCCCCTTACAGTCACCTTGCATCATCCACCGTACACCGGCCGGAGCGGCCGGCCCATGAACATCCGCCGTGCCCGGCCATGAACACAACCGCCATGGCCGTGCCCGGCCATGAACAACCGCCGTGCCCGGCCATGAACACAACCGCCATGGCCGGGACCGGCGGTTGTTCATGGCCGGGCACGGCCATGGCGGTTGTGTTCATGGCCGGGCACGGCGGTTGTTCATGGCCGGGCACGGCCATGGCGGTTGTGTTCATGGCCGTGCACGGCGGTTGTTCATGGGCCGGCCGCTCCGGCCGGTGTACGGTGGATGATGCAAGGTGACTGTAAGGGGGGTCATGAACTGGCATGTCCATTGAGTACATCTGCAGGGTGTATAGGCCTGCACCTCCCCCGCTGTGTACGTGCCCCGCCATGGAGGCGCCAGTGATAGTACATTGTTGCAACTGAAGCATCCGTGCCTGAAGCTTGCACGTGCGGTTGCCGATGTGTGCCCGTCACGGTCCCTGCACATGCAGCCAATGGGAAGAGGGACGCAGGCCGCATTCTGCCTTTGGGAAGTAGCGGAAGTTGAGCACCGCCATGGCGGCGCCAAATATGTGATCTTGTCAGACGCTGCACCGTGATGTGTTGTGTGCAGTTGCGTCATGAGGGATGTGAGCGTGATTGTGAAAGGTCATATGTCATACAATATAGCATGTGTGTCCATACAATGGACATCGGTCGGCACACAATGGCCAACAGATGTGCATTCGTACGTGTTGACGTCGGGTTTGACCCTACAGACGTTGTTACATCTTCACAACTACACAGTACATCACGGCTGTGTGGCCAATTCATGCATCTGTTGTCGGTTTATTGTTGTGTCGAGGTGACTACAGTGGTGGTGGTACACATGCATTCCGTGTATGTGATTTATACGTTCTGTCACCATGCATGTCATTACCGTATGCACATCATCATTGGTGGTGGCATTTGTGCTTGATGACATGGCGTGTGTAAACTTATCGTTTGTGTGCATGCAGTTGCATGAGTGTCTGTGATGTGTCTACGATACATTAGGGTGACGACTGGAGTTATGTCAGTAAGGTACACATGTGATGGAGTTGTACACGTATGCGTCGTTTGTACGTTGACCTAAGTTACATCTCTCTCCCACACAGGAGGGCTCCAAATGTGCATCGCCCATACACTCAGCTGGAGGATATGGTAGACGAGGAGGTGATTCGGAAATTCAGGCTGGATCGACGTCGGTTGCTGGAGCTTGTGGCTCAATTGGCTCCTCATCTGCAGCCACGTAGAACGTATCCTGGCTCGTTTACACCCACTGCAAAGGTCATGGCGGTACTACATTTCTTCGCTACTGGCACATTTCAGTATACAGTTGGAGGTGCCGGGGGTATGTCACAGGCAATGTTCAGCACGGTTCTTCGGGATGTGTTAACAGCTATGATGCTGTACAAGGATGAGTACATACATTTCCCACGTCCGGAAGAGTTGCCAGCTGTCAAAGCTGGTTTCTATGCACTGGGCCACATACCTCACGTTGTGGGCTCAATTGATGGCACGCACATCGCGCTCATTCCACCACGGGCACGCGAACAAGTGTTCAGGAATCGGAAACACTTTCATTCGCTGAACGTGCAGGTGGTGTGCCTGGCGAGCAACATCATCTCCCATGTGTGTGCAAGATTTCCTGGATCCGCACATGACGCCCACATCATGCGAACCAGCAATGTCCCACGACTCATGGCAAATCTGCCACCCGGTCAAGCGTGGCTTGTTGGTGAGTGTGCAGTGGGGACTCTTGTGATCTCTGTGTTGCATGGGGTACCCACCATATCTTGTTCTGATGTTTGTCTCTGTCATCCCCCTACATAGGCGACTCGGCTTACCCAAACCGGCCCTGGCTCCTCAGTCCCCTACGTAATCCGAGGACGGCGGGTGAAATGCGGTACAATGAGGCACATGGAAGGACACGGAGAGTCATCGAACGTACCTTTGGACTGCTGAAGTCTAGGTTTCGGTGCCTCGATAAGACCGGAGGGGCACTGCCTTACTCACCAGGAAAAGTATGCAAGATCGTGATTGCCTGCTGCATGCTCCACAACCTGGCAGTACGCAATGACATTGAACTGCTGTTGGACCCTGAAGACGAAGGAGTTCCTCGGCCTCCCATCCCACCCATGTCGACTGATGAGGATAGTGGTGAGGAGGAAGGTGTGGACCAGAGGCGCCAGCTCATTGATCGCTACTTCCCTTGAATGTGAGTATCTACCTCTAGTGGCGGTTGACAATGCCTCATGTATGTTTTCTGGTGTTGTGTGGATATGGGGTTATTCAGCTGGGTGTGGTTTGTGATGGTTGCACATGTGTGTCTTCATGTCTTTGGACATAGGAGTGTCCATGATGTGTGTGCTCCCATCCCATGCTTGTGTGATGGTTGTCGTTTGTGTAATGTTGCTGTGCATTGTGTTGTGATGTGTGTGAATCTCTTTACTGACGTGTGTTTGCTGTCTCTGGTTTTCTCTAGGTCACTCCCGCAGCGCCATGATCATGTGCGACTATGATCCCTGTACCTGTTTACGTCTGTATCTGATGGCAATCATGTGAATAAACATGGAGGCAAAACATCATTGTGTGAGTAAATGCAATTTATTGACAGGTTGTGCTTTTGTGCTGGTGAATATATACAAGTAAGTGGGAGGGAGGGAGTTGGAGTTGTAGGTAATGGCAGATGAAATGTCCGTGCTGACACCACATTGGGGGGTGTCAGGCTAGTCCAGCAGACCAGTGGCAATGATTGTCTATGTGGGACAGGATGGTTTGCAGGGTGAATGTCTGGCACAGGCAGTGGCATTGTCAAGGTCGTCCCCTCTTGGAGCGTGTGCCTGGCGCTCCAACACTGCTCTCAGCAACTTCCTGCCTCGGCCGCCCCCTCCGTCTCGGAGGTGGTACAGAGGCAGCTGGGAGGGCAGGTTGGTGATGGGCCACATCCGTCGCCAGGGGCTCAGGTGGTGGTGGCGGCGGTGGAGGCGGAGGCGGAGGCGACGGGGGAGGCGGAGGTGACGGTGGCGGTGGCGCTGACACACATGGTGGAGGAGGGGGGGGGTTGTTCCGGGCAACCCATTCCCTCCACATCGTTGCCTGCTGGCCCATGATCACCAACATCTGGCCAAGGATGCCAGAGATCTCGCGCAGGCTGTTGGTGTTGTCCACTGAGTCCTCGTGAACACGATCAGCGTTTGCCTGGGACCGGTCGTATGAGGCCTGGCACCTGGCAAGAGCTTGTAGGGACTGTGCCACTGGCTCGGGTAGCTGTCCCTCCTCTGACCGGCGGTGTGTGGGTCGCCTGATTGGCAGTTGTCCCGTTGCCTGTGTTTGTGGCCCACTCACCCTGCTTGTGTGTGGGGCCGTTGGACCAGCGTTGCGCGCTGGGTCATGCTGGGTGGCACCGGCAGGAGTCGTGGTGCTCGTGGTAGTGGTGGTAGTGGTGGTACTGGTGGTACTGGTGGTGGTGGGGACTGTGCAGATCACAGAGACGGGTGCCGCGGGAGTCACACATGCGACGTTGGTCGGTCCCGGGAGTCCCTGTGAGCCAGATGGCCCTGGCTGCGTGCTTGGTCCCGCTCCATCCTCCGCCCCGGAGCTGCCTGTGTCGTCGTCGGCAGAGAGTCCTGTAGGTGTGGGAGGCGAGGCTGGCGGCCGGGTACTGCTTTCCCCAGTCAGTTGACGATCACCTGAGGGACAAGATCGAGCAGGTCAGTAATGTGGACAGTACATGGTTACATTGATTTGTAGACATTTCTGTTTCCTGTCGCACACACCCCACCCCCCACCACCACCGACACCCTCCCCGTGCACATGGGGGCCTGTTGGGAGTTGTAGTTTGGGCCTCTCACACACCCCACCCTCCACCACCACCGCCACCCTCCCCGTGCACATGGGGGCCTGTTGGGAGTTGTAGTTTGGGCCTCTCACACACCCCACCCTCCACCACCGCCACCCTCCCCGTGCACATGGGGGCCTGTTGGGAGTTGTAGTTTGGGCCTCTCACACACCCCACCCTCCACCACCGCCACCCTCCCCGTGCACATGGGGGCCTGTTGGGAGTTGTAGTTTGGGCCTCTCACACACCCCACCCTCCACCACCGCCACCCTCCCCGTGCACATGGGGGCCTGTTGGGAGTTGTAGTTTGGGCCTCTCACACACCCCACCCTCCACCACCGCCACCCTCCCCGTGCACATGGGGGCCTGTTGGGAGTTGTAGTTTGGGCCTCTCACACACCCCACCCTCCACCACCGCCACCCTCCCCGTGCACATGGGGGCCTGTTGGGAGTTGTAGTTTGGGCCTCTCACACACCCCACCCTCCACCACCGCCACCCTCCCCGTGCACATGGGGGCCTGTTGGGAGTTGTAGTTTGGGCCTCTCACACACCCCACCCTCCACCACCGCCACCACCACCACCACCCTCCCCGTGAACATGGGGGCCTGTTGGGAGCCATGGACATGTTAGTGTGTTGGTGTCCGACGTGCATGGGTTGGGGCGTGGGGGATGTTTCTTCTCAGTTGTGTGAGCCTGACCATGTCGTGCTGATCGTGGTGCTTGGTTTGTACTCACCAGTCTCTTCTCCTTCGTCAAGGCCGTCTAGGCTCTCTGGGTGTAGTATCACCAGCACCTTCTCCTCCCAATCGGTGTAGGGTATGGGCTCCGGGGGTGTGCCACCGCCAGTAAGATTGGCTCTGGCGTGGTTTTTCGCTCGGATGCCCTTGACCCTGGTCTTAAGGTCATGCCACCGCCTCTGAATGTCGTGCTTGGTCCTCGGCACAGTCCCCGACGCATTCACACGAGTGACGATCCTGTCCCACATGTGGTTCTTTTGCGCCACGGTCGTCTGCTGGACTTGGGCCCCGAAGATGTTGGGCTCCACACGGATAATTTCATCTACCATTACCCGCAACTCTGTCTCCGTGAATTTGGGGTTTTTTTTGGGTGCCATGGTGTGTGGTGCTCAGTGTGTGAGTTGAGTGAGTTGGGAGGTGCAGGTGTGTGGTGTGTGATGTGTAGGATTTGTGTGGTGGGTGTTTGTGTGGTAGGGTGGTGGGTGGGTGTCTTCTATGTGATTTTATGTGAGTTAGCAGTGTCTCGAATGGCCCTCTTGCTGGCAGCAATGCTGTGGTGCAAGGGATTGTGGTTGTGTGGGGGTGTCTTTTTATAGTCGTGTCTCGATGGTTGTTGGCAGTCAGGTGGTAGGTGGGCGTGTTGACTTGTGTGCATTATTGGATAATTGGGACGTGTCATGGTGGCTTGTGCTGGGGGGGGGGGCCTTGTCAATGTTCGTATGTTTGCTTAGGACTTGCGGTGCACTTTCATACATTTGTTAGGCGCTAGGGATGTTGTGCGTGTTGGCCTTCCGCCCTGATGCTGTGGTTCTCGTTGCATTGTTTCCGCCGCGGACGTGGATGGCTGTGAGTTCCGTTGTACGGGCGGATTTATCCTAATTGCGGCCACGGAGTATTCTCAGGGATGGCGGTACATGTTTTATTTTCCGCGGTCATTTCCGTCCGCGGCAGTGGTTGTTCATTGGACTCCGTCCGCCGCGGACGGACTTGGTTGTGTTCCGTCCACCGCGGACGGTGTTGGTTGTGTTCCGTCCGCCGCGGTCGGAGTTTCGTGACATGAATATCCTAATCCCAACCGCGGTTTCTCCGCGGCGCTGCCGGGAGTAAAATTTCCCCCACCATGGCGGACAGTACCCATTTCCGTCCGCCATCCTAATCGACCCCTGTGTCTGTGTTCCATGAAATGGGTGGCCACACTTGACTTCTGATTGCACATGCGAAATTGCTTTTATGTTCAAGGATGCGGGCACGAATCTTTCTCTCTGTATGCCCAATATAACATTTGCCGCAAGGGCACTTCAGCATGTAAATGACGTTGCTGCTGTTGCATGTCGCATTCACTCTTAATTTGATAACGTGTCCTTTCATTGGGTGAGTGGTTTTGTTACCAGGGATACAGTTCCCACAGTTGCTGCAGTTATAGCAAGGTCTTAGACCATTGTACACAAGAGGAGTGGTGATCAGAGTAGGTTTGCTCAGTAACTCTTTGACATTACGGCCTCTGGTGAAAGCAAACATTGGAGGTTGATTAAATAGGCCATTAAAATCAGGTTCCATAGTGAGTATAGGCCAATGTTTCAGGATGATATGTTGAAACTGGTTAGACAACTTCGAGTGTTTAGAGACCACGACCATGCGGTCTGTAGTTTTTTTGGGTTTAGGTTTGAGTAGTTCAGATCTAGCACGTTTGTCAGTCCTCTCAATGGCTAGGTCCAAAATGGGTGTGGGGTACCCACGGGCTTTGAGTCTCTCCAATGTGTTCCTGAGTTCCTGCTTGCATACTTGATCATTAGAAACGATGCGTTTCACTCTTAGTAGTTGGGCAAACGGTAAGTTATTCTTGAGACTGGGCCGATGAAAGCTGCTATAATGTAAAATAGAGTTCCTGTCTGTGGGTTTTCGATATATGGTAGTGAACCAATCGTTTGGTTCACGGTGTATTTCAACATCCAAATAATGGATGCATTTGTCATTGTAATCCCAAGTAAATTGGACACGCTCATTCACATTGTTCCATGATTCCAGAAAGTTAACAAGGGTTTCAGAGGTGCCTGCCCATAACAAGAAAACATCATCAATATACCGTAGGTACAATTTTCCATGTTGACGCCAGCTGTTTTGGCAAAGAATGTATGACTCTTCAAATACTTTCATATAAATATTAGCGTAGCAAGGAGCTGCCGAATTGCCCATGGCAGTCCCGTTCAGCTGGAGTATCCATCTGTCAAGTACAGTGAAATAACTGTGATACAGCGTGTACATAGTGAGTTGCATCAAAAAAACTTTCAAATCAGAATCCAAATCTGAGATGCTTAATGTTTGTTCAATAGCTTCCATACCGCCATCGTGGGGGATGGAGGTATAAAGTGAACATACATCCACGGTGCACATAATCAGATCAGTATTTTTGAGATCATTCATGATAGGTTCAAGCTTGGACAGAAAGTCTGTTGTATCTCTCACATGTGACTGGGTCTCAAGCACAAACGGTTGCAAATACCTGTCCAGAAATTTGCCAGTATTCTCATGTATACTCCCTCTCATGGAAACGATGGGTCGAAAAGGTGGTTTGGTCGGATGTTTATGCATCTTGGGGAGCATATACATGACAGGAGGTCTGGGATTGATGGGAGTTAGATATCTTCTAGTTCTATCATCGATGGTACCATTATCAAATGCTGAAGTGATGATTTCGATGAGCTTTTTGGAAAATTCTAGGGTAGGATCTCCTGGTAATGAATCATAGATGTTGGGATCATTGATATGGGCCTCAATCTGTTGTTCGTAAAAGGTGGTGTCCATGACCACCAGCGCACCACCTTTATCCGCATTCAGGCAGGTAATGTTGGGATTATCCGCCAATTTTTTGAGAATGTCACGCTCCTTCTTGGACATATTACCATGTTTCACGGTTGACTGAAATGGTAAGTGTGAAATTTCCTGTCGGACCAAATTCTCAAAAGAATCGATGATCTTATGGCTTTGTGGTGCCAAAAAAGTACTATGTGGGCGAAGTCCTCTAAGTATGTCATCTTCCAATACAGGTGTTGGACATATATTCTGAAAATAATGTCTCAAACGGATATTCCGTACCAATTTGAAAATGCTAACTTCTAATTCCAAAGTGTTAGACCGACTAGTAGGCACGAATGATTGACCTTTCTGTAAGGTGTTGATTTCTTGAGTAGATAGAACGGTGGAAGAAATGTTAATGACCAGATTTTCCTCCGGTTTTACCGTCGTCTGTTTTGCTTCTTTGGCTTCGTTGTTGGAGGCTCTTTTTCGCTTGCCTCGGCGGGTTTTGCCCCCCCGGGTTCTTTTTCTTGAGCTTGGCCTGATTCCAAAAAATGAACCGCAGAGTCGGTAGATGTGCTCGGTGTTTGAGGTTCAATGTTAGATGTCTCGCGGGTTGGTCTCTGTCTGTTGTCATCCTCGGATGATGAGGTCTCATTACCGGAAAAAGGATTGTAAGCTTTGTTGGGACGTCGGCGGGCGTACACCTCTGCCCAGGTGTACACCTCGCCGAGCTTATAGTCGATGGTATCTCTCTTGAATTTGCGCAGTTTTCTTTCCTGTGTCTCCTTAATGTGTTTATCAATTGTCATGTTTAGGTCTGCCATCGTTTTAGTGAATTCTTCAATTGGCATGGCTTCGTCAAGCTCCTTTTTTACGCTCGTGATCTCTTGAGCTAGTTCTTCCAAAGTCTTAGATAGCTCCTCGACGATCAAGAGGATCAAGTCGAGGGAGCATTTATTGAGGATGGAATACCATCGTTCAACAAATTTGACATTGTTCTTGCATAGTAGAGGTTTTAATGGGACTCTCAAGCCCCATGGGATCCGTTACGCCCGATGGTACCGTATTAAAGTGCTGGCATGTAGTTTCTGGTTGGATTGTTTTTTTAAAAGGTAGAGTAATTGTCTCACGTTACTCTCCGCACTTCGAGAGGTCCCTGCGGAAGTGATGTCATCTTGGATGAGGCCGTAAATTTTATCTGCATCAGCTGTTGTAAAGGCAAATGTACTCGCCTTAAGGTCGGTCATGTCAGAGACCGAATCGAAATTCATGATCAAAGCGTGCTGAGGTCCGGAGGCAGAAATCAGTAAATCCTAGAGTTAGAGGGGAGCTCGCACAGCTGAGGGTAATCCTAGTAGTGACTGTAGAAAGGTGAGTGTGCAGCGAGAGGAAACACTGTCTGCGCTAACAGTGTGGAAGCCAAAGTACTCATACAGAGCTCCCTCAGTTGAGAGAGCACCTCTGTGCACAACTAAAGAGACCAATGGGTCTGGTTCAATTAAACATTGAAGGTATAATGAAGGTGATCCAATATGAAGTTTTCATCAGCTATCACATTTTATTCATGTTCCAAGCGATAAAAATCATGTAAAGTATCCAAAGGTAAATTTCCATCAAAAGATCAGTCTGTTCCAAACAGAAAATTACACATCCCGATGCATTTCGGGCAACGCCCTTCTTCAGGGAATTACTCTACAAAAAAACAATCCAAAGGAAGCACTTCAATCTAGTGTACAGTTAAAACATACTCAATAATCTGCAACATTATCAACGTGTCATGCAAAAACGAAAAAAGTAAAGTTCACGTGAAAAGAAAGGTTCAAATCAGCGTGTGCTCCCCGTGTATCAAAAAAGTACAAAAATACCGTAGCAAGCAGTTATGACTAAAGTATGAAAAGGTACAATGAGGCAGATAGTAAAAAACCTTCGAGAAACCCGCTAAGACGAAAACCGGAAAGGTGAAAATAGCGTGTTCAAACAAACATCTATGACATAGTGAAAGTTCGTGCACCAAACCCAGAATAGTTAAAATGACCGTGCTACAAGCAAAATCTCAACGGAGGTACTTACAGCGTGCTGGCAAGAAGCGAGCTACGCGGAGAACCACAAGGTTAGTGTTCGATCAGAGGGGCCGACGTGACAAGACGCTAAGAGCTCAAACAAACCGCAACATAAACAAAGGACTAAGCGCAGAGTGCGACTCTATGAAAAGAAGTGCAAAGGTGGTGGCCATATTGGAAAAGCCAAATAAACAAAAAACACATAGAAATTTATAGAAATTTATAAGCTCAGACCTAGTGAATAAGCGAGAGGGATAAGGTGAAAAAAAGGGAATGTGTGCCAGAATCAAAAATGAAATGCAAACCATTCATATAAGTTACAGATAACACAAAAATTCCATACGATCGTTGAGACCATACGGTACCATGGTGGACATAAGTCGGATCCAAAAGTTCTCTCTTTTCAAGAGGGTGTTCTTATTGTTCCCAGTGACTTTGACTTGTTCAAGTATTTGAAATTTCAGTTGCGCCACACTGTGTCTGTGTTCCATGAAATGGGTGGCCACACTTGACTTCTGATTGCACATGCAAAATTGCTTTTATGTTCAAGGATGCGGGCACGAATCTTTCTCTCTGTATGCCCAATATAACATTTGCCGCAAGGGCACTTCAGCATGTAAATGACGTTGCTGCTGTTGCATGTCGCATTCACTCTTAATTTGATAACGTGTCCTTTCATTGGGTGAGTGGTTTTGTTACCAGGGATACAGTTCCCACAGTTGCTGCAGTTATAGCAAGGTCTTAGACCATTGTACACAAGAGGAGTGGTGATCAGAGTAGGTTTGCTCAGTAACTCTTTGACATTACAGCCTCTGGTGAAAGCAAACATTGGAGGTTGATTAAATAGGCCATTAAAATCAGGTTCCATAGTGAGTATAGGCCAATGTTTCAGGATGATATGTTGAAACTGGTTAGACAACTTCGAGTGTTTAGAGACCACGACCATGCGGTCTGTAGTTTTTTTGGGTTTAGGTTTGAGTAGTTCAGTTCAGGTTTGTTTGAGCTCTTAGCGTCTTGTCACGTCGGCCCCTCTGATCGAACACTAACCTTGTGGTTCTCCGCGTAGCTCGCTTCTTGCCAGCACGCTGTAAGTACCTCCGTTGAGATTTTGCTTTTAGCACGGTCATTTTAACTATTCTGGGTTTGGTGCACGAACTTTCACTATGTCATAGATGTTTGTTTGAACACGCTATTTTCACCTTTCCGGTTTTCGTCTTAGCGGGTTTCTCGAAGGTTTTTTACTATCTGCCTCATTGTACCTTTTCATACTTTAGTCATAACTGCTTGCTACGGTATTTTTGTACTTTTTTGATACACGGGGAGCACACGCTGATTTGAACCTTTCTTTTCACCTGAACTTTACTTTTTTCGTTTTTGCATGACACGTTGATAATGTTGCAGATTATTGAGTATGTTTTAACTGTACACTAGATTGAAGTGCTTCCTTTGGATTGTTTTTTTGTAGAGTAATTCCCTGAAGAAGGGCGTTGCCCGAAATGCATCGGGATGTGTAATTTTCTGTTTGGAACAGACTGATCTTTTGATGGAAATTTACCTTTGGATACTTTACATGATTTTTATCGCTTGGAACATGAATAAAATGTGATAGCTGATGAAAACTTCATATTGGATCACCTTCATTATACCTTCAATGTTTAATTGAACCAGACCCATTGGTCTCTTTAGTTGTGCACAGAGGTGCTCTCTCAACTGAGGGAGCTCTGTATGAGCACATGAAAGGCTACTCTCATAAAGTCACGCTAAGTTCTCCACTCTACCTTGCTTCTCGGACAGCAGTTCCTCTCGTTCTATGTGCAACTGGGAATCTCTCTCCCGTCCTGATCAAGTATCTACAAGGCAGAAATCCATAGATTAAATCCCCTCAGAGAACCAACACCTCATCCAATTATATCTCCTCAGGCATACCCAGTACATAGCAGTTCATTGCACACCATAGTAATTGAGAAGACGTCCAATATGAAGCAAAGAAAACAAAAATATGCGGTGATATCTCAGAGTTTTCATCCACAGAGAAACCAAGGATAATCGTTATCTTCTTTGCTTCCAACAATATAAAAGAAGGTCAATCCAAGCAATTGCTGTTCCCAACATTGAATACTTGGTTAAATGTTCTTTGGCTCAACCCAGGCCAAACACAAATGCAGGATAAAGAAATAATAACGGAATATCAATCCTGTCCCGCACTCCGCGATCACGTTTTTATGTCTGTATTTACGCCAAATGAATTTCAGTGCGCACAAAGAAGGGCTGCATTGTTTACAGCGATTAGATTCCAAACTGGTGTGTTCCTCTGTTAGCAGCTACATATCATCTGCACTGAAAATAGGACGTCAATATGCGTCATAAACAGGCTAAATTTACGACCTTTTTCCTGATCAGCTGTATAGTACTCTTTTTAGCTTAATGATCTGGGGGCATATTATCAAGGGCAATATCGCCGCTTTAGCGCCAATTTTTGCAGCTAAAGCGGCGATATTTTTGTCGCCCTATTAGCAAGCTGTCGCTAACAACAGTTAGCGACAGCTTTTAGGCGATAGCGACCGGTTTGGGGCCCGCTTTGCATGTCAGCGATATTTATCGCTAATGACATGCAAAGTGGGCGTACCCAAACTGTTAGCGACTGAAAGCAGTCGCTAACAGAGCTATAGCCTATTAGCAAGGCAGGCTTAGTGATATAAAAAGTTGCACTAAGCGCAATTATCGCTATAATCTAACACCTGCTAAAAACCTTATTTACCTGTTTATCCAATGGGTGGTGGATTGTCAGGTTAAGTCCCCATTGGCGTTAATGCGTGAATATCGCTGGATTTCCAGCAATATTCACGCATTTCGCCGCTATCGCTCGATATTTTAGCACAATGGAAAAGACATTGCTAATGGCATGTTTTCTCCGCTAACATATCCAGCAATAGGCAGCGATAAAAGAAAATGCGCTGAGCGCATTTTGCGATAAATATCGCTATTCCTTGCTAATATGCCCCATGGTTTTTTTATGACGTCTTATCAAGCCTAGTATTAGCTCCTTGATTCAACGATTGGGATTTTATTATTTTTTCACTTATTTTACACTTAAAATCTCATTGTCTACATATTGTGTTTGGTTAGCCTACTTGTTAAAGATGATGTACCCTTAATTTGTTTCCGTTTAACGCAGCGGGCCCTTAATTGAGGATGTTGTGATATGGATCATGTTATAATGTATTTAGATGCCATTAATAACAAGTACGACTTTTTGACTTTTCTTTTTTTTATGGTATACCAAATTATGAAATCTGTTTTTAAAAGTGTGATTTTTATTTTGTGGAGCAGTGGACCAACTACAAACTTGTAACATTCAGGGTCAAATCGCAGCAATTGTTATGCAGCGTCTGCGGTGCAATCTGATAATATTTCGGCTCTACAACGGGAATAGAATAGTAACCAGTAGCACTGCAAAAAATACATTTGTAAGGATTCGAGAACTCCCACCCTCATTAGTATTAACGAAGCAGAGATTCCCTTTCCAAACCCCCCCCCCCCCTAATTTCCTGCAGGGGTAGGAGCCAGTCAGGACAGTCAACCTTCGACCCTACATTTGCAAAATGCCCATCTTTACAGGAACAGGGACTGAAATTAAAAAATAAAACGTCATAATGATAAGGACATCACCTGGACCTTTGTTTGCTCTTCGATGTAACTTACATTTAATAAAAATTAGAGCTGTCAATCCCAGATAGTTCCCCAGTTCATCTGTCGGCAGTGAATAAATGATTTGCTATTTCAAAACCATTGATGCGTTTCATTGTGATTTGCCTGAGTGGGCGACAACGCCCCCCACTCCCCGCTCTTTGTCAATCACAAGGAGTGAGAATGTGCATATTTCGACTCATAAGTAGATTTGCGACTACTTATTTGGCATATCTTTGGGGCATATTACCAAGGGGGGTGATAGGCAATTATCACCAATTTAGCGGCGATACTTCTATTGCCCTATTAGCAAGCTGTCGCTAACTGATGTTAGCGACAGCTTTTAGGCGATAGCGAGCGGTGTGCGGCCCGCTTTGCATGTCAGCGATGTTTATCACTAATGACATGCAAAGTGGGCGTACCCAACCAGTTAGCGACTGAAAGCAGTCGCTAACGTCGCAATCGCCTATTAGCAAGGCAGGCGTAGCGTTGGAAATATTCGCGCTAAGCGCGAATATCTCCAAATACTAACACCTGCCCAGACCAGTTCTTAGCCATGTTATCCAATGGGAGGTGGATAACATGGCTAAGAGCATTTCGTCCCTAATGCGTGAATATCGCTGTATTCTCAGCGATATTCACGCATTTTGCTGCTATCGCTGGATATTTTAGCACAATGGAGAAAAACGTCGCTAATAGCATGTTTTCTCCGTTAACATATCCAGCGATAGGCAGCGATAAAAAAATTGTCGCTAAGCCTATTTAGCGATAAATATCGCTACTTGTTGGTAATATGCCCCATAGTTTTTAGTGGGTCACAAAGCCAACAATACTGCATTTTTGTTTTACACTGCAGGCTTTAAGACTGCAAAAACCTTTTTTAACTTGAGCCTGAAGTCTCAGGGTACCAAGTCAAATCGGCTCACGGTTTGAGGCAGGGGATACCACAGACATTCACACCTTTCTCTCAGTAATACATCTAAACCCGACAGGTTTCAAGTGGGGTCTGATTTTGGGCACTGTTCTGCCTCTAAATGTACATGGGAAGTCTCCTGAACCAGCCGGTGTTTTCAAGGCAACAGTTGTGCAATTGGCTCCGAGATGAATATTTGCAGTACCAAAAATATGATCTGCACAGGAAGAGTTATTACATTAATTATTTCTGCGCGCAGTGCCATCATCTCCCAGACACTGATAATTAAGCTTCGAGTGGTAGTGCTACACAAGATAAGTATAACTCAGAGTGATGAAATGGATGCATCGATTGCATTCCTAATGATTTAGATGACAGGAGAGCCATTAATTGCCTGAAGAAAACCTTGAGAGATATTTATCGATCAAAACACCATGCTTTTCTTGTGTTTAACTTTGTTTAGATACATTTAGGGCGATGCAATCACTAGACCCTTTTTGAGGTTTATCACAGTCTTTTATTTTTATTTTCTTGCACTATGACTCTTATATTTTCACCCATCTCTAATACGTACAATACACGGATGTTAGACTCAGCCTATCAAACTTCTGAAACTGTTCAGATGAGAACCAATTACTTGGACAATAATAACATTTATTGTTTGACAATGTCTAGTTAATGCAATTTTGGGTGTAAAAGATTAAATTACTCATTGCTCGCCTCATTATGCTGCATTGAAATGAGTGTGCCTGTCTAACAATGTGGAGCATTTGTGGAATATATGACGTTACAACGAATTCCGTTGCAACGCATGCCTTTACCACGCATGCGTTACAACGGAATTCGTTTACCACGCATAACATTTACCACAATTACTAGCGTGGTGACGTCATACGTCGTTAAGAGAAAGCGGAAGTTTATTTTCCGTTTTCTCTTAAACGACGCTGATACCCGACGTGACTTCAGGTGAGTTTCTTTTTTGGGGGGGAGACCCCCCCAAGCCCCCCTTTTTTTACTTTTTACCTTTACCACATATACCTTTACTACAAACCTCGTAGTAAAGGTATGCGTGGTAAAGGCTTTCGTGTTAACCACGCATGCGTTGTACTGCATGCGTGGTTAACGATTTCGTTGTAAAGGCTTCGTTGTAATGGCCGTTTCCCGTATTTGTGTTTCCCAAGACTTTAGTAATAACCTGATTTTTTATAAACCAAGTACTAATGAAAAACTTATCATTAATACATTGAGCTATCTGTATGTAATTGTTTTGAAACATAGCCCCTAAATTAAGCCTACTAATGTTTGTGAGTGTGCTCCGTTAGGCTTGGGTGAAATTTTAATTAAGCCAGTGTAATTGTTGTGAATTTTGGTAATTTTGCATACTAAATCTTTGCGAAATAACTAAGATTAGGCCATTAATGCACACTGCGTAATTTCAGGGTGAAAATTGAATGCAAGATGTACCGTTCGGGTAATTTGTTTATGCGAACGGCATTTGGTGTACATTTTACAACGAAGCGGACCGTTCAGGCAATTTTTGAGAGTGAAAGTACAAATTTGAACTTGAACTGCAGTGTTTTGATTGCGAGTGGCAGTTCCTTTAATGTGAGCAGTCAACAGCCATTTCAGTTGTGGAATGTTCAGGTAATTTTTAAATGCAAAACTGCAAATGTGAATGTAAGCAGCAGTGTTTTAAATGCGAGCAACCACAAATCTACTCGAAATTACATTCTTCAGCTGAACTTTTACACAAACTGACCGTTTGCGTAATTTTTTTCAGTAAGAGATACATATACACAATTTTTCTATTTGGTGTTTTCTGGTACTTTAGTGGAATTACGCTGCCTTACGCAACTTATGCCTAACCCTAGATACCAAACAGGTTGGTGGGGGGAGGCAGCCACTCTGGGACTAGACTGGCCGAATTCATGCCAGATTTTTATAAGTTACATTCACTGACTATAAATGTTTTTATGTGGATAGTCTCAAAATCTGGCCATGCTGGTCTTTCATTAGACAACCCAGTACATATACTAGGTATAGTAATGAACATATTACTTGCAACAAATGCAATGCTTGACATTAGCAGAGGACAATGGTCCATGGTTTGGTTCCTGGATTCTGATCCTTTTAAATACTTACCTTGCTTGGTATTAGAATAATTTCAAACAGCGCATAATTTTCATTTTTAAACATATAGTTCAATATCACACTTTGGGGTATGGATTTTATTTATATCAAAGCAGAGTTCAGTGCATGCTTGGATCCGCAGCACAATCTTAATTATGAATAGGGCTTCGAGTCAATAAATAGAAACAAGAAACACATTGTTTTTGCCTGTATTTATCTGTAAAAATCAGTAAAAGTGGAAAACTGGGAGCCAGAAGGCCCTCTTCGTACAATCAAATGATCAAGTTTCTTATTCACATTAATATCAAAATACAAACTTTTGCTACATATATAAATAAATACAGATAAATGTAATAACAATCTTTCATCAATCCTCACAAATAATTTTGACTCAATTAAATTCTCTTTATTCGACCAAATTAATAATCATAAAAGAAACTGCCGCACACAAAAAAATCATACAAATTAAAAACAGTTCATCATAAAACAAGATTACTTAAATATCTTAGCATTGCACAATAGCAACCAGAAGACACAAAGTTCAGGATTAACCAATCATAGAAGACCTCAGCCTAATGGCCCCTTGCATATAGACAGCAGTGCAGTTGGAAATCCGCGGATTCAGCAGTGACAATAAACAAATAAAAGCTGCTCTAGTAAAACATATATGAGCTTGTAAAAAATTAGAATCTCCTCAAAGCAACATAAAAGTTACAAAATAAATCATAAAATGCAAAGTACTTTGAGCAACCATCACAGGGACAAGCTGGCAAGTTCTTAAAATAGCGGGCCTGGCCAGGGAAGGCCGCCAGGAAATGAAAAGTGCCTACCCTGAGCCTGACCAACAAATACCTATGGTACTGATTCCTCGCCCACATAAATTATGGTGCCGGGCCAAGGCCAGCTGGAATCTCTGCATGTACTTGGACACTGCGCTTGGAAGCCTCTCTCCGCAGTCTTAGATCGCTACAATGAGCTAAAAATTTGCTCTTCAGTATAGCAAGAAAGCTAGCTTTAGGAACATCAGGGACACAGTAGAGATCACCGAGCCTCAGGCAGTGTGAGGTGTAATGGATAAATACTTTATCCAAGGAACCTCCAAGCGCTGGTCCAAATGCAGGCAATCAGTATGGATGGGCCTATTGAAAACAGTCTGTTTCCTTGTCCAAATTCGGGGCAACGGCACTAAAGGTTGCATTTTTGGAACATCTCAATTGTAGCCCAGCCCCACTTGAGAATGGCAAATAAATGAACTGTACAAGTGGGAACGGACAATAACCTTTTAAGGAACCCATTCTCTATGGTTTTCAGACCACCCCTTTGGTCACTGGTGCCCCAGACCCATGCCCAGTAAGATGCAACAGCACAACACCTGGCCCTATAGAGAAGACTGCAACCCTACAAGGCTTTAGAGGTCTCCATGAGAGCTATTTATCAAAGAGGGCACCTAAATAGGCAAATGTCGGAACAGGGAAGAAAAAGCGTCCTCTCTAACAGTGGTTGTCCCCCTCTCAAGACATGCCGGTAGTGAGCCCTACACTCCTACACCTTATTCTGATCTCTCTGGAACTCTTTTAGGGCCACCACCAGCTGATTGTGTGCCGCTGTGCAGCTTGCATCAAACCATTTAACAGATGTTCCATTCCCAGACTAAGTTGGGGCCAAGAGCAGATAAAACCCAAGGCTGTAGATCCTTTCAAAACACTTCATCACCTCCCTCCCCCCCCCCCCCAGCATACAGTCACCCGCTAAGCCGCATAGGAATCCAGGCAGTAAGAAGGATACCAAGTTTGTCATGAATGAAGTTACATCCACCATGGGCCACATTTTGACTAACCTTTGTTCTTTGTATAGCGAAGATGTAGGGAATTACATATAGTGAGGATTTTAGCCAAAAATGAGATACGCAAGGAAAGGGACAAAAGCCTGTGGTCGCTGAGTGGTGACTCCATCAGTCTAAAGGCCATAACCCAATTCCTATATGCATTGAGAAAAAATAATCAAATCTTTCTTGTTGGGACTTCCCCTCCCTTCATAAGAGGGTGACGCAATGGGCTTCACCACCAGTGAATCAAAGGAAAACAGCGAGTTGTACTTGATGATAATTTGATTCAGTTTGTCCCCAAGCGGGCTATGAGCAAATTGATTGATCAGATTCCCCACACTATCGACCAGCCCACAGGACTAAAACAAGGAAAGCTGGCAGCGTCTCAGATTAAAATCTCCCATAAGCACCACCATATAATCCCCCGTATGTTGCTAATACAATCATCAACATATTTAGGAAGACGCCTAGGCAGATCTACCCTAGAAGTGTCAAATACATTATTTTACACATTTATTAAGCACAACTGAGCTGTTAAACACTGCAGAAGTATGAGTTGATAGTGCGGGAAGGTGAGATTCAGGCATGTGACCTGTGTGGGGAATGCCAGAGAAATAAAAGGTACAAGGCCACCTTTGTCCTGCCCATTTAACCTTGTAAGGCAGACGTAAAGTGCATTGCATAGCCATCCATAAACACAGGTTCAATGATTCATGTCTCCTGCAAGCATATAACTACCGGGGGCAGATTTACAATAACTGGCACACCCCTGCATATCAGCAGGGATGCGCCAGTTATTGTGCGCGCAGTTCCGCCACCCTGGATGCGCCGCATTTACAATGCGGCGCACCATGGGGCAAAAACAGCACAGATGCATCACGCATCTGTGCCGTAAAAGCGGAGCATTGCTGGAGTTGCGTCGCAAGCGTGACACAGCTCCAGCAATGCTCTGAGGGGCCCTATTCGTACAATGCTGCGTCCATCCTTACGCCTGCTTCAAGCAGGAGCAGGGTCTTGACGCAGCATGGGTTCAAAAGTGACTGACTGAAATCTTGTAGATTTCACTCAGCCACTTTTGGGAGGCGCTCCTGCGCCGGAACGCCCCCCCCCTGCGATGGAACGCCTCCTTCTGGTGCAGGGCTTTACAACGTGACGCATCTGGGAGATGCGTCACGTTGCTAATACCCCGCACCATGGCGCATCTTTTGCGCCGCCGTTGCATCACTAAAGTGACGCAACAGTGGCGTAAAAGAGGCACAGGGGGCTTGTAAATCTGCTCCCTAGTGATTAACAAACTTGTGCCAGTCATACCTGGCCCGCTTGCTGACCAGGCCCGCAACATTCCATGTGGCCATTAAAGAATGCGCTCCCCCTGGATTAGCAAGGCCCACAGCTGGAATAACGCAGGTATCAGTAATTAAAGACGATGCAGCATCTCTATCCAACTGCGATGGACCACTCCACCCCTGCAGAAAAGTGCCAATAACAGCAGCAGAGGGCTTGTTTCCCAGCAGGGACAAGCTCCATTGATTTAATCTCTACCAAATGTGTTTGCTGGGAAGAGATGTTCAAAGCGGGGGTAGTCAGCCCAGCTGGTCCGAAAGCAAAATTATTGCAAAGCTGTTAGAGGTGACAATGGGCTGACCCTTTCATGATTGCATAGTTGAGCCATTATGCGGCTAGTAGAAATATCCAAGCAGAAGGGCCTCAGTGCCTGAAGGAGATGGAACTGCAAAATTTTCCTTCATCAAGGTCTCCTTGGCCACCCTTCTATCTTTCAAAATTGATCATTATGCAGTCGTTATGATTAACCCTGGGTGTAGTAGCGCTACGCATAGCTACGCAAAGTACACTTCGCACTACGTAGAGCTACATGAACTGCGTAGTGCGCTGTTCGCGATGATTGCACAGTGCCGGATGCTTGTCCGCACTGTGCAATCATTGTAAACGGCATCTTGCACAGTGCGAGCTGTCGTTTTCTGTCGCTCTAGTAGATTTTTACTCGAGCTGCAGCTTTCTCAACACGGACTGGTAGTTTCTCATCGTGAGCAGTTGCGAGCAATCGCGACCACTCGCAATGAGAAACCTGACCTCCCCGCGTTGAGAATCTCGCCGGGAGGTTTATTTTCCATGCTCGCGATCGCCAACTTGATGTTGCTGATCGCGTACGAGAAAAAAGTCTCGCCGGGATGTCGTTGTGCTCACTTGCGGTCGCCAACTTTATGTTGAGGACCGCGAGCTATGCGTTTTTGCACTGTGCTACGTGCAATTCGCGTAGGGCGAAGTAGCACAAACTACGCAAACTACGCGAGGGTAGCATAGTTGTCCGCCCAGGGTTAGTTATGATTAGGTTTTGGTAAATTGCCCACCTAAGCCACCCTGCATAAAAGATTAATCTGATTGAGTCACAACTCCTGCCCGCCCAGTCTACCATTAGTCCAATGGACCCCCTTGTTGACTAGCTGGTCATGCTCCCGCCCTAAATCACCTCTTAGCGGGGGTACATTCTTCAAGATGATTACATACGGGGTTAGCTGGGGGGGCTATTGAAGTGTGGGAAGATTTGAACGAATCGAGGCCTTCAGAAGCCTAATGGCCCCCGATGAAAACCCCCTGGGATTACCGATGCTTGTAGAGCATGGCAGCATCTCTAACCTCCCCTTGGGCAAATAATCCTACCTGGTCCGTAGGGCTGCCCAGTAATAATTTCTGTTGAGGCCACGTGGCCCATGACCTGCTGTGATGTGGCATCGACTGAACCACCCCCAATCGGACCCACCGGCAGTGCCCTCGCAGTATGATGCACAGCCCAGTCGCTCTTCAAGTTCCTCAGGGCTGCTTCCACTTTCTCCAGCTGGTCCAATATTGGGCCCAGCACACCTGCAAAAGATGACCTGACCCTCTCACAGATTTTGTCTAAGCTATCAGATGAATTTGGACCAGAATAGGTTGGCAGGCAGCTATGAGAATCGGGATTAGATGAGGGAACTGGACTAGGCAGAGCCAGGGAGGAGCCTGGGCACTGCCTTTTAGACTTGGTTCCCCTCTCCACTCTCTTCATTTTTGGCCCAATTCCCTTTATCTCCCCTTTTCTCCTGCACCCAGTGTTAGAGTGTAGTGGGCTCAACGTTGGGCTCCCTAACCTCCGCTGTGGCCTCTGTGATAGTTGAGGAGCTGGGAGGGACGAGGTGTGATGAACCACCACGCTGGCTGGGCACGCGGATATATGTGGAGAAGTAACAGTTGTGCCGGAGGCAACAGCTGCAGTCATGGAGAAGGTATCCAAGATCTGAGTTCCAGGAAGAAGATAATGACAAGCGCCGCCCTGCAAGTTCTATGGTTTTGCTAATTACCCCTATTGCGTGCTGTAAAAAGCCATCTAGGGTAGACCCCGAGGTACATTTTCCACCAGCAGCCCTTCATTTCCCCATCACATACTCTTGATTGAAGCTCACGCCTACCCCAAATCCAATGGCCCAGGAGCTACACAGTCATGTATCAACGAAGATCAAACATAGAAATACAAAATATACTCAGTACTTTATGACGGGCAAAGACGGGCCCACTCAATGGGTCCAGATGCCGCTTTTTGAAGGGGCAGCACAGCAAGTGTGGGGAACACTCAGGTGCAAAAGGCCCCTCCTCTTCCTCGGGGCAATCCAGAGAGCGATGCAGGGTGAGCAATGAAGTCCCCCTTGTATAAACAGCGTCCCTTTGATGTCGACCCAACGGGTGAAATGATTTATCGGCAGGGAGAAGATCTAAATGCAGAGTTCCTTGGTAACAAGGTTGCAAGTAGTGCTGACATGTTGAAACTGTTCTCCCGCTTGGATGATCTAACATGCAGGTTCTGCACTGATCCCCATCTTTTATCGGGGTGTGCTTCTGAAGCTCACATAGTATGACCTAAGTTTCCTTTATTAAACAAGCATTGGCAATGCCAATAGGTCTAGGCTCAATTTTGTCACCACCTCCATTCAGGTCATTATGGACAATGTTTCCAGTTCTGGACTTTTGTGTGATATCCTAATGCATTCAGGGTGTTGTAGTATTTCTTCGTTCCCATTGGACTAACTGACTTGAAATCAATGATTTCTAGTTGTAAAGATCAGGACGGGAAACCACGTCCCTAATAACAAGGAGGGCTATCAAATGCAGAGTTAGCTTATTAGAAGGAGAAACCCAGAAGGGAGCCAGCAGGAGTGGACAGAGAGGGCTATACTTGTAAAGTAGTCCTTCATTCAGATCATCAGTGCTAGCACTCAAGCAGTGGTGGAAAGATACACCCAAACAGCTGATGGAATTAAGTGAGATGGATACTCCAGTTGGGTGTGACAAGATGTGAATGATAACATCTCAATCCAAATGGCTAAATAACCCCTTCGACACTGATGACGAGCTCAGCTCGTCATGAGGTACACCTCTCATACGCTGATGACGAGCTGAGCTCGTCATGAACCGCGGGTTTTTCAAAAAGTCAGCGCACAGCGGGAAAATGCGCCGCACCGATGCGGTTAAAGCTGGTCGCTGAAAGCTATTTGTTGAAATGGAGGACAAAAGCCCACTCTATGCACATTGTATACAATAGGTCTGTTTCACAGCTGCACTGGCAAAACCCAGACCTAAAAAGGGTTCTACTCAACCTTGGGTGGGTGCGCATTCCAGGGGGAACTTGACAGGTGAGACACTCATCAATGCACCTTCTTGGATCGATGCAAGCCATAGTTCCTCCTTTGGCTTTTCTTTTATTAAAGATTATACGAAAATCTTTTTTTTAATTTCTGCTTTTATTTTCAAATCATCTTTTTCCCCCTTTAAGTGCAAGAAGAAGGTTGTTTTTTTTTTTAAACAAACCGCCGTAATGACGAAAGAGGTAATTGTGGCCCACATTTGGGGCTGAACTGCTGCTTTAAATGTCTGAGCTAATAGAGACCCTTTTTGCCAGCTATTTCCATAAGAGTAACATTAAATGGTTAAAATTGGTAGAGCAAAGGAAGAAGCCACCTTCTGTCCCCCTGGCTTCTGGTGTATGTCTGTGTCTAGCAGAGAGGCACAAATCACTGAAAATGGCCCTTTCTGCTAGTCCCCGAATAGAATCCTGCTACTGTGGCATCAACAGAGCACTGTGCAACAACAAACCCCTGGAAACACAATGATTAGGAGAACACTTTTGCTCGCTAATGCAGCTACCGATTTATATTCCCCTTCAGATCAACATTTCAGGCTAAGGCCTTATTGACCTAGAAAGCTTTTCCATTAAACTAATTGTGTCTTCCACCAAGTCCTACAAATCTCGTTAATTTTCCTTTTACCTAGCAAAGAGCTTCTTTCTAAGAACAGTAAGAACTTTTACATGTTGCAGTGAAAATTAAAACACACACCAGACCTTTCATCGTAAACAAATATTTTGTTTGCGCCTTGATCCTGGTATTGTCTAGGCGAGGATTTCCACTGATTTCGGCAAATTAATGTTTTGCCAACAGTCTGCTGAAAACCGGGCCACGTTTGCTCACAGGGGGAGATGTCACAACCACAACAGGCAAAGAAACAGTGTGAAACTAAACTAAAGGTTGCAATCTCTGACAATGTCTTACAGCCTAATGACATCCTAACACATGAATGCAATGTAATATCTAAAGACCGACCTCCCTCAAACCACCCACACACATCCATCCGCCCCCACTATCCTTTAAATATCTGAGAGCCCCTTCCAGGCCAAAATCAATCAAACTATCCGCCAAAAATGACCTTCCACTAATGTATCTGCTCATTGCCTGCCCCTTTAAAGTCTTGTCACCCCTCGTTCCTTAACAGAGCATCGCAGGTCAGCTACAACCAAACCCCCCAGAGCTGGATTTCCCTGTCAGTGTCCACAAATGCGCCCCAACAAACTGTCCTCAGCCCCAACTTCATCTCTTTTAGTCAGTAGCTGGCCCAAAGCCTCTTGATCTCAGGCACGTTCATCTTCATTTCTTTAAGCAACAGATTCCCCATCATATGCTCCAAATCATTCTCTACCAGATGTATTACAAAATATCCGGGGACCCTCTCCCCTTGAAAAATAAACATGAACTGGACGGCGAACGACCTTTACAACGCGGTCGTTACACAGCGATGCATTTACATCGCGGTCATTACAACACAAGTCATTCCAACGACTTGCGCTGGATGGCGCTCTACACTAAGGAATAGTATGATTTACTATTCCAACACCTTCCCTACTGTTACACACACTGGAGCTGGAATAGTAAATCACACTATTCCTAAGACCAGCACCTCTAGCGCAAGTCGTTGTAATGACTTGCGTTGACATAACTGTGATGTAACATACCGCGATGTAAATGATCGCGTAGTAACGTCACAAATTCAAACTAGACAGGTCCTCATCCCTACCCCTAGCTGGAACCGCACTTAGATTCTTTTTAGGTTCACTCAACCTAGCTAATTTTCAGAGCATCCTTTACATGTTCTCATTAAACTCACTACTCCTGCCCAGGCCTCCAAACCCAGGGTGGTGACAGCTTCTGTAGAGTTGTCCCCAGCAGCTTGTGAGCCTCAGGGAATTATTGAGGATCTGCGAGTGGCCTTTCAGGTGAGACTTGGATTGTTTGTGGGTCATCTCACCAGCTTAGTAGCAAGGTCCTCCCTTCCTGTGGGATGTACATTGTTACAACGCATGCTTTTACTACGCATGCCTTTACAACGCAGGTTTTTCAATGCAAGTCGTTACGACGACTTGCGTTGGGGGGTGCTGGATAGTGAATAGTTTAATTTACTATTCCAACTCCAGTCCCCGTGGATAGTAGGGAAGGTGTTGGATAGTAAATTAAACTATTACCTATCCCAGAGCGCCCCCCCCAGCGCAATTCGTTGTAATGACTTGCGTTGAAAAACCTGCGGTGTAAAGGCACTGCGTGGTAAAAGTTGCGTCGTAAAGGATGTTTCCCCTTCCTGTGCCACCTCTGCTGTATTGGGTTTCTTTCTGCGCCTCTTGCGATGCACAGTAGTCTAGCACACTGAGTCCGCGCTCACCGATGGGGCCAGTCTGCTTCTGTTGTTCAGGATCATCAAGTCTTAATATGTGTTTGGCTTTGGTGAGTGATCTTAGCAGGAGGGTGTGTCCTTACCATTGGAAAATGAGCCTGCAAGTGTGGCCACATGTGTAGGCTTGCTTGTCTCTTAAGCGGTTAGTGAGAGGGCGGAAAGATCTCCACTTCCGCAGTGTGATCTGTGACAGGTCCTGGAAGAGTCATGTTTTGTCACCCTCAAATGTGAATATGCCATTCTTCCTGCTGCGGGTCATGCTCTCCTCCTTCAATCCAATCCAATCCAATCAGAAATTTGTATAGCACGCTACTCACCCAGAGGGTCTCAAGGCGCTTAGGGGAGGGGGGTCCGCTATTGATCGAACAACCGGGTCTTGAGTTTCTTCCTGAAGGAGAGGTGGTCCTGGTTACGACGGAGGTGGGTGGGGAGGGAATTCCAGGTTTTGGCCGCCAGGTAGGAGAAGGATCTTCCTCCCATGGTGGCTTTTCGGATGCGGGGAATCGCGGCGAGGGCTTGGTTGGATGATCGCAGTTGGCGGGTGGGGGTGTAGAAGGTCAGGCGGTTGTTAAGGTAGCTGGGTCCTTGGTCGTGGAGGGCCTTGTGTGCGCGGGTGAGGAGACGGAACGTGATTCTCTTGCTGACGGGGAGCCAGTGCAGGTCTCTCAGGTGTCCGGAAATGTGGTTGTGTCGAGGTATGTCCAGGATGAGTCGTGCGGAGGCGTTCTGAATGCGTTGGAGTCTTTTTTGCAGTTTGGCTGTGGTTCCGGTGTAGAAGGTGTTTCCGTAGTCTAGCCGGCTGGTGACGAGTGCCTGGGTGACCGTTTTCCTGGTTTCGGTGGGAATCCATCGGAAAATCTTTCGGAGCATGCGTAGGATGTTAAAACATGATGATGAGATGGCGTTGACTTGTCTGGTCATCGAGAGGGAGGAGTCAAGGATGAAGCCCAGGTTGCGTGCATGATCCGTTGGTTTGGGTGCGCTGCCTAGGGCCGGAGGCCACCAGGAGTCGTCCCAGGCAGAGGGGGATGATCCCAGGATGAGGACTTCTGTCTTGTCTGAGTTAAGTTTTAGGCGGCTGTTCTTCATCCACTCTGCTACTTCTTTCATCCCTTCGTGTAGGTTGTTTCTGGCGGTGGTTGGGTCTTTGGTGAGGGAGAGGATCAACTGGGTGTCGTCGGCGTAGGAGATGATGTTGAGGTTGTGTTGGCGTGCGATGGCTGCAAGGGGGCTCATGGAGACGTTGAAGGGGGTGGGGCTGAGTGATGAACCTCGTGGTACGCCGCAGATGACTTTGGTTGCCTCTGATCTGAACGGGGGGAGGCGGACTCTCTGGGTTCTTCCGGCGAGGAACGAGGTGATCCACTCCAATGCCTTATCTTGTATTCCGATGTTGCTAAGGCGTTGTACTAGGGTGCGGTGGCAGACAGTGTCAAACACTGCGGAGAGGTCCAGGAGGATGAGGGCTGTTGTTTCCCCGTTGTCGAGCAGGGCCCGGATGTCGTCTGTGGCTGCGATGAGGGCGGTCTCGGTGCTGTGGTTGGCTCGGAAGCCGGACTGTGAGGGGTCGAGGGAACCGTTGGATTCAAGGAAGGCGGCAAGCTGACTGTTGACTGTCTTTTCGATGACTTTGGCGGGGAACGGGAGGAGCGAGATGGTGTGGTAGATCTTGAGTTCGGTGGGGTCTGCTGACGGTTTCTTCAGGAGAGCGCTGAGCTCTGCATGCTTCCAGCTTTCTGGGAAGGTAGCGGTGTTGAAGGAGCAGTTGATGATGTCCCGGAGTTGGGGTGCGATGACGGAGTTGGCCATGTTGAAGATGTGGTGGGGGCATGGGTCGGTTGGTGATCCGGAGTGGATGGTGTTCATCGTGCGTATGGTGTCTTCGGTGCTGACCGGGGTCCAGGCGCCGAGGGTGGTGGTGGGGGGCTTCGGATCTGCGGTTGGGGGTGTGGTCGGGTCGCCGAAGCTGTTGTGTATGTCTGCGATCTTGCTGTGGAAGAACGAGGCGAGAGAGTCGCAGAGTTCTTGTGAGGGAGTGATGTTGTTGTTGCCGGCGCTGGGGTTGGTGAGCTCTTTGATGATGCTGAAGAGTTCCTTGCTGTTGTGGGCATTGTTGTCTAGTCGATCCTTGAATGCAGATTTCTTGGTGGTGCGAATCAGCTGGTGGTGTTTGCGGGTGGCGTGCTTGAGGGCGGTCATGTTGTCTGTGGTCGGGTTTTTTCGCCAGGCTTTCTCGAGGGTGCGGCAGTTCTTCTTGGAGATCTTGAGGTCGTCGTTGAACCAAGAGGCTTTTTTGCTTCCTGGCTTGCTGGATTGTTTTCAGGGGTGCGAGGTCGTCAGCGCAGTTGGAGATCCACTGTGCGAGGTTGTTGGCTGCTTGATTGGGGTCCGTTGATCTGGCAGGAGGGTTCTGGTTCAGTGATGAGGTGATCTGGTCGGTGGTAATCTTGTTCCAACTTCTGCGGGGAACCTGTTGCGGGTGGTGGTGGGTCGTGGCCTTTTTGAAGCTGAAGTGGACGCAGCTATGGTCTGTCCAGTGGAGTCCCGTGGAGTGGTTGAAGGAGATGTGCTTGCTGGAGGAGAAGATTGGGTCAAGCGTGTGTCCGGCATAGTGGGTGGGGGTGTTTACCAGTTGTTTGAGTCCGAGATTGGAGAGGTTGTCCAGCAGGGTGGTGGTGTTGTTGTCATTGTTGTTCTCCAGGTGGAAGTTGAGGCCCCCTAGGAGGATATAGTCATTGGAGGGGAGGGCGTGTGGGCTGACAAAGTCAGCGATGTCTTCGCTGAATTGTGTGCGGGGTCCTGGGGGTCTGTAAATGAGTGTGCCTCTGAGTGTGGTCTTGGGGTCGGTGTGTATCTGGAAGTGAAGATGTTCGGCGGCTGTGAGGGTGTCGTCGGAGCTGGTCGTGATGCGGATGGTGTTCTTGTGGACGATGGCGATGCCTCCTCCTATTTGGTTGATGCGGTCCCTTCGGATGATCTTGTATCCGTCCGGGATGGCTATGGCGATGTCGGGCACTGATGAGGCGTTCATCCAGGTTTCCGTGAGGAAGGCGACGTCTGGAGTTGTGGTGTCGAGTAGGTTCCATAGTTCCACGGCGTGTCTGTGGACGGAGCGGGTGTTGAGCAGGATGCACTTCAGGTGGTTGAAGTTGGTGCTCTGCTTGGCGTCTGCGGGTGCAATGTAGGTCCTGATGCAGCAGAACTTGCAGGATTGGCAGGTGAAGGGTCCGTGGGTGTGTCCTGGGGTGGCTCGGTGGCAGTCGGGGAGTCGGCCGGTATTGAGTGCGGTGAGGGTGGCGGCGTCGTAAGTCCGGCGGGTGCGATGGCCTCGGCGGGGGCCAGGGGGTCTGGCGCTGGGCGCGGTCCAGGCGCGGACGGGCGTAGACGGGCTTGCCTTTGGTGCGCCTTTGGCGCGCTTAGGGCTCACCCGCTGCGCGTGAACGCTGCACGTTTGCCACTCTGCCATAAGTGGAGAGTGGAGGGGGCGGAGCGAGGGAGGAGCAGCTGGGAGGCGGGAGCGGGGTGGTGAGTGGGGAGGGGAACGTAGATGCTGGAGGGAACGGGGGTGGGGCCGCGGGGAGCAGCGGCAGGGAGCGGGGTGGGTCAGCAATAGAGACGGCGGTGGGGGCGCAGGGCGAGCAGGGGCACAACGATGAAAAAATAAATAAACAGAGCACAGGCACAATGCAGGGGGCAGAAACAAACAGGGTCCAAGAGATGATAACGGGCACAATGCAGGGGGCAAAGCAAGCTACAGCAGGGGCAGGGGCACAACAGAGGATAAAACAGCACAATAAATTACCGGCACAATTCTGGGGGCAGTGGAGTAGTGTGGCTCACTGGTTAGAGGCGGCAGGTCTGAGAGCAGAAGTCAGCCTGGGACCAGGGTTCAATTCCCGACGCGGCAGGGTCGTGGACCTTGGTCAGCGGACTCGATAATTCTCGCTTCGGTGCTTACTCTAATCAGGGGTTCCACTCGGCAACTCTGGGCATTAGCTTGCCTAATCTCCACAACGGCCCCACCAATTCCGGGGATGCCTGGCTCCACCTTGGGGACTCCCAGCAAGGGACCAGCAAGGGACCATCCCACAGGGAAAGCCAGGACGGGTTCCCCAGAGTTATACAGCGCCGGGACGCCCCGTTGCTGGGGCAGCTGTGCGCTTTACAAGTATACTACATTTACATTTACATTTACATTTACATTTACATTTACAGATACCCACTTGGCAGCGGCAGCGGTGGTGGTAAGCGGAACCGGGCACACTCGAGGCGGGAGGAGCGACCGGCTCTGACCAGGTCAGGTCGGATCACAGCTCCCCGCCTCGCAAGCCTTGCCTTTTGGTTTCAGTGGGAGGGAGGAGCAGCTGGGAGGCGGGAGCGGGGTGGCGAGTGGGGAGGGGAACGTAGATGCTGGAGGGAACGGGGGTGGGGCCGTGGGGGAGCAGCGGCAGGGAGCGGGGTGGGTCAGCAATAGAGACGGCGGTGGGGGCGCAGGGCGAGCAGGGGCACAACGATGAAAAAATAAATAAACAGAGCACAGGCACAATGCAGGGGGCAGAAACAAACAGGGTCCAAGAGACGATAACGGGCACAATGCAGGGGGCAAAGCAAGCTACAGCAGGGGCAGGGGCACAACAGAGGATAAAACAGCACAATAAATTACCGGCACAATTCTGGGGGCAGATACCCACTTGGCAGCGGCAGCGGTGGTGGCAAGCGGAACCGGGCACACTCGAGGCGGGAGGAGCAACCGGCTCTGACCAAGTCAGGTCGGGTCACCTTCCGCTTGAAGTTGTTGCCGCATGTAAGCATGTCTGCAGGGCGGCCGTTCTAACCGGGGCAGCATCAACCCTGTTAGTTCTGTCTAGTTGAAACACTGCACCAATTGTTTTTCCCCGGACATCGTTGGACGACCATTGCACATATCCTCAAATGTTTGGGGTCTCTGCTCCTGCCGGTACCCCTCATATTCAGATTATATGGCAGCAGGACCTATTTTCCAGGTCTTCCAGATGGCTCTGCAGTTTGATGTTTTGGTCTTTAATTGACAGGATTTCATTTAAGGGCTCCTACAACTTCTTCTCTGGCACCATCCAGATTTTCCACAGTGGACACCTTGCTCCCTATGTCTACTAGGTTGATATGGTGATCCTGCACCTCCCTCATGAGGTTGGTCTTCAGAGCTGAAATATCCTCTCCCTACGGCCCTGAAACAGCTCTCCCAGGAACAAAAGGTAACAGGGACATCAGTGCCCAAGGTGCTGGACGAGCATAGGCTCAACTCTCTCACTATTTCCTGCCATTTATTGCGTTGGGAGTCTCGTGTTGTTGTGTTTGATCTCAGGAGAAATTCCTGAGCATGTGATCTTTCCTCGGTTTTGACGCTGCCATGCTGGGTCCCTCTCAGCGCATGCATCAATGTCACTTTCTTTTCTGCCCCTTCTCTTTCTTAGGTGGATCGGTCCAACACTTGTGCTGCTGTCGCATGGGCCCTCATGCCCACCAGAAGGTAGGGGCAGAATAAGACAGCCACCTCTGTCATTCCAGCAGCGCCTGGGCACGATCCGCCCTCTGCAAGTGTCTGCTATGCTGCTGCTGCTCAAGCCAGATTCTTTTATGCACCAGGACTCCTCTGGCTCTGTCAAGTCTGCTGATTCAGTGATGAGATGGGCAGTCGACCATGCTACGCAGTGTGTCCTGTATCCAATGGTCAGTGGTCCCCCGACGCTGACTTGTAGTTGGGTGCAGGCACTATTCTGGGTGAGGGGCTCGCCCCCACCACCAGGTCCTCATTTGCTATGTCATGCTATGCTGTGCTAAGGTGTCCCTTCGTGCACAAAAACAATCATTAAATAATGAATATTTGCTACTTCTATGTGTTCTGCAGAATGCGGCACACACAAAAGTAGCAAATAACCATTATTGATTGTTTATGTGCAGGAAGGGACAACTTCCTGCACATGAACAATCATCCCTGCAACGCAGGCACCCTTGCACTATGGCTCAAGTGTGTCTCTGTTGGCACTAGGCAGCTATTATTAGCGTCACTGCTAGGGAATACACTGGGGTGGGTGTATTCTTGTAGATGCAGCGCAACCCTGCATTTTGGAAGTGGCACAACGCTGCGCTGCAAAATTTGCCATGGCGCCGCTCTGCGCCATTTCTTGTACATACGTCCCTCACTTGGGTGTCTAATTGGGGCAAAGGAGGAAGCCTTCTGCACTGCAGAAGTTGACATGCAAAGAGCCCGACACCTACCAGCCAAGTTCCCCTGCCTCTTCATCTTATAGGCGGCGCCACCCATATAAGGAGCAATGGGTGATGCTCGCCCCTTAGGGCATGCCCATCTAACATATCTGGATGGTGTGCTTTCTTGTATCATATAATTTCGGTCAGATCACAGGCGATAACACTTTTAATATTATCTCAAGTATATATTTCAGCCATAAAATATTAAGAGGAAAGATAGCAAGCGATCTGGAAGCTCCCTTTGATAATTAAAAGACATTCCTGCAAAGGAAGGAGAAAAAACTGCAGTTAAGTGATGTTTTTAATTCATCAAACTATGTACATTAGTGCATAACACCGAGAAAGAGGAAGCAACGCACATGCCTCTGGGTAATAGGAGATAATCTTCATTAATTGCGGTTTAAAAATATAAACTGACCAATTCATATTAATGACAGACAGTAAACACCTGAATTTTAAAATACCGTGAGCCTGGAGAATGACTGGGCTAAACGTTTCAAAAAGGCCTTGCTGGCAGGATCAATGGTCATGTTTTTTGGAAGTATTAAGTATGTGTTGACTGAAACTTTTGTTTTAATATTTAATATTTGCAATATTTGAGTGCTATGGCTTTAAAAAGCAAATTTACCCAAAACCAGGCCATGGCAGCGATAATAGTTCTTCCTAGACAGGCGACCTCAGTCCTGCTCCAAGCAACTATTTGTTTAGAAGGAAGTGCTAGATCATTTTTTTGGGCCACTGATTCACTCACCCTTGAGTTCGCCTTTTTTTACATATTTCTTAAGCCCTTCTAAGTATACCCTTACCCCCGGTAGGGGTGCCCACCCAACAAGACCCACTGCTGTAAAGGCCAGTGAAGCTCCCCTGACTCAGGCTGACCTTGTTGGCATCTTAGTATTACCTTGTAATAGACCATTCCTGATAGAAGGCTGAAGGGTGCCTTGTAACCATGCATGTGGGCTCTAGAGAGCTCCTAGCACCCCTGCCCACCTCCTGCCATGTTCATAAGCCCATCTGCCTTACCCTGCACATGTGAATGAAAGGTAAGGTCATAGAAATTCGGTGTCAGCATTTTTATTCCTGCCACCCATAGCCTTGAGGAGGAATGTAGGACTAGAAAGAGAGCCCCATAGCTAATTCACCCTCCACCCTCCAACCCCCATCCTACCTTTCCCAGAGGCAAGACAAAGCACAAAGGTCATATGTATCAGACAGAGCAACTTTCTTTTGTGGCAGTGAGAAGAAAGCTTAGTAGAGATTAGATGAAACCACAGGATGGTAAGAGGTACACAGTGGAAGGATGCAGATAGGGTGAAGCTTCCTGACCTATTAAGCATCTCCAGCCACGACTTGACCTACTCACCAGTGTGGTGCATAGTGGGGCCTACTACAATTCAGGCAAACTGGTATATGGATTCTTTCTGAAAACAGATGGACTAGCTTAGTCTATGTCCCCAAGATTCCTGCTGCTAGGTGATCAATCGACCAGGATTTGTAGATTGGAAGTTGCTTCACCCATGAGGGTCTCAAGGCGCTGTTGTATACTTCTGCCTGTTCTCCTATTGGTTGATCCTCCAGGTCTTGGGGTCCTTCCTGAACTGCTGGAGCGATGGTGATGCTCTGAGGTGCAGGGGGAGGTCATGCCCGGTCTTGGTGGCCAGATGGGAGAAAAAAGGCAATCACTACTGGAGACTATTCCGGCTCCCAACTGCTGACAGATGATTACTTAGGGGCTGAGTCCTACCACTTGTATCAATTCATCTTCTGGGGTTCAATAACTAAGCATTATGGGGCAGATTTTCAAGCCCCTTGCGCCACTTTTGCTGCATTTTTCCCATGTTAAAAGTGCCGTAAAAGTGGCACAAGGGCTTGTAAATCTGCCCCTATGAGTGTACTACTAAAGTGTCTTCATAAGAAGAAATAAAAATATCAGACGCTCCACTAACCAGAGCCTGAACTATGGGCCAGTACTGACACTCTCTTCCTCATGGTGCAACAACTAGAACAAAATTATGTTTTTTACGGCACAGCTTAACCCTGCCATTGTGGACTTTTCAACATAGTGGCTTCACCCACAGCTTACATATTGCAGTAGCCCAAAAAGTTGCTTTGCAGTTTTTAGTGAGCAACATAAGTGCAGTTGCCCAACTATAACCAAAAACTTACCCTGACAAAAACTAAACCTATTAGCTTTGCTATTGCATGTTTAAGAAAATGAGACCTAGTGGCCTTTCTAATGCGTGTTGTATTTCCCGATGAAACCACATAAACCTATTCTAACTTTCCTTTCATTGTTTGGAATTGCTTGCAGTACACTTCATTTTTAATGTTAATGTAGAGGCCCTGAATAATCTAGCCACAGAACAAAAGATGCATGTCCGACAGTGAGAATCAGGAATAAAGATATTGAAAATGACCTCAAAAAAGCAAATAGAAGAAGTAAAGCCCAAGGCTTACTCAAGGAAGTCAACATCTTGGAAACTACTGGAGTGGCAACAACATGAGGCTTATCCTTGTGGGATTACTGGTGTAATGGCTTCAGAAAATCAAGGGGGTTAGGGAACAGTTGAAGAGCTATACACATCAATTTCTGAGAACATGAATATAATCAAAAAGGATTTTGAACAATATCAAGTTGCCAGAAAGTATCTGGTATCATAAAGTGGAAAGAGCTGGCAAAAGCACCTATTACAATGATGTAAATTCAGAAGCACACTGCAGTTTCTAGCTTAATTTTATGGCAGAAACGGAGGCTTCAGATTAGGCTTCTGTTTCTTTACTGTGAAACATACAGCAGCCAATTAAAACAATTAAAGATTTAAACTATATGTCCCATGAGTGCATGTCTCCACCAATCAGAGGGCATCAGCCGCGGCCCGTGGAGAGAGTTCGGTGGGGAAGGGAGGCCGTGCGGGAGAGTGGCAGGGTGGAGGGTGGTAAACAACGGAATATGGATAATTGCAGGTAAGTAAACAATTTAATAAATAAAATGAATTTTGTTGAGCGCGCTGCATCGCATTTGGCGATGCAGGGTGCGCTACGCCAGACAGCTTTTAATGGTGCTTATGCTGATTTGGTATTCACACCCGCTGGGAAGAAAAAGAGTCGTAACCTCATGCTTCGACACAGAGGAAGCTGAAACTAAATGGTGGGTTAGACAACATCCTATCAAAGGTATAATCATTACAATACCATATGTACATGATTTATTATACACAGTGCCAAACATAACGTCGTGTGGGATAATCCTCGCCTCTGTGTCCTTAATAGAATTGAAAATTCTTGAAGTGCCAACTAGAATTTTTTTTATTCTATGGCCGGATTGGAAGCTTCAGATTATGCTAGTTTAAAGCGGTGCCACCACTAATGAGACTAAATCTACAATTGGTCTAAGATGAAAAATCTTAAATGTGGAATCAGACGACCAACAAGCCACTGCCAATATGTCCTCTAAACAAGAACCAGTGGAAAAAGCTTTAGCTGCCACAGCACCCTGACCGAATGGGCCCCAAAAGTAGTCAAATCAATCCTGCCTCAGATAACAGCAAATGTGACTTAAAGAGCCAATGTCGCTGAAATAATTGTACGAAACGCATTCTGCAAGGAAATAAGAAATTGATCCCCAGTCTCTACGAAATTTGCGGGTGAAATCTTCATACGCCCGAGGCATTGTACCACACACAATTTTTAATTGTCTTGACATGCCGGATAAGACACACAACATGAATCTGTTTTAGTATGGTTAGTTATCCGAATAGAAACACTAGTAGGAGTAAATACTCTACCTGTCATATCCAACGTTCTCACACCAAACATAGGTCCACAAGAAATGGGACACAAAGCGAAGTCAACTTTGCTGACAGTTGTGTCCTCGTAAGGCCTTTATTCGCTGGCCATGCCCTTAGATATCGATGGACCACATTCACATCCCACAAAAGTGGGGTGGAAGGACAAGCCTAACCTGTCTAAGGAGTTTACAGATTAAAGATTGTTCCCCTACCGGTCAACCATCAAAACATGGGTGACCTGCAGAAATAGCACACCGAAAAATATTAATCGTTCTATTGGCCAAACCCTGAGAAGCTAATTCAGTAAGAAAGTTAGAAATCACTGGGATATTTGCTCCTAAGGGTTCAATCTCCCACTCACTACACCAATTAACCCTTCTGCGCAAAGAGACAGAATATCGCTTATGAGTACTGAGACTGATGGCCAAGGGACAGACAGGCAGTCAGTCAAAGCTTGCTGTCAGCAGATCCAACTGAATATATGATGTTACATTGCGGTGTTTACACCGCGATACATTTACAACACAGGCATTACAACGCAGGTTGTTACAACGACTTGCGTTGAAGGGCGCTGGATTTCGGAATAGTATGATTTACTATTCCAACTCCAGTCTACGTACAGTAGGGCAGGTGTTGGAATAGTAAATTATACTATTCCTTAGGTTAGACCGCCATATACCGCAAGTCATTGTAATGACTTTCGTTTTAATACCTGCGTTGTAAAGGTATTGCAGTCTAAACACTGCGATGTAACGGATGTTTCCCGATCCAACTGAGGCTGAGAAGCTATCTCCGAAACACAATGGGCCTAGAATTTCTGAACATCCTTACTCTTCTGGGGATTCGTTTGAGAACATTATGCATTCTGGGAGTAGTAGTCCTGCTCCACTGAGTTGATCCAATTGCACTAACACACCTAAAACAATCAGTTGCAAAAGCTAAACCCTGGAGTGAAGATTTGCATCGTTGGAGGCACGGGAGTCATCTGGTAACCCGACTTCTACACGTTGAACGACAGATATATAAAAATGTGTATTGTGAGTTCAAAAACATCTGACTTTGCTGCTGCAACGCGAAAATGAGACCCTACTGCTGTGTTGTTTTGTTATCTTTGTTGCTGGTTTATCAGAAAAACGGTTGTAAGGTAAGTTGAATGAGTAAATACAAGTTGCAGATATATAGGGGCATATTTACAACAGATGGCTATAAATATCGCAAAGCGTGCTTAGCACTTTTATATTTATCGCTGTCTATCATTGGAATATATCACCATGCTTGCTCTGTATTTACAACTCATAGCGCAATGGTGATATAAATTCCAGCGATAGCGGGGTAATCGTCGTTTTGCAGGGAACATCGCTGGTTTTCCAGCGCTGTTCCATGCGAAACGGCGATATGCTTGTTGATACGACCATGTGGTCATAACACAAGAATCCACACACCTTGTTAGGTATGGGTTAGTCATGATTTGACGTTAGTTCTTTGAGAAAACAGCTGTTTTTGCCCAAAACTAACGTATGCGATAAATATCGCGATATTTACAAGGTTGTACTGCCCAGTGACGCCCACTTTGCATCTCATTAGAGATGCAAAGGGAGGCATCGGAAACAAGCATTGGAAATGCAATAGGTCTCGCATTAGGAAAGTTTGAGCGATTGGTATTGTAAATGACACTTTTTTTATTTATGTGTTGGTTTTGAAAATAGCAAAATTAATAGCTTTGTCAGTTACAATGTCAATAGTTTTAACTTTCGCAAATGTGACACCTATAGCATTTGTAATGCAATGTGTGTTGTATTTACGTGACTTAGATGTATTGATATTACAAATAACAATGGCTTTTAATTTTGTAAATAATTAATACTTAAATAAAATGTATTGTAATCTATAATGGCAATAGCTTAAACGTTTGTAAATAACTTTTGTGAAGATTATGTTCAGTGTATTTTATTGTGACGAAAATCCAAGAACATTGCATTTGCACCTACACACACACAGAGCCACACACACCCACACACACACACACACACACACACACACATATAGATGTGGTGGTGGTGGATCTGGGGGATATGGTGGTGGTGGATGTGGTGGTGGATGTGGTGGTGATGGTGGATGTGGTGGTGGTGGTGATGGTGGATGTGTTGGTGATGGTGGTGGATGTGGGGGTGGATGTGGTGGTGGTGGTGGAGGTGGTGGTGGATGTGGTGGAGGTGGTGGATGTGGTGGTGGTGGGTGTGGTGAAAGTGGTGGTGCATGTGGTGGTGGATGTGGTGGTGGATGTGGAAGTGATGGTGGGTGTGGTGGATGTGGTGGTGGATGCAGTGGTGGATGAGGTGGTGAATGTGGTGGTGGTGGTGGATGTGGTGGTGGTGGTGGATGTGGTGGTGGATGCGGTGGTGGTGGTGGATGTGGTGGTGGTGGATGCGGTGGTGGTGGTGCATGCGGTGGTGGTGGAAATGGTGGTGGATGTGTTGGATGTGGTGGGGGATGTGGGGGATGTGGTGGTGGATGTGGAGGTGGTGGATGCGGTGGATGTGGTGGTGGACGTGGTGGTGGTGGATGTGGTGGTGGTGGGTGTGGTGGATGTGGTGGTGGATGTGGTGGTGGATGCGGGGGTGGATGCGGTGGTGGTGCATGTGGTGGATGTGGTTGTGGTGGATGTGGTGGTGGATGTGGCGGTGGATGTGGCGGTGGATGTCATGGTAGTGCATGTGGTGGTGGTGGATGTGGTGGTGGAAGTGGTGGTGGATGTGGATGTGGTGGTGGATGTGGTGGATGTGGTGGTGGATGTGGTGGATGTGGTGGTGGTGGATGCGGTGGATGTGGTGTTGGATGTGGTGGTGGTGGGTGTGGTGGATGTGTTGGTGGATGCGGTGGTGGTGCATGTGGTGGATGTGGTGGTGGTGGATGTGGTGGATGTGGTGGTGGATGTGGCGGTGGATGTCATGGTGGATATGGAGGTGATGGTGGATGTGGTGGTGGATGTGGTGGTGGATGCGGTGGATGTGGTGGTGGTGGATGCGGTGGTGGTGGATGCGGTGGTGGTGGTGGATGCGGTGGTGGTGGAAGTGGTGGTGGATGTGGTGGTGGATGTCATGGTGGATGTGGAGGTGATGGTGGATGTGGTGGTGGATGTGGTGGTGGATGTGGTGGTGGATGCGGTGGTGGATGCGGTGGTGGTGGTGGATGCGGTGGATGTGGTGGTGGTGGATGCGGTGGTGGTGGTGGATGCGGTGGTGGTGGAAGTGGTGGTGGATGTGTTGGATATGGTGGTGGATGTGGTGGTGGATGTGGTGGAAGTGGTGGTGGATGTGGTGGTGGATGTGGTGGTGGTGGATGCGGTGGATGTGGTGGTGGTGGATGTGGTGGTGGATGTGGTGGTGGATGTGGTGGTGGATGCGGTGGATGTGGTGGTGGTGGATGCGGTGGATGTGGTGATGGTGGATGCGGTGGTGGTGGTGGATGCGGTGGTGGATGGGGTGGTGGTGGATGGGGTGGTAGATGTAGTGGTGGTGGGTGTGGTGGATGTGGTGGTGGTGGGTGTGGTGGATGTGGCGGTGGATGTGGCGGTGGATGTGGCGGTGGATGTAGCGGTGGATGTGGCGGTGGATGTGGCGGTGGATGTGATGGTGGATGTGATGGTGGATGTGGTGGTGGATGTGGTGGTGGATGTGGTGGTGGATGTGGAGGTGGATGTGGAGGTGATGGTGGATGTGGTGGTGGTGGTGGTGGTGGTGGTGTGGATGTGGTGGTGGTGGACGTAGTGGTGGTGGACGTAGTGGTGGTGGATGTGGTGGTGGACACGGTGGTGGTTGTCGTGGACTTGTTGGTGGTGGATGTGGTGGCTACCTACTCTGTCAATAGCCTTCCCTTTGACCTGGTACAAAATATATTATTGTACTATGGTCTTGAGTATGTGCAGTTTTCTATCATATTACAAACAGAAAAATAATGGTGTTACTCTATATTTTGCACCAGTGCAATTATTTCTAATATGGCAATGGACGCATACGTTATTAAATTACACGCTGCCAAAGTAATCGGGTGAATTTGATTGTAGAAGAAGCAAATCGGATTTATGACGAGCAAAAATCTTGTATAAAACAGGTACGAGTAAAACACATGGAGCATCAACTTGACCACCAGATGGCGCTACATCGTACCCGGTTTTAAGAAACATTCGAGTCAAACAAACTAGTAGAAGAAACAAGCATTCCTCGGTGGCGGCGTGGTTGCAAAGCAAGCCCTGCAGATTGCAGCGATCTGAACAGACTAATAATGTCTATGTAAATAAACAAAAAAAATACAAGACTATGCATGCAATTTATACCTGACCACAAGTTCATGCTCCCGTTGTAATGTATGGACCGTGGAACTACATGAGACATACTTGCATAACATACCTACACTCACTTTCCAAACTCTACCTCTGTAGAATGTAAGGAATGCATGCCAAGCTTATATGTGGCTGAATGTGCCTTCCTGTAATGTAACTGATGCTTATGTAAAGCGCCCACCTCTGTATCGAGTTTATGCTAGATAAAACAGCAAAGGGAAACAAGACGGAGGGCATTGCTGTGGGGAGGGGGGGGAGGAGAAATGCGATACGGGGCGGAGCAGGGAGAGCGGCGATGAGGGTGTTAAGCAGCAGGGGCCTTTGAAGTGAAGCTAAGCTTTACTTCAAAGGAGTGGGAGGAGTGCTGCTGAGGAACAGATGGCGATTTGATGATGTGCAAGCGCATTTTAGGTCAATGCACTTGCGCAGTGACCTAAAAGCGCACGGGCACAGCATCAAATCGCCAGTCTAGGTAAACCTTATTTAAGCCCCTATAGTCTCGCTCAATGCGCATGCGCATTGAGAGGCGAGACCTAAAAAGGGTGCTAACATGCGCTAAGGCATCTTAGCACCCTCTTGTAAATAGGGCGATATTTTTATCCCCGCTGTTTTGGCTTTAAATGCCCAAAAAGGCGGAGATATGGCCCTTGTAAATATACTCCATACCTCGTTAAAACTTGTTTTCTTGGGTGGAGGGGAGTGGAAATTCGGCACTGCTTGGAGGGTATGCACATTTTTGGGGAAGGCCTCTAATAGACTCCATCACTGCAAATAACTGCCTGGGTCCGAAGCCCTCCCCGTCACACCCCCCTCCGCGCCGTGCCATTTAATCTGGATAGCCGGTGTTGTTTTTTTTTTTCTTCCTTGATTTCACAGCATCCATCCAGCGCGCCAGATTATAGACTTTCGACGTGTAATTGAACCTGACTCGAGAAGCCAAACGGGGTTCCGGCGAGATTTCAAAGAAAGGGACGGCAGGGCCAGAAGTCCCCCATTCAGCGAAAGGCAATTTCACTGCGCGGAAATCAATGCAATTGACATGAGCGGAGCTTTAATGCTGAATTAAAGAGCTGCCGGGGGAGCCCCAGGGGGCCCCTCCAGTGCGGGCTTCGCGAGCCTATTAAAATGCACACAAACTTTTAGGGGAAATAGCGTTACATGGTAATGAGGGCTGCGGATCGGCCATATTCCTGGGAGAGGCGAGGGTAATTTGAGCTGCCTTGTTGGCAAAATTGTTTCCCAATCGTTTTGCATTTATTAGTAGGTACGTCGTAATTTGCTTCCTTTCCAATGTCTTTACGTTTGTTAAAGCTCAGCAGTTCTTTTGTGGTTGCGTTTTTTACTTGAACGCTGTCATTTAAAGCTGTAGGCACCTGCGCCCAGGCCTGGCCCACACAAGAAAGTTTATTTGTAGATTTATATAGCACGATTTATCACCGGTGAGGGTATCCAGGCGCTGTCCATCGAAACGGGGAGATTTGGGGGCATGCCATCAAGGCCATGCGATAATTATCGCTCAGCGCTCTTAGGGGCATATTATCAAGGGGGGCGATAGGGAATTATCGCCGCTTTAGCGACCGTTTTCGGCCGCTAAGCGGCGATAATTCTATCGCCCTATTAGCAAGCTGTCGCTAACAGCAGTTAGCGACAGCTTTTAGGCGATAGAGAGCGGTTTGGGGCCCGCTTTGCATGTCAGCGATGTTTATCGCTCATGACATGCAAAGTGGGCTTACCCAACCAGTTAGTGACTGAAAGCAGTCGCTAACGTCGCTATCGCCTATTAGCAAGGCAGGCGTAGCGATGGAAATATTTGCGCTAAGCGCAAATATCTCTAAATACTAACACCTGCCCAGACCAGTTCTTAGCCATGTTATCCAATGGCAGGTGGATAAATGGCTAAGAGCATTTCGTCGCTAATGCGTGAATATCGCTGTATTCTCAGCGATATTCACGCATTTCGTCGCTATCGCTGGATATTTCAGCACAATGGAGAAAAACATTGCTAATAGCATGTTTTCTCCACTAACATATCCAGCGATAAAAAAAATACGGTAAGCGCATTTTGCGATAAATATTGCTATTCCTTGGTAATATGCCCCTGAGTGCGAGAATAATTATCCCCGGCCAATTCTGAATTTTATTGTGGGGATAGCAGGCTATCAGCAACGCTTTTCTCCAAAGCAATAAAAATCAGAGCGCAAGCTGCCAATTGTGCGATTATAGCTGGGCAAGACATACTTAGCCATGATATAAAAACGGATGTATGACGTTACAACGCATACTTTTACAACGCCTACCTTTACAACGCATTTTTTACACCGCAACATCCATTACAACGCACACCATTATAACGCATACCATTACAACGAATACTTTAAAACTACCTTTATAACGCATTCCACTACAACGCATAGTACATTTACAACGCATACCATTACAACGCATTACACTACATTGCATATAAGGTAAGTGTTGGATAGTGTAGGGGTTAAAATTACTATTCTAACTCCAGGGGGTGCAACAGTAGGGTAAGTGTTGGATAGTGTAGGGGTTAAAATTACTATTCCAACTCCAGGGGGTGCAACAGTAGGGTAAGTGTTGGATAGTAAGTTATGCGTTGTAATGGTATGCGTTGTAATGACTGCGTTGTAATGGTATGCGTTGTAGTGGTGTGCATTGTAGTGTCATGCGTTGTAATGACTGCGTTGTAAATGCATGCGTTGTAATGGATTTTGCGTTGTAAAAGTTTCGTTGTAATGGTAGTGCGTTGTAAACATTGTATACCTATAAAAACTAAAGCCTAAGGATGAACCCTTCTTGCTAACAGCACCTGACCTCCTGTCTCCCCAAGTATTTGTCTACCCCTCACATTACAAATGGGGTTTGTGTGCACACTGACTGGCACCCACCGTAACTGTGCCTATTCCCTAGGGAACTAGATTCAAAATGAACAACCGCAAAGGTGCACCACAAAGTTCAACAAACAACAATATTATAAATATAATGAATCGCGAAAGATGATGTTTTCTTGTCTTTCAAAGTTCTTTATTTTCAATAAGTAACACCATACAGCTGACGCGTTTCGTTCCAATGGGACTTCTTTAGGGCTTGTAAATTAGAAGAAAATGCTTCCAAGTAAATCCTCGAAGGAAAAGTTCCATACGGCTCCTTTCACCAATTGCTAACTCATAAGTGATGAGGGCATGGACTGAATGTTCTAATACGACTAAACTACGTCTGGTCTTGATGCGAACTGAGAGTGATACGCAGTCCGTATTTCGATGAGCCTCATCGAAATACGGATTGCGGTCAAGACGAGGGTTTCCTGCACAATCTTTGCCACAGGACGATGTATCACGATCGACCTGACAGGCTACCAATTCCAACTTCTCTGCTCAAGTAGTTTAAAGAGCTGGACACCTAGAGGACATTATAAGCCAAGACAGATTGACTTGATCGTTTACAAACTCACTTCCACTTCGTGGCAAGACTCTCATCAGAGTTAGCACACAATTTTAGGATATCCGTATCACTCTCAGTTCGCATCAAGACCAGACGTAGTTTAGTCGTATTAGAACATTCAGTCCATGCCCTCATCACTTATGAGTTAGCAATTGGTGAAAGGAGCCGTATGGAACTTTTCCTTTGAGGATTTTCCTTTGAGGATTTACTTGGAAGCATTTTCTTCCAATTTACAAGCCCTGAAGAAGTCCCATTGGGACGAAACGCGTCGGCTGTACGGTGTTAATTATTGAAAATAAAGAACTTTGAAAGACAAGAAAACATCATCTTTCGCGATTCATTATATTTATAATATTGTTGTTTGTAGAACTTTGTGGTGCACCTTTGCGGTTGTTCATACTTAGCCATGATATCCACCTTACATAGGATGTCATGGCTAAGTCAGTTTAGAAGGAGGCGTAAGGAAAGTAGCGATAACAGAGGTTATCGCTACTTTGCTTGTTGCTCTGCAGGTTAGCGTGCCCATTGATAATTGGAGAAATGTTGCTTTCTCCAGTTATGTCAAGGCAGGAACGCCACTTTGCATCTCATTAGAGCTGCAAAGATGGGCGTTGGGGGGAAAAGGCGATAATGCAAGGATTCACATGATAACATGACCTTGCTTATTAGGCGATAAAATCGCTGCTTTCCGTCCGAAAACGGACGCTACAGCGGCGATAATTTTATCTCCGGGACATGATGATATGCCCCTAAGTGAATTGCCCAGACTCACAGGATGTTGCGCTGGCGCCGAGACTCGAGCCCAGATCCCCCGTAACTAAGTTGGCAGCTCTGGCCACGGCCCCTTGTATATGGACGCGCCAACTTCGAACTAATCCAGTTGCTGCTCCTCCGCTATGGCGGAGGAGCGTCGGCCCACTGCTTTTAAGAAATGCGAAGCAAAACCATAAAATCAGAATAACTTTGCGTTATCATTTTATGCTGCTTCCTGCTGCTGTGCGGGCGGGTGGGTAGGCGGGGCTGCTCCGCTCTCGAAGCAGAGCAGGAGTGGTTTGCACTCCCGGCCGACCAAACCAGTCATGCACACTTGCCCCGTTCTCAATGCAGGATGTATAACAGCCTGCATGAACAACATTCCCAGGCCTCCATACCCTGGCTGAGTGTCGAACCAGGATGCTCAAGGAGCCTGGGTGATTACCAATCACAATGCTGCATTGCAGCGTTGTGATTGGTCAGTGGGGCCTGCTTCCTTTTCCTCGATGTGCACGAGGGGTCCAGGAGCAGAGATGCAGGACCCGGCTGACAGCAAGGTAAGTCTATCTTTTAAAATAAAAATATATTTGCACCATGCACGAGCCCCTCCCCAGCGTGATTCCCCCCCTTGCCCGCCTCACCACCCGCGAGCCAAGCCGCCCATCACTGACTAATGCCTACGTTACCTCTCTTCCTCTCCAAGGCCTTAAATGTGAAGAGCCTCCTGGACCACTCCTTCTGCAGTACATTGTATTTTAACAGACCTTGCCTTTCAGTAGGCCCCATAAAAGCATGTATTACCCAAATGCCACCTGCCTATACGCTCAGATGAAGCTACAGACCGAACAAGCTTTGGCAAAGCCAATAAGTCTTGCATATGAGAGTTATTGGCTTTGCCAATGTTTTTTAGCTATGTTTTTCTGCAGCTCAGCTGTAAAGCATGGTTAGAAGTAATTAGAAAAAGCACTATGATAGGGCCAGGGCTTACCACGTTATAGCACTTTTTAAAATTGCTTTTATCCATGTTGCACAGCAGCCGCTACACTGTACAACATGGCTACAAACCATTGTCAAAGCCAATAGCTCTCATAGGCAACCTATGCTGCTATAGGGCAGGTGGGCAGGCAACATGGAAGGGGATGAGTCGGGAGGACCAACTCGGACAACGGGGAGGAGGGGTTGGGGCAACACTAGCAATGGAGGGTGGGGGGATGGAGTGGCTGGGACAAGCAACAGCACCGTCATCAATTTTAAGGATGGCAGGTGGGGTCAAGCAACAGCATGGACATTAAAGGAAGAAGGGTGGGTTTCAGTAGGCAACAGGAACAAGAGAGGGAGGATGAGGGCACACCACACGGACAAGGGAGGGATAGTGTAGAAGTACACAAGGGGGCTCTGTGGCAGAGTGCTCAAACCCAAAGCAAAAACCAGCACCCAAAAAAATGAGCATTGGAAGGATACAAGTAACAGGTCTGTGTTCCAGGGGAGGGACAAACCCACGAAGAGGAAGGAAGCAAATGGCAAGCAGGCAAATGACAGTGACAATGAACCTAACAAACAGTAAATAATGGACAGCCTCCATGCCCACTGATACAAATCTAAATGCCTCGAAGAGACAGAGCATGTGCGGTCTAGGTAAGACCTAAAAAGGAAGGTGGAAGGCAAATGAATGAGATGAGAACAGGAGTAATGGGATTACTGGTAGCCAACCTAGGCATTATTATGACATCATTTGTCCTAGACCCAGTTAGTTCTTTAGAGGTGACACAACTTATGACAGGTAAAAAAACAGGGAGTATAAGGATATAACTCCACCTTGCCACTTGTGCACTATAATGATATAGCCCCCCAGTATTTCTTCCTGGTCTTTTTTCTGTCATAGGTGCCTAGCCCAGAACCAGATATACCGCTCATGACTCTGAGTGCCAGAAGGACAGCCAAGAGCTCAGTCCAAGGAATAGGGGCCGTTAACTTAAGTCCTACACACTTTTCACTTTGCACTTAAAGAGTGTTCAGAGGCCTTGCCAGTGTTGGTGTATTGAGCATGGGGCTTTTTTAAGGGAATATTAAGTTAAGATCTTTTGTTTTGTCTCCTTGGTGCTATATAATCTTGATCCTCATATTTGCTTCGCTTTTCATATTTATAGTTTTCATCTTTCTTTGTAATATGGTATAACATGGCGTCAAGCACACAGTACACACACATTCACACAAAGGCAAAAACCTTCACATAAAAGTCAGCTTTCCATGAATAAACAAAGGATTTAAACTGTCTCAAACGTAATTTACAGATAAATCATACAGTAAACACCTTATAGGTACAAGTCCTATAGCAACAGTCATAAAAAACTGCATACCACTAGACTCTGTAGAAAAATCTTAGCATGAACTACACAGAGTAACATACTTTCTAATGAAAATCACATGGGACTGCAATAGTCTCATAATATTTCACACAGCAGAAACACTGTTGAGACCAGAGTCACCCAGAGGGAAAACAGACTAAGAGAGAAAAAAATTATCTCAGTCAGTCACTAGCACATTGGCATTGGCCACTGAAGTTATATGCTAATGAGCCCTTCTGTTCCAAAGGATAAGGGATTTGCAAGAAGGTATCTAGTGACTAATAGTATTGACATGAGCACATAAACCACACTTGTCTTTATAACTAACTTTGAACTAAAGAGCATTAAAAGTCCAAGGGCCTCATTTAGATTCTGGTGGCTCAGGACAGTGCTTAATTTGAGCCGGTTGTTGCAGGTAAGATCCATCGGCACTCATATTTTGGGACCAGCACCTATTTTTCTGGAACAGACTGATTCAGAGCAAGAATCAGAAAAACACAAAAAGGTGAAAGACGGAGGAAGAGATAGACAGAACAACAGTGACAGAAGGAAGAAGCAGGTGTGAAAATAAACTTGCAAGAGTGAGATTGAGAATCAGGGAGTGTCAGGTTGCGGATTAAAAAGGCATGAGGTGGAATCAAGGCTACATAGCCTTGGTATTCAGCACGTCGCCCTTCGAAAGCACCGGTTGTGGGTTTTTAAGCAAAACATTGGGCCGGGCACTTATTCCATTACAAATAAAGCACTGGAGCAGGGACACCACAGTGAGTTCCGCCTCACCAAATTTGCAGTTTTGCTGCTCTATTTCATGTCAGGGACACACAGGGCCCGATTCACAGAACTAACTTAAAGACAAAATACTAAACTTACTACCATTTTGGTATTCACAGAAGGCACTTACTCATTTCGGAATTCACAGAAGTTAGGAGTCCTAACTTTAGGACTGCTAAATGCCTTCTGTGAATACCGAAATGGGTAAGTGCCTTCTGTGAATACCGAAATGGGTAAGTGCCTTCTGTGAATACTGAAATGGGTAAGTGCCTTCTGTGAATACCGAAATGAGTAAGTGCCTTCTGTGAATACCAAAATGAGTAAGTGCCTTCTGTGAATACCAAAATGAGTAAGTGCCTTCTGTGAATACCAAAATGAGTAAGTGCCTTCTGTGAATGTGGTAGTACGTTTAGGATTTTGTCTTAAGTTAGTTCTTTGAATCTGTCCCACAGTGTTTATCCCTGCAGAGTGCCTACTTCGCTCTGTCAGTGTAAACCTCTGACTCGATGCCCATCCACCAAAGGGCTACCAGGTTACCATGGCAGTCTTCCCACCCGATTGAGGGTGGTGCAGCTGTCATTCCTGTTCCCTGCATCTTTCTGCCATACAGGGCAGAAACAAATATGAAATGGGCTCATATGGAAGGAGGAAGCTCTCTGCGTGTCGGGTCCACTTGCTTTCTATACTGAGAAAACAAACTATTGCTTTGGGAGCTTATTTTCTCCTTCCCAAAAAATGTTGCCAAGCAGGGACTATAAACATGGAACCCTCTTCTATAAATCTGCAGTGCTGGGAAGGGAACTGGGCATGGGTGTCATTTAAGGGTTGCCAGGGGTCGCAGCTGTGACCCCGGGCTTGCCCCTTGAGACCCCTGGCACTACCTTTGTAACTCCTGGCCTCAGAGGTGGCAAAATCAGTGACAGGAACACAGGGCAGATTGACCTCATGGATGTCGGTTGAGGCTCAACTTTCCCTATTTTCTGCCATGTTTTTATTACACTGATAGTGTATTCAATATCAGTGTAATATAAAAATGATGTACAGCAAGCTGGAAGATGACTGTCCCTGTCAGTCGAGGTAAGCAAAATAGGATTTTAAATGTATATTGTATGCATGCTTGCGGGTGAGATTATGTAAATATATCAGACAGTGTGTGTATGTGTGTATGTGTGAATGTGTGTGTATTATGTATTATGTATGGAGAATTGCCGTCCATGGAACCAGGGTGGTTTTGGCTTCCTTCACAACACAGAGATCTCCAGTAGCGGCTGCTACCGACCAGGGGTGGTGAGGTGGAGGGGTTGAGAGGGGGAACCAGAGAGGGGAGAATAATAAAATTAATTACACTCACCTCTTTACTGCTGGCCACCGCCTCCTCTCTCCGTCCTCATCTCTCAAGCAGGGCCGGACTGGCCACAGCGGCATTTCCCCGGTGGCCTGCCAGGGTGGGGGCCAGTTTTGGGCCCCTGGAGCCGTTTTTGTTACCAGGGGGCCAGCAATATCGGCCCTCTGTAACACAATCGTCCGAAACCGACCCTAACAAACAGCTCAGCCGCACAGCCCCCTTTCCCACAGGGGGGCCGGCCGAGCAGTTTACCAGGGCCGGTTTCGGTTCCCAGTCTGGCCATGCTCTCCAGGAAGCACACCACAGCCTCCCTGACCAATCACAACGCTGCCTTAGAAGCGTTGTGATTGGTCTGAGCGCGGTGGTTTAGTGCTCAGACAGGGGCTGGCAGGCTGTGCATGTACTCCACCCAGACTGTAATACAGAGTGCGCATGACGTTTTGGCCGGCCCAGAATGGCTGGCCAAAGCATCAAGCACACTTTAGGTGCTGCCACCACTCCTCCCCCTGTGACGAAGGGAGCTCAGCCCCGCCCTCCTGGCTTCAACTGCAAGCTGAATACAAAAACAAAATGATAATAATGAACGTTATTATCATTTTATTTTTTGTATTCAGCTTGCAGCTGAAGCAGTGAGGCGACGCTCCTCCGCCTTAGCGCAGGAGCCGCCACTGACATTGGCCTCCACCCTTTAGCAGGCACACAGACACCCCACACATGTCTAAATGATTCCTCTGTGTGCCTGTGCAGCAAGCAGCCTCTCTTGGAAGGGTGAGACTCATGCTAATTGAGTTTCCTCAGCTCAAAAGACAGTTTGGCATACATTAAGCAGCCTAATTGATGGTCACAGACGAATGCAAGCCTGATTGTTTCCAATTAGTTAATGTCTAGTGCCCTGTGCAGCGGTACAATTCCATCTCCGTGGAGAAAGATACATGTATGGCTGTTGTCATTATATTTTCATAGCATTTAAAAGCTGATTTTATTCAATTGCATTTATTTGATTTTATGTTCATGTAAACACTGCTTTGTATATTATTGGTAGTTCATGCTAAAGGAGCCGAAAATATTTTTGTATGTAGGAGTGAGGTACATTGCTGAATATTGCCATGCACTGCATACTACTAGGACAGACATTAGGTACTTTGAGTTTGTTAGGAGACTGTTTTACTGCTAGAAAAAATTAATAACATCTTCATTAACTTTTCATTAATGTTTAAAATTACCTGGAGAAAAAGTTATGAGTATCTCAGGAGTATGAAACATAATTGTGTGCAGTTCTAATTGAATTTCAAGATGAAATAAAAATACAGATTTAAAATAAGTTATAGTTCTTATGAGCTGAGTGCATCACAGCAAACTTATTAAAGGCCTGATTATGAGTTTGGTGGTCTTCCTGTCAGTCTACCACTGCTGCGCCGACAGAAGGACCGCCAAGCCCGTAGTGCACCCGCACACTAGATTACGAGTATAATACATGGCGGGCGGGCGGTGCAGCCAGAGTCTCACAGCAGTGGTCTGTTAGGCTCATAGAAGAACCTTGAGAGCAGACCGGTGCCATGAGGGTGCCTGTTGCACATTACTGCATGGTGAGGCATGCAGTATGTCATGCATGCCACACCGTGCAGGAACGAGGGTGCATTTGCAAGGGGGTACAAGTTGTGCCCCCCTGCATGCACCCCCGTGGCCCACAATCAGCTTGGGGCCCTGTTAGTGGCCCCTTTCCTACTTGTCTGAAACCCTTTTCATGACAGGCTCACCGCCGTGAAAATGGCAGCGGATTTCTAGTTCGTAATATGCTCAGCAGTGCCGGCATCAGCACCGCTAGCACAGTGAGGCCGGTTGCAGGCCGTTGGCACAGCGGGATCCTTGATCCTGCAGAGCCGGCGGTCTTGTGACGGTCCGACCACCACACTCGTAATGCGGCGGGGGGAGCTGCAGTGGTGGCAGTGGTTGAACCACCCCCATGAATACGGCAGTCCATGGACCGCCGTACTTGTAATTAGGCCCTAAGCGTCTTCTGTAAGACCTGCATTCATGATGGGAGGTGCCTGAATGAAATATTGGACTGGATGAACTAATCATTTATAAGTCCTGTTGACCAGTCTCCCCAAGAATTAGAAACCACAGATTGTGTCCTTCATTTCCAGAAAAAATGTTAAGACCTGGGTAACCCCTACTTAGGAAAAGTTTTCATGTTTTCGCTGACACGTTCATCAGAGCTCAGAAAGAATGCGCAATGGGGGAATTGTGCGCTCTAAGGCAAAACCTGTAAAAATTACAGGTACAAGGTGAAATCGCTGTAATATTAAGCACAAAAATGCCTCTTAAAACTTTTGATCTCAATACAAAGACAGGATTCCTTTTGTTCTAGATTTATGACTGCTGTGGCATGTCAATGAAGCCTGTCATTCAATTGCTAAACAATTCAAGGAAGGCGCTGGGTTTGTGGTTCGGCTGAGATCTCATTGGGGGACAAAGGTCCCTACAAAACCTTGAACTGTCAAGCGACCTCTGTCTTGGCCTAAAGACTAACATTTACAATTTCCTTTTCATTAACACCTTCTGTGCTGGTGACGGAACCACTCCGTCACCAGCCTCGGACGCGATGTGCTGGTGACGGAGTGGTTCCGTCATGGCCCGGCCGCCGCGCCTGCGCCGTGCTGATTTTACGCCTGCGCGGCGCGTTCTATTGAGCGGGTGGGGCAGTGACGGAACCACTCCGTCACAAGCACAGCGCGCCCGAGGCTCGTGACTTGGCGGTTCTGTCACGAGCATGGGAGCGCCGCACGACCCCCCTCCCCCCTAGCACAGCGGCATAATTACCGCCGCAGCCAAGGGGTTAAAATACTAAGGCCTTATTCACAAGCCTATTGCGCCACCGTTGCGTAACCTTTTCCCATATTAAAAGTGACGCACCAGCTTTTTTAACTGTCTCTTAGAAAGCTGCACTTTAGTCTATATATGGCATAATTTTTTTATACATTTTCTAAAAATACTATGTTTTCATCTTAAACAAGATTTTTTATGCAAAACGTATTTATTGTTGTTTGTACCAGGTTTTATTAATACAAAATATATATCAAAAATAATACTGGGGCCTTATTTACAAGCCCCTTTGCGTAACCTTTTCCTAGTTTAAAAGTGACGCACCAGCGGCGCAAGGGGCTTGTAAGTAACCTCACCAGGATGTGAACACAGGTTTAAGGTTATACCTTACACCTGTAAGGGAGAGGATGTAGCCTTCTGGCTAGAGCGGTCGACCTTGAAGCTGAGGATCTGGTTTCGAGTCTCTGCAACGCCACTCAACATCCTGTGATTCTGGGAAAATCACCTATTCTCCCCATGTCTAACAAAAACAAATGTGTCTATCAGTAACTAAACTGGTGCTCATGTAAAGCGCTCTGATACCCGATTTATCTGGTCTAGTTTGCGCTATATAAAAAAAAAAAAAAAAATAGAAAATGTAATTACGGAAAGAAGAATAGAAACATAAAAAACATTTTTTAAAGGGAAAGTAGATCATTATATTTTAAGCGTAGCTCAGCATCTCCTGCAGCGCACATCAGGAACATAACAAACACCATGAGTGGACCTCAATCTATACCTCTGCCACCCTGATTTTTATCATAGTCGAACCCATCGGAAACCAAGCTCAAGGGCCGCGGCTGTGTATAACACCCAATAAGTGACATAAAAAGGAGGATCTATGAGGGGCTTAAGAGACTGGTAGAGAAAATGAGCAAAAAGGGAGTAAATTGTAAATGTAGTTCGGGTGCTGTTATGTTGGCGCTGGGACGCAATTTGGCTGGGTACCTCTTTAGGCGATGGGTGGCGAGGTCCTGTGATGGGAGATAGTGTCATTCTGAAGAGTGGGATGGGCATCAGTCATAAGCAGTTGCCCCTAAAGTAACGCTGTAGCAAGTTTGCTAAGGACCCCAATTAAAGAAAGGGAAAAGGGCCCTCGCCCCATGGCTCAGTAGTAAACAAAATGCTATAGCTGGGATGCAGTGAGAACCTGTGACCCCTGGACCCCTGTGCCACTGCACCTGCTGTACTATTGATAGCTACACTTTTGCATAGGAGAAGAAGATTTACTGGTGCTCCTTCTTTTTACAAATCATAATTTTTAGGTGTCTTATTACAATTGTTGCAAGAGAAATGCACCAAAAACTGCACCTCCCATATTGAAGTAAGTTGTTAAACAAAAGCCTGGAGCGAAATCATGTGGTCACCGGTGACATTGTCTAGTACAGTATGTAAGGGTGTTGGAAGTAAGGGTATGAACTATCCAATGAGGGCCTGATTTACTACAGGTTTCCTCTAGATTTTTCTAGCTTGTTAGGAGACCGTAGAGGTTGTACCACCTGCGGCACACACGTGTTTGCAGAACTGTCCCATAGGCCTGATTTGCGAAACGTTTTCCAGGCTTAGGACACTCTTCGAACTGCTTCAAGCCAAATGAGCCAGTCCCACGACTTTCCTAAGCCAGGACAAAATTCTCCATAATTCAGATCGGCCCTTGCTGGCTGAAGACAGGCTTCTTTAAACAGATACAATAGTTAGTAAATTAGACTATGTACCGGTCAGAGGTCGCACGTACTGCTTTAAGTTAGTGGTTGGCAGGACTCACAGTTTTATTCCGTGGAATTCGGGGAGTGTCCTAAAAACTCTGCGAGATTCCGTAGATGTTTATGAGCAGCAGAATGGCCAAATATCCATAACTGGGGTTAAACACTGTTGATACTAACTAATACAAACAAACCGACTTCTAAATTCCCTTAATTGACACACGGGCATGGATTTATTACAATTCCTGTTGATGGAGCAAGGATTTGTATATAAGCAACTTGCTGGATGAATCCTCTCGTATAATCATAATAAAGTACTAATACATGTTTGTCATACTAATTTACACGAAATTCGTACACAATGTAGAAGCACGGGAAGCTTGCCTATATGTCTATTAACAAGTAACTGAAAGAGACTAAAAATGGCTGCTACAAACGCGGGAAATGAATTTCGCATGCGGCAACTGCATGATGTCATAACGCTTGGAGGGAAAGCTTTGCTTCTGCGCATTAATGTGCAAAATGGCCGCTTCAGAACTCACATGCTAAGCATCTGCTCCGCTTAAAACTAAACCGTGTTTTATACTAAGTGCTAATGCATGAAGAATTATTTTGACTAAATGGGATTAGAGTAGAAATAAGTGGTATACAGTGAAACCATTTTATTTGAATCTAACGTCTTGTCTTTTTGACTTCTCTGTTAGTTCATAAATGGGCCTAAATTGAGAGACGAGGCTTAACCCCACGTGGGTAATGCACACAGCCTCAGTAGACAGCAACCTTGGAGACGTGATCTCAAGTCTTGGAACCTGATCAAGCACGATCTTTTCTCATAGGCAGAAAGATGACGGAACATCCTGAAGACTCAATGAACAAATGTATAAATGTTATACAATTTATAAAAATTTATATGAAAACAGGTGGGAATAAAGCTTGGGAGAAACAAATTAAATGGGCGGGAACATAAGACAATGCTCTTAAGAAAAAGTAATAAACTTAGTATGGTGCGACGATCATTCCCTCGGCTTGTCCGATCAGAATTCTCACATTTTACAAGTTTGAAACATTTGGAGGTGGAACATGCCACCAGAAGGTATAATTGGGATAGTTAGCTAAATGAAGTAGTTTAATTGCTGCCTGATCTCTGCCAGAACGCTGAGAGATAGAGTTGCTGTCCGATTGCTGACTTTGAATTTTACAAATACACTTTAGGAACGAGAGTGCGGAAGAGGACCGAGGAGGCGAGGGAACTAGGAACGAGATGCGGAAGATAGTCGAGGAGGGAAACTAGTATCAGAGAGGGATTCGACGCTGGCGTTGAATCCAGTAGAGGTGACCTATCCTCTTCTATTCCTGTCCTGAACCTGTTACCTGTTATTTCATGGGGTCCAAACTCTTGGCCAGTGGGGTCTGGTCTCACACCATCCTAGGTAAATATAAATGTGTGTTTTTGTCACTGTGCCTTTTCTCTCTATCCTCTTTTCCTGGGGTAATCATCATTAAAATGTATGACCTCATTTAGATAACTGAACCTTACCTCTTCAGAATGATGAAGTTAACACTGTAATTGTACCTTATTCAGTAACATTTCCATATAAAACTTTAAACCTAAAACTGAGTCTGTGGTTATTCAATTAAATAATAGGTAAATGTTTAATGTCGTTAATTACCAACTCTAACTCAACTAATAGCGATCCATGGGTAAGGAAGGGCTTAGTAATTAATAGATTCAAAATTCAGGAGGTAAACGGACATATAGAAAAGCCCTAAATTGATCCCCAGCGGGGTTTATTAGTGATAGTTGTCCGTAGGTTAGTGTACCGCTGGATAACTGTAACATACTGATATTTGCATGGTTGCTTGTTACTTTGAGGAACACATAATTATATGTTGCTTTTTTTGCTATTCGTATGTTTTGTGTACTATTGTCATGTTTGGGTCCATCATCTCTTTCATATGGGGCATGGTGCACTTGATGTATACATCTAAAGAATAATAACTTTTTTTGCATAATTCTTTGACTATTCCTTTTTTCCTTGGATTATGTTTTTTGAAACAGTATTCTTGCACCCAGTGATTGTTGCTTTACTTAATCATATAATCTATTATATTACTAATGAGAACCAGTGTTTTTGTAATATTTTCAAAGAGATCACTTAATGCAGTGCAGCAAGTAAAGTTGATGTGCTGCATTGTGTTAACAGGAGCGAGCAGACCCGCACTATATCTACTTAGAAATGGCTCAGTTCTGCTCCTTCCCTGTGCTGACACACTTGTGGCTGTCATGCACCGACATAGACACCCTTACTCTATAGTGCAAGGGTGTCTGTGCTGTATCCAGCATAGGTGTTTGCAGGAAAGGGTCCTTCCTGTTCATAAGTCATGCTTTAAGGCATTACTCTCTTTGTATGTACACTGTGGAATCCACCATACATAACATGAGGAGAAATTAAAACATTTTGTTTCTGCATTAACCAAGTTCAAATTAGCCCTTAAAAACGACCACCATCAAATCAAAGCAGCAAAAAAATCGTATTTCACCGGAATGCTTAATAGGGCAAACTCAAATATAAAAACTGTCTTTAAGATAGTAAACTCCTTCACTAATCCCATATCCCTTAAACAGGAGCTCCCCAGCCACAGTCCCTCTGTGACAACATAGCGGATCACTTTGAACAAAAAGTTCAGTTACTACAACATAATTTCACAGCACCCTCTACCTCCTCAGTCAAAAAAAAGATCAAATTAGGTAACAACAGACTGGCCCTTCAATCTTTTGAGCCTCTCAGCCTAGACCAAACTCGCCAGGTGTCTCTTGCTGTTGAATCCAGTTCCCCTTTCGACCCTTGCCCCCCCTCAATTCTACATGTCATGATTGATATTGTCAACCCAGTCATAAACAAAATAATAAATGCCTCCCTGTCATTAGCCAAAGTTCCTAATGAATGGGAGCTTGCTGCAGTTAAGCCACTCCAAAAGAAACAACTAGCCAACCCAACCACCCTTAACATTCTCTGAACCATCTCGCTACTCCCATGCCTAAGAAAGATCACCGAAAAACGTATCAATTCCCAACTTATGACTTATCTGGAAGAAGCAAATATCTTACACCCCAATCAATCAGGTTTTAGGCCTCAGCACTCTACAGAATCAGCCCTGCTGTACACTGCTGAATCCCTCAAAGCCACCCTCGATCACGGAAAGAACGCTGTATTGGTCTTATTCGACCTATCAGTCACTTTCGATGCGGTCTCACATGTTATCCTTTTGGACCATCTCGAATCCTACGGTATTTCTCACCTTGCCCTGGCTAAAATCATTCCTTCAAAACCCTAGACAAGTCATTACTCTAGGACAATATCAGGCAGCTGAAAAGCCCGTGCTTTCAGGGGTTCCAGAAGGGTCTTTCTTCAGCCCTGTGCTTTTTAATGCCTATGTGGCTCCATTGATTAGTCTGATATCGTACTTTAACATCGAGGACATCTCGTATGCGGACGATACGCAACTAATCTTGGTTCTAGATAAAAACACCACACTGGCCGAAGAAAACCTCTGTCATTGCCTTGCAGCGGTTTTCCACTGTTTGAAAACCAACCATCTAAAATGCAACTCAGAGAAGACAGAAATGATGCCTTTGGGGAAAGGGAACACCTTCTCCCCCAATCTATGGTGGCCCTCGGACATTCCCCCTCCTTCCAATACAGTAAAGGTGGAAAGAAATGTGGGGGTCAAATTTGACTCAACACTATCCTTTCACCAGCAATCATTAGCAGTAGCCGGGACCTGCTTCAATATGATAAAATCACTTAAAAAGTTATTCTACTTACTCCCCAACACGGGGAGACAAGCAGTTGCAGTGGCCCTAATTACATCTAGATTGGACTACTGCAACAGCCTCTATGTGGGTGCTAAAAAGTCTGTCCTACACAAATTACAGATCGTACAAAACGCAGCAGCTCGTTTAGTGCTAAAATGGCGAAGGAGGTCATCAGCATCTGCTGCATTGGAAGCACTACATTGGCTACCAATTCATAAAAGAATCTTGTTCAAGATTCTGATATTCACCTTTAGAATCTTCCATTCCTCAGGCCCTCACTACATTCGGCACAGGTTTGCGCGCTATGTACCATGACGCACTCTTAGATCATCTACATCAACCTACTAAAACTTCCAAAGTTTAGATGGGTCACAAAAGGGGGAAAATCAATTGCAGTGATTGGCGCGAGAACCTGGAATCAACTCCCCAATCACCTTCACCTTATCTAATCAGAAACGCTGTTCAGCAATGCCCTGAAAACTTGGATTTTTAAGGCACCTGACACGGTATACAACGTTTACAATGCAATTTTTACAACGCACTACCATTACAACGAAACTTTTACAACGCAAAATCTATTACAACGCATACATTTACAACGCAGTGATTATAACGCATGACACTACAACGCACACCACTACAACGCATACCATTACAACGCAGTCATTACAACGCATACCATTACAACGCAAAACTTACCATCCAACACTTACCCTACTGTTGCACCCCCTGGAGTTAGAATAGTAATTTTAACCCCTACACTATCCAAAACTTTCCCTACTGTTGCACAACCTGGAGTTAGAATAGTAATTTTAACCCCTACACTATCCAACACTTACCTTATATACAATGTAATGTAATGCGTTGTAATGGTATGCGTTGTAAATGTAGTATGCGTTGTAGTGGAATGCGTTGTAAAGGTAGTTTTTAAGAATTCTTTGTAATGATATGCATTGTAATGGTGTGCGTTGTAATGGATGTTGCGGTGTACAAAATGCGTTGTAAAGGTATGCGTTGTAAAAGTGTGCATTGTATCGTCATACATCCACCTGACACACTATGTATAACACTCATCTAATTCAACTCTTTTCCACCCTCAGTTACCCTGTCCATCAAGTGATCAGCTTAGCGCCATGATGCTCCTCGTTATGATAGCTGCGCTATATAAATGTCTGTTAACATAACATAACCTGCCACATGGAGGTGCAGTGTTTTGGGGCAGATCCCTGTCTAAAATGCTTTGTAACAATTGCATCAAATGAGTGGTGGGTTGCAAGGGAATGCCCATGCACCGCAATGAAGCACCCCTGGGATGCAAAGTAATCGAATGGTTACAAACAATTGTACATCTTTGGTTTGTAAATCCCAGCGGAAGCCTTTGCGTCGGGTTGCGTTAAAAAAGTAATGCAAACTCTTGTTAATCCACATCTGGTCAGTTGATCTAAGCACCACTGTTTTATGTTGTTTAACTTTCCGGATCATTTGGAGCCTTCTGTAAAATGTTAACTGTGTTCTGCTTGCAAAGCTTTTCAGCCTCTTCCGTTAAGCCAATCTCAATACACCACTACATCATGGCCGCCGAGCGAAGCTCTCCGGTTCTCTCTGCAGACTATCACTCGCGGATAACCCACACTTCACCTCTAAAGAGAATGAGTGCATTTTCCCACCGGGATCCAAGCATCGTTAGCACTCAAGGTTCCAGATGACTCAGCTCGCTTAATATTAAAGCCCATTTTTGTCCATGCAGAATGTTCCAACCTGATAAAAAAGAGAGAAACCCATTGGTAAGCATTTGCAAAGCTCCCATGGGTGACCCGGGAGAACATAATTAGACCATAACATCGACAGACTCTGAAAGTATTGCGTTTCCATGCGGGTGTACATTTATCCTCATCTTCATCTAAGGGTGAGCTTGTTCTCTGCTCATTCATCCTTCAAGCTGAAGTAATCCTTGTTTTGCCGGTTCTAAACGTTCTAAGTTTAGAGGTGGTTCGGTTCATGCACCATCTAAATGTAGTCATGTCACAGTAATGACTAGTCAATACAGAGTTTATTGTGTAGATTACTTAAAACCATGACAATAGAAAACATTGGGGAAAAAAAACATAATTATACAGAAGCAAAATAGAATGCTAGTTACATGTCAAAACCATATAATATGAATGGCTTATTGTGACCGAGGAAAGGAAGCACTTGGTATACAGGCTTTCTCTCTACCATCTTCCCTTTCCCATGTCTGTTATGAAGATAATGAATAGAAGTAAATTAAAAAGCCTTCCATAAAATAAATAAAAAAGTTTCAACTAAGAGAAGACTAAATTATGGCGTAGGCTAACTTTACTATGCATCAATGTCTGTTATCCATGGGCTAACCGTTAATACATAATCATCTCAGTGCTTTGTATAGAGTTTTTTAGCAAGTCCTGCGCTGCTTTAAAAAAATTTACCTATTCTTGCCAGTTCAGGGGGGACCATTGTGCTAAAAATCCAGTTCATTGCTTGGTTGCATGTTCTTATGCCGTGAATTATAAAGAGTGGCTTTAGTAAAGTTCGACGGCAGTCAAGCAAGATCGGACATCTGCACAGTAAATGTAAAGGAGATTCTGATTTGTAGCCACAGAGTCTACACTTGACTACTTTAGAAAGCAGCGGACAGTGATGACTAAGCAGCAGGACGGGACAGATTTACCAAAGTGTTTGTCTCATTGTGAGGCGTGGAAATGTTTTAGCGTTGCACTGCGTACGTTAAAGAAGTCTGCACAGTGTCCATAATTTCAATGCAAAGTGTCGCAAAGATATGCATGCACAAAAGAAATGAACAATCACAGAGCAAAACGTCATAGCGACACACAAGGCATAAATAAGCACTCAAAATGGCGCAAAGCGAGTGATTTGTGAAGTTAGCAAAACATTGAATACTTCAAAAGAGCTATCTAAGAATGTGTCTGAGGAAGAAAATACCCCATGTCAAAATGTGAGATACACACAAAGCCTGGATTAAAACAATACACATTTCTGTATTCATTTACCAACAAAATGACAGTACACTATTTGGCTTGAATATCTTGTAGCATAACTAGACATATGCAAAGGTGTATGGAAGTGAGTATACATTATATCATTTTGTACATTATGTTTACAAACACTACTCAGCTAAGTGCTTACGGATTGAGTTCACAAATGTAATCACTATGTATTCAGCAAAAAACTGGTGCCAATGTTTGAAAGTCAAACATGTGAATCAGTGCTTAATTTGTAAAAAAATAAGTGCCAGGGCCTTCGTCACGAGGCCAATGCAGATTGCACTATCCACTGCCCCTGCCAGTGCTGCCAATGACAGAACCAACTCAACTACTAACCATCACACTCTAACAAGTGTGGCATTCATACTGTTCCAAGCTCCCAAAGCTATAGGAATGGCTTCTGTGGCATTTATTAGTCATTGTTAATGTTTATACAATTAATAACCAGTTGTTGTGCTCATCCCTAGTTAGGCAGACAGCGCCCGACTGTCATCAGAGCCGGTGCTGACATTTTAAGTGCTGGTACCCAGCACAGAAAACCACCGGCTCAAATTAAGCACTGATGTAAATGTGAATAAACACAATGAGAGTGTGATTTGGTGAATTACGATTGTGTCCAGAATAGGGAATAACTTATTAATATCTCCATCTCTCAATTCCTAATGACGTTTTGAACATTTAGTCAGATCTAACTTAATTATTTTGCGCTAGAAATCTTGAAGCAATTACTGTAAAAAACAAAATATATCTGTGTATATCAACAATGTGTGCTCTAACATTCAATAGTTTCTTACAAAACATCTAAGTACTGACGGGAGGCAAGCATTTACTCAGAAAAGGGACACATTTAGCAAACGTAGCACCCAGTGCGACAATCGTTCATGGTACCCCCTTACCTTCCCCATGGATTTGCTCAATAACACCCTCCAACTGTGTCCCTCATTTTTCTATAGGCCCAATGGCCCACATGCATCATTGTGACATTTTGCACTTCCTAATTTGCGAAAAATAAGGAATCGCAAATTAAGAAGTGCAAAATGCTATGCATCATTATTTTCGGTATTCATTTGTGATTCGGTAAAAATCGCAATTTTTACCGAATCCCAAATGAATACCGAATTCTTAAGTTAATTTTCGCAATTCCCATTGATTCCTATGGGCCAAAAGGCCCATAGGAGTCAATGGGAAGGCATTAGCAAATTGCGAGTGGCACTTTGAAAATTTCATGGGTGCAGGGGGGGGTCCAAAGGACCCCCCCCTGCACCCCTGAAATGTATTTTTCGCATCATGTTTCACACACACATGTCCTAAGGACATGTGTGTGTGAAACATGAATGTTGAAAAAAAAACATTTTCAGCATTTTAAACACTTTTTCCAAATTTACCGAGTGGTTCAACCACTCGGTAAATTTGGAACCCTAATTGCGAATTTACACTTTTAAAAGTAATGATGCCTTGCTTTTAAGAAATCGCACATCTGCGACTTCTTAAAAGCACCCGCAATTTTAGAACTCGCAAAAATGTTACGAATTCTAAAATTGCTTCATGCATCCCAAAAAGCACTTTTGCATTCGCAAACGGCCGATTTTAAGGAATCGCACCGTTTGCGACTACAAAAATGCTTGATGCATGTGGGCCTTAAGTTCCGTGCATCTGATTTATTTCTTATTAATACGCAGAGCAGGGTAGTGTGTCTGAACTCTTTCCATCAAAAACAAAATATACCTAGACAATGTAAAACAGTCTATAGGAAAAGTCAGATAAGACCATGTGGATTACAAAATGCAGGATTCACGTCATCCATACTAGTAGGCAGTATATTTTAAGAGTCTTTGGTCTTGAAAAGCACAAACTATGGGCCGATTTACAAACATTTATCGCTGTGTTTGCATCCCAAAAATGACGCAAGCCAGCACACAATTTTGATTTTGTATTTACTTTCCAGCAAAAAACTTGTTTTAGGCTGGAAACTTGCCTAAAAGTAACACAAAGCAGTGGAAAGTGCTGGTTTGTGTTACTTAGCTTCAAGGGAGAGTTACATGGGTGGTACTTGGGCATTTCGATGCAGGCACCCATGCTTTTTGATGTTAAACCCTATCCACCAAAAATTGGAATCTGCCATTTGTGTTCTCAAATAACGCCATGCGAAAGCAGGCGTTGAAATAAGAAATGTTTTCATTTTGTCTTTCTTTTATGATTTCGCATGTGTGCTGCACTGTACAGTACACATACAAAGTAGGAAAAGTTTTAAGATCTGTCTAGGCATAGTATTTTGTACTGTAAGGGATCTCTTCCATTACAAAACTGATGCTAGATTCACACGGACACCCTTGCACTACAGCACAAAGGTGTGTGCACGGAATTTGGCAGCAAAAATCTGCACCTGTGGTAGAGAGAGGAGGTAAGAGAGCCATGTCTCTATAGATGTGGCAATCTTATGCTCTCTTCACGCAGCACTCCATAACATTTTTGTCTACAGCGCTGCATGAGAATTTAAGAAATCTGTCCCTGTGTATTTAAAAGGTACCATAGTGGTTGGGGTTGGCTTTCTTACTAAGAATGTATTTCTACCAACATTTTAGCAACATTATGATAATGAAAAACTTGGGGAAACGTAAGGTTGCAACCCTATGCTTTGCAGTTTGCATTCAGCTATTTCATGACAGTTCACATGTCATCCTATTACAAGAGACGTGTAACTAATGAAGTTTAAGTAACAAAAGGATCTCAATGACAAAAGCAGTAACCCACAGAGCTATCAACATAAAATACAATTATGCGATTGACATGGCAGATGTTGTTGCAGCAGGCATATTAACTCTCTGCACTACTTGATAAGGATGATCTTTCAATACTTTGATGTAATGGTACTCGCTCTAAAATGTCTCGCAAACTAATGCAAAATGGGTGAAAAGCCACGCGAAATGACGCAAACCCATGTCATCATCGTGCAAGTAAGTGCGTGGGCATGTGCATGCTATACCCTTTTCACTTAGACAACTACATAGGGGGTGGGCGCACACTGCCTTACACCCCAGCACTCAGTTTGCCCCGATGAATCATAATAAAAACAGTGCATGATAACACTTTCTTCGGTGTCAGGCTTTAGTTTTTCACCCTTGTTGGTGCAGCCAGTGCTGTGTATGTCCAAATATAGGCAGGGAGCACAGGGAGTTAAAAGTGGTACCTTCATGCATCAATTATTTGATGCAGAGGAAGTAGGAGTGCTGCTATACTTTGTAGCACAGTACCTCATTAAAATGCTTCAGGCAGGAGGACATGTGGGACAAGGATATCACAAGATGAACAATAGGTGGAGTAGGGAGTAGGGAGCATGTCACAAGCTATAGTGTACCATGAAACAGGTCCAACATCACTGGGTTGATAATACTGCCCCGGAGAAAGATTTACTACACTTTTGGGGGATTGAAGTAAATGGTGCAGTTGGTAAGTCGAATACATATGTTTATGAAATACATTCTTTTGTTGAAAGATGTCATTTAAAATGTTATTATTGTTGCCTTCATTACATTCATTATGTATTCCCGTTAAACCGTATATGTTGAGTAGTACACATTTGTATATCCCTGTGTTTGTGTTGTTATCACTAAGTGCATGAAATCGTGATAATAACAATGCATTTGGAAACATATATTAGGGAAGAGGTCCTAGGGCATTTTTATAGACCACCACAGTGACACAGCCCCCAAACCAGAACATAAGCAAACAAAAAGTTCCTGTAGGTCTTTGAAGTGATTCTGTCCACGGCATGAAATCAACATATAATAGACTGTGAGGGAGGTAAAGAACAGAAAGAAATTAACACCTTGGGTGCTCTTGACGAGCTCAGCTCGTCATGAGGCACAGTGGCGATGTGCTCATGACGAGCTGAGCTCGTCATGAACGCCGTGGAACGCCCACGCGGGGATAATTCCCCTGCTGTGCTGAGCGTTCCATGGAAACGGGCGTGGTCATGACGAGCTCAGCTCGTCATGAGCACACGACCACCACGCTGCTTGACGAGCCGAGCTCGTCACGAGCACTGCGGTGCCGCGCGCGGCCTTCCTCCCCCCAGCACTGCGGGAGAATTAGCCCCGTGGCGAAGGGGTTAAGAAGGGATTTCCTCTGTGAATTACTTATGTAGGGAGAGCCTCACACCCATAATGTCCCCAAGATAAAAAAAAAGGAAAAAAATATGTTATCTGAGAGAGAGCACATTCGATCAGCTCGCAGTACACGATGAAACTATTGCTATATATTCATTGATCATGTTCAGTCAACAAATAAAAATACACGGGCAAATATGTGAGGGGCGATTGAACATGGTACTTATTTGTCAAGACTACACCATTCTAATTCCGACCTTATGAACCGCAGCATGAATCTTGACTCTTATGTTAGTAGCGACCATTAGCAAGAGGGGACAGATGGTATACAGAGCCATAGGGCACAGCTAGTTCACCAGACAAATATCTGTGGCTACAGTAATAATAGCTTCTACTAATCATCTAAAAAAGTGTGAATAAGTGTACCTGTGATTGAAATCAAAGAATACACATGTATCATTGGATGGACGGTCCACACCCAGATTGTATGTGGTGTACAGAACAGTTGTACTCATGCTAATAACCTTACGGAGGTGAGTGCATATAGTCAACCTGACTGTTAGGGACCAAGAAATAGTGGTCTAGATACACATGTCATCAAAGTGACATCCATGGGATGTCTTCGTTAAGGCCCTCCTTGTCCGAATTGAGTCTATATACCCACTTCTGCTCTTTAGCAAATAAATACTTGCAAATATCAGTTACATGATTGGGAATGAAGGGTTGTTCCAACACGGTCCATGTAAAGTCTGTCAGACCATGACCAACCTCAAGAAAATGATTAGTTAAACGTGTGGCCTGTTTTTTACATCGAATCGTGCTTTTATGTTCAGAGATTCGAAGCTTGATTTTTCTTGTTGTCATTCCAACATATCTTAACTGGCAAGGGCATGTAATGAGATAGATCAACTTCTCACTATTGCAATTTGTAAATCTTCTTTGTTGCCAGGGGTGGTTCGTCCCAATGTCTATGCTCACAGATTTCTGAGTTTGTGGGCATGCTGCACATGAGCCACAAGGATGGTGACCCTCAACTGGCGGTAAATCCCAAAGAGTACCAACCGCCCGAGGCATCTTACTTTTTGGTCTCGTATGCACCAACTTGTCTTTCAGATTGGAGCCCAGTTTGAAGGCAAACAGTGGCGGTGGTAGAGTATCTGTGCCCGTATTCAGGATGGACCAGTGTATTCTAATGATCTTCTGTATCTGATTAGACTCTGTACTAAAAGTGTTTACAAAAGTCATCCTCTGGGTTTTTTCTTAAGGGGTTGCAGGTTCTAAAAGAGCCTCTCGATGGTTGTTTGCGGCTCATTTCAGAGATTTCCATATCAATTTCTTGGGGTACTTTCTCATAGCTAGCTGCTTCTCCAAAGCGCGTGCATGTTCATGAAAAGAGTCTCTGGTAGAACAGTTTCGCTGCATCCGAAGAAACTGCCCGTAAGGAAGATTGTTCTTAAGGGCTCTAGGATGACAACTGTCAAAACATAAAAGTGAATTATGTGCCATTGGTGTTTTATAAAGCTCCGACCTCAGCCCTGTGGTAGTAGCTGATATAAAGAGATCTAAAAATGACAAATGATGTTTGTCATACTCCACAGTGAAACGTAGAAAATCGTTCCGTAGGTTCAACGGTAAACAACCTTTACAACGAAACTTTTACAATGCACTACCATTACAACGCGGTCATTACAACGCAATCCATTACAACGCATTGCGCTGGGGGGCGCTCTAGGATAGGAAATAAGTTTAATTTACTATCCAACACCTTCCCTAGTGTCCACGGGGACTGGAGTTGGAATAGTAAATTAAACTATTCACTATCTGTCATGAATAGCGTTTCATGGGCCGCTGTCCGCGTAATGCGTGGGGATCGGCAACCTTTTTTCTCCCGAGAACCACAAATCCCAGAGGGCCAAGGGGGACGCTACGCATGACGTCAGCCGCGCAGCCCCGGACACTTAAGCCAGGAAGTAAGAGAAAACAGAGCCGATAATTTTGACGAAGTACGCTAAGGTGGTCGGAGAGACTTCTGGAACCGGAGCAACCGTGAGTAAAATCCCTTCCGTGTGGTTGCCGGCTGGATGCACACGGACGCTGAATCAAGCGGATTTGGCGCTGAGCTGAGGTGGGACAGTATACACGGCTGTGTGTAGTGTTTGCTCCTGAGCCCACAATAACCGGAATGTTTGTTTTCCACATGTGCGGAGCATAGCGGCTGCATCTCCAGACAGGGGAAAACATTTGGAAACTCGCATGTTGAGCGAGGACATTTTCAAAACTGAAGAAGTTGGTTTATACTGTTTGCGAGTGACATTTAACTCGCTATCAAAACCCTATAAGCTTTGGGGTAACCTGGGGAAAAGGAAGAGTATCTGGAATCCCCAAGACTGTTATATTTGATATACATGGCTTCCGTGTAGAACTTGATATCTTTTGAAAGCGGGTTAAAACAGCAAATGAAGGTGCTGTTAACCTTCATGGTATAGCTTATGTTTTCTTTGGCGACAACCTCTTTTGTGCTTTATATTTAATACAGGAGAGGAATCAAGGGGGTGCCTACACCATTGGATGAAGTGGCACAAAGTCGAACAATGTCATAAAAGTGGTATGTGAGGTGCTGAGAGAAAGGACATGTATTAAGGAGACAGTTACCTAATCTCATTCACGTTTCTTTTTCTTTTATAGTTGGTTGCCACCACAGATAGGACCCTAACCTCCCTCTCCTGTTTATAAAGATTGAGTTTTTTCCTTTCAGGTAGGAGTAACACCTTGGAAGAGAGGGGCCTTAACACACTGTGGAGATTGATTGTTATAGTGTAGATAGGGAGGGGTGTGTTACTAAATATCTTGTCTTTGTCATTTCAGATCTCCCTCCCCGCTGTCCCCTTCCTTTCCCGCGCTCACGGGACCGTTCTGTTAAGTCTGTGTATATACCAGGCCACAGGGCGGTTGCGTGGGTGTTGGTATAGGTCTCTCAGCACAGCCCCGAGGAGTATTGTGGCGGAGCCTGACAGAATTATCGGCCCACGGAAACGGTCCTCCTCTTGGCTGTGTTGACGGAGAATGGCCACGCTTGACGACGTTCTGGCTGCTCTGGCTTTAGTCCAGACGGAACTGGCGGCCTCCAACAGAGAGGTCGCTGCTTCACAAACGGAAAACGCACAATTAAGGGCCCGCATGGACAGGATGCAAGGGAATCCCTTCGATGCTGGGGCTAGTACATCACCTCCCCCTTCCCTAGTGGTAGAAATGCCCACACAAATCCCGTTGGCTCCCCCTGAAAGATTTTATGGGGACAACAAAAAGGTGCAGGTGTTTATGACACAAATCCTCCTACACTTTATGTGTAAGCCTAAAATGTTTTCAACAAACCAGGCCCGAGTGGCCTTTTTGATTTCCTACTTAGGTGGAGAGGCAGCTCAGTGGGCGGTTCCAGTAGTCAGGAGAGACGATCCCTTACTCTACGATTGGGACGAATTCAGGGTAGAATTTGAAAAAACATTCGACCGTAGTGCAGAAACGTTCTCAGCAGACCGTGAGCTGTTGGTTCTTAAACAGGGCACTATGGATTTGGTGTCCTATTTGAACAACTTCCGTCGTTTGGTTGCGGAAACAGACTGGCCTGAGGTCAAACAGTCTGCGTTATTCTACCAAGGACTGAACGATGAAATGAAAGATGTGCTGGCACACATCGATCCTCAACCACGCCCCTGCTCTGCGCTTATAGAACTCGCTCTCCGTCAGGACTATCGAATACGGGAGCGCAAAGGGGAATTAAGAAAGAAAGAGCCAGTTGTAGTGGTTCATGAGCGAGGAGGAGGGGGTAGCGAGAAGCCTGCTTCCACTCAGGATGCAATGGAGATAGGAGCTGTGCGGGCTTCCTTGTCTTTTAGCGAGAAAGAGCATCGGAGAAAAAATGGTCTTTGTTTGTATTGTGGAAAAAAGGGGCACTATCTACGGGAGTGTCCAGTGAAACCAAAGACCAGAAGGTTCCGAACAGGTCAAGCCGCCGCTGGAACCCTGGAGAAGAAGGCGGAAAACTCCAGTGCTTGAGAGTGGAAGGAGGGGAACCCTCAAGCAGAAACACCATCCCTTCAATCACGGCTTGTTGCAATCAAGAAAAGAATCACGTATTCCTGTCCATGTTGTTATTGCTGGAGACTGGAGAGCAAGGAGTCAAGGCCATGGTGGACTCCGGGGCCACTGTGTGTTTTATGGACTATACCGAAGCAGAAAGGCTGGGTATCCAGCTCATAGCAAAGAAACAACCTGAACCGGTGTACGCGGTAGATGGTAGTGAACTGATCGCAGGACCCATAAAGTACCACACGCCGGAATATCGGTGCATATGCAACGACCTGCACGAGGAAACAATCTCGTTTAATATCATCCAAGCCCCCCAATATGGTATCATATTGGGGCTTCCATGGCATCAAAAACACGAACCCTACATCCATTGGACCTCGAGGACGATCGGTTTCGTCTCGGATTATTGTAAAGAACATTGTTTGGTGACTACTGAGAGTCCATCTCAGGCCTTGGCAAGGGTTTATAACATCGCCACAGCGGCCGAGAAAGAAGTAAAACTCCCGTCCTGTTATTCCGCTTACGCAAAGGTATTCAGTGAGGATCAGGCGGAGGCTCTTCCGCCTCACAGAGCCTTCGATTGTCGGATCGATCTGGTTCCAGGAGCGGCAGTACCAAACGGTAGGCTCTATGCCCTCACCGTGCCGGAAAACGAATACTTGAGAGCTTATTTGGACAAATATTTGGCTCTCGGGTACATACGCCCTTCTCGGTCTCCTGCTTCATCACCGTTGTTTTTTATACCAAAAGCAAACGGCGAAAAAAGGTGCTGCATCGACTATCGCGCCTTAAACACCATCTTGATAAAGAACCAGTATCCTTTACCCCTGATACCTGTTTTATTGGAACAAGTCAGAGCAGCCACTATTTACACCAAGTTGGATCTGCGAGGGGCATACCACCTCGTTCGCATAAGAAGGGGCGACGAATGGAAGACGGCTTTCAAGACGCGGTATCGGCTCTTCGAATATCTAGTGATGCCCTTTGGGCTATGTAATGCCCCAGCCGCGTTCCAATTCTTTCTGAACGAGGTGTTGAGGGAGTTCCTGGACCTCTTTGCAGTCGTCTACATCGACGATATTTTGGTATACTCCAACACAACGGACAAACATCACATTCACGTGAGCCAGGTGCTAGAGGCCCTGATGAAACACCATCTCTATTGTAAAATCACGAAATGCGAATTTCACATGACCACCGTTGAATTCCTGGGAGTGATGCTTACGCCATCGGGCCAGGTTATGGCTGAGAGGAAAGTACAAGCCATAAAGGACTGGCCTCGTCCGTGCACTGTCAAGGATATCCAATGCCTACTGGGTTTTGCGAACTTTTATAGACGGTTCATTGGAGGTTTCTCTGCCCTGGTGACCCCCTTAACCCGTCTGACAAGAAAGAACGTCCCGTTTCTCTGGAATGTCGAAGCGCAGCAGGCGTTTGATGGGTTGAAAGAAGCCTTTATCAGTGCTCCAGTTCTGACACACGCAAACCCCGACTTACCATTTATAGTGGAAGCTGATGCATCTGAAGTTGCATTGGGGGCGGTTCTTTCACAAAGACAGGAAAACACTGGCATCCTACACCCTATCGCTTATATGTCATGAAAACTCAGCCCGGCAGAAATTAATTACACAATAGCAGAAAAAGAGTTACTGGCTATAAGAGACGCCTTTGTGGAATGGAGGCATTGGATATTGGGAGCAGTCCATCAGGTAACAGTCTATACGGACCATCGCAACCTACAATTCATAAGAGCAGCCCGCCATCTTACGCCCAGACAACTACGCTGGATGCTGTTCTTTGAGGAGTATAGATTCGTTGTTACATACAGACCAGGAGTGAACAACAAGAAAGCGGATGACTGACCCGACAAGAACATCCAGTGTTGCATACCATGACTCCGAACAGATCAATCATAGACCCAGCGAAAGTGGTGTGTGTGGCCCAATCCAGTGACTTTGTTCAATCTTTGCGGTCAGGGATACAGTCATGCGTCTGGAGAACCTGGCTTCGTCATCATCCTGAATGGAAGGTGAGACAAGGTGTAGCCATGAAGGGAAAACAAGTGCTTGTGCCCACCAGAACATTACAACGTACCGTGTTTCAATGGTGCCACGAACTGCCTAGTGCAGGACATATGGGACACGTGAAAACACTGGAAAAGGCGTTGAGGCAGTTTTGGTGGCCATCCATCCGCCTGGATTTGAAACGATGGGGAAACCTGTGTGTGCAATGTGCCCGACTGAAATCGGATCGACAACAACCCCAGGGGTTCCTGCAGCCGTTACCCACACCTGAAACGCCTTGGGAAAGCGTCTCCGTAGACTTTATCGTTGGCTTGCCTAAAGACCAAGGGAAAACGGCCATTCTGGTAGTGGTGGATTTTCTTACGAAAATGGGTCACTTCATCGCTTGTGATAAAGTACCTACAGCGGGACGTTTAGCTCATCTCCTGTTGACACACGTAGTGAGGTTACATGGACTCCCGAAAGTGATCGTGTCGGACAGGGGGGCCCAATTCACTGCAGGGTTTTGGAAAGTGTGGTGTGCAGAGTTACATATTTCACCGTCCCTATCCACTAGTTTTCATCCACAGTCAGATGGTCAAACGGAGAGACTTAATCAATCCCTTAAACAGTATCTCCGTTGCTATGTTCAGGCTGACACAGATTCCTGGGTGGATTGGTTGTGGGTGGCAGAGCTGGCATACAATAGCACACAACATTCCTCAACGGGTCATTCCCCTTTCTTTAGCACTTAAGGCCACCACCCAAGAGTCAACCCATTGATCCTCCCTAGAGAAACAGTGCGGCTGCCAGACGTCAAGGCAAGATTGTTGCGCATTCGCAAGATTCTTTTGGCGACGCGCAGGAATCTTGTTCGGGCCAAGGGGAGATATAAAGCTCAGGCGGACAAACACCGAAGGCCTAGTCCTGTGTATAAGAAAGGGGATCTGGTGTGGTTATCCACTAAACATATCACATTCCGGAGGTATAGCGTGTTCAACCCCAGGTTCATAGGTCCTTACCGGGTGGTGAGACTGGTGAATCCGGTTGCAGTGAAGTTGAAGTTGCCTGCACATTTCAAAATCCACCCTGTGTTTCACGTGTCCCTTCTGAAACCCTCTCGGGTCCCTGTTCATAGACCTCCTGTGCCTGTTTGGGTGCAGAAAGATCAGGAATACGAGGTGTTGGACACCAGATGGGTGAGGGGGCGGCTTCAGTACCTGCTGTCTTGGAAGGGCTACGGGCTGGAGGAGAACTCTTGGGAACCTGCGGGGTCTGTTCATGCTCCCCGTCTTGTGTCCCGTTTCCACAGCCAGCATCCCGATAGGCCGGCCCCTGGACAGCGCCCCTTGTGAGGGGGGATGTACTGTCATGAATAGCGTTTCGTGGGCCACTGTCCGCGCAATGCGTGGGGATCGGCAACCTTTTTTCTCCCGAGAACCACAAAACCCAGAGGGCCAAGGGGGACGCTACGCATGACGTCAGCCGCGCAGCCCCGGACACTTAAGCCAGGAAGTAAGAGAAAACGGAGCCGATAATTTTGCCGAAGTACGCTAAGGTGGTCGGAGAGACTTCTGGAACCGGAACAACCGTGAGTAAAATCCCTTCCGTGTGGTTGCCGGCTGGAGGCACACGGACGCTGCATCAAGCAGATTTGGCGCTGAGCTGAGGTGGGACAGTGTACACGGCTGTGTGTAGTGTATGCTCCTGAGCCCACAATAACCGGAATGTTTGTTTTCCAGATGTGCGGAGCATAGTGGCTGCATCTCCAGACAGGGGAAAACATTTGGAAACTCACGTGTTGAGCGAGGACATTTTCAAAACTGAAGAAGTTGGTTTATACTGTTTGCGAGTGACATTTAACTCGCTATCAAAACCCTATACGCTTTGGGGTAACCTGGGGAAAAGGAAGAGTATCTGGAATCCCCAAGACTGTTATATTTGATATACATGGCTTCCGTGTAGAACTTGATATCTTTTGAAAGCGAGTTAAAACAGGAAATGAAGGTGCTGTTAACCTTCATGGTATAGCTTATGTTTTCTTTGGCGACAACCTCTTTTGTGCTTTATATTTAATACAGGAGAGGAATCAAGGGGGTGCCTACACCATTGGATGAAGTGGCACAAAGTCGAACAATGTCATAAAAGTGGTATGTGAGGTGCTGAGAGAAAGGACATGTATTAAGGAGACAGTTACCTAATCTCATTCACGTTTCTTGTTCTTTTATAGTTGGTTGCCACCACAGATAGGACCCTAACCTCCCTCTCCTGTTTATAAAGATTGAGTTTTTTTCCTTTCAGGTAGGAGTAACACCTTGGAAGAGAGGGGCCTTAACACACTGTGGAGATTGATTGTTATAGTGTACATAGGGAGGGGTGTGTTACTAAATATCTTGTCTTTGTCATTTCAGATCTCCCTCCCCGCTGTCCCCTTCCTTTCCCGCGCTCACGGGACCGTTCTGTTAAGTCTGTGTATATACCAGGCCACAGGGCGGTTGCGTGGGTGTTGGTATAGGTCTCTCAGCACAGCCCCGAGGAGTATTGTGGCGGAGCCTGACACTATCCAACACCCAAAAGCACTATGCGTTGTAATGGATTGCGATGTAAAAACCGCGTTGTAAAGACAGGCGTTGTAATAGCCTGCGTTGTAACGTCATACATCCAGGTTCAACCATTGTAGGAACTCAAGTAATTCTTCACTGGTTCATCTCCAAACGACAAAGTTAAATTCCTTCCTATCTCTCCAATTTTATTCACACTATTTAACACATATCACTTCTTTTTCACTATTTACACGCACTGCAAACCAGTTATCTTGATATGTCTGTTCAGATACTCCCTTATCCATCTTATATCACTGGTCCTTCAGTACCCACTTCCACAAAAGTGGCTACAATTTGAGCTCTCCTTGGTGTGAGGAGTCCCAGATGATGACAAGGGCGGTATCGGACGATAACTGATGGGTATATTTCATACCCTGTAGATATCCTATTGTGCTATATTCACATAGGACATCCCTTCTTAATTTCTTTCTGTTCTTTACCTCCCTCACAGTCTATTATATGTTGATTTCATGCCGTAGACAGAATCACTTCAAATACCCACAGGCACTTTTTGTTTGTTTAATAACAATGTATTGACAAATTTTATTTTACGTACATCAACAGATTTAATATGTTGGTTACATCACTATGCTGGGGATCACTTTGTATCATGCCATGAAGTATTTTAAATCATGATATTTTCAATTTATAAATGTATGTTAATATTTCAGGAGGGCCAAACCGCATTGAACAATCTGCTTTTGATAGTGATATTTTGGTATTGGTAATGGTAAGTTTAACAGGCCAGTGCAGCTTTGGAAGGCTTGCTCCTAATGAATGTCCCATAATGGAACCTAAATATAAATGGGTTCCCCAGAGGTAGGTGCATACATATATATAGATCATTAAATACTTTTGTCTCTATGCTGTGTCATAAGTGCAGAGCATAAAGGGACACTCATTAGATTTTCCTAAAGTGTATTTCCTAATGAGTTACACCACATAAGAGTAAGAACGCAGTGTGAGACGGATCTTTTCTCTTTTGGGAAGGTCAGTGCCTAGCCATTTAAAATGTTCTTTGGGGCACTGAAAACACAATGACAAATGCTGAAGTTCCTGGTAAAGTATGGATAGCAACAGTGGGAGAGTAGCAGACCATCCTATAAAGAAACAGGCTTTTTGCAGGTTCCTCCCCACTTTTTGCCCCCATTTGGACCATTAGCTCTTGGTTTTTCAACTCTGAAACCGCACTGATGTCAGCTAATCAGACCTCAGTGCCAGCGTTCTTACACATGGTAAAGTGTGTGCCGAACTGGCTATCCCCGATTGGCAAGGACTGGCCTACTTATAAGTCACTAGTACATGGTACACAGGGTGCCAAGGGCATGTAAGGCAGGGTGTCCACCAAGGGCTGCAGCACTGTTAGTGCCATCCTGTGTTTGACAAAGTACAAAATGGCTCCCAGCCTGGTACTGCAGACTGGAAGGGCAGTTGTCACACTGCCAGTTCAACTTTGCCATTACCAATACCATTAATGGCAAAGCCACCACTTCCCTTAATAATATATTAAGTCTGCCCTAGGGAAGGCCTATAGAACCCTAAGGGTGGGAGCTGTATATCATTAAGTGGGACATGTATGTTTATATATGTCCTTGCGGAAAAACCCTCAGATTGTCATTTTGCTGTGGCAAAGTTAGTAACCCCTTTGGCTAATACAGGGTTACAGACTGGCACCCTAGCCTGGCTAACTTCTGAATGGAACTATCTAACTTGGTACTGTAAGGTATAAAATTATTTGTGGCACTAAACATGACCTGACGCCCAGGGCGAATTTAATGTTACTATTAAAGAAAGGCAACTTTTCGAAAGTTGCCACTCTGTGTCCCAGCTGGTCCAGTGACCTCACACGGGCACTGGCACACTGACAGCTTTCTGCTCAAATGGGGAGTAGTGTGACTGACTACTAGGCATTGCAATAATAGCAGCCCACTGCAAGGAGAGTTGTCACCTCCCCCTTGCATGAAGCCACTCAGGTGTTAGTCTAAAATACGAGCTTCAGAGGGGGAGCCACTTTTGATGGGCCAATGGAGATAACACTTCGGAGGGGCTTCCCTTTTGTTCATGTAGATTAAGTGGAGACAGGGCCAGAGAGGGAAAACCCATTCCCAAACAGTTTTTTCCAGTGGGAGTGCAGCCCTCAGGTAGCCATTCCTCTACTGTGGACAGCAAAGCTCCTCAAAGTCAAGAGAAGGTTCAGACATCTTGAAAGTAACAAGAAGAGTGCTCTCTGGGATTGTCAGATGTCACACCTTGCCTGAAATTAGTATGGGACCTGGTAGCCCATTGTGCTATGTTTAGCAATAGCATCTTCTGTGGTATTTTAGGCATATTGTATGTGAGGTATTATATGCTATTATAATCATGTATTATACATTTATTGTTTGAGGATTCCACTTGTTACATATTGTCAGCAGTCAGGATCTGTTATTCTGTAGTACTTTTACAAACTATCACAGATAGATGTGATTTGCAGATCACAAACTTTATTCATCAACATTTTCTACTATCTGCAACATCCTGTTGATGGATTAATATGCCTCTCAATCATCACTGTGCTGTCAAAATACCATCCAGGCATTATAGCTCCATCAACCTTTCTGACGAGGCAATCATCAACAATTATCTCATCATATACTACCTCTGTTTTCTTTACATTGTGTGTCTGGTATCATTATATGTGCTGTCTTACCATTGGCTAATTACAATTACGTGTTTTCAATCCATGCATTAATTATGGAAATTGCTTGGGTAATTTAAATGCTGTAAAAATGGGTCATATGTGAAAAATTTAGAAAACAATCAGGTTGTTAAAAACACAGAAGGGGGAGTTAAACACTCACAAACAGCTGAAAGAGTATTGTACAGAAGCTATATTTATGGATTGTATTAAACAACACCAGCTATTAAGTCAGATTAAGCACTCATCTACATTGTGGTATGTGTTAATAATTAGAAAAACATCAATCCACTCTAAAATAAAAACCACTGTGTGCACCTACTGTCTCAGGTATTCTTATTGACAACTGAGGGTCTGAATCACAAAAAATGAGGACGCCTATGCACTGCAGATTCCCACCTAAAAATTGAAAGTATTTTCTAATTTCCCAGGGCTGACCAAACACCAAGGCCTATGCCTCTAAAATCTACACAAGGTGGTGATTTCTAGTCATACTCCGACTCTCTACATGTGCTATTGTGGAAAGTCTACAGTGTGTACAACCTACAGAAATAAGTATAAATCTCTATGCATACTGTTACTCCCCTAAAGATACTTCTACAAATTATCTACAGAGGGGAAAATCTGAAGAAATAAGTATTACAAAAATATAGATTTGCTCATTTTACTTGCTCCCTTTTACTCTCCTGAGGGCAGCATTCTCCTTTATGGAGAAATGCTGTATCCTTCATATTCTGAACATTTAGGCCAAGTTTCCCTGTGTTTGAATGAGCCGTTAGAGTGAAAACCATCATTGTGAATAACAACATAGTTATGATTCTGTATTTACCCCACACCCTTCAACTTCCTACGTCAAAACTCCAAGAACATCTTATAAGTACAATTTGTGTTAAGAAATTTCTGCAAATCCTAACCATGTGAATCAGAATTTGAAAAAAACAACAAAGAAATCCAGCATTTTGGCTTTGACCAAACATTGTATTACCCAGCATATCAAATGTAATAGAGAAGTAATATTGGCTCAACTTTATCCAGAAGGGGAAGAATGTTCTGCATAACCCTGACGAATGAGAGAAGCAATTAACTTGGAGTGTGACATTCACAGATATAACCTTAGGTTCCAAGAAGGTCTGCAGTTGTTGTGTTGAAAACCTTTCCAGGAGTTTAGTGGGTTATTGAATTCTGGAAACCAGAGCACCTGTGGTTGTAGAGAGTGGATCCCACTGTGGTTTCCTTAGCAGGGATGTGATCCGATTTGTTAAGAAGAATAACTAATAAGGAGTGAATAATTATTCTCTGCTGACAATGATACAATGCTAACAATTACAATTTTGATAATTCAAATTATCATTCTCTGTGAGGTCTCACATGATTTGCCTACAATGACTTACACTCTTGGACATATTTCCTTGCTGACTCTTCATGTGGTCCACGCCAAGTCAGGTTAACAGTGTAACGAGTGAATATGAAAGCAACCCCAGTTCAGATCCATTGTATGTAAATTGTATGCAAATGTATCGTATGAATATTCATTATGGAAATCCTCGAAGACTCAGCTCTTGCCTCAAGGACCACCAGCCAGTACCTGTCCTCTACAATCTCAGTTGTTAGACAAAGGATTACCTTGATCCCTTGATTAGCCCAATTACTAATCTATCTCTCTCATCATGAGGGCTTCCTCTTGAATGGAAAGCTGGCGTAGTTAATTGTTTTTTTAAACAAGCTTTGGCAAAGCTAATAGCTCGCGCCTTATTGGCAGCACATGTGGCCAAACTTGAAGCAAACACAAATTGTGTGGAGTTTGAAAAAATTATCATATTACACAGGCCCGAATTAGGCTTCTTTGGCTTTCAATACATATATATATATATATTTTTTTTTAAACCTTTGCTTTATGCACAAAAGTTTTTATAAAAGAGAAGAATTTCCCCGATCTCAATGTTTTGAGCACTACTTTTCTGCTGAGACTTTATAATCTAAGTCACAATTGTTACGTACACCGTGTATAACATACTCTGGTGTGGCTCGTCACTCTCGATGATACCTTGGCTCCCAAATCTGGAACAAGTTACCTATACACCTAAAACGCACTTCCTCCTACCTTTTTTTAGGAAAGCTTTAAAACTCAGCACATTTGCTAGGCTTTCAGTAATGTTCTTGCTATGTCTTTTCCTACCCCTATTTCTCAGTTCCACAGCAATAAAATCCAACATTCGTGAACGAATTCTCTATATATCTATCAATCTATGTACTGCAGGTTTCACCTCATCAGCACACACGACTTCCTCCGTTTCAGCACACAACCTAGAGCTTTTAAATTTATCATCCAGTTTATGATTTCTGCTATGCATTATGGTACTTGAAGTCATGTTCATCCTACTAACAAATCCAGGTCTGCAAGTTAGAAAAGACAAAGGAAGCCAGTCGGGCATGGACTTGGGAAACAGGACTCTGCTGCACCATATTTTACATCTTTGCTTCCCCAGGCCCTGACTGTTGACCTGCCGCTCTCACGTCTACTCACATTTTATTCCCAGGCTGCCACCTCCAGACAGTCTCGATCTCTTTTCTCATTCTGACTTCCATGCAGCGTTACTTTCAATTTGGGTGTAAATCACATAGGGCCATATTATCAAGAACGGCGATAACATTGTCGCCGCTTTAGCGGCAGGCAACTGCCGCTAAAGCAGCGATAAAGGGGCTTGATAATATGTCCTTGTGAATTCCCATTATCGCCGTTCTTGATAAAATGGCCCATAGGCCTCTCTGTCCTGACTGCCTTACTTGCTGCCTCGGTCCTCTAATGAGGCCCGGCCCTTCTGGATCTTGCTTCCGCTCTGCTGCATCCGTGTAAAACCGCACCCCCCACTTTTTCCCCAACTTTCTCCACTTTTTATTCTTTTGCTCCTTCCTTTTCATCCCTGTGCTTTTTCTTTTACCTCTTTTGCACTTTTAGCCCTTTGTGCTTCTGTTTTCCTTCTTTTGTACATGCAGCACCTGTGTGCACCTTTTTCTCTTGCTTGCTGGCTTCGCACTCACTCTCTGCACTTTGCAGTCACTCCTACTTGCCCCTTTGGACTGCTTTCACTCATTTTGCCCCCTTTGACATTTTGCACTCTGCCTGTTTCTCTCCCTTTCAGTCAGCTCTACGGTGACCCAAGGGGCCTCTTTTTCCTTTTCTTTTTTCCGTTTGCTTTTTCCCTGTTTCTGCCTCTTTTTTCTGGCCTCCTTTACCACATTTTTGCTCTTCCCATCACACAGTCACTTGCTTCTTGCTGCTTTCCGCCTCCCACCTTCTCTCGCCACATTCTCCTGCCCCACCTTGCTCTGCCTACTGCCCTAGGATCTTCTCCCTCCTCCCTGACATATCTAATGGTGTCTAAATCATGGACGCACAGCGTACACCCGCAGCAGACACGAGCAGTCGGTGCACCGCTGGCAAGCCAAAAGCAAGTACATCTCACCCTAGCCCAGTACCAGGATACCCAATCTGACACCTTTCCAATGAAGCCAAAGACAGTACTCTGCCACAGTCCTCCACCAGGGCCGGCTTTAGGGCAGTGCGACTGGTGCAGCCGCACTGGGCGCTGACCTGTTGAGGGGGGCGCTGTGACCTTAGGGGGGGCGCTGTGCTTAGCAATATCTTATGATAGGAAAGATGAGGGGCACTTTTGCCGGTGGTAGGGAGGGAATCCGAGTATACGGTCATGGGACGTGGGGGCGCCCAAAGTGCTTGTTGCATCAGGCGCCACCAGGGCTAAAGCCGGCCTAGCCTTCATGCCGTGAACCCCAGACACCCAACCCCGTGCTGTATTCTATCCTCCCCTGCAAGCACTGACGATGCACTCTCCTGAGCTGCATGTTGCTTCTCATGTGCCTCTCCACATTTATTCCAACAGTCTCCCCACTCAGTAAAACAGACAACTACTAAGTAAAGACACCACCACGCTTTGAACTCACCCCAATCTGACCTGCGTTCTCCTCAACACCAGCTCACTCACCAAACACAACATCAAAGTATGTGACCTCCTGCACAATCTCTCCCTGTACCTACTCTAACTTACTGAGACCTGCCTCAATCTGTGTTTCACTCCAGATGTCAGGGTAGCCAATCTCCTTGGCTACAAGATTGCAAGACTGTGCAGAACCAGCAAACCTGGAGAAGGAATCACCATCATATGATAGGAAATATCATCTGCGCAATCTCATCAGCCAACTCCAGTGACCACCTCGAGCACATGACCTTCAAGACCTGCACCCCTAGCAACACCACCCTATGCTGCCAATCTCCTTAGGTCAACTTGGGGACCACCTTCGCAGACCTCGTCACCGCTTGATACTCAGCTCCAGCTTCTTCATCATTCTCGGAGACCTCAACTATCATCACAAGAACATCACCGATCCCCAACTTCACCAACCTCTGGGAAGAAATAAGCACAATGGAACTCACTCAACGAGTAATCAAACCCCACAACATAGTCGGACACCTCATCAACACTGTCATCACCAATTTTGCACACATCATGGTAGATAAACCAACCACGCTCACCTGGAATGACCATTCCCTTATCCACTTCAGTTTACACCTACCCAATGAGCAGATAACCTAGCTCAGCAAAATATCCAGATGCAACTGGAAGAAGGTCCCTGATGAAGTCTGGACCTCAGAACTTATATCTCTATGCCTGCAACAACACTACAAACTTGCCCACTATGTCTCGACCTTTAACACCTGGATCCCCCCCTGTGCATATATACCATGGCACTGCTTAGATCTGCCCCCATAGCACAGAACAAGCTACAGACAAGCTGGTACATAGAAGACCTTCCACTCACTAAAGGCTACTGCAAACAGTTCGAGTGACGCTGTTGACACATCCATGACGACGCCAACAAAGACACAGCTCAAATAACGCAAAATAAATATTCACCATTGTGAAGGAATTCACGCCTCCGACGCGAGCCCCACAACCACCACTCCATCACTGGAACTCTGTACCCAGTTCTCCCACTATTTTAGCACCAAAGCCACCACAAAATACACCAACTTCACACCCCATCTGGCCAGTTCTCTGCTTACTGTACTCCATGTCAATGAAAAAGACACTCAAGAAACCACCCTGGTGTCCTGGACAACCATGAACCCTCAGGAACCTCCACCATGATGAGCTCCGTCTGCTCGGGAGCTCCCTCGGACTGATCCCCACACTTCATCTTCACCAAACACCAGAACGCCACCTGCAGCTCCCTCACGCTGATCCTCAATGACTCTCTCAACACAGCCAAATTCCCAGACTCATGGGGCCCGATTCACAGAACTAACTTAAGACAAAATCTTAAACTTACTACCATTTTGGTATTCACAGAAGGCTCTTACTCATTTTGGTATTCACAGAAGGCACTTACTCATTCCGGTATTCACAGAAGTTAGGAGTCCTAACTTTAGGACTCCTAAATGCCTTCTGCGAATACCGAAAGTCTTAAAGTTAGGATTTTTCTCAGTTTAGGAGTAGTAAAATTAGGACTCCTAACTTTTTTATTAGGCCCCAGTTAGACTAACAGCCCCTTCTTGTTTTCCAGGATATACCACTGGTGATATGAGAACTGTAAAAATCTCCAAAACATAGCATAACACTTCAGTTTCTGCATCTGAGCTATTCAGAATGGGGGAAATGGGTGGTTTTACTGTGTCTATCCCCTATTCCAAGATGCATACATTTGAATGGTGCTGTAATTGCACATCAACTAAATACATTCCCTGATACTAGTATTTACTGGGTGTTAGAAATGGGGTCTCTAGTTGGCAGTGGCTTATACCTGTCCAAGAAGGGACCCTTCCTTCTACTCAGGATAAGAGAGTTAAACACCTAAAATAACCCCTGCTCACCCTCTTGGTAGCTTGGCACGAGCAGTCAGGCTTATCTCTGAGGCAATGTGCAAAGCATTTGCACATAACACACAGTAACACAGTGAAAACACTAAAATGGACAACAGAGTTTCGAAAAATAAAGTATCTTTATCTAAACCAAACAAGACCAAAATGACAAAAACCCAACTAACAGATATCAAAATATTGCTTTTCAAAGGTAAACACAGCTCTGTCCATAGAAAACTATGGGTGCGTTACCCATGCAGCAAAGTACCTGGGATGCGTAAAAAAACACAAGCAACAGATGAAGGGAAGGTGATGAGTTGGTTCCTTGCTCAGGGAATGTGATGCTGTGGTTCCTTACTACAATGCAGGGGAGGAGGTGTGTTGGTTCCTTCCTGGAAATGAGGTGATGCGTCGGTTTCTTACTGTGCGGGGGGATGTGTAGGTTTCTTAATGCAGCCCCAATGTAGGTGTGGCGCACAGGTACAATGCATGGAAAACCAGATGTGCTGGAAGTCGATGCAGTGGCGGTCACTCAGGCGCTGCGTCAATTTTTTCAGCCACGTCTAAAATGCATCAATTTTTATAGTCACAGCAGGGCCTGCATCGGTGTGGTGATCTCAGATTTAGAGACCGGTGAACGGGACTTGGTGTGCGTCGATTTATCAGGCCGCTGGCAGGCACTGAGTCGATTCTTCGGCCGCACGGGCAATGCTTTAGAATTTTCTCCCACACGGCAGTGCAGCGTCGAATATAACAGCCACAAGAACAGCGAACCGTCAATTTTGTAGTTTATTTAGTTTTTCACAGCTTTCTGTGGAAGGAACAACCTTCAGGGGCCCAGGACTGAAAAAGGCACCACCGGGCAGGTCATAACTCCCAGCAGTGGAGTCCAAGAAGGGTGTAGGCGAAGTCTTTGTGTCCCTGAGATTTCAGAACACAAGACAAGCACGCGCAAGCCCTTGGAGATTCTTCCCGAGCAGGTTTCACAGTAAAGTCCAGCACTGTCTTCTCCTTAGCAGAAGGGGCAACTGCAGGCCAACTCAAAAAAGCAACACACAGCAAAGGGGCAGTACTCATCCTCACAGCTGTTCAGCTCTTCTTCCTTGGCAGAGGTTCTTCTTGATTCCTGAAGTAATCTAAAACTCTGAGGTTTTAGGTCTAATACTTATACCCATTTTTAGGTTGAGCCTAGGCAGCGTGCATGTGCTGTCTGCAAGACCTGCAGTAATCTCTACACAGAGTGTAATCCCGCCTCCTGCTTGGTTCATTCTCCAGTTGCTCTTCTTTAGTAGCTCCTTATTAGTTGGTAATCCCAACACATCATTTCCAATTTTTACCAAACAACACCGACCAACTACAGTTTACTTACACTGTAAACTGTTTATGTGGACTTTAAAGACTATTTTTTTTTATTTCCTGCTAGCCATAGCGTCCACTTCATTAGCCGCCATGCGCAGAACTTTAGCATGCACAGGCACCACCATGCGCATACATTTTGCATGCACAGGCATCGCACTTTATTGGTTAGCACAGCACCCGTTTTCATATTTGTAACATGGAGTCCACTGCATTCGGCGAGTAGTTTGATTTGTGAAGCCAAGGTTGCATTCCCAGTTTCCCCGACTTTGACCTCACATGAAATCATGAAACCATGTTTCGTACGTTGAAATAGCAGGTGTGTCTTTTTCAAGTGGAGAAGATGTGGCTTACGGCTAGGGCGGCCGACTTTGAAGCTGGGGACCAGGTTCGAGTCTCACAAGGGCTCAAACATCCTGTGATTGTAGACAAATCACAATCTCCCTATGCTGAAAACTGTGTACCCGTGTAATGCAACAGGTGCTTATGTATACCTTTGAGTTGAGTTTGTGCTATATAAAAATGAAGAAAAAAAAACAGATGGCAAAGTGTATCTTTTAATTCCCACAGTGGAGAGGCTTCTTTTATTTTCCTTAAATTATGGTGGCCACGCATCTTCTTGTGCACAGCTCGCCCAAATAACTTTTTTTAAACATTCAATAATGAGGGTGGCCCAACTTTTTTTTTTTTTTTTACTTTAACACAAAGGGGCCGATTACGATCGTTTGGAAGGCCTTGCAACGGCATTTGCTCCTTCCGAACCGAATCGGGAGTGTGTCTTTCCGACCGAACTGGAAAGGTTTCCGACCAACCGATTACGATGCAAGTTAGGCGTTAGGAATATCATAATCTGAACCCAATGGCATTCGAAATGACTGAGCCGTACGAAACAGACTCCTACGTCTCTACGGGCCGCGATTCCGAATGACCGATTATGATGCTGGATTCGGACAGCCTTTCCGAATCGTGCAATCCAACTCGAATTGGCAGTCGGAATCAGACTTTGCAACCAGAGCATTCCCAATCGGGTCCATGTGGGTACCCATGGGTCCCCCTTACCAGTCATGCACAGTGTGGCAGGCACCAGGGGATGCCCACCACAGGGTGCCTGATTTTCCACCCCAGCTACCTCTTTCTTCAATGGGAGTCTATGCATTCAGTCGGAACATAGGCTCCCATTGAAGTCAATCGAAGTCCGACAGAATTGCATCTGGAAACATCGGGATGCATCGTAATCGGTCGATCAGACTCTCCCGACCTGAGTCAGTCAGAAACCATTGCCAAACGAATTAGGTCAGAATGATTTCCGAACCGCATCGTAATCAGGCTTAAAGTCATGGTGGCTGTTGGACCTGGGCCTTTTTGGCTGGTTCACCCCTGAACTTTTTGCTTTTGATGGCGACCTGGCATTCGTGATTTCTGGCTTGGCGCACTTTTTCCCTGTGTCCCAGGGTAAAGTGCGTGCGTGTAGTGAGATTGGCCTGCCCTCCCATAGGAATGCATAGGGAATGTATGTGACCATGTTAGTTCCTGATGTGTGGGGAGTGCAGGCTCGAGTTTGGTATGTGCAGACTCGTGAAACTGAATGCTGCACAATGATGTGTGCGGCGTGAATGTGTCTAGTGTGGAAGTGCCACTTCTAGACATGGGTGTGCTTGTGCAGTGAGTGTGCTGGCGTGTGATTGGCTGGAGCTGGCTGGTGAGCCTGGCTCCAGGAGTCTGGATGGGTCTGCCCCGGTGGTGAGTGGAGAGATTAGCATGCTGATGTGAGGGAGGGATGCACCTGGGACCTGAATAGGGCTGGGCTTTCCCCACACAATGCTGTGTCTGCCCCCTGTGCTGCGACTGATTTCCCTAGCCTGGCCAGTGAATAGTGAGAGGGGCTGAGCACATCAAGAGTGCTCCAAAACCAGCTGCGACTGGTTTTTCCCCCACCCTGCACACAGACAAAGGATTTTCACTGTATAAAAGGGGCTGTGTCCCCTTACAAGTTGTTCTCTTCCTGGATCCTTTTCCTGAGGGGGGGCTGCTGCTGGGCGCCAAGAGGACCGCCACTGGGAATTGCCTCCCTGCCTAGGAGGACCCTGTGAGCTGGCTCTGGGCCCAGCCTTGTCCCCCCACCTCCTAAAGGACTTTGTGCTGGACTTTTGGGCCACTAGCACCTGGGAGCGCTGTATTTGGCCCCTAGCACCTGGGAGCGCTTTATTTTGCCACTAAGCGCTTGGTAGCGCTTTCTTGTTACCCAAGTGGCTGCCCACGCCGCACTGGTGCGGATTTGTTGATTACAGGTACTTGTGCCCCCCCAAGCGAGTGCCCACCTCGCTTTGTTATTTATTTGGAACGGGAGCCCACCCCGGATTGAGGACAAAGTAATCAGCACCGACCTCAGCAGCGCGCCCCAGAGCCTGGAGGCTCGTCCAAGGGGCCGCCCTGCCATTTGCTGCCCTAAACAGTAAGTCAGGCAGCACGTGGGTGGGGCCGCATGACTGGAGGAAGCAGGAAGTGGCCGGGAGCCCACCCCGCGCTCCTGCACGTCGATCGAGAGTCAGCTTTCCGCCTGGGGCTCCCGAGCGGAGGAAGAGCCCCGCAGCAAGAGTCCAGGACTGGCGGGGAGAGCACCGGCCGACAGAGTAGCGAGGCTCCCTGAGTGAAGGGGGAGCCCCACAGGGATCAGACGCTAAGGAACCTCCCCGCCGCAGAGCCCGGTGAGTGTTGTCGGGCGAGGGGGAGAGGTCCGGACCTCTCCCTCGGGGTAGAGAGAGGCGCAGTGTGCGCCGGGTGTGCCGAGCGGCCCCATCTGGTCAGCGGGCCGCTCCACCGTTTCAGAGCCCACGAGAGGGCTCCGAGGGCATTTGGATTATTTCGAGTCCAGAAGCAGGACTCCAACATCTGGCCAGCATTCTTGTTTGGAGCCACGAGGGCTCCGGTGGCATTCTTATTTCGAGCCTGATAGGCTCCACCGCTGTTTGGCCCCCGCAATTGTTTTAGAGCCAGAGTGGCTCCCAGGGGCATTTCCGTTCTCGAGCCCACGAGGCTCCAAGCCCGCATTTTGTAATTTAGAGCCCCGAGAGGCTCAGGGGACATTTATTGATTTCGAGTCCCCAGAGGGGGGACTCCAACGTTGGGGCCCCATTTGCTGCAGAGCCCACGAGGCTCCAAGGCGGCCATTTTGGTTGCAAGAGCCCACGAGGGACTCCAGGTTCCCACGTTGATTTGGGCCCCTTGTCCCTGTGGGAGCCCAGAGGAGTTCTACAGCTGCCCAGCACTTAGTGGGCAGCTGCTACGTTTAGGCCCCGGCATCTTTCTCTTGGCTGCCTGCCCAGCCTGCCCTGACTGTTCTGGACACGGGGCGTTTCAGCCCCAGAGATGCCAGTTGGCCTGGGGGACAGTTCTTGTGTTGTGCCCTTGCGCGGGGTACATGTTTGGCCCTATGTGTTTTGCGCAGATGTGATTTCCTGCCTAATGTGATTGATGCAATGCTTTTGCCCTAGCCTCTAACAATGTGTTTTTATATCTAGGAGGTGGTTTTCCTAGTAACCTGATGTTGGAGAAGTTATGGTGCCCTGCGTGATATTTACCTAAAGTGTTTTAGGATTGCGTAGGTGGTATTTACCTGTTACCAGTGAGTACTGGTTGTGTGCTATATGGGCTGTTTTGGTGCTTCAGTTATATGTTCTATGTGCTAATTCTAAGAAGGTTTATTCCTGACAGTGGCCCATGTGGCCCTGTCCTGTACACCTATCCCCTGTAAATTCTGCTCGTGCCCATGGCACCTTGCAAAGTATATGTTTATTATCTAATGTTTGTGGTATAATACAAAGACTATTTTTTTATATACCCTTGTGTGGAGTTTCCTTTGTGGTGGGCCTTGGGTGTTGTTGCTGGGTGCGCACGCAAACACTTTACACATCGCCTCTGAGATAAGCCTGACTGCTCGTGCCAAGCTACCAAAGGGGTGAGCAGAGGTTATCTTGGCGGGTAACTTCCTTGCCCTGACTAGAGTAGTGGTTTTTGCCAGGCTTTGGCGAAAGCCTCAGCCAACCAGAAATTCCCATTTCTAACAGTGGCCACACATCTTGTTGTATGTGGTCCGCCCAACCTTTTAAAAAAACATTAACAATAAATCATGGCGGCCCACGTCTTGTTGCGGGCCTGTCGCCCAACTCGTTGTTTTTTATATCATTAAATAATAGCGGCAGCGTGTCTTGTTGTGTGCAGGTCGCCACATGAGCTGCAAACTTGTATGTGGCTGTTCATCCATCAGAGCACCTGTTTGCCCGGCCGGGGCTGTACATCGAGAAAATGCAGTTGACATCAAGACAAGTAAAAATTCCTTTTGAAAATGCACGCAAGTAAAATAGGAGTGGGGGGCATTTGTGAGAGTTTGAGCTATTGGCATTGTAAATGACAATGCCTTTTATTGATGTGTTGGCTTTAAAACTTAAACTCTCGCAAATGCTAGACCTATTGCATTGGATATGCTTGTTCCCCTTGTAGTCTTTGTAAGAAAATCTCTCTTGCTCAGTAAAAACCAGGTCTGTCCTCTCTGGTACAGCCACACTCCAGGGGGTGGAGACAGCATGGTGCAAGGCAGCCACAGCCTATTCAGGTGTACGGTGACAACTCCTCCCACCACTCTAACCCCAGGAGGACCCATCAGGATATGCATGGCACACCTCAGCTCTCTTTGTGTGAGTGTCTGGAGTGAATGCACAAATAGCCGCTGTCAATCTAAACTCCGACGTTGATTCCACAGGCAGGCAGAAGCACACAGAATGGTAAAGCAAGAAAATGCCCACTTTCTAAAAGTGGCTTTTTCAAACACACAATTTAAAAACCATCATCATCAAAATATGTATTTTTAAATCCTGAGTTCAGGGAACCGAAACTTTACATTTCTTTCTCTTCTGAATTGAAAGTTACACTTGTAAAATGTTACAAGGCAGCTCCAATGATAACCTAGGAGAGAAACATCTTTTCAATGCTGAAAAATGAAATGGCACTATTTCACTATCATGACATGTAAAACACACTGCTACATGTCCTGCCTTTTACATACACTGCAACCCGCCCATTTGGCTACCCTTGACCTACCGTAGGGGTGACTTGCGTGTAAGAAAAGGAAAGGTAAGGGCCTGGCAAGTGGGTGCACTTTGCAGGTCGACCTGGCAGTAAAAAATGCCAAGGCAGAAACTGCAGTGGCAGGTCTGAGACACATTTGAAAGGCTACTTGTGTGGGTGGCACAACCAGTGCTGCAGGCCCACTAGTAGCATTCGATTTACAGGCCCTGGGCACACACAGTGCACTTTACTAGGGGCTTACCAGTAAATCAAATATACCAATCATGGAATCACTAATCCATAACCACAATTTACAAAGGGAGCACTTGCACGTTAGCACTGGATAAAGTGAAAAAGTGAGCAGAGACACTAAACTAGCAAAACGCAGTCCAGCATACCATAAAAAACAGGAGGCCAAAAGCAAAAAGACAGGGGAAACATGCTAATAGATACCAGGTCTAACACTGGGTCACCATTACTATCCAGGAGGAGGGATGAGGCCCTCAGTCTGCAGCCAAAGAAGCTTTTACACAAATTATAAGTGCTGAAAGGTGAGTGCTATATCCAATAGATGCTGAAGTGCAGGCTCATCTGTGCTATACCATTTAGTCCATTTGTCGCGCAGTCAGAGATGCACAATTTGCTGTGCACCGACACTTACGGCATAAAAGATGGGATGTCGGAAATGGGAAAGAAAGGTAAAGGTGAATGGAGAGCTAGCAAGGAAGAGAGGCGTAAAGAGATGTGGGGAGAGTTTTCATATGCAGGATGCCACCTTGTAATTTGAGTGTCAAAGCTAAAATGTAAGGTCTGTTGTTTTGATTGAATGTCAGGACGGAGAGAGTGCCGCTGAGTCAGACGTGGCACTTTACTTGACAGAGTGGACTAATGGGAAAATATTCTGAAGCAACAGACTTTTGTGCCAAGTTCCTTTCACTGATATGTCATGCAAGGAAAATGTCACAGCAGTTTAGGAAAAGAAATTCATTTGACTTGAAAATTGGTGTGTCTATCAAGGAGTGAAGATTTCTGGTAAAAGTCAAGGTCCGCATTATGGGCCAGATGTAGGTAATTCATATTTACCGACTCTTAAATACCGAATTTTACCGATTCGATATTTAAGAGTCAGTAAATATGAAGGGGGGAGATGTAGGTATTACAGAATCTGTAAATACCGAATCTTTAAGATTCGGTATTTACCGATTCTGTAAATACCAAATCGGTGTTGCCCATTGATTCCTATGGGCCTTGAAGCCCATAGGAATCAATGGGCAATACCGATTCTGTAATTACAGAATCGGTAAATACCGATTTTAGCAAGGGTGCAGGGGGTGTCACTTTGACACCCTCTAGCACCCCAAAGACGGGCATGTGAGACATGTGGCACACAGACATGCCCTTAGGGCATGTCTGTCTGTCACATGGCTAGGGTGTGCATGCACACATGTGCATGCACACCTGGATTCGGTATTTTACCACACAATTGGATTGTGTGGTAAAATACCGAATCTGTAAGGCCTGTGGCACTCTCAGGAGTGCCACCTACATTTGGATATGCCGAATCGGTAAAAAATACCGATTCGGTATTTTACAGAATTGGTACATTTACCGAATCGGTAAAAATATGCCCCTACATACCAATTCTTACATACCGGTCGGTAACGGCCGAAAATCGACCTACATCTGGCCCTATGTATTTATAATGCTGAGCAGTGGTGTTGTAAAGTTCCAGGGGGTTTACAGCTCTCACCTACTTCAATTTCTTCAGCACGTGGCCACATTAAACTCCCTCCAGATAGTATCACTGCATTTAAATAATTGCACAACCACTTTCCTGGAGCCCTGTGACCAACAGTTAGTACTCATAATTTAGAAACTATTAGCATAGCTTTTCAAAATATCATTGAAAACGTTCATACGGAACATATACAAATCCTAAAACAGCTTTTAGCTTAGCATCTTACATTACATATAATTGGAAACGTTCTTAATATTGTAGAGATATTCATGTAATTTCGATTTTTTAAGTCAAAAACAATTGGTTACCTGGTCGAAAAACCAAGAGACCAATGGATGGTTTCTGATGGGACCTGGGGGGTGTATTTGCTTTTAGACATCTAGTACTTCTATAGATGTAATCCTTCAGGTTTTTATACCTGCACTTTGAACTTGCTTTTCATTGTCTAATAGTCTTGAATGGTTTCAGCTGGTTTGTTTTTTAGCCGGCTCGACTTACCTTGTTCTTCCTCTGGGCATAGAGAGCCCAATATCCAAAATCACTAATGCTATCTACACCATTTTTAAATTGTCCTCTGTAATTTCCACTATGGTGGGTAAATCTGCATTTTTTGCATTTGTGTAAGTTAATGCTTTCTGGTGATATAACGTTTTTTGAACAGTTTAGGACACCCACCAACAGTTGGAGGTCACCTAGTAACTAAAGTCCTCCATTGGTGCGCACAACTTGAGTGTGGAACATATGACCACATTCTAAGCTGCTGGGCAGCTCTCCACACAGATTCAGCCACCCAACCCTCTTCACCTCCACACTTCTTTATAAAGTAGGGTCTCAATTCCTGCTAGTTTGGACCATCTTGCTCTAGCATTTGCAAGCAGGGTGGACAGAACCAGACAGGTTTTCAAAAAAATCATAGACATAATACCAACATAAGTCAGGGTGTCACAAGCTAGCAGCCACAACCTAGTGGGCAATCTAGAAAAGGTACAAAGCTGCACCATGCTTCAATCCTTAGTAAGTCTGCTCCACCACAAGGATACCATGATGATGTATTTCAATTTTGGAAAGATGGAGAAGCTATTCCTGTGCCCTTGATTTATAGACTACTAGCAGCCCGTCCCGACCTTGTCCGGGAGCAATCAGGCTTCCCCGACCCCCGCCTGCCCCGACATTGGCCAGCAGCCCGGGCCCCCGTCCACCCCGTCCCCCGGCTGCCCCGACCCCCGCCTGCCCAGACATTGTCCTCCGGAGGCTTACCTCCCACAATTATGCCAGAGGCCCAGTGTTGCAGTGGTGGCCAGCAGCAGCACCTGAGGCACTGGGGAGCTTTCTGGGTAAGTGGGGCTCTGGCGCTCTGTTTGCAGGGAGGCGAGGATGAGCAGAGGTTGCAGGGATAAGAGTAGGAGTTCACAGAGTATGGAGCGGCCGGCGGGAGTCGGGAGCTTAAGCACAATTATGCCAGAGGGTCCCCCGCCTGTCCCGACCCCCGCCTGCCCCGACATTGTCCCCCGGAGCCTTTTTGTTGTAACTCCCCATCCCCCGCATGCCCGACCCTCGCCTGCCCCGACATTGTCCCCCAGAGCCTTACCTCAGCCGCCGCTCCTCAGTTCAGTGCTCCTCGCCGCTCCGCCGGTCCGCTGCTGCTCACCGCCTGTGTGCCGCTCGTCAGTGCTCCTCCCCCGCGCCATGTCCGCCGCTCAGGCGCCGCTCCTCAGTTCAGTGCTCCTCGCCGCTCCGCCGGTCTGCTGCTGCTCACCGCCTGTGTGCCGCTCGTCAGAGCTCCTCCCCTGCGCATGTCCGCGCTCCTCCTCGTGTTCCTGGACGCCGCTCCTCCTCGCGCTCCTGGACGACGTCAGCACGCAGGTCGCGCCCGGCGCTACTTCGAGGGGACTACTTTTTTTTAAATGTACATTTTTTAAATATAACGTATTTTTAAAATTTATATAGCCTATGTCCATCTGCACACCCTGAGGATTCCAACGATGTATCGGGTGTGTGGATTGACGCTGTGGTTCCCCAGTTTACCCGCCTCAAAGCCTCAAAGTTCTTCCTTTATAATAGTAGTATAGATTGTAGAGCATACTGCCAGGAAGGACCATTTTATGACCACGTGTCTTTCCACTGCCAATCATGTCTCTAATGTAATAGAAAATCCAAATACTCAGTTCTTGAAGCACAAAGCCATTTTTGGAAGTAAGCACACATTTATGACCAAAGTTTGGCTGGAATAATGCCTGCCAATTATCCATAAAGGAAAACCTAGCAGCTGTAAATGATTTTACCATTGTTTAATTGTACGCTAAACCAGCATATAATTATGCAGCAGTAAACTCCACACAAGGTGTTAGTAGTGGGTGAATCAAGGGGTCGCCAAGGGGCTGGTCATATTGTGTGCATTCACAAACACCTTTCCGACCCTACCTCACCCTTGAAACTAGCAGAGATTTGCTCTAGTGAAGGGCTGGAGTAAATCCTCTTCTAGGGATAAAATATGATCAAACACCCCCAATCATCATGGGGATGAAAAAGAATATGTTTTTATAGAGGTAAAGGGTTTTCTTGATGGAGATGAAGATGAAAATGCTACAGTTGTACAGATGCCCATGGAGGCCTGTACTGTGTGCAGGGTTCTTCATTGGTAGTACAGTAATGTGTAAAATGCTGCATAACATTATCGGTTGTCTGTCTTGAAACATCAATCAACCAATCAATCAATCAATCAATCAGGGGTTTATAAAGTGCGATACTCACTCGTGAGGGTCTCAAAGCTCTGGGGGTGAAGCGGGGGCTGCTGGTCCCTCTGGGTATGGAGGATCATTCAAAACATGAGACTGGGACATGGTTTGTGAATTGCAACAAAGAGTAAATCACTGGTAGTAGTATTGCTATGAACGAGTGCAGTTCAAAGTTGAAATACCCAAGGATTTGGCATATGCAGTGATGTTCTTTAATAGTGTTCTCTGCCGAGATGTCCAAAGCAATCCGTTGCATGACGGAGTTCTTGATGGCAACCACCCCACAGTGACTTTCATGATCAGTGTTCATAGCATGTTGATGTGTTGTTTTCAGAGAAACTCTCAGTAAGAGTGGCAAGATGCGTTCTCTAAAGATGGAACTTCTTAGAATGCTTCATTTGAACATTCTCAAACATGCAGGGCTCTAATCTGAATTTCCGGACATGTCTCATTCTGCAGGGTTTCATACTCCAATAGAATTCAAACTGAGGGGTCTGTTTACTAAGATTTAACGCTGCGTTTGCGTCACAAAAGTGATGCAAAACAACGCTACATCTATTTGGTCTAATTTACTTTCCAGACCTAAACTTGTTTAGTGCTGGAAAACACTCGAAAGTAGCACAATGCAGCGCATCGAGATGCTTTGCATTACTTAGCGTAAAGGGGGCGTACCATGGGTGGTGCATGGGCGTTCCCTAAGGAAATGACGAAGCCGACATTGAACACCATGGTAACATAGACGAAGGGCATCATCATCGCGGGGCATCCAAAAGCCCTCTGTGACACAGCTCCAGGAATCCTAAGTATATACAAGATGACCTACAGGAAAAATGTTAATTATCTTCCTTCCACATAAACTCCTCTGGCAGACACCTTGGGCCCGATTCACAGAATGAACTTAAGACTCAATCTTAAACTTACTACTATTTTGGTATTCACAGAATGCACTTACTACTTTTGGCATTCACAGAATGCACTTACTACTTTTGGTATTCACAGAATGAACTTACTACTTTTGGTATTCACAGAAGTTTGGATTTTGTCTTAAGTTTGTCTTAAGACAATCTTAAGACAGACTTAAGACAGACTTAAGTTAGGATTTTGTCTTAAGTCTGTCTTAAGTCTGTCTTAAGTCTGTCTTAAGTTTGTCTTAAGTCTGCCTTAAGTCTGTCTTAAGTCTATCTTAAATTTGTCTTAAGACAAATTTAAGACAAAATCCTAACTTCTGTGAATACCAAAAGTAGTAAGTTCATTCTGTGAATGCCAAAAATAGTAAGTGCATTCTGTGAATACCAAAATAGTAGTAAGTTTAGGATTGAGTCTTAAGTTCATTCCGTGAATCGGGCCCCTAGTTCCTCTTTACAGTTACAATTAACCGGCACAAATAGTCAAACAGAGCAGCAAGAGTGGAGAGAGATGATCATTAAGGAAACAAATTGTACCACAGAGGCATTGAGAATTGGACTGATCCTGGTTCCACTGTGCAGAAAATAGCCTGCAAATCTAGCAACGATCTTTTCAGTATAAAGTAACCTGTGCTGCAGAGTAGAAACTTGAACCCTGGTCCATTGTGAATAACACTTGAATTTAGTGATCAGCAATGCATCCTGATCAGTGAGAATGGATCTTTCTTAAGGATCTTTGAAACAAAACTCCTTACTGGTTTAAAAAGATGTTAGACAACACATATCCTTGGACACAGGGTTTAAAATATGTAACTAGAATCAATATACCACACTGAGCATAACAGTCTGAATGTATTGTGACTGGGTCTGGGAATGGTAACCACCAGATAGAAGAAACCAGAGACCTCTGCTCTTCACATCAGTCTTGAAAGTGTTTGTGTAAGCACAGACTTGAACAAAAAGACTCCAGCTGTCTCACCTTCACCACTCTGTCACAATCTACGCCGTTTCTGCATTTTAAGATCTAACCTTTTCATTGTCACAGAATGATTAGGCTTTCTACAGCATTTGTTATGTATGATGCCAGTTTACAGCCTTGTCCACACTTATAAATATGTAAATATAATCAATAACTCTCTCAAACACATCTCATTTGAAAAATTCTTAAATGCTGACAGGGTTGGGAGTTAAAATTGACTTAGCATGGCTGGATTAGGACAGGAAGAGAAGATAGTACCTTAAACCATGAATTTTATAAATTTGAAGTTTTTATGGTGAAGCCAACATATTTATATATTAGACAACTTACTTCCCTCTCAACGTTTGTGATTTTAGTATGTATATAGGTGATCTATCAAACAAGAACACAGCTACAAAACCACATAGAAAAAGGTGGTTGGTAAAACATGCGTAACAAAGGCACCATAGTATGATAGGCAGAGCCAACATTTTAAAAAGGGTCAGCAAGTTAATAGATGTTGTCTAGAAAGATGAGTCTTCAGGGCCTTACAGAAGTGAGGTACGTGGGTGTCTGTCTGTCTGTCAGTCAGTCAGTCAATCCACTTTATTCGATTAGTTAAAATCATAAAAGTACAATATAAATGTAAACAATATTAAACTAATCCACATATAAAAGCAGTATCATAAATTCATTGTGCATTGTGGTGTCTGTCAAATCTATACTGTATTGCCATTCCAGATTCTTGGGTCGCAGAAGGCAAAGTCTGGCTTCCTACTAGCCTTTTCTTTTATTCAGAAGTAGCGTACCCCTCCAGAGACCTGGAGCATTGTGGTACTGTGTTGGTGTTACTGGGATTACCTTGAAAAATAAGTTAAATGTGGCATTTACTTTCCTAACTGTTAGTGCATACAAACATGTTCCATATCGATATGTAAGAATGACAAAATCACTGTCAACCGTGGATTTTAATTATATACACTCCTCAACTATATTTGATAAATTGTCATATTATCTGCCTGATAATCCCCTTTCTCTAGTAGAACCACCTGGCCTTGCACCTATTAGTCCCACATCACACTTATTCTACAGTGGTCAGATGCTTAGCTCCAAGAGATTGCAGTTCAAGGGGCTCCAGGAAGAAGGACCTTCATCCAGGCCATTTCTCCCAGTCAAAAAAGGCAATAACAGTTTCTTTCTTTGCCAAAAATAAAAATCTCAGTCACAGCTGAGCACCTGACCCTGTGGGATGGGGAGCAGCTGGGCTCTACAGGTATGGGGTTTTATTTGATTCTTTAGAGACAGGAATGGCCATTGATCGAGTTTGAAGAGAGCTGGAAAGGAAAAGAGTAGCATGACAATGCCATTTTTACTGGTACATAAGACTCTGTGATAGCTCTTGCTGAAAAGCACACCTGTAAAAAAGTAATCCATTTTTCTGTGAATATTAGTAAGGGAAACAGGGAGAACTTTAGTTTCAAATGCTTAGGGGTTCTCACCAATCACCTACAGTTTGGTTTGAAAAACTACTGCATGGGAGCAATCTGGTAGAATGTTGCCAGGAATAAATAAAGAAAAGCAGAGCAGCTGCTGGTTGATGGAACCATTGTAATCTTTCTACTTACTCCTAGCAGACTCCTTTCTGTCATCACCAAACATGTACTCAGCCTTCAATCATTTCTTCCACCAAAATCCTCCTCCTCTTTTTACCAAAAAAGTACAACCATATAACCCTTACATTCCACTGTACAACGCATATTACCTCTTCCAGCGATCAAATCTAGCACAATCACTGTTAAATCTTCTTCATCCCCCTCACACATCACGTACACTCTTTTCCAAAACACATCATCACCCTCTTTACCTTTCAGCTTCCACTCACCAACAATACTTTTCATACAAATACCTCTCAACAAACAACTACTTCGTCATCCCCTCAAAATCAAAACATAACACACACACCAGCACAACAAAATCTCACACATGCACACTACCTCATAACACTTTCCGTCCCAAACTATATACATACACCCACTCCGACCTTGCTGAATCCACAAACAATACATACCCTAAACCAACTCTACTGCTAAGCTTTCTCACTTCCCCCACACCTAACATTTACAGCAACATAGCAACTCTTTCAACTGCCTTTTATCCATTGGACAATTGAGAACCTTACAACGTGACTCACATTCTGCACCACCACCCCAAACCCGTACATCTTCCACCCTAAACAGACACAAAGAAAAAATAAACAACATGCCACTCTTCACAACTTCGCATCTCCATGTCTACTGCACAACAATGCTACTCTCCAAAATCAACACAGCTCTCCAACACACTCTCAACCACCATCTCTACCATCTACCCACGCAGATCCATCAAAATGCCTTCTTAGCCTGCTGGACGAGGAATTGGATACAGAAAAGCTATACTATTGCTATTCTCAACCAGCTAATACCAACACTAAGGATACACCTGCTACAAGTCCACAAAATACTGCTCACTCTTCTACAATACAAAGTCACACCATCACCAAAACATATTCTCTAAACTGCCTACTAATAAATGCTCAGTCACTCTCTAAACAGAAGCATCACATCTACGACCTCACTGACACACAACCTGACTTACTCTTCATAACTGAATCGTGGTTGGAAGATGATATGGCTCCAGTGTTGCATGAAGCCATTCCTCTAGGCTCTCAAACTGTCACACAAAAATGTATAGGGAAAAGGGGAGGTGGCCTAGCTGTTGTATTCAAGCAAACATTAAATATCGCTAAGGTGACAATGTCTTCATACAAGGTTCTGAGGCCCTCTTCGCCAGATGCAACCTTACACCATCTTCCTCCTGAAAGTTCCTACTCCCTTACCGACCTACACGTAGCAATATAGCATTCCGAGACACACTTCTAGACACAATTTCAAGCTTGATAATACTACACTCCAACCTTTGCATTCTTTGTAACCTAAACATTTTGTTTGACAAACCCAATATGCACCATCCAAAAACAATCACAACTGGTCTAGATGCACTGAACCAACATGAGATTGTCCACAACCCCAAACACATCGCAGGACACATCCTAGATGTCATTTTTGAAAATATATAACTTGTTACCTTTCAAACGATGACTCCAGTCACATGGCCAGACCACCATTTGCTTACTTTCCAACATAAAACAAGACAAAGCACTTCACTTAAAACCATCTTACTTGAATCCACCTATCGACCATGGAACAAAGTCAATTTTGAACACTTTGAAACACAACTAACATCCAATACAGATCTAGGCACAATGAATTCCATTCAAAAACTATATGAGTTATTACAGGAAGCTTTTGATATCCTAATACCACTAAGAAGAACAAAACAGGACAAAAGAAGACATGCATATTGGAGAAATACAGAGATAAAAGAGAGAAAATAGCAAATTAGAAAGCTGCAACACACCTGGTTCAAAACAAACACCAATCAAGACAAACTTTGCCTACGGAAACTTAACTGATTATGCAAGTCAGCAATAAAAAAGCAAAAAAAGATACTATTCAGACAGAATAAAAAATGCTAAATGTGCAAATAAAGAATTCTGTAAAATTCTGACTGCATTTCTTAAACCAAATTGCCTAGAAGAAACTCATCCCATTACTCAAGAATTCACAGACTAACTGGCAAATCATTACACAACCAAAGCAGATGTGGTGGACTCCTATTTAACCCCTTGGGTGCTCATGACGAGGTCAGCTCGTCATGAGCCACGGCTCTCCGGTGCTCATGACGAGCTGAGCTCGTCATGCCCGCGCCCGTTACAAGGAACGCTCGCATGCTGGGCTGATTCCCCTGCTGTGCTGAGCGTTACATTGGAATGGGCGTGGTCATGTTGAGCTCAGCTCATCATGAGCACCGGAGCGCCGTGGCTCATGACGAGCTGACCTCGTCATGAGCACCGGGGCGCTGTACGCACCCCCCGCCCCTCAGCACAGCGGGGGAATTTGCCCCGCACGGAAGGGGTTAAAACAAAGGAAAACCACCAGCACTGATCCTTTTTAAAAAAATACTCCAAGAGTAAGCTAGCCCAGCCTCTGCATTCCTTCCAACAAATATCACACAATTAATTTGTGGATCTGGTCAAAGCAAGCAAGCCTGCCGGCAGTCCTTCTAACCCATGTCCACAATAAACCTTAAAGAAAATTCTTCTACATACCTCTGCTGCCATACCAGTTAGAAGAATCATCAACAATTCCTTAGCTATGGAAATATTTTCAGAAGACCTATGCCCATTACTAAAGAAAACAAACCTGGACCCGCGTAACACCGACATCCACAGACCAGTTACAAATGGACATTTCCTGGGCAAACTGATTGAAAGAGCAGCATTCACCCAGATGTCACAATTCATTGAAGATAATTCCTTACTTTCATGCGTCCAAAAAGGATTCCATCCAGGAAGAGGCACAGAATCTGCCCTCATTGTCATCTGAGATGACCTTAAGAACACAGTTGGCAGGAAAGGGGTTGCTGCATTACTTTTCTTGGACCACTCAGCTGCCTTTGACATAGTTGACCATGACACTCTAATACTAGGGGTGGGCGGAATGTGTGTAGTCGTGCTTCGCAAAGCTCTGCGAAATGACAAAAAATATCCGCGAGCACGCAGAGTTCAGCGAACACGCGGATTTGCTTATTCTGCCCGTTCGCAATGCTTTTTTCCTGTTCGCGTGCTCGGGGGGAAATATCTTGCGAACCCGCATTTTGAAAGTGCAAACAAGCAAAAAATTCCACGAACCCATGGATCGCGGAATGTTTGGCAATTCGTCTTTCTCCATAGTATGCGAAATTACCCAAATTACCCAAATTCCGCGAGCGGAACGGAATTTACCGCCCAGGCCTATCTAATACAAAGACACTACAAAGCCGGATTAGATGGGATTGCTCTCGACAAGATCACATCCTACCTTCAAAGCAGAAAAAATTTGATCCATACTCCCCTTTGTCATCCAAACCGTACTTCACAAAAGCAGGGGTCCCTCAAGGCTCTATCATCTCACCCAGCGTTTAAATATCTACATTAAGTCATTACCGCCACTGATCAATGAATTTCACCTCACATGCTATAACTATGTAGATGACACTCAAATACTCCTTCAAGTGGAAAGCCCCAAAAACATTGGAAACTCAAAAAATTTCAGTTGCCTCAGAGCCATTGATCAGTGGATAACAAGGAGCCATCTCAAATGGAATGCTTCCAAAACAGAAATACTCATGTGTGGCAATTGGAAGAATTATGACCCACTCGCCGCCTGGCCTGATGATCTAGGAAAACCACCTAAAGTATCTAAAGAAACCTCGGAATTACCATGGACTCCTAGCTATCAATGAATGCCCAAGTGGACAAACTAGCAAGATCAAGTTTCGTTACTAGAAAATCTCTGCGACGCATCTTACCCCACCTGGGATTTCCTCTCAAAGTCCAGGCTACTATCTCTCTTGTATGTACTGAGTAAACTCGATTATGCCAATAGCCTCTACCACGGATCATCTTTTACAACTATGAAAAGACTACAACGGATTAAGAACTCTGCAGCCAGTCTACTCCTACATGTAAAGCCACGAGCCCACATCTCCCCTACCTTAAAGGCCCTACACTGGTTACAGGTTACCAGAAAATACACATTCAAGCTGCTTTGTATCACCCACAAAGTGATATCTGGAACAGAGCCACTCTTCATCAGGAATAAAATCATCAAATACATTCAACAAAGGAACCTCCACTCTAGATTGACAACTCACCTCAAAACTCCACCATACCAGTTCAAGCAGCCAAACTATGGAACTCTTTACCCCAAACATATGATCCACGGATAGCTATCTTATCTTCAGAAGACCACTCAAGAGTAAATGTACATCATATTGCGGTGTATATCAGCATTTATTTGGACTTTATATATGTATCTAGATATGTGTGTTCATATGTATAAATGTGTATAATAATTATATTTATAAATATATAGGCATTCGTTAGGTCTGCTTAAGAAATGTACATATTACCTACGGTTATAATATTCTATGTTTAACCTGTATATAGTTCACTGCATAAATAAGTACATGTTTAACATAACTATTTATCTACAATTACTTCACTATTGAATTATTAAAAGAAAAACAAATACATGATAAAAACAAATACATTAGTTTAAAGTACAGCAACACTTGAAAGTCTGAGTTTATTAAATACAACTTAAATCTAGATGTTTTACCTTCCTTATACATACATGCCTTCCATGTAGTTATGTATCTTTATATTTATTACTTTCCTCCAAATTCAGCATCTCTAACGCACTACTTTATTTTTCACCCTATACCTCTCTCAGTGTATCCTCTACCTCCCCTCTCTGACTCATCCCAAACCCCATTCTACTACTATGATCCCCAAAATAACCCTTTCTAGACTCTTCCCTTCTCTACCACTCCCTGCATCTTCTTAAACCTCGTTTACTGTTCAGATCTCCCAAACAAGCCTTTCTAAACCATTCCCTCATTTATCCCTCAAAGACTCATCCGATACCTCGTCTTTCTCTCTAATCAACTTGTGGAGACTCTTCCCCCCTCCATCTCTCATTTACTCATCCCAATCTTCCTCCTACTACTCATATCTCCAAATAAACATTTTCTATGCCCTTCCCTCTTCTATCCCTCCACTATCCTTTTCAATCCAACTAAGAGACTCACATGTCCCCCGCTCAAATAATTCCATATTTCCCTTGACTAATTCACCACAAATCCTTTTTGGGTTCCGGAGCAGCATGCTACTCGCTGAAAAGTGCTTCAATGCCTCATCAAGTGTAGTAAGCGCTATATAAATGCAATTACAATCACAATTATAATAGAGAACCATGGAGACTTCAGCGCTGTGTTATATCTCTGTGTCTTGACAGTTGCTCCAACGGCTGAACCTCTGTCTGTCTCATAAGGCAAGCATGCTTACCTGTGAAATCCTTTAGCTTGGAAGAGAAACAGTGAACTAGTGGCAAAAGAGTTTTTCTTTAGCTATCACATGAAACTTCTCTCCTGCATCTCTGGAGTAGAGAAGTCCCAGTGGTCTCAAGACTTTAGAGTTGGCATCCAGAAATCAGTTGCAACATGGTATTTCTATTGAACTTACTGTAAGTAGTATTATGCCTTTCGATATGACCATGAAGACTTTTCTGCCAAGCCTTCTGAAAATTGTGACCTCGTCCGTAAAATTTTGGTCGTTTATCCCTAATACAGCACTAAAAAAGAATAGGCCTGGGTGGAATTTCAAGTGCGCTGGAGTAATCCGGGTAAGTTTACAAATTCTACATTACTTGTTAACGTGAAATTATCGATAATACACCATTATGCTCGCTTGCATACTTAAAAGCAATTTAGGGGAACAAATTCTACAGAGAGAGCACATTTAGTGAGTGTGAGAGGCTGCTCACGCTGCCCTTTATGTTCTGTTGCATTTAGTACTACTTCTTAGCTCAAAATGCATCCATGCATCTATTTTGGACAGGAGAGGGCATTTTTGCACTAAGAATATTGCGCTAAATGCAGTTACTCTTCTTGCATCATTTTGCATAATGTCGCTGAATTTTTGGGTAAGTCCATGTGATTCCACTACATGGAATTATGTGAGTGACGTCCGCCCCTACAGAAGAAGTGCCCGATGTTGTGGAGCCCTATCCATTTACACCTCTGCTCTGCTGAATATTTATAGCTCCAAAAATACTTTAAGTTCAAAGGTAAAACATACGACTGAGACAAAATATCAATTTCTGTCTTAATGTGCTTGATTGTGGGATGATCATCACAAATGAATAGGTCCTGGTTTATACATCTACTTTGAATTACATTGAACTAATGCAATGTAGGAACTCCCCAACAAATCAATTAGTTTTTAATTCCTTTAATTAAACCTGTTTTGAAATATTTTTATCTAATTTATTTCTCAACTTTAATATTACTTTGGTGTTTTTGTACAGGTCCCAAAAGCATTCTTCTCTGAGTAAAACCAGGTTGCTTGTGCATCTTGCGACAAGTTGCAAATAGCGAACTATGATGAACTATGAACTCTTCCTGTAACCAGTTTTCCTAACGGAAATCAGATTGCCTTGGGTTTGTGGGAACTCAGACACAGTTCAGACCACACTCAACTGTAGCTTAACAATTCTGGCCCTAACTTATGAGAGCTTGAGCCACCATTGCATCACTTTTTCGTGACACTGCTGCACGTGCACAATGCGCCACACTGCTCCCTATTTACAAAGTGACATATCTAGGCAGACGCATCACTTTGTAAAGCACTGTGCTACATTATATCTGTGTCAGGTATAATTTATGCAGGGTGGGTGTTCCCACAAAAAAAAAAGCCTTATAGAAGTGGCTTTGTGAAATCTATGAGATTCCACTGCGTCACTCCTACGACTTGACTGTGTCACAATCCTTACGCCTGCAGGTGTAAGGAGTGACGCAGGGCCTTTTACATGGGACTCGGCCCATGTGTAATGACACATTGCTGGAGTTTCGTCAAATTACCAACACACTCCAACAATGCGTCATTACTGCTCCACAAGATACAGCAGGATTACCGACGTATCTGTGCGATCCTTGCGACATGGAGCGCCGTACTTTAAATACAGCTCATCCATGGTGTCGCAAGAATGGCGGATGAAAAGTGGTGCATCACTGTTTTCCCCCAGCGATGCAACACTTTTCATAAATGAGGCCCTCTGTTTCCTACTAGCTCAATTGCTTCAAATAAAATGCAGCTGGGATACCTACAGTGCCCCCAGGGAGCTGATTTGTTAAATGAAAGCCCGGGACAAGAAAATCCTACCTTGACAACATGTAGTCAGGCAGCAGTAAACTGATTTGTAATTGTTTGAAAACTTGATCTGACTTGATGGATCAGAAAACAGTGTGTATTAGTAAGAGCAATTTTTTCGATGGCAGCAAAAATAGCAAATTTCAGTGGCCTATCAAGCAGAATGAATACATGAAAGTGAGCATTTTGCTAATATTTTAGACAGGTTTGGTTTTATTTGGCTGTGTAAGTGATAGACCGGGAGACAGTTTTGTAGACAAGCAATTTTGTAATTTGTCTCATTTCAGTGGCATGTATAGCAAAACCTAGCTGGAATTTTCAAAAGCTTTGCTTGTGTATTTTTATTGTAGAAGTGACAGACTAAAATGTACCTTTTCATTGGTAGTGTGTTAAATGAGCCTTCCTTCGAGTCTAATTTTCAGAGAAGCTTTTTAGAGAGGCAGCTGCCATTTTTAAGGGGCGGAGCTAAACCACTAGTATCATCCAAGCAGGTGTCTCTGGAAAATTCTGCAAGCAGTCATTTAATGCAAGCTGTCTGCTAAGATCATTAATTTGTCCTAATTAATATAGATTTACTGTAAGCACATCTACATTGCTCCAATGTGACTCACTGCATGATGCTGCAGCTATAAGGAAACCCTTCATTTCATGTCATCATAGGGCACACAAGATGGAGGTGGTTAGGCCTGAAGCTGCAGGGTGCACCATCTTTTTTTTCTGGACATCCACATACCCTCCCACTTCTTGAGGCGTCCATTTGTTGACGTCACAGCTGTATGTAGGAGGTGCAGCTAAGTTTTGTTAGAGAATCCTCTCAGATTGAACAGTTTGATAATTATTTGCAATGTCTTTGTTATTCTCGGTTCTGTGCTCCACTGAGTTAACTTCAACGGTGCCCTGTTGATTGATAATTGGCTGACATCAGAGAGACGTCATCTGTCTATCTGGGGGCATAAGGGTAGGAAGGTAAGTGTGGTCGTAGGAGGAGATGAAAGCAAATACGACTGCTCTGAAGAGCCAGAGCCAGCAGATGACGCTTGTATGTAGCTGGAATGGGAGTGTATTAACAAAAATAAAAAAACAAGCATTGGCAAAGTCACTAGGCTGATGGACCATGCCAGAGATATTGGCTTTGCCAGTATTTGTTTCTATTGTCTCCTAGTCATTTAGAGCAAGGGAGTGTCTGCTCCTCACTGATAGATTCACTACTATTTTAGGGTGTGCAAATGTTGAAATTTTTTTGTTGCATTCTTTATTGTCCATTAGTTGATATCCGTCCCCAATGAACATCAATCAGTCAGTAGTTTTGTAGATCGCTTCTTGTCACCTGTGAGGGTATCCAGGTGCTGGCAGGGTCCAGTTGATTAGCCGAATAGCCAAGTCTCCGAGGACTTTTGGAATTCTGGAAGAGATGGGGAGGTCTAGAGATAACAGGGTAGCTCGTTCCATATTGTCGCTGCTAGGTAGGAGAAGGAGCGCCCTCCGCACCTACTACGTCAGATAGGGGTGAATCCTCCGTTATGGTGGAGGAGTGTCACTCCACTAGGTGGCAGCCGATTTAAACAAGTGAAAAATAAAATGATAACAAACCAATTTTATTATCATTTTACTTTTCTTCTTACCTGCACGCTGCCAGCGAGCCGTGTCATAGGGCGGGGTGGGGCCTTGCAATCTATGATAACAGTGGAGAGGAGGGGTGATGGGCACTACTAGGTGTGCATGAGACAGCCAGCCAAACTGTCATACACACTTAGCATTTCTCCACCCGGCTGTGCTGTACAGCTGGCTGCAGAAAAGCCACAGGCTCCAAGGCACTGTCTGAGCAGCAAACCAGGCTGCTCTGCTCAATCCCAGCACTTCTCCCATGCAGGGAATAGTATTCCCTGCATGAGAGCTGTGTCAGGATTGGCGTCTGGAAGCCTGTGCAGTGTGCACTGGCCCTGGAGTCAATGACTGTGATGACCACAGCAGCATATAACAAAGTTTTATATATTTTTTTCTTTTTTTGTCTATGCTTGTTTTTGTATTCCCCCCACCCCTGCTGCCCCACCACTTTGAATCCCCGCCACTGACGTCAGCTGCAGGTGGTTAGGGTTGGGGAAAGGACAGCGGAGCATAGATGCCTGGTGGGCTGATTGAAGTTCGGGTGGTGGTGTAGGTCAGTCCACAGTTGTGTAAGCCCTTGTATGCATGGGTCAGGAGCTTGAACTGATATATTTCCTGTACATGAAGCCAGTGGAGTCTCCTGAGGTGCGGGGTGATGCAGGTTTATCTAGGGAGACCCAGAACGAGCCTGGCTGCAGCGCTCTGTATGGTCTGTAGTCATCAGAGGTGGTGAGCTGCGATCTCTGCGTAGAGAGCATTGTCATTGTCCAGTCCGATGACTTGAGGGCTTGGGTGATGGTGCATCTTGAGCTTTGGGGTAGCCATTTCAATATCTTATGAAGAATGCAGAGGTTGAAGAAGCTGGAGGAGACAGAGTTGACCTGAGTAGTCATGGTTTGCTTGTTGTCCAGAATGATGCCTAGGTTCCTAGCATGGTCAGTAGAGGTAGGAGTAGATCCAAGTTCTGAGGTCCACCAGAATGCGTTCCATAGGGAGCTTGTGTTTCAAAAAATCGGTACCTCTGTCTTGTCCATATTGAGCATCAGGCAGTTGTCCTTAATCCAGCTTGTAACATCTGTCATGCAGTTGTGGAAGTTGGTCTTGGTGTTGGTGGTGTCTTTGGAGAGGAAAGAGGATGAGTTGTGTGTCGTCGGCTTAGGATATGATTTTGAGTTCGTCTGTTTTAACGATGCTGGACAGAGATGTCACATAAGTGTTGAAGAGGTTGCGGCTGAGCGAGGATCCTTGGGTTACTCCACAGATGAATTCCTTGGCTCCGAAGGTGAAAGAGGAAGAGGAAAGACAGACTTTTTGCATACTTCCAGTGAGGTAAGAGGTGATCCATCTGAGAGAGGCTCCTTAGATGCCTATTTTATGTAGCATTGTGATGAGTGTGTTGTGGGAGACCATATGACAGGCTGCCAGTAGATCTAGGAGGGTCAGACCCGCAGTCTCTCTTCAGTCTAATAGGGCTCGGGTGTCATCAGTAGCTGTTATGAGGGCTGTCTCGGTGCTGTGGTTGCTGCGGAATTCAGATAGGGAGAATTTGTGTAGGAGGTCCGTTCCAAATGTGAGCAGTGTTGTTGGTTGATGGCATTTTTTAATACTCGGGCCAGGGACGGAAGCATGGAGATCAGTCGGAGTCGGTAGGTCTTGAATTTGCTGGGGTCTGCCGACGTTTTGTTTTAGCAGGGCATTGACTTCTGCATATTTCCAGTCATCGGGGAAGGTGACTGTGGCACTTGAGGTGTTGAACAAGGTGGTGAGTATGTGGTTGATTCTGGCTTTGCCTAGGTTGAAGATGTGGTGATGACATGAGTCGGTCTGGGTCCCTGATTGCACCGAAATCATGATGGAAGTGGTGCACTGTGAGGCGAGCTGGCTGCATTCGGTTAGTTGGCTGTCTGTGGTGGTAGCAGGGTCATTGTGTTGCTTGAAGAAGGCAGTGGCTTTGGGCTGGGGTTTGAAGATTCTGGAGATGTTGTTGATTGTGTTGTGGAAAAAGTTTGCAAGGTTGTCGCAGAGTTCCTGTGAGGGGGTAATGTTGTTTGCTGAAGCTGAGGGGTTGGAGAATTCTTTGATGATGATGAAGATTTCTTTGCTGTTATTGTTGCTTGATTCGATGTGTGAGGCTAACTCCTTTTTCATTGATTCTCTCAACTGTTTGTGGTAGAGGTTGAAGGGTGCATTGAAGGAAGTCATGTCCTTGCTGGTGCACCATCTCTTTTCCAGTTGTTTACACTGTTGTTTAGTGTTTCTTTGGTCTTCAGTGTAACAGCTAGCCTGCTTGATGGACCTTCTGTGGGTGTTTTTGCTGATGGGAGCAACGTGTTGGCACAGTTGGTGATCCAATAGTTGAACGTTCTGACGTTCTGGTATATGTTGTTGGAGGTCATGGGGTGGGTGGTGTAGAGGGCAATGATCCATGTGTCTATAGAGACTTTGCTCCAGCTGGGATGGGGGGTGTTGGGAAGACTCTGGTGGAGGTCTATGAGCTGGTGATGTTTAAGTGGACGATGGAGTGGTCAATCCAGGTGAATTCTTCAGTGTAGTTCTCCCTGATGAGGTCACTGGAAGTGAAGATAGGGTCAAGCAGTCTGCATGGGATCATGGGAGATTTGAGTGAGTCCAATGTTGTTCATACTGTTGAGGAGTGTAGTAGTGTTGATGCCTTTGTGGTCGTGAAGATGGAAGTTGAGGTCACCGAGGAAAATGTACTTGTTGGAGTCTATGGCAAGGGGGGCAATGACGTCAGCAATGAAGTTGCAGAAGGCTGGATGTGGTTCTAGATGACGGTAGGGGAGGGTGCCCTGATGGAGGTTTTTCTGTCTGTTTGGAGTCGGAAGTTGAGGTGTTCCATGGCTGGGTGATGTTGTAATTTGTGGTGGTGCATTGGATGGATTCCTTGTGTATGATGGCAATCCCTCTGCCAGGCTTAATAATGCAGTTGTGAATGATCTTGTATCCTTCGGGAATATTAGCGATGTTGGACGCGGAAGTGGGGTTGAGCCAGTCTCAGTGAGGAAGAGGATGTTGGGTGTGAGGGTGGAAAAGAAGTACCAAATCTCAGTGGTGTGTTTGCTTAGTGAGGGTGTGTTGAGAAGGGCACATGCTAGTTGGTGTTTCTGTTCAGATGGTGTCTGTGGTGTGTTCGAGTGAGGCTGTCCAGTGGGTTGGTGTGTGTGCTGTGGCAGGTTAAGTGGCAGTGGGTGCAGGTGAAAGGTCTTACTGTGGAGCATGGGTCAGAACGCTGGCATTGTTTGTTGTGGCATCTGGGGTCGAGGGTGTAGAGCTCGATGATTGTGTATCTGTGAGGGCAGAAGGGCCAGGGGTCATGGCACTGGGCGCAGTCCAGGTGCAGATGGGCACAGACAGACCTGCCTTTGGCACACCGAAGCGCTGTCACGCTGCGACCTGCATTAAGTAGGTCTTGGAGTGGGCAGGGCTTCTGTTGGCGAGAAGAACAGTGAGTGGGAAAGCCGGGGTGGGAAAACCCAGGCAGCAGTGGTGTCACTTGATCAAACAGCGGCAACTGGATGAGGCTGGAACAAGCAGGAACTGGAGGCCAGAGGTAAGTGGCAGCCTAGGTGCCCAGGTGCCTACTAATGGGTCTTGATCAACAGTTCTGCAAGACATCCTTTTGAAATCATCAGCATCCATCTGGTTTAACACATATGAGCATCCTAAAATCATTCGACACCTTTAGATCCCTGGTATTACCACACCCAGAGACTGTGCAGAAAGGCCATGGGGATGTCTACAGTGTTTCTGTACCGGAAATGAGGTAGCTTGGATGGAAAAACCACCTTTTTTCAAAAATATCTCGAAAAAAATAGCGATTTATTTTGCAAACTCTCCTAGCCTAGCACGTTGTGCACGCACCACTTGGAGATATTGAGTAATCTGGTAACCATAGGGAAGTCCACCGTGGGTCCAGCAGGTTCAGAACCGTGACAGAATTTCGAGCTATGAATGTAAGAAACATTTACATGAATAATAATCTACATGAATACCACTTACATACTCAGTGATCGAGCTGAAAGCCTGCCATGACCCCAGAGCCTCATTGGACACCCTGCCCTGGTCACGTGTGAGTCACGGATGACGTGTTGCTCCCACGGTGATGGTGGGAAGTATTGCTCGGGTCTTGCTACCAGCCATTATTCTGCATCACGTGCAACAAAAGTTAAACAGAGGAAGGAGGGAGCGTAGCCGGCCTTGCCTCATCACCTCAACACTCAAACACACTATAAACCGCCGAATGAAGTGTAATAACGCCTTGAGAGGCAGTCTCATCTCTTCTTCCCTCCCAGGCCGCTCCATGAAGGAAGGCGCTGCATTTCAGAAACGCAATTTCCAAGCAATCAAAAATAACGGCGTATTTTATGAGTTAGACCGCAGTGTCAGGAAGTAGCAGTGCCAAGGCGCTATATTTAGAAGATGATCTTAGCAGTAATGACCCGGCATAGGGGGTGATTAGGGTTGGTGGAGTGCCTGCGTCATGAGTGGTTTGTTTCTGTGAGATTGCAGGGCAGATCTTGTGTGCAGAGAGCTGACATCGCCCCAGGTAGAGTGAGAGCATGACGTCATCAGGAGGGAACCCCTGTAGGGGGCGCTCGAATGCATCCTTAGTCCATCTGGGCTATTATTGGAGCGGGCAGACCATATTCAAATTTGTCTTGGCCCTGTCCCAAAAGAATCAGTCCAGCCCTAACCGATCGGCCACATATCCTCCTAAATGACAGAAGTTTAGGCGTTTGGGAAGTTAATTCAAGCGCTCCAGTTGTCAGTTTTTTGTTGACTCAGTGAGTCTTTCTAAAGTGGGCAGAGGTGCCCAGAGATGGATCTCAACTTCTTGTGCCAGTGACGTTGCAGTTTCACTGTTCAGATCATGAGATCTGATAAGAATGAGAGACATGTTGGCTAGTACTTTGGCCTGAAAAGCCAGTCCAGGGCATGTTTTTACTGGTACCAACAATAGCTTAAACAATGAAGTGAATGTATTTGGACAGGAATGCCTCCTGCATGGTTTGCGAGCATAAACCTCTAGTCTACTCTAAGCAAACCCACACATGAGTCTCTTGAAAACTTTGCATTTTTTTAATGTTGGCCTCAGCTCACGTGATCATTGTGTGTGTGTGCTCTTAGAACCCCTGAGGAAGGTTCTCTGATCCAAAGTTGGGGGCACACGCATGCTTTCCTTTGTGAGTGTGACTACTGTCAGCTCTCTAGTCTGTAAGGAACTGGCAATAATGGTAACATGAACTCCTAGTAGCAAGCCAGGCCTTTTTACCGGGTTCCTGGGTGGCCTACTGATCTCACTGTGTCAGTGGTCAAAGTAGGGTGAAAAATAGCAGGGGAGCTGTCGGTGGAGAATCAGAGGGCCGGAATAACCAGATGATTGGGTCAGTGGGCAGAATCAGAGGTGTGGCCAGAAAGAGCAAAATATTCAAATTTTTTGTATCTATTTGGCATTTCACTGACCAGATACAGTTTATTACGTTATTTATTTCAACCAATGGATGCACATGTTATTTAAGGTTTATTATGAGATATTGACATTAAAATACATTCACAAAGTGGGATACTTTTCTAGTCACAGAATGCCCCAAATATCCTTAAAAGTGGAATCACAAGCCATTTGTTTCTGAGCCATGCAGTTTCTGTCATCAGCACTTCTCCGCCATTTTTCCACAAGAGCAGTTTAAACATGAATTGCAAAATAGCCTAGTTTTCAAATGTTTTCCACATAATTATGGCTCTGCCATATTTGCCACATAATACATCACCTGCTGCATAAACTGACGTTTTAACAAAAAAATTGTTTGTAGATCAAATGGATCAAAAGTTACTAAACAATTTGACTTGTGTTGCTGCGAAGTTGAGGGCCTTTTGCAAAGGTTGACTGGTCACTTTTCTCACTGCTGCATTTGTATGCTTCACTGGTGCTAATGAGGCAAAAACTTTGTGACTGTTAGTATGTGGTATAATGTCAAAATAATAAAGTTTCAGAAAATGTATAGCATTATGCTGCAGCCTGTTTTTTTGCTGCAAAATTTGGTAAACACTGCAACTTAATTTTGTCTTCCATTGCTGCATTATTCCAGTGGTCCCAAAGCAGGTAGCACATGTTAAAAGTCCTTGTGTACGAAGCAGAGAGACTGTGAAGTTTGCAAACTAAGGGGCCGATTATGATGGCGGTTTTCCCGCATACTCCGAGCCGGCGGAAGCCACCACCGGCCCGGAGGATGCGGGAAAACCGCAGCGGACTGAAAAAGACCCCCCGCCAGATTAGGATGGCTGGGGGATCGTTTTTCAGTCCGCAGCTTTTACGCCGCGGTCGCCTCCCGTCTGCGGCGGAAAAGCACTAACATGGCTGGCGGTGTCTATCAGACACCGCCAGCCATATTAGGATGACTGGAGTAACATGCCTTTACACGGCGGCATTTCCGCTGTGCAAAGGCATACGGATTTTTGTTTGGGGGCCCGTTGCGTGCCCCCAGGGGTGTAGGGGGTTGGGGGGTGCACATGGGGGGTACCTATGGTACCTCCCTGCATTTGCGTGCACAAAGCGGCAGGCACCGCACGTGCCTGCCGCTTTGTGCATGCAAATGCACAACTTACATTTTTAACATTGCGGCGGGTGCTGCTTCAAGCAGCACCCGCCGCAAAAATACAGGATGTGACCGCCAGGGTGGCGGTCACATCCTAATTTGCACGGAGGGACCGCCGCTGCCCCTGCAGACGGTCCCTCCTACTCTATGGTGGCGGACGGACTCAGGTCCGTCCGCCATCATAATCGGCCCCTCAGTTTGGCGTGCGTGAGAATCCTGCATTTTCAATACTTGATGAGTTGAGCTACTGCTGCTGAAACAAGGCCAATAGAGGTACCAATGGGTGAGGTGGACTGGCCTCAACGGTCCTGCGACTTCAGTGATGGAATCACTGTTGCCCTAGGGTGTGCTGCTTTGTAGGCCTGCCTGCAAGACTGGAGGTGAACTTCATTATGGATTGCGGTGGACAGGCCTACAAGGGCAACTCACACCTGCCATCGCTAGGGTCCACCTCTTGGTGCTAAGACAACAGGGCTTCTACGTTCTAGCATGGGAATGTGCTCCCTCAGGAGAGTGGTCTGATGGACTGGTCATAAAGGCTGAACCTGGTTCCCCAGTTCCAAATTCGTCAGCTTTGGCCACAGTGCCACATCTTCTCCCCCTATTGAACGCCATGCTGCCCAACTGAGAGAAACTCACATTGTCTCCAGCTACAACCCAATTGTGCCCGCTATAAACACCTGGATGTGACAATTAAAATTATGCACTAGACAAGAGTAATATGCTGCTAGAAAAAAACAAATGTAACAACATTCTGGAAAAAGCAAGCACTCATAGGGAAGCCACGATTAAGTAAAGCATGTAAAATGTAAGCAAGAACAACATGGTTATCTTAACCCTTTTACACTCATTATTCAGAAGCAATGAGTGTTTTTGCCTGAAAAGTAAAGGACATGACTACAGGGCCCAGAAAAGACCCGTTTCAATGTCCATTGGTTATATCCTTACAAAACATAAGCAGTATGGTTTAAAAAGACCACATCCCTGAACATTTATAAACTAAAACAAGGAAAACAGCTGATAAGAATCACATTAAACGTTTTCACTCCACGCATTAACCCAGTATTGCAGTACCTCCAGGAATGGTGCTATTCCCCACACAGGGAAAACAATACTGTTCAAAGAAAGATGAAAAAACAAAAGTAGTGCTTCACTGGCAAGCTCTTTAAAGTGGAGCTAATGTGTTTGGGTGTGAATAAAATCAATCTGGCCACTTTGCAACCACTCTGTTATGCTTTATTTAGTTATTTATTTATTTTTCCAATTTAGAATCTTTTTTTCTTCTCCCTCCTGAGGCAGCACTTTGGAATAGAAAAATGACAGAATAAGACAACATTTCCAGCAAAAGTGTTACTTTCTGTTTTTTTGGATCCATTTCACAGGGGAACAAATGAAGTAAAGGAGAGAAAGGAGACACTGAGAGCCATTTCTTCATGGTTTTCAGCAAGTGACTAGGAGCGAGACAGAGACAGAAAGAGAGGGAATCAGAGAAAGAAGAAGAAAGAGAGAGGGGGGCAGCTGCCAAAGGCAGATCAGGAGAAGTGGACACTGTCCTTGTCTTCTGTGGGCAAGAAGGAAAAGACAGAGTCCTTTTCTTTCCCTGCCCACCCCGTCCATCCCCAAACGGCCACGAGCAGCCTAGCCTTCTCTATAGGCCTTGGCTATTTCTGCCGTCCTGGGATGCATTTTAGAATAAAAAAGTAGGGGAACGGATTCTATTAAATTACAAAAGTAGGGGCATGCCGTGCACTGCTGATCCCGCCCACTTTCACTACTGCACTGTGTAAATTGTCAGTATAGTTCATTACAAAGGGGTCTGTCTCTCCAGTGTGCAATGGTGTAGTGTGAATAAGTGTGCATGTGTGTGTGGGTCAGTGTGCAGCAGAGGTGTGCAAGGAGTGTGTGTGCCATGTTGTTCTATGGACCACAGAATCCATCTCAATTCCTCTGTCTGGGCCTGGGTATAAAGCAGAGGGAGGAGAGATTGACAGACTAGCATGGTGTGTTGTCGGCATCCCTAAAGCGACTGGAAAGCTCCTGCCTCTGAGGTGTGGGAGGCTGAACACAGGTGGCTCTTTAGAAATGCATCAGTTGAGTCCTGCCCTTTGGTTTCTGACAGGGACATTGCCTTTAGTGTATATGGGAGATGGTAGGAGTTGAGTGGAGACTCTGGTTTCTTTTTCCTAGATTACAGTCTACTCCATCCTTTGTGCCAGTGTTTTGGGTAGCTCTGAGAAAGAGACTCTACCTCACGCCTCCACTGTCTAGTAATAGTTCCAGGGCAGAAGTCTCGAATCAACACAACAAACTTCGACCCAGATTTACTAGGGATTTGCATTAGTGCAAAGTGACGCAAAGTGATGCAAAGTCTCGCAAGCGTAAGAACTATCCAGTGCAAAAGGTATTTTGCACTGGAAAGGTGCTCTGTTCTCAACACAAAAGTACCTGTGCATTGTTTTGCCTCAAGTGCACATTACTAGGGCATTCTTTGGGCATATGAGTGCAAATGCCCTTAGGTTTTTATGGAAGGCCGAATTTACTAAGGTATCCATACTGAACTCTGTATCACAAACTAACGCCTCCTTGAAGCAAGCATTAACAATGGGAAATGTGTTTATTTTTCAGAATACCTGTGCATTGCATGTGTACTACAGTGCACATAAAACATTTAATGCATCAGAATCCCAGGCCCAGGAATTTATACTGGCAGGGTATGCTTGCAGCACAGATCCTTTGCTGGGCAGCACACACTCCTTTGCACCATGGTGAAAGGCTGTGCATCGTGCAAGGAAGCCTGTTACTTTGCCAGCAGTGGAGATGCCTCCAGCAGCAGGGTAAATATTGTATATATGGCTTTTGTGCTGCATTTTTCCATATGCACAATGCAGTATGCCCAGAGGGGAACCCAGAAGGAGCTGCCAGACTAAGGGACCAGGATAAATGCTCTGAAGAAGGGTGCTGGAGATGCACCCACAGATGAAGACCGCCCGGAGGAGCTGACAGCAATTGAGCAGGACTTTTGCCAGTGCGGTTGTGCCATTCATCATGTGTCCAGCTTGGCTGTGCCACTCATTGTTAGTGGGACTGGTATGCTCAGAAATGGGTCCCGTACACACAGAGCCAAAGGAACCAATCTATACCCTGCTGAAGAACAGAAACAAAAGTGGTTCCAGGTTGCTTGTTTCTGGTTCAGTGAGGACCTGGCCTGGCAGTTTGGGTTGGAGTATACTCATTGGAGCACTGTCAAGACTGATTTGCATCAGGATGGGTCCAAACTGAGATGGCATGGTGTGCAAAATAACGACATAAATGTAAATGTAAATGTAGTGTGTCCAGGGCAAAGTTGCAACTAGAGCCACATTTCGGGGGGGCTAAGAAAGAAATTTGGGGGGGGCTGAATCTTTAATCAATAGGCAGAGTGGAGCTGCAGGGGCTCTTAGAAGGGGTGAAACAACAGCAAGGCCTCATTAACATGCAAATGGTCTTTTAAAGACCTGTGAAGTGCTCGGTTGCGGCTGTGTGTGTGCCCGGGAAGTGTCTCATCCCGGGCTGCCACACACGATGGGCGGCTGAATCCCTTTCAGTCCAATGGGTGTTGCACGCCTGGTCCAGGGCAGCTGGACCACTCATTGTGTAACAAGGGTGGCTTTGCTGTTCATCATGTGTCCAGCGTGGTTAAATCATGGGCTCTGTGTGCCCAACCTGACAGGGTTCTGCTCCTCATATGATCAGTGCAGCTTCTAGTTGCTTCTGCAAATCTGACTTACCACACTGGTGTGCGTTGAACCTGACCTTTGACCCGCTCTGGTGGACGCCAACGAGATTCATCAAGCAGCTGACTAGAGGGAATAGTCTGCCTATTTGCGAGGCAATTTGTTGGAGGGTGGTTCCTGCTCACCGGTTTGTCCGGTTTAGCTTGTGGGTCAAATGCTAAAGGGATGTACTTGGTGCTCAGTTTGAAGAGTCGTAGTATGTCCACCAGAGGGACATAGGTGATAAATGACCTCACCTCACATGGCTAGGGACCGGTCACTCATGTAGGCTCTTGGCAATCCAAGCCAGGTTTGAGAGAATGCTTTCCATTTAGTTAAAATGCATTCACCCATTTAGATACATTCATGTTTTGCTGGTTAAAGAAAAAACTATAAGTGCTTTCATACCAGACATGAAACAACTTGGATCCTTGTTTACAGAGTTCTTGAAATGTGTCAGCAGGCCTGTCTCATTAACTAGGAATGTCAGTGTTAGGACATTTTTGATTTCAGTTGATTTTTGCCTATTTTTAATGCTGCCCCAGGGGAAATTGTCACTCAGTGCAATGGTATAATTTAATATATTAAACTGGAATGTGTTGCAATTGCCAAACTATAAAAACGACACTGTTATGATCTTTGAAGTCTTAATCAAGTCAAGTCAAGTCAAAAAGGCTTTATTTCGATACAAATTATCATAAAAGCTTCACAATAAAAATACATACATTCATTTGATTAAGATAGGGGAATGAAAATACAACAATTTAGTTAGAGATAATATTAAAAAGTTTCAATTTCATTAAAAAGAAGCATTTCATAAATAGAAAATTAAAAAGAGATTAAACAATTACTTTTAGCCTTTTGCTTCTGATGGACCATGCCCATGATAAAAATTTGGAAAGAGTGCAAACATACAAGGTGCGACAGTCTGACATTAGTATGCGTAGTGCCTCCTCATGGCGCCTGGTCCCCAACAGGCGGCACAGATGCTTGAGCCATTTTTTCCTCGGTATGGCATACTCCCGGCATTCAAACAGAAAATGCGCCACTGTCTCTGGTCTAAATGTGCACGCTGGGCAGTACTCTGTAGTTTGAGCTGGCGATTTCCACCGGGATGTAAAAGCATGCAATGGGAGAGTTCCTGTTCTAAATTTGAAATAAAGGGCCCTATCAAATGGTTTGTCGATGGTGTCTAAATAGATTTCCCGAAGTGGTAGGTCCTTAAATTTCAAAAAATCCTCCGTGAGTCTACCCAGAGAGCAATTTGTGCTCTGTTGGGACTGGATCCAGTTCCAATAGAGCTTCTTGAGCGTTGCCTTTGGGGGAGAAGATCTATTTGCCCAGGCTTCGCTTAGACCCAAGTTGAACAGGAGGGATTTCGTGTCTCTTAACCATTTGATTCTATGCCATCCTGGTGATGCCATTATTTCTGAAAGCCCTTGCGCATATTTAGCAGGCTCCGGAACTCGCCACAGGCGAGCCCAAAGCAGAAGAGGCCGAAACTTAGCTAGATCTTCAATGGGTCGGCATCCTAGATCAAGCATTAGTGGAACCATGGGAGTGCCTTGAGGAAGTGACATGATGGCCCTCCAAAACTTCCTCTCAGATCTTGGCAATTCGTTAGTAATACATGAGCCCCATAGTTCTGCCCCATAAAGAGCCGAGCTAACCCCCTTTGCTGTATAGATTTCAATGACATGGGCTATAGGTCTAATTGCACAGGAGCGCTGTTCTTTCAAGAGAGCTCCTGTTACCCTCTTGTGAGCTAACAGCATTCTGTCTTGGTGAGGGGCCCACTGCATATTATGTGACAAGCGGATGCCTAGATAATCAAATACTTCTACCCTCCCCAAAGGAACAGCATTCAATTTCGGGGGACATACAGATTTTTGGGGGGGATTCATTACAAGGTATTTCGTTTTGTCAGTATTGATTACTAGGCCCCGTTCTGTGCAGAACGACTGGAAGTTATTGAGGAGTTTTTGGAGGCCCATGGGGGTTTTGGATATCAAGAGCGTATCATCGGCAAAGAGAAGGGTGGGTATACGCTCCCCCGCCAGGGATGGTTCATCTGAAGGGTCTTTCCGAAGGTGCTCAACCACTCCGTTGATATATAAAGAAAAAAGAGTGGGAGCTAAAACACATCCCTGGCGGACCCCTCTCTCGACCGGGATACTACTAGTTTTTTTGGCCTTCTGTGCCCCATCTGATCTGGGCAAAGCTGTTTTCGTGGAGCCTTATAAGTAGCGAAAGAATGTAGTGTGGCATCCCCATCTCAGCAAGTACTCTCCATAGGGTTTCCCTGGGTACTAGGTCAAAGGCAGTCTTTAAATCGATAAAAGCGAGATAAAGACTGCCCTTGCCTATGACCACCACCTTCCAATACACCAGCATCAGTCTAAAAGCTTGTTCGATTGTGCCAGTGCCTGCTCTGAATCCTGCCTGGTAATCAGAGAGAATGTTGTTATCATTAGCCCACTCCAATATTCTAACCAGTAGGACCTTGCCAACTACTTTTTCGCTAATGTCCAACAGGCTTATGGGTCTGTAGTTGGACGGGTCATCCCTAGCACCTTTTTTAAAGATAGGGACGACCTCCGACCCTTTCCACGATGTGGGAATCGAAGCACCCCTGCAGATGGCACTGAGCAGGTGATGAATGAGTTTCCCCCATTTCGGAATGTCTGACCGCAGCAGGTCTCCAGGGATGCCATCCGGACCGGCCGCCTTTTGAGGCATGATGGTACTTATGGCATACTCCACTTCTTTTATTGTGAAGTCAGGCTCTGCTGAATGAGTCACCCAGTCCATTTGTATTGTGGTTAAGGCCGTCTCCCATCCTTGATCATCGTTGGGTTCATCTATGGTGTTAAGGCCTGATTGCCGAGTGTATAATTTTGAAAAGTGGTCAACCCAATCTTGGCTGGAAATGTTGCAGGTAATAAGGTCACTGTCCGGTCTGTTTCTGGCTCTAATTGTGTCCCAAAAGCACTTTGGATCTTTTTTTAAGCTCGCCTCTTTTAGAGTGTGCCAGTACTCTTCTTCCCACTCTTTTTTGGCACATGCCAATGTTTGCTTGTGCTCTTTCCTGGCTAACTGTATCAACGTTTGGGATTTGCCTCTAATAGCCTTGATCAGGAGCGACTTTGCCTTTCTACATGTGGATGTGTACCAATCGTGCTTGCCCCTAAGATTCCGAGGTACCACATTCCTCTCTGTACTGACCTTTTTCAGGAATACGTCCCCTATGGACCTGAGTGTTGCCTCAAAAATGGATGTTACTATTTCAATTAGCAAAGCCGGATTACTGTTATCCAGTTCCGTTTGTGAAGCCGTGAGTAATTCATTGATGACAGCAAGTTTGGTTTCGTCAGTGGAGATTTTATTCCACTTCAGGTGTCTTCCACAGGAGGAGACAGAGATTTTGTGAGTTTGTTTAGAGGATACTGCCGGTGGATAATTGGGCCAGGGGTCTATTAGAGATAAAGAGAGCGAATTATGATCGCTTTCCACAGTGGGTAAGACTACCATGTCCTGCATTAATCCCCATAATTTAAGGTCCAACAGGATATAATCAATCCTTGAAGTATGATTGACTCTGTTAAAAATAGCAGCTCCCAAATGATTTGAAATTGTGCGGCCATTAGTGGCTCTTAAACCAAACTCCAATGTCAGAGCATTTAACTGAATTGCACTATGGGTCCATCTTTTAATCGGGGGGATGGTTAAAGCTGGAATACCCCATCTTGCATCATCCTCACCTAGGTCCATATTATCGTCCATAGGGAGCGGCTCATAAGTACAATTAAAATCCCCTGCGACCAGAATTTGGGCACCCTCAGCATTTTCTCTGAGTTCTGCTTCAAGGGTGGTTACTATCGGGGACAAAGACCCGTGATTGGTACCTCTAATATAAACGTTATACAAGGCAAGTATTATCCCCCTACAAGGACCTCTCAAGGAAATTCCTAGAATGTCTAGGCTATTAACCTGCTTGGATGTTATGCGGCAGTTAAGGGAAATGCTTACCCAAATAATCAGGCCCCCCGAGGGATGACCCTTCCCATTTTGAGCTTTTACTGCAGGCACAAAATATGTAACGTAACCAACTCGATGGAGTGGTACTAGGCTCCAGGTCTCCTGGAACAAGCAGATTTTATGCGCCTCCACTAGGTCATTCCACTCTGGCGAAGCCAGTTTCCTATGAATACCTGCTAGGTTCAGGCTAAGAATCTTCAGTGAGCCCTTGGGGTCATCACCAATGTGATTATTGTTATTTTGGGGACCCAGACAGTGTACTAGCGGCGTGGGAAAGTTTAAGAGTGTTGCCTGGTATTTTCTGCACTCTACTACAGGGGCAGAATAGGGGCGCAAGAAGAGTCTTAATCATATATGTACTGGACTCTCTGGGAAAGGCACCAGCAGACACCTCACCTCCCTTCCTCCTGAACCCTTCAAGAGAGAGGAACCAAACAGACCCAAAAGCAAATCGTTTTGAAGTCAACATGCGTTAAAACCATTTATTTTGTATTGTTTGCTTGCAAAGCGCCAATAGGCTACAGGTACAAATAACAGTCTGCCAGGCCCCAGCAACAAAACTAGCCCCTGCTAGCAGTAAAAAAAAATGATCTCTACCCTGTCAGCACACCATGAAACATGCCTAGTGCCTGGTACAACCAGTCCGGGCCTGGGGCCAGTGCTCACCTAATACATACTGAGTGACCTTAGTTTAGAAACAGAGGCAGGCCACCACAGATCAAAGCACATCCCCAGAGAACATAGAATTTGCCAAGAGTCTGACTCAGGCATTTCTACAGTCTGCAAGACATTTTGTATTGTGCTGCCCCATCGACAAAGACACTCAGGAGTCAGACGCACCCGTCCCCTAATTTTACAATAAAAAGAAAGTCTTTGTCACTAAAATTCAAGAAAGAACAAACATTGACAAAGCCTTGGCAAGACAGCGTGGTAGTTGCATGTTTTATTCATTGTTATTTGAAGCATGTGCCACCAAAATAAAAAAATATGGAAAAATGGAAAACATGTTGTCTGATCATGACCATATACTTTGTAAAAGATAGTAAATAAAAAAAATAACCGTTGTTTATTATTTGAATTTGATGGTACCAGCCAGGAAAATAACCCATTTGTATATTCTTTAGAACACACACGGATAGTAAAGAATGGAAGGAAAAACACATTGGCAACTGAGAGTATGGGCCCAACAACCCAGTCTCTGAAGTGAATTCTTTTTAGGAGGAGGTTCACAGGTGATCAATAAAAGATGCAGCAACTCACAGGCCAAGCTACCCACGGCAGGAGTGGGCTGACACATTGCTCCATGTTTTATGGTGTGGAAATGCATGCACAGCAGTCAAGAGCAGTCCCTGCTTGGCGATATGCATCCTGCTTCCAGCACTGAGTCTTTCCTGACCAGGGAGCACAAAGTATTGGACATATGTTTAACCCTGGGCGTAGGTTGCGTAGTACACTTCGCACTATGCCAGATGCCTAATGCACTGTGCAAAATGCTGTTCGCACTGATTGCACAGTGCCGGATGCTTGTCCGCCCTGTGTAATCAGCGAATGCTGCATCTTGCACAGTGCAAGCGGTCGTTTTCTGCCGATCTAGTAGATTTCTACTCGAGCTGCAGCTTTCTCAACGCGGACTAGTAGTTTCTCAGCGCGAGCGGTCGCGAGCATACGCGACCACTCGCAATGAGAAACCTGACTCCCCGCGTTGAGAATCTCGCCAGAAGGTTTATTTTCCAGGCTCGCGATCGGCAACTTAATGTTTCTGATCGCGAACGAGGAAAAAGTCTCGCCGGGATGCCATTTTGCTCGCTTGCGGTCGCCAACTTGACGTTGTGGACCGCGAGCAAGCAAAAATTTACCACTACGCCTGTTTGCACTGTGCTACGTGCAATTCGCGTAGTGCGAAGTGCGCAAACTTTGCAAACTACGTGAGCGTAGCGTAGTACTTCGTCCAGGGTTACACATGTTGCTAAGTAATTGTTGCATGCAGATTGACACCCCTACTCTGTGTCTCCGGCAACACGTTATATGCCCAGAGTCACACTGATGTAAGGGCTGCTCTTGACAGCATTTGAGGAGAGAGAACAGAGTATCAGAGGAAGAGTGAGTAGTCAGACAAAATATCGAAATTAAAATATCGATATACAATAATATCGATGTTTTAATATCGATGGTATAGAATATCGATGTGCCATAATATCGACAGACAGAATATAGAGATTAAGGTATGTATGTTAGTAATATCGAAATTTTGTTGTTTAGTGTTATGTATTTTATTTTGTTGTTTATATGTTTGCTAAATATGTTTAGAAATGTATGTTTGAAAATTAGTAATTTTGTTAACATTTTGCGTTTTAGTATTAGAGCGGGTTGTGGGTTTATAGGGGAATAGGTTGGGAAGTAATTTAATAATAATTAATTAATTAATATATGTTTGTAAATATTTTTAATTAATAATTAATTGGTAATTAATTAATATTAATTAGTTAATTAATTAATATATGTTTGTAAATATTTTTAAATAATATTTAATTGGTAATTAATTAATATTAATTAGTTAATTAATTAATATAAATTTGTACATATTTTTATTTAATAATTAATCGGTAATTAATTAATATTAATTAGTTAATTAATTAATATAATTTTGTACATATTTTTAATTAATAATTAATTGGTAATTAATTATTATTAATTAGTTAATTACATTAATTAGATTAATATTTTAATATATATTTTTTTATTGTTAATTAATTATTTGGGAAAAATTAATATTAATTAGTAAATTAAATTAATTATAGCTAATGTGCTAATATATTTACTTTATTGTTATTGTTAATTAATAATTAATTGGTAATTAAATAATGTTAATTAATTTTGGGTAAAGGAGTATTTTTAGGGTTCAGGGTCAGTTTTCAGTTCTTGGGTAAAGGGGTATTTTTGGGGTTCAGGGTCAGTTTTCAGTTCTTGGGTAAAGGGGTATTTTTAGGGTTCAGGGTCAGTTTTCAGTTTTTGGGTAAAGGGGTATTTTTAGGGTTCAGGGTCAGTTTTCAGTTCTTGGGTAAAGGGGTATTTTTGGGGTTCAGGGTCAGTTTTCAGTTTTTGGGTAAAGGGGTATTTTTAGGGTGCAGGGTCAGTTTTCAGTTTTTGGGTAAAGGGGTATTTTTAGGGTTCAGGGTCAGTTTTCAGTTTTTGGGTAAAGGGGTATTTTTAGGGTTCAGGGTCAGTTTTTAGTTTTGGGGTAAAGGGGTATTTTTAGGGTTCAGGGTCAGTTTTCAGTTCTTGGGTAAAGGGGTATTTTTAGGGTTCAGGGTCAGTTTTCAGTTCTTGGGTAAAGGGGTATTTTTGGGGTTCAGGGTCAGTTTTCAGTTCTTGGGTAAAGGGGTATTTTTAGGGTTCAGGGTCAGTTTTCAGTTTTTGGGTAAAGGGGTATTTTTAGGGTTCAGGGTCAGTTTTCAGTTTTTGGGTAAAGGGGTATTTTTAGGGTTCAGGGTCAGTTTTCAGTTCTTGGGTAAAGGGGTATTTTTAGGGTTCAGGGTCAGTTTTCAGTTTTTGGGTAAAGGGGTATTTTTAGGGTTCAGGGTCAGTTTTGGGTTTTTGGGGTACAGGGGTATTTTTAGGGTTCAGGGTCAGTTTTGGGTTTTCGGGGTACAGGCGTAAAGGGTAAAAATAAAATAAATTTAAATTTAATTTAAATCAATTAAATGAAATTAAAAAAAATAAAATTACATTAAAGTATTTAATTTTTAATTTATTTTAAATGTATATGTATTACTTTTAATTTTTTAATTATGTTTTAATGTTTTTATTAATATTTGTTAAATTATATGTATTTTAACATTATTTTTACATTATTATTAATACATTTAAAAAAACGATATTTTTAATTTCGATATTTTTGTACTACGATATTATTTTTTCGATATTTTTGTACTTACCTTTATGAAGATAGGATCCCGATATTATTGTCCTCGATATTTTTGTTGCGATATTTTTGTATTGCGATATTTTTGTGGTCGATATTATGTCATACATTCGAAGAGTGAGGGGAGAAAAGGAGAAGGATGGAGGTGGGTATAAGGATATTACAGACACAAGCAAGGGACAGATAAAAGTGTAGTGATGAGTGAGTGAGGTGAGAGAGAGAAACAAGAGACAGGCATGAGACATATAGGATGATGAGGATGGTGGAAGAACAGAGGAGAGAGCGAGATACGTTTGGAAACGAGAGTGATGTGACAAATGGACATATTTGAGAACGAGAGTGGGAGACAGCTGTGAGAGGGAGAGGGAGGATACGTTTGTGTTTGTGTGTGTGTGAGAGAGAGAGAGAGATAGAGAGAGACCAATGAAAAAGAGTCGATTCGTAAAAGGGGGTGGTGATGGACAGAGTATCTGAATTAAGCTGAACACTCCTACCCATGTCAAAAGATCAGGGCTTGATCCATCACCGTTTTTTAGCTCACTGCACCATCCCAGCTCAGAACCTGGCTACATGCAAATTAGTCTGACCCTGGCCCAGTGCATCATGGGAACAGGGCAGACCAAACTACCAAGCCGATTTTTTACTGGAAAGGAAACAAGCTTCCGGGGACCGGTTTCTGGCATTGCAGCCGTCGTCGGCCCGTCTTCCTTGAATCCTAATGGTGCAGTGAGCAAGGGACTCATGTCTGAGCATACCCTGCCACACCTGTGGTGGCCAAAACGATTCATAAAAGGGGGTGGTGATGGACAGAGTATCTGAATTAAGCAGAACACTCCTACCCATGTCAAAAGATTAGGGCTTGATCCATCACCGTTTTTTAGCTCACTGCACCATCCCAGCTCAGAACCTGGCTACATGCAAATTAGTCTGACCCTGGCCCGGTGCATCTTGGGAACAGGGCAGACCAAACTACCAAGCCAATTCTTTACTGGAAAGGAAACAAGCTTCCGGGGACCGGTTTCTGGCATTACAGCCGTCGTCGGCCCGGCTTGCTTGAATCCTAATGGTGCAGTGAGCAAGGGACTCATGTCTGAGCATACCCTGCCACACCTGTGGTGGCCAAAACGATTCATAATGAAAAAGAGTCAGCACAGGCATAGATGTTAGAGACAGCTATGAGAGGTGAAGGGGAGACTGACGAGAAAGAAACAGACAAAGTCACACACAATGGAAGTTAAGTGGGGGGATACAGAGAAGTAATAAAGAGACAAACATGTTAGAAAGCGACAGCTGAGAATGGAAGAAAGAGCCAGACTGGCGATCAATAGGTAATGAAGATTCAGAGGGAGACATCTTAGAAGAGACATGTTTGTGCGAAAGATACGGAGATTGAAAGGTGAAAGACAGCTGGGAGAGGAAAGGATAGGCAGATAAAAAAACTGATACAAAGACAGCTTATAAAGAGATGAAAAAGATATTTGAGAGAAATACAGCTGAGTGAGAGGAGGGTAAATGAGAAAGAGGTGACGAAGGGGGCGGCAGGTGAAAAGGGACAGGTGATAGAGAGGGGGAAACAGGTGTGAGAGGTGATAATGATGATACCGATGAGTAGGAACAAGCTGAGAACATGTGGGGGGACAGGAGAGACAGATGAAAAGAGAGACGCCGATTGGAGACAGGAAAAGGGTGAGTGATAAACAGGTTAGAAAGTGAGCTGAGCGGAAGGACATCTGAGAGATAACTAAGTGATTAAGAGATACAGACAGGTGAGAATGAAATGGTTGAGAGTGGTCAAACGGTGAGAGAGAGGGGATTTAGAGACAGGTGAGGACAACACAGCTGAGAGGGAGAGGCTCCATGCCATGGAAAGACTTTTGTGGCACCTGGGAGAGGTAAGTCTTGTTTGAGTCAATTATCTCCATTGTTTACTGTGGCAAAGTTATATAAAGTCTCTTAATATACAGGGGTGCTCTGTCCGGAACAGCTCTGTGGGCCAAGTGTGCGTTCTTAAATTCGATTTACTGTTGCACCAGGGGCCAGTGAAAAAAATGAGCAAGGGCATTACAAGAGCAATTCTTTTAACCTGGATATGTGTTTTATAGAGTCTGTACATCTGCCCCATTCCTATCTTCATATAAAGGACATTGGCATTCTCTAGACAAAACAATAACCCTAAGTTCAGCCCTATTTCCCAAGTCCAGGAATGGAAGGACATTTCTTATCAGTCTGAACTAGAATGCACAGCTTTTCACAGCCACCGAAAATGATGAATGCATAGAAAGCCGATTGTCAATATATACATGGGTTCTAAACTGCACAACTGATCTGTGGTCAAAAAGCTGCTGGCCTACAGCACAGATATTGTAGTGGAATGCGTATTTGTATTTGTAAAATGTCTGTATTTGAGTACTTGGTGGCCAGTTAATCATTATATTCAATGGATGGACTTTGCTTCGACACACATCAAGCTATTTATTTGCCCTTCCTCCACATGAAGCATAGTTGGGTGATGGCTGCCTAAAGTTAAAAGTCTAGCACACACTTCCTAATACGTTTTTCTAATGATGTCCTGAGTGCATTAAATAGTGAATTGGCAATTGCGGAACTGTTAGAGCACAATCATGGAAGCTTATGCAAACACTGTAGTTCACTTTCACTGGATGGGGAGACACATGGCAATACCATGGCATTACCACATTATCGCCATTCCAAGGTGCATAATTCCGAAGGGTGCAAAATTACGTAGTCCCGATAAACCCCGTAACAGATAGTGTTGAATATACCCGCCTCAGTTCAGCATATAAACACTTTAATTATCTATAGCGATCTATTTATGTAAACTTCAACGGCCCTTATGGCAATTTTCCACTTTTCACATTAGGGAAAAGACCAACCCCATATCAGCCATTTTGGTCCACTTAACATCTGTATTTGGCATCTTTTTTTATATATATATTTAGGATGGAAAGATAAAAATTGTAAAAAATGAAGGACAGACAACATGATGACCGATGGCTAAAGTAGAGTTATGACAAATGTTTTCGTTTTTCTTGTATGCATCTTTTTAACCTTGTTGAATTGAAAGTTTGATCATGTTTATGGTTTTAATTGATTAATAAACTATATTATTACTATTGGTGTTGAAATTGACCATGGATGCTTGTACCTTCCAGGGTTGCTGAGGTCATGTAATGAGATCCTTAGAAGAGAGATCAGGAGAGGGAAAAGATGAAGGAAGAATAAACACAGCTGGAGTGTGATAGTGTATAATGACTTATAATAATAGCAATCAAAATGCCCAAGTGAAATATGACCACTGAAACCCTCTGAGTCATCATTGATCTGAGACATGCGGTGGGTGTAGGGACCAGAAAGATCCCTAAGAGCAGTTTCAAATCTGGTGTTGACAGCACTTTGATGATTTGGGAGTCATCCAGCACAAGTCACTCTTGGATCTATGTGGTATTTAATCAGTCATGCAGAAGAAGCAGTGTAACCTAAGGTATATTTCTGCTGCCAAGGGGCACGGGTATTCCCATTGTCGTACCTTGGGAGACAACGCTATGGTGTGAACTCTGAATCTGTACCTTCTGTTTCACCTGCCAAGTAGATTCAGTCTGACTCTAGATGAGGTGGATCTGTTTCATCAGAGGTATGGCTTGATTCTTTGAGGCCTCTTGAAGGCAGAAGGCGGGGATAAACAGTGGTATGGAGATTGAGAGGGCCCTCCCTTATGGAGGCCTTTAGGCGGGCATCCTAAATGTTCATTATGCCACTGACAGAGATTAGGACTTTCATGTTTCATTGTGCCCAGTTGATAGTTCTGCCTGTTCTTGTGCCTTCCCCTTCATTTCCTGGGGAGGTCTAGTGCAATTCTTTGTACGTGTGTAGGGCCCGCTTATGCATTTTGATCTCTTATGTCTGCTTCCACAACTCTGATCATCTTTTTATCTCTATTGTGGTAGCAGGAGATGGCCGCAAAGCATATTCGTTAACTAAATCCATTGCATTTGATCCACTGTTGCCCTGACATGTTCTTGGGCTGGTATGTCTCTACCTGAGGGGATTCAGGATTGGTCCACTCAAAGCTTGCATGTCTCTTGGGCTGAGGAGGAGAGGGTCCCTCTAGCTCAAATTTGCTAGCCGGCTAAATGGGCTCCTTCTCATACTTTTGCTCACCAGCATGATTTGCAGGATTAGTGGATAACTTTTGGTGTGGGAGCACTCTGTTTTTTCTGTGTGGCTCTGAAAGTTAGTATGTGGCTTTTGGCATCCCTCTTCAGTAATGACTGGGATGGGGCCAAGCTATGTAGGGGAAATGCCCTGATTGCTTACCGGTAATCCCAATGACTAATTGTCCTGCTCATCCTTGTCCCGGTCATTACATTACAGCCACCGTCCCCTGACTCTCCACTCTTTGGCTAGTCTTGGATATATATCAGAGGGGATTCTGGGAATACTAGTGGGATACAATGCTAGGAGAGTGAGTGGGGTTTGAGAGACCTGCAGCAGGTCTTCAGGTCTAGTCTGGCAGGGCCAATCCAGCCTTTCATCCTTCCCTGGTTATTAAATTCAGAAACATTATTCTGAGCGATAGTGTATGCCTCAGAGCTTGGTGGTGGCACAAATGTGGCACGAAGTGATGCACATAAGAGAACTGCACAGGTAGGCCCTCTATAGCAATGCACCAATACCAGGTGCACCAGAAGTGTGAGTTTTGGTGTTTTACACGGGGTTATAGACTACAAGAAGCAGGCAACATCTCTCTGTGGAATACTGTCAGAAAAAGTGGAAACTGGCACGAAATCACTGTCAATCCTATGATCCCTTTTATTCCCTTGCCACCAGAATTACTGCACCCACACCTATGAAATAACAGGGATTATTCTGGACCAATCGTAATGAAGGTATTAGTGTTGGTGGAACAAACAGGGCTGGCTGACGGCCACTTTAATTACAACTCCAAGTAAACAGCTGGGCTTTGTACTCCTAAAGCGCCTTGTGCATCAGAAAAGTGTGCTCAGCGCCTCACAGAACCAGAAAATAAGTCATTAAACGCACGTCGGACCGCATGCAAATCAAGCCAGAACTTTTCATCTTCGACTTAACCCCAAACAGCCGACACCACTCGACTGATTCCGTCGCATCTCCTGGCACCCGCGACAAAGGGATGTAAAAATGCGCATTCCGCCGGCGAGGCTTCCGTAAAGCAGCTCGCCTCCGCCGGGGCCTTCGGGGACGCAGCTTCCCAGCAAGTAATAAAAGCGGCTTGTCCGGGCAATTGCTCGGAATTGGCATCCGGCGCGCGGGTCCCCGTGTTTTCGAGACATTTCTCCCCTCTGAATCCTGCTCCGTTCGGCACGGCGGAGGGATTTCAAGGCATTAGGTGGCTTCGTTTTCCGCCGCCGCCTTTAGTTCGAGTGTTCAGGTTTTGTTACACAAAGCGGGATTACTTTCCTGCAGGGTAGGAGTGTCGCCAGCCTCCAGTGACCGGATGAGCGGGCTGAAGACAGTATCTCTCCCAGAGCCAATGAGGGCTAATATTGTGTTTTCATGGTACTCCAGCACAAGCCATTGGCTTGTCTGGAAACAGTGCTGGGGTGAAGAGAGGACAGAGCCAGCTCACAGGAGGAAGGACACAGTTCTGGGGCGACAGGGGAGTCAATTAGGGCTAGCCGGGAGGCCTACCCCAGGCTTACATTTTGGTACTCCTCAGTGATAAATTTGAGCCGGTGGTTTCCGGTGCTCGGCCCCAGAACGAAATGATCAACACTGGCGTTTTGCATGAGCTCCAGTTAAGGACGCATTTATTTATGGTGGGAAGGGGGAGATTAAGTGATCCCCACAGAATGTTCAGCCAACACCAAGACTTGAGTCTGGTTCTCTAGTTCAGAAGTCAGCAGCTCTGGCCATTACGCCATATCCTCTCCTCACTTTCATGGGGTCAGCTAGTTGTTTTTTAGGTGACGATAACAGGAGAAATGGGCTGGTGCAGGCTGCCTCCTGACAAGAGCCTCTGCACTTTTTTTTTTCAAATTAACTACTGGTACCCCTGTATTTCCTCTTGCTGCCTCTGGTCTCGCCATTCAAGAAGGATGTGACAGGAATAGAAACAGGACTGTTGGAGCCTTCTTTACTTTCCATGGTTAGCACTCCAGCTTTTCATCCGCAAAATGGAGGCTCTTGAGGACTATCAGTGGGATAAGGGTGCATTACTGTGATGTCAACGGGGGTGGTGGTGAGGGGGGTAAAAGGTGCATGATGTTCTCCTATGCATGGCATTTTGGTGAACCTACATCCATTGAAGTCACAACATTGGTGCCGCACAAATATATATGATTTACTCCCAGAACTATGTTTTTTTTTACTATTTTAGCCCTGTCTTGTACACGTCACCATCACCATTTCCTCACTAAAATCTGATCACAAGGGGACCAAATGGGGGTGGCATGGCTATCACCTCTAGTAATAATCACTAACCAGGTAAAAAGATCCTGTCCCAAATGTGTCACTTGAAAGTGTGGCATAACGTGCAGAATTGGTGTTTAACGCCCTGAATAGTGCAATACTTGCATTTCTTTTAAACGCCCTGAATAGTGCAATACTTGCATTTCTTTCAAATTGTCCCCTGATACATTTTGACATTAGAAAAGTGGGCGTAAAAAACGATGCATTTTTATATACCTATTATCTCCAGTCTGTTTACTGGGTGCACTGAAACATTGCAGGGTTCAACTCATTTCTAAAGAAATCTGAACACAGACGCTGACAGCTTGTCCAACTGCGGACCAAGCCCTGGCCTTTACTGCGTGGCAAACAGGTGGCGGCCCATCATTATTATGGTTGGCGGGGCTGTGCCCCCCTTCATTTCCAAAGTCTGATGAGTGCCTGTCAGGCTGAGCAAAGGTCAGGCAGACAGACAGTCACCGTGTAAGGTCAGGCATTCAGGTGCTTTACATGCGCTAATGCTCAGACGCCTGGCAGCCTGAGCCAAGCTTTGCCTAAGTGAAAGGTTCACAGCCCTGAGGCCACTGACCTCATCAGCTCAGCAAAGCTGTCTGAGGTTCTCCCCCTCATGACAAGAGGTAGCGTCATCAATAGAGTCAGCCCTGGACCGTTTAGGGTTTAAGCCCTAAAGGGCACAGGGCTAACTATCAATGACACTTTATCACAGAGTGGGGTGTGATCAGCAAGTCTCACTGACTCCGCCCCACTCTGTGAGGAGTTAGGCAACGCCCTTCTCTAACCCTGGGTGGTGAACTCCGCTCCGCTTGCGGAGTTTGCGGAGTTTCCCGCACTGCGCGTTATGCGGAGGTCCAAAAAACTCCGCTTTGCGCAGCGGAGCAGAGTTTTTTCCTCGCTTGCATTCACCAACGTCAAGTTGGCGAGCGCGAGTGAGGAAAATCCACCTCCTGGTGAGATTTTTCCTCGTTCGCGATCACCAACATCAAGTTGGCAAGCGCGTGCTTGGAAAATAAACCTCCTGGCGAGATTTCCCAACCCGGGGGGGGGTCAGATTTCTCATTGTGAGTGGTCGCGTATGCCTGTGACCGCTCACGTTGAGAACCTTTCCATTCGCGTTGAGAAAGCTGCCGCTCGAAAAATCTACTCGAGCTGCAGAAAAGGTAAGCTTGCGCTGTGCATGGTGCTGTTCGCAATGATTGCACAGTGCGGACAAGCATCCGGCACTGTGCAATCACCGCAAACTGCATTTTGCAACAGTACTCCGCCGCTCGCAGAGCTCTGCGTAGTGTAGCGGAGTTTTTTTGCACTTCATGTAGCTTTGCGTAGTGCAACTCAGCGAACTCCACACATGGTTACCCTTCTCTCATTGGCTGACCCATGACAAGGTCAGCCAATCAGAGGAGGTGGTGGGATCTTGTCTTTTGTACTTCCCGCCCATAGTCTCCAGCGCTTTCTAGAGCCTTAGTGCTTCCCCTTCCCACTAGCTGCTGGTCCTGCACCCTCACCGCTGTGCCCCGGTAAATGCTTTTTGAATGTTTGGGTGTGTGCATGTATGTATGAATCTATGTATATTTGCAAACATGTGGATGAGTGTGTGCAAGTTTGTGCATGTATGTGTTGTGAATGGTGGCAGGGGTGGCCTTAGGCATGTGCAAGCTGTGCACCTGAACAGGGCCCCCAAACTCCAGGGGCCACCACGCCAATATATATCCTTAATATAATAATCCTCTGAGGGTGGATACATATTTGCGTGGCGGCCCCTGGCAGGGATTTGGCGGCCTCCGGCTCTGTTCCACTTCCAAACACCCTGACCCCCACCCTCTTCACTGGCCTCCGTGCTCCGCCCAGACTCCCTATCCTGGGGTCCCCTACCTATACTCCCTGCCCAGGGCCGCCATGAGCCTAGAGCCGCCCCTGATGGTGGGTGTGAGTATGTGCGTGTGTGAGTATGTGCGTGTGTGAGTAGATGGGTGTCAGTGAGTGTACTTGTGTGTTAGTGGGTGTGAGCATGCGTGTGCACTTTGAATGAACAGGTGGAAGGTGGAAGAAGTGTGTGTGTGTGCTCACCCCACTTTTTGCCAAAAATGACTTATTGCCACTGATGGCAATAGCTCAATAGGATATGTCACTGCTGTGGCCATTATGGTGCACCCAATATGCCATCCTATCACAGATATACTTTAAGTTGGGATACAACCTAAACAGCTAATAAGGCTGGATGCAGGGTAACTGACCTGCCTCAACAGCCAGGACTTCAGAGATCACTCTCTGAATGCAAGATGTATCTCACTCTCGGAGCCCGACTCATTGAGGTCTATTAGAATCTTGGAACAGAACATTTGCACCCTGAAACAATACTGGCAACAAAAGACACAGAACCTGTCCCATAGCAAATCTTGGTATGGCAGATCCTGTAGAGAATCCAAAAGGGCTCTTCTATCAGCAATTAAATCCAAGTCCCCTTCGGACATAAAAACAGCAAGGAATAACTATAAGATAGTACAAAGGGTATCCAAAAAAGCCTGGGAGGAAGAAAAATGGGCTGACATGTTGCTGGCTGCTATAACAAGAGATAACATAGGTTTCTGGAGGCTGGTAGCCAACGGAAATCATATAGGGAGAGGGGCCAAGGACATCTACCTGGATGAGCAGACATGGACTAATCATTTTGCTAGCCTTTATAAAAAATATGATGATGCTCATATGGAATTGGATGTCCCATGCTGTGCTCAACCCACAGATGGCCTGGGTTTTACATTGGGAGAAACTGAGCTGGCAATTAACCAAATAAAGTCCGGCAAAGCACCAGGCCTGGATAAAATCCCAGGGGATTTATATAAGCACGATTTAATAGTATGGGTACCATACATTAACCTTCTGTTCAATAAGTTATCCTTTAGTCTAGATTTCTCGGAAAGCTGGAGGGGCGCGGAAATCGTTTTAATTTTTAAAAAAGGGGATAGGAATGATCCCTCAAATTATCGGCCAATCAGCCTGATGGATATCCTCCAGAAAATTTACTCACGTCACATTCTATCTCGCGTTAGTGATTGGATGGAGGGTAATGCAATTTTGACTAAATTCCAAGCTGGTTTCCGATGTAAAGTAAGTACAATTGACCAGATATTTAGATTATGCTGCCTTTATTGGAAATATGTTTTAACTAAAAAGGGTCATTTATATGTTGCCTTTGTAGATTTGAGGGCAGCATTTGATTTAGTGCCACGCAATCTCCTTTGGAAAACGCTGAGCGAAGTGGGGATCCCAACTAGTTTATTAATTCAGATCAAGGAGTTACACGAAGGGAATTTTGCAAAAATTCGATGGGGCCCAAATGGGGAATTAACCCAAAAAATCCCTATTGAGCGTGGTGTTCGCCAAGGCAGTGTACTGGCACCCACGCTCTTTTCCCTTTTCGTGACTGACATCCCGTCACACCTAGAGGGATGTAAAAACGATTCTCCAAAATTAAATGGAGAAAGGTAACATCTCTATTATTCGCTGATGACACTATCTTGATTTCCCAAACTAAGAAAGGACTCCAGGCACTACTGAATTCTTTTAGTGAATACTGTAGCAAGAAAGGACTGGAGATAAATGGGAAAAAGACCAAATGTATGACCCTAAATCCAATAAAAACGGAAAAAGGCTGTCTATCTTTGGAAGGAGTAAGACTAGAATCGGTCTCCCAATTTTCATATCTAGGGGTTACATTAGATTCCAAATTCACATGGAAAGCACAAATGGAAAAAAGTAAAGTGGCATTTGCTCAGAATGCAAAGCCAATTCTTAGGGAGCAAAATCTGAGTACTAGTAAAGCCGTGTCTCCGGCGATTGAACTTTTCAAATTTAAGGTACAACCAGCAGTGTTATATGGCACAGAAATATGGGGACCAGGGTCCAAGGACACCTTCAGTGTCCTAGACAACAAATTTATGAGAAGCCTAGTAAGGGTCCCAAGAGGCACCCCTTTGGTGCCTCTCCAATTAGATCTAGATTTCAAAAGAACCGACCACCTTACTATAATCCGGCCGCTGATGCTATGGGTTAGACTATGGCGGGTCCCAGAATTACATGATTATAGGGACGGGCTAAAAGAAATCATGGAGCTAGATAACTCAAAAACTATTCCATGGTTAAAGCACGTAAAAAACTGGTTCAGTAAAATAGGCCTAAATCACTTCTGGGAGAATCCTGAGCATTTACCGCCCAATGCGAAATTAATTTTAAAAAGGGCTTTCTGGAGTTGTATCACAAATATGACAACATGTGCCTTAAATGCCGGGACCTTAGTAACAGTGGGCCCGATTCACAGAACTAACTTAAGACAAAATCCTAAACTTACTACTTTTGGTATTCACAGAAGTTAGGATTTTGTCTTAAGTTTGTCTTAAAACAGACTTAAGACAGACTTAAGTTAGGATTTTTTCTTAAGTTTGTCTTAAGTCTGTCTTAAGTTTGTCTTAAGACAAACTTAAGACAAAATCCTAACTTCTGTGAATACCAAAAGGAGTAAGTTTAGGATTTTGTCTTAAGTTAGTTCTGTGAATCGGGCCCTAACTTTCTTAGTTTTAAGAATGAACCACTATTTGAGATCTTTATGGATGAGATTGAGCCCCCTCCTGCCAAAACTTATTTCTAAAATTAAGATATGGGAACCTTTTATTGAAAACAACTTTGGCACGTTGGGCAAAGAAGCCTAAAGATACATCCCTAGTGACTGATGAGATTTGCTCCATGTGTGAATCCCGTCAGATTGAAAATGAGTTGCACATTCTCTTCTTTTGTCCTGCCTATGTATTGGCTAGGAAAAGATGGATAAAACCAATATGCTTATTGTTAGGAGTGAGATCATGTACACAGGCTCTGAGAATTCTTATAACTAACACAAATCAGACAATAATATTCAGTGTTAGTAGATTCTTATACTCAATTTTTTTCCTAAGGAAAAAAAGGGCCAATGTCTGTAAATAAAGCCCATTTATAAAAATAGGATTAACATAGCAATCAGTTGGGTTCTTTTTCTAAATATCTCATTGATGTTTGAGCTGTGACTTACTTTTAGTATGAATATTCTTTTTTTGAACGTCTTTTATGTCAAAAGTGTTTTTTACTGTATGTATGTGTAGTGACTCTTTTATGGCAACTATGCCGAAATAAAGATTTGAATTGAATACTGGCAAAGGGCAGAGAGGGACAAGCAAAGAAATGTGGATCAAATGTGAAGGAAGATGCTTCAACATTTTTGAACAAGCATTGGCACAGGCATAAGGTCTTGCTTATGTGAGAGTTACTGGTTTTGACAATGTCTTTCAAACATGTTGTACAGCAGCATGGCTAAAAGTTAGGGGAAAAAAGCTCTATAATGCAGCCAGCGCTGGAAGATTATAGAGCATTTTTTGGCATTTTTGGTTTTGTTATTCACCACTAGGAATGGAGACAGGGTGGGGGAGGGGGCCAAAATGGAGCATGAGGAGTGGGAGGACGCGTAGGGAGAAGAAAAAATAAACACTATGACGCGGCCAGCGGTGCCCGCGTCATAGAGTTTTTTTTCCTTAAGGTGGGTAGGGTGGCAACACGGACAATGAGCGGGAGGGTGGTAGGGAACAAACAAAGATTGAAAAATGGGGGGAGCAACAAATATGGACAATGGGAGAGAGGGGGCGCAGCAGACGGACAGGGTAGGAATACAAGAGGGAGCGGGTGCAAAAGACACACTCTGTAGAGAGTTTCAACATAAAGAAGGGCACAACATGGATGATGAAAGGAGGGAGGGCCGATGGGGAGAAGGGAAAAAATCACTATGATGTGGTAAGCTGTGTCCACGTCATATCTCTTTTTTCATATGGTGGGGTGTGCGGGGTAACACAAATAAGTGGAGGGATGGTTGGAAGAACAAGATATAAGGACCACAGAAGGGAGTAAGCAAACACAGACAGTGGGAGGGAGCAGATGGACAGGGGAGAAGACCAGGAATAAGTCAGCTGCAAAAGACACACCATTTAGAGTGCTTCCACAGCAAGAATAAAGTAGCACCCAACATTTTAAGATTCACACTAATCAAATTTTGGGATATGGAACGTACTCAGGTCTTCTACCAGATAAGTGAGTAAAAAAGGCAGCATAACCTACATAAATATCCATTCGCCTACACACCTAGACTGTGATTCAAAGTGGAACAGAAAGGATGTGGAATAGAAGGGATGTGGTATTTTAATGTGTGATTTACATACCTACTATTATGAGGTTTTTTTCAGGAAAATGAGGAATTACATGTTGGTCCTTGATGCTTTCTGAACTAAATTCCCTTTAAATGGAATTAACTGAACGTTTTCAACGAGAACATTTGGGCAGGTGTAACCAGCTGAAATTTAACTCATCAGGGGAACATTGCAGAAGTGTGTGAATTACCATAACTCTCGGAATTCTCAGAAGAACCACATGGAATCAGTGTCCGGCAGATATGTGTAGATGTCTTGGTTTGAAGATCATTGCGACTACACCTGGTGACCATTGTTGACTGAACTCCTGATGCCTCATGTTCTTGTGAGGTTCCTAAGACCTGGCATTCTGTGTCTTTTTAATGTCAATCACTTTAAACATGCACATCAGGGTGGCAGGGCCTTTCGTGGTCTTGTTTCCAAGTTGTGGGCACTGGCGTAACGAAAATTGAGGGGGCTCCCTGCAAGGTATGAAGAGGGGCCCCCTCTGGGCTCAATTAGGAGCTCTCCAGACAGAGTGCAGTGCCAAGGGGACCCCCTGGAGCTTCGCCCCCCCCCGCACCGCGTGGGCTGCGGGGGCCTGTGTTACGCCCCTGGTTGTGGGTTAGTCTTCCTCTTGGGGTTCACCTTGCCTCGGAGCATCAAAAGTTACAGGAAATGTTGATAACTTTGTCCTTTTTCGAAGTGTACTCTCCTCTTCTCCCAGTAGTTTCCCCCTGAACCTGGTGCCTAAGGGTGATTCTATAAATAAATACTTAAACCACTCAAGAAAATGAACATTTTGCAGGAGACACTTATAAAACAAGTCCTTATTATGGTGTATTAGAGATGCGGAACAAGTGCATTAGATTTTAGAGCAAATGTATATGTGTAAAGCCAGTAACTATGGAATAAAAGTAGGGGTGGGCGTAGTTCGCGAAGTAGCGCTATGCGTAGCTATGCAAAGTGCACTTCGCACTACGCGAGCTACGCAAAGCACTACGCGAACTGCGTAGTAGCATGTTCGCGCTGTGCAAGATGTCGTTTTCAATGATTACACAGTGCGGATAAGCATCCGGCACTGTGCAATCTTTGAAATCGGCATCTTGCACAGAGCGAGCTGTACTTTTCTGCTGCTCAGGTAGATTTTTACTCGAGCTGCAGCTTTCTCAACGCGGACTGGTAGTTTTTCATCGCGAGCGGTCTCGAGCATGCGCAACCACTAGCAATGAGAAACCTGACTTCCCCGCGTTTAGAATCTCACCGGGAGGTTTATTTTCCATGCTCGAGATCGAAAATTTGATGTTGCTGATCGCGAACAAGGAAAAAGTCTCGCGAGGATGTCATTTTGCTTGCTTGGGGTCGCCAACTTGACGTTGAGGACCGCGAGCAAGCAAAAAATGACCGCTGCACTACGCTAAGCTACGCTACGCATGGTTGCACTGTGCTACGTGCAGTTCGCATAGTGCGAAGTTGCACAAGCTTTGCAAACTACGCGAGCGTCGTGTAGTGCTTTGCCCAGGGTTAAATTAAAGACCCTACAATCTACAACCTTCTGCTACCTAAGGCTTTCTCACCAAAACCTCTTTCTCGGCGATGAATTTACATGTCTATTCCTGGAAATTGCCGCAGTGACATCTGAAGGGTTTTGGGGGCACTGTGCCAAACGTACTGTTTTAGGGACAGCTTTGGATTTATGATCCAATTTCAGCTCTTTCATGCCCTCTTTGTCCAAATCACTGACAGTGCCAGGCACACTTGTCCAAATTCTAAATGTGTTTACATCTAATGCATCTAATATTCAGGGATAGTAAAGGTGTATTTTCAATATTGTAACAGAGAAGCAGACCCCTAAGGTTACTGCAAATAATCTCTGTGACACCCCCCCATTTCTGATATGTGAGGTCCTGTTTTGATCTAAAAGAAACCTTTTTATTGATGTTGCATGAAGCATAAACAAATACTTTCTCTGCAAAATGTCTGTAATAGACTCACACATCAACCTTATTAAAAATAAATTAAAGAGAAACTGTACTTGAAACAATCTGTTTAAAATTATTCACGGTCATCAGGGCAAGACTCTGCAGAACAGAGCAGGCTCTATCATGGGGCCCCCTGAAAGGCTGGGGCCCTGGGTCAGAGCCCACATTGCCAATCCTTAAAGTGCCTCTGAATTCCTAAACCCCGCACTTGTTGTGTGGTTATTGGAAATATGAGTTGTGTGGTTTTTGTCGCACTTTGTAATCACTGGGTGAAATACAGTGTGTGTCTTCCACAAAATTTCGACTGGTCAAACCTGCTAATATTTAACAGGGGAAAATCCAAGCAGATCATGGGACATGCAGATTGTGGTGTGGAACACATCAAAAGCTACATGTTATGCCACATTTTTGAGAGCTCTTCTCAGAATGAACAATAATTATCACACCAGATAAATTCCGAACACCACGGTGTGGGATTATATTGAATACGATAAGTTTCACAACCAATACCCGGCACTCGTAATCGAACCAATGGGAATGTGAGTGTTCAGCCGCTATTCACTGCATCAAATGCATCTCTTCTCCCTTCGGGCACTTTAAACCCTTTGTAGAAAACATATTCAGATTCATTAAACGCTCTGGATGATCTTGGTCCCAAAGCAGCAAAATGAAATTATTCTGGATCGTCGCATCATTCATAAAATTGTGAATTTCCTTCAAGTGCCTCTTGGAATGTTCCCAGTTTAAAAACCTCTGCAGAGACCTGCAGAGGTGCATGTTTATAACTGAATTACTTTATCCTCAGCACCGTTTGTCTTCAGTAAAACTTGTTACAGATGATGTCTGACTGAGTTAAATGTCCTTTAGGGTTTTGCTCTAAAAGGAGAAATCCTCCAAACATCTCACAGGGCATGAAGTGCCTAGAAGACACTGTGCCACTAGTAGTGCTTTGTTTGAGCCAGTGGTGGCAGGTGGGGCCCACCAGCACTCTTTAATGGGGTCAGGCACCTATGTTTCCTCATCAGACTTTGACCCAGATCAACAGATAAAAAACACAAAAGAGGGAAACAGGAGGAAGAGAAAGATGAAAATATCGAGAAAGCAGGAGCCTGCAAGAGTGGGATAAAAGGTCAGGGACCCTCTGGTGCTGGACAGGGCCGGACTGGCTACCAGGCAGTTGTGTGTGCTGCCGAGCAGGGGGATGCTTTCGTTGATGGGGACCTGTGTGTGCAAAACGAAATTCGTTTTGCTTATTTTTTTTCAAAGCGCACGGTGGTCCCCATCAACGAAATACGCCCATAGCACGGAGAAATCATCCCCCTGCTCGGCAGCACACACAACTGCCCGGTAGCCAGTCCGGCCCTGGTGCTGGACTAAAATGATTGAGGTGGTAATGGGCACCCCTGCCACTCGCTAGCACAGGACGAGTGTCTTTGAGCAAACTTTCAGCCCAGCACTTGTTCTTTTATAAATTAAGCACTGGTTTACAGGACCCTCAGCCTGCAAATGAGAAGGGGAATAAAGAAAGGTGTGATCTAGACTGGTTTTAGAGATCTGATACCTCTGTTCTCCAAAATAGAAGATAAGGGAGGCACTGTTGTAGTATGACCTAGAACACTTCAGGGAAATGTGCAGTCTCTATGCACCATCTCCTGATCTCATTTGGATAAATAAGCTTGAGTATCATGCCCCTGTGAACATGTCTAGGTGGGTGAAAAATTCCACTCCACCGGCAGAGTTAGTGGAGATTTGGCCACTCTGCATTATGCATGTAACGTGGAGTTTCAGCCAAATTTGCCAGCCACCATGTGGTAGAGTTTTTTCTCACGCGCAGCTCTACAGCAGTACTTTGGATAGCGCTAGCGAGAATTGGTTTTCCCCAATGTAATTTTTAGGTGCTAGGAGGCATCTGGTGATATCTATACTAATATAATAAAGAGAGAGCCCAAACCTTTGAGGCGGGTAATCTCAGGAGCCACGGCACCAATCACAACACCCAACACAGCGTTGGAAAGGGCAGTTGCAGCAGAAGGACATGGGCTATGCAGACGCCCACCATATACATTTAAAAGGTAAAAGAACCGTGCCAGCAAAGTAGTCCCTTGTGGGCGTGTCTGTGTTGTGCTGTGGGCGTGTGCTGGGGGCGTGACAAACGCTGGGGGCGTGTGGTACGTTCCGCCCTTCATGCCATGTCTCATATCGGGTGCTGTGGGCGAGTGCTGGGGGCCTGGGGATGTGCGGGCGTGGGATTACGGAAAGCGAGCGTTGTGCCCAATATTTCATTGTTTTTTCTTCCCAGGTTCTGTACATTCTACCTCCAGGTGTCCACCCTGCTCCCTTTAAATACCCCTGCACTCCATAATCAAAACCCACCCTTACTCCTTAAAATACCGCAACACCCTTAAACACTAACCCATATTAACCCTATAAAAATACCCTGTACCCCAAAACCCAAACCTATCCCTAAACCCTAAAAATACCCCTGTAACCCAAAACCCAAAACTAGCCCTGAACCCTATAAATAACCCTGTACCCCAAAACCCAAACCTAGCCCTGAACCCTAACAATAGCCCTGTACCCCAAAACCCAAACCTACCCCTGAACCCTAAAATGCCCCTGTACCTCAAAACCCAAACCTAGCCCTGAACCCTTAAAATACCCCTGTACCCCAAAACCCAAACCTACCCCTGAACCCTAAAAATACCCAAACACCCCCAAACATATACCTCAGTACCCAAAAACATATACCCCTATACCCATACTTACCTTATCCAAACATTTTAAAAAACATGCTTTTACCATTCATGCATTTACAACGAATTTCGTTGTAAATGTATGCGTGGTAAAAGCATATCAAATGTAATGCCATGCGTTATAATGGCATTGCGGAGTCATGGTACTTTCGTAATGAAAGTATGCGGAGTGATGGTATGCGGAAAGAAAGTTGCGGAATAATGGGTGTTTACCCTCCCCCGGTAAGTGCATTGTTGGCACAGCGGCCCACATCTCCAGCAACATATTAATATTTTTTCACCACCGATTTGAAAAATGCACAGGTCTCTCTCATTGATGGCCAGCACCGACTTACACTTTTGGACACACCTCCCGCCACAAGTTCTAGAATTACGAACTTTAGAGCTGGGGAGCTACGTTCGAATCTCGGCATCAGCTCAACATCCTGTGATTCCAGGCAAATCACTTTGTCTCCCCGTGCCTACCACAAATGAATGTGTTCTTCTGTAATGTAAATTGTGCCCATGCCTTGTTGTCGAGTTCGCGCTATATAATATTGCAAGGAAAAATAAAGTAGGGAAACTCGAGTTCACACACTACTGAACGCGCTCTCTTAAGTGCATCAGCAGTGCACTGTGAATCGGAGCGTTTCACAGGCCTGCCACAGATAAGAAATGCTATCAAAACGAAATCCTACAAAACAATATACTACTGGCCGGCAGCAATTCATACCCGGACAACGTCGGGACGGGCTGCTAGTTTTCTGAATACAGGCAGTCACAACCATTCGTGGTGAGAAAGCTGGCACTCGAGTAGAAAATCTACTCAAACAGCAGCAAAGAAGCAGCGCCCTTTGGCACACCATGTGGTGGCGTTCGCACATATTTTGCAGGATGGAACAATCGCTTGCTACTAAAAATCAGCGCCAGCAACACAACGTGATGATTGCCGCCCATTCGCAGAATCCAGCAGAATCTCACACATTTTCATGTAACTCCGTGGAATTCCATGGTGTGAAACTCAGAGAGTTCCACTCACACCTAAACATGCCCAAACCCAGGCCGCAACTCAGCACTTCCTATCTGGAGATCCACAACATTTGGAAAGAGAATCTATCATTGGAGTCTTGTCCACTCAGTCCCCAACTTTTACTAGTAACATTCCACACTCACAGTCTTCTGAAACTGCTTGCTGATGTTTGGCACCACAAACCCTTATCTTGAAGGTTGGAATCTGACTCTGAGGTCACCAGCGGGGACCATGTCTTTCAATGGTGCCTATACATGGCTTGGTAGCTGTCTATCCCTTGCTGCACTCCTGAACCCTTTTACACACCTTCAGTCCTCTCCCCAGCCTGTGTAATCATCACACTGAGGAGCTTGGCATAGTGCCTCGTGTGGAACCGCCGATGAAAGGCTAAGGGGCCGATTTACAGCTTCTGGCGCATCTCTGCTAATCAGCAGGGATGCGCCAGAACAGTTGCGACACGCAAATCACCCGTGTGCCACCCCTGATGCGTCGCATTTACAGTGCGCCACACCGTGTCACATTGCTGGAGTTGCGTCGCAAGCGTGACACAGCTCCAGCAAGGCTCGGGGTGCCCATATGCCTAACATGCTGCGTTAATCCTTATGCCTGCTTCAAGCAGGCACAGGGTTTTGACGCAGCATGGCCGTAAAAGTGACTGAGTGAAATCTACAAGATTTCACTCAGCCACTTTTCCGAGGCGTTCCTGCGCTGGAACGCCCCACCCTGTGCCGGAACGCCCACATGTGGGGCAGGTCTTTACAATGTGATGCATCTCCCAGATGCGCCGCCGCTGCGCCACAAAAGTGATGCAACGGCGGCGCAAATGTGGCATACAGGGCTTGTAAATCTGCCCCTAGGTGTTTTTGTTTTGGAGGATAGTGTGTCTTGCACAGTCCCACATGATGAGGAAGGCTGGGTTCCCCAAAATAAAAAGAGCTTAGAGAGAACTCATCCCTTACAGACCCTTTACTGTGCCTTGGACACTAGGAAGTCCGAGCCTGGTTTCATCCAGGGACCTTTCATATGAGAAGCTCTGTCACTCAAAAATTCCCTTTTGGTCTTGGAGCACTTATTAAGGGTGTACCGATCTTTTTGTTCCTTTTTTCTATAACTCTGTCTTTCAGTGCTTCTTTTATTGCATCTTTCTTTCCTTACATTTTGTCTTCCATCTTTCTTTCTTGCTCTCTTTCTTTCTCTTCTGCACAGTGTGTTGGGCTTCTTTGGAACCCCTAGCCATACCCCACAGTCCCATCATGCTGCTCTCTTTGTGAGCCTCTGCCTGGAGATGTTGGATGACACCATTGAAGAACAATTATATTATTTAATATGGCAAGCCAGAATAGCTCACAGGAACCTTCCTTCCCCCTGCTGCTAACGTCAGGGGTTCACCACACCCTTGGGACCCCTAAAGCCTTCGAGGAGCAGCGCCCGCCTAAAGGGGGGCTAAGAAGGGGCCTCCAGTCAGGATGGCACCTCAGGTCATCTTTAATCAAGGTGACCTTGGGAGAGACAAGTGACATGGTGTGGTGGCTGACCTCCCTATACCTCGACCTCTCGCCCTGATTTGGAAGCTCCAGTGGTCCATGGTCAGGGCTATGAATCCGCAGAACTCTAGATGTACTCATTAACCCTGGGCGTAGGACTATGCTACTCTCACAGAGGATGCGTAGTTTGCGGTACTATGCACTACGTGAATTGCACGTAGCACAGTGCAAAAATGCATAGCGTAGCATTGCTCGTGGTCCTCAAAGTCAAGTTGGTGACCGCGAGCAAGCAAAATCAACATCCCGGCGAGACTTTTCCCACGCTCGCAATCAGCAACATCAAGTTGCCAATCGCTAGCTTGGAAAATAAACCTCCCGGTGAGATTCTCAATGTGGGGAGGTCATGTTTCTCATTGCGAGTTGTCGCGTATGCTCGCGACCGCTCGTTATAAGAAACTACCAGTCAGCGTTAAGAAAGCTGCTGCTTGAGTACAAATCTACTCGAGCGGCAGAAAACGACTGCTTGCACTGTGCAAGAAGCAATTTGCAATGATTGCACAGTGCGGACAAGCATCCGCCACTGTGCAATCAGTGCGAACAGCATTTCCCTACCGCACTATGCAGTTCGCGTAGCTATGCGTAGCATGCGTAGTGCACTTGGCGTTGCTACGCATAGCACTACTAGGCAAACTATGCCCTGGGTTAGTACCCATATCCCCTGCTGAGGGGACACAGAGCTTCAGGTCCCTTGCCACTGCTCACACTCTTGCTAGGTTTAGTAAGAAAGGAATACTCCACTATGGGATGGGAAGTAAGGCCCCCAAGAGGATAGAGCCCAAGGGAAGAGCAAGGGCAAAGAAAATCAGCCTGATGGTACATACTGCTTCCTGTATCATCTTTACACTAATACAGGTAAAGCACAGGGTGCAAGTCCATCCTTGCACCAATAAGGTAAAGCACGGGGTGCAAGTCCACCCTTGAACCAACACAGGTAAAGCACGGGGTGCAAGTCCATCCTTGCACCAACACAGGTAAAGCACAGGGTGCCAGTGCATCCTTGCACCAATACTTTTACAGCACGGGGTGCAAGTCCATCTTTGCACCAACACAGGTAAAGCACAGGGTGCCAGTGCAACCTTGCACCAATATTAGTACAGCACAGGGTGCAAGTCCATCCTTGCACCAATGAAGGTAAAGCACAGGCTGCAAGTGCATCCTTACACCAATAAAGGTAAAGCACAGGGTGCAAGTGCATCCTTGCACCAACGAAGGTAAAGCACAGGGTGCAAGTCCATCCTTACACCAAAACAGGTAAAGCACAGGGTGCACGTTCATCCTTACACCAACACAGGTAAATAAAGCACAGGGTCCAAAGCCATCTTTGCACCAATACAGGTAAAGCACAGGGTGCAAGTCCATCCTTGCACCAACAAAGGTAAAGCACAGGATGCAAGTGCATCGTTGCACCAAATAAGGAAAAGCACATGGTGCAAGTCCATCCTTGCACCAACAAAGGTAAAGCACAGGGTGCAACTCCAACCTTGCCCCAATAAAGATAAAGCACAGGGTGCAAGTCCATTCTTGCACCAACAAATGTAAAGCACAGAGTGCACGTTCTTCCTTGCACCAATACAGGTAAAGCAAAGGGTGCAACTTCATCCTTTTATCAATGAAGGTACAGCACAGGGTGCAAGTCCATCCTTGCATCAATGAAGGTAAAGCACAGGGTGCAAGTTCATCCTTACACCAATGAAGGTAAAGCACAGGGTGCAAGTCCATCTTTACACCAATACAGGTAAAGCACAAGGTGAAAGGTCATCCATACACCAATACAGGTAAAGCACAGGGTGCAAGTTCATCCTTACACCAACACAGGTAAAGCACAGGGTACAAATCCAACTTTGCACCAAAACAGGTAAAGCGCAGGGTGCAAGTCCATCCTTGCACCAACAAAGGTAAAGCATAGGGTGCAAGTCCATCCTTACACCAATACAGGCAAAGCAAAGGGTGAACGGTCATCCTTACACCAATACAGGTAAAGCACAGGGTGCAAGTTCATCCTTACACCAACAAAGGTAAAGCAAAGGGTGCAAATCCATCTTTGCACCAATACTGGTTAAGCATAGGGTGCAAGTCCATCCTTGCACCAACAAACGTAAAGCACAGTGTGCAAGTCCATCCTTAAACCAACAAAGGTAAAGCACAGGGTGCAAGTCCACCCTTGCACCAACAAAGATAAAGCACAGGGTGCAAGTTCTTCCTTGCACCAATACAGGTGAAGCACAGGGTGCAAGTTCATCTTTACACCAATAATGGTAAAGCACAGGGTGCAACTTCATCCTTTTATCGATGAAGGTACAGCACAGGGTGCAAGTCCATCCTTGCACCAATGAAGGTAAAGCACAGGGTGCAAGTCCATCCTTACACCAATGAAGGTAAAGCACAGGGTGCAAGTTAGTAAGAGCACCAGGCGTTCCATATGTCCACAGACAGTCCCGGTTTTTCAGGGTCTGCTCCACTATTTGTATTTATTTATTAACTGTACAATTAATTAAAATCTTTACAGTAAAAAACAGTCAACAAGCCTAAAATTAGTAAAAACTTCAGTTTGTCTTTGGGCGATGTGACGCCCCCCCCCCCCCACCCCTCCCGAGGCCCGTTCAATCAACCGGCGGCACTCAGTGGTCGCTAAAAACAGTTTGCTTATCAAGTCTATCAGCCGTTCGCCAAGGCGCTTCAGTTAAAGTACATACAATGGTGCTGTCTTGATTGGGCGGATGAAGAGGGTTAAGCGCCTAAGTGCTTTTTGGGGACCTGGCTGCCTTCCTCCCCTGGATTTTATGTGATTGGGTTCTAGGGTTAATTGTGTTCATTGGCAGCCTTTAGGGCGATCCTAATCTAGTGCGTAAGCTTTCCCAGTCTTGCTAGTGTCGTCGTGGTTGCTGAGGAAAAGCAAAAGGCTGACGCTTCACTGCAAGACATTATGCTGTTGGTGATACAAACTGGGCGCAGGAGTCACCGGCGTTCGTTGTTAAGTTCGGGACAGCAGCATAGGATGTGCAACCAAGATTCCCTCCTGTAGTAGCACAGTCTGCAATTTGTGGTTTCCCCCCTGTGGGTCCATGCCGGGTTAAAATCGGCATTTCCTAGAGTTGTTAGTCTCATTAAAAGAATCTTACTTCAGGCTTGTGGTGTAAGGACCTCACTTAGGTAGGGTTGTGCTTTGCCTACCATGTAGGAGTTTCAGTGGCTCTAAAAGGTGCTTGAGTGGAGAGATTTGTAGTCGAGATCAAAAGATTTGTTGCGCACTTGTTAGTTTATGGCTTTTTTCGAGGCGTTCAATGGAATTTCCAGCCGCAGGATGCTCTCTTCCTCCATCTTCAGCATGGTGAGAGCTTTGCCAAGGCTGGTGGGCCAGGCCGAGAGAGGCCCCTCGAAGATGAATCTCAATTGTTGTCTTAGGGAATTTGCTGGGGCCCTTAAAATCCTTAGCTATAGCTTTATGATCTCCCATGGCACGTAATGTCTGGCCTTGCCAAGCCTAGCTCCAATCTTAGCCTTGAGATCCTGGCTGACCTCAAAATGAGAAGCACGGATTTGTATGCTTTGGTTTGGGCGGAGTTGAGGAGGGTGTCCAGTAAGCCAGATGGCCATAGCTAATAGCTGGCAGCAATTGTGCCTTTAAAACGGACAATATTGTTCCGGCCAAAGGGCTTACCAGGTGTAGGCTCAGTTTCTTTGGCAGGTGTGTGATCTTTTTGGCCTTAGATAGCTGTTGTTTCAGATGGGCGTTTGCCTTGGCTCGCTCCGTAAGCAAAACCCCTTGGTAATTATATGACGCCGCTGTGTTGATTAGCAGATTTCCCATTTGCCACTGTGTTTTCTTTTTCAGATGATCACTCCCAAAGATGACAACCTCTGTCTTCCCCTGGTTAACTGTCAGGTTGTTGTTGTTGTTATAACTGTTCAGTGCGTTTAGTGCTCTTTGGAGGCCCACCATTGTGTGATCCATCATTGCGGTATCATCGGCATATTTTAGCACCGGCAGCCTCACGGTTCCCAGCCTTGGTGCTACCAGGCTGACTTCCTGTCCCCCAATTCCGCAGTATACAAGTTAAAAAGAATAGGAGCCAACATGCATCCTTGTTTCAGCCCATTTGTCATTGATATTTTGAGGGACACTGTGCTGGCACTTGTTTTGACCTGCACCCAAGTGTCCTCATATAGCGATCTGATTGCCTTCAAGAGGTTTGGTGGGATGCCCCATTTTTTTCGTTTCCACCATAGTCTTCTGCTTACAACTTTGTCGATGGCTGTGCTGTAGTCGATGAAGCAGTCGAAAAGTGGGGGCTTTTTCTTCCTTTCTGCCTGGACTGATAGGTGCGCTAGTGCCAGTACATTATCCATGGTCGATGATTGTGACCTGAAGCCAGTCTCGTGGAAGGGGGTGATGTTTTTTTTCCTCCATCCAAGTCTCAAGATGCTTCAGTAGGAGGCGGGCATAGGCCTTGGTTTCCAGATCAAGCAGGACAATGTGCCTATAATTTGATGGCTTCAGGCGGTCTCCATTTTTAAACAAGCATTTACAATGCAACGGGCTCGCCTTTGCCAAAGTTAGAGCTATTGGCATGGTAAATGACAACATTTTTATTTATGTGTTGGTTTTGAAACAGATAAATAAATGGCATTGTCATTTACAATGTCAATAGCCATACAACTTGTAATTACATTACATACACAGAGGGTCACACGCACACATACAATCTTACTACCACACACAATTTCTCTCTCACACACAGTCTCTCTCTCTCCCACACAATCTGTCTGTCTCTATCGTGCACACACACTTACAATCTCACACAAACGCTCACACATAATCTCTCGACCACACACACAATAATTATCACTTTCTCACATACACTCTCACACACAATCTTTCTGACGCAAACACTTGCAATTATTTCCACACACACAAATGATCTCTCTCACGCACACATAATCTCTGTCCCATCGGTGCACCCAACAATAACTGGAAATGTGTCAGCGCTGTACAGGAGACCTCTAGCGTGATTTAAAAAAAAAATTCTTTTACATACAGACACCGCCTTCCAAATATTGCATTTAAAGAGAATAAAAAAATGGAGAGCATTCTATGAACCTTTGTATCTCTGTTTCTTTGTATCTAGTTTCTTTCAATGCGCAGTATATTAAGCCTTTTCTCGAACAATAAAACTCTGTGGAGGGAAAAAAGCTGGAGGCCTCTCTATACTAAAATAATTGAAAACAAAGGGGCAGGAAAACGATGACAACATTTGGAAATCACCCGTTAAATGTAAATAGATATGCGGTACCCCAAAATGAAATATTCACAGCTTACAAGGGAGGCAGGCCCTTGTACACTCGCAGTACTGTTCATTTACATCTAAGCACAGCAACATGAGGCCCCCTTTACCTTTGGTGAAGTGACTTATATACGCTGTATGTATGTACACTGTAGTAATGATAATTGACTAAACAAAAGATTACAAATAAATTGAACTTTATAAGGGCTTCATCACAACATACATTAAGTAATGCACGAAAAGCAACATCCATCAAAGTTGGAAGTCTGGCGAAAATCCAAATAACTTGGTTTTGCTCTGAAATCTAAGCCCAATCACAACCCAAGCAGCAATTCAATGGAGTATCTCAGCAAAAAGGAAACGGAGGTCGTGAGTGGGTTTTTTACGTCAATCTATGTTTGCAACTTGTGCGGACCATCATTCATTTCACAGTGACAAGAAAATCCAGCTTAAGCTAAAGAACATGGATCAACATATCGGAGTACAATGCGAGCTTCCAATACACCCCAACCACTGATTTCATTAAATTGAACTTAACCTCTCTGTTCATCCAACTTCCTCATTTTTCAGAATATGTAATCATCAAGCACCAGCCTCCATGTTATCATCAAAGCGGTAAGCCGGACTGGCATTAATATGTGCACTGCAAGAAATTCACTGAGACGCGGCCGCAGAAACGATTCCTGGCAGATCCGTTAAACCAATAAATCATCACAAACAATTGCGGGGTAACTGTCACTCGTGATTAGCCAGGGACCTTCAAAACATCCGAGATGGGGCTGTGGCAACAGAACACATCTCTCTGACCACACATACCATCATTCAAGAATCAAAACTACTCACTGCAGTGGGAATGCCTCCCTACGTATTTATGACACGAAGAATTCTGTGAACCAAAGAGGGAAAAACAACATGCCATGGAGCCGAGATGGCGCGTTTTCATGTCCGTGGTCAGGAAAAGCATTTTACACCATGGCGTTACAAAGCGGACCAAAATGTACTTGTCTTGCACTTTTAAAGCGACACTGGCTTTTCTCAAAACAACAAAAACAAGCGTCCGCGAACTTGAAAAACAAGAGCCTCACCGGAAGTCAGGCAAAGTCGCCTGTGACGGGGGCGGGGCTGCGTCCGGACCGGAAGAGAAGGCGGAGTGAAAGCGTCTCGCGACACCAGAAGGAGAGCGGAGTCCCTCAGAAATCACCTGGTAAGTTGAAAAGGGGTGGGGCTGGGGGGGGCTCGGTTCCCTCGTTGTGTGTATGTGTGTATGCATGTGTGCGACGGCGGGGGAGAGGGGGGTGCACTCGTGTGTGTGTGCGCGCGTGTGTGTATGTGAGGGGGGGTGGGTGTCTGTATGTATGTGCGTGGGCGCTTGTGTGTGTGTATGCGCATGCGTGTGTGCTTCCCAGGAGACGGCGCCTGACCACAGCGCTCATTCGCGTGCGCGTGTCAGTTTGGAATCGCCTCTAAGGCGATGCGCGCGGCCAGGATTGTCTCCTGGGAAGCACACATGCCGACAAAAGAGCCTCGGCGGAGACGCGCTTCCGCGCGTTCAGCCGAGCCCTAAAAATAGGGACCAGTAGGGATCCCCTCCAAGAATCAGGGGTATTGGCGGTCGAAAAACTGTAGTTGTAGAGAGGGGTTAATGTTGTTGCCCAAAAGTCGGGAGCCTTTTCGAAGACCGGTACTGGAAGCCCATTGGGACCGGGGGCCCGTCGTTCTTCGTTTTCTTAATGATCTTAATGATCATTTGAGGGTTTATCTGCTCCGGTATTTCGACACTTAAATGTCCCTGTTTCAGGAAAGAGGATCATGAGTGTGTATGTTAGGTAAAATGATGCGCACGCGCAAATATCCCTCTCTTGTTACATACAGCGGGGCAGATTTACAAGCCCCTTGCGCCTCTTTTACGCCGCCGTTGTGTCACTTTTGTGACGCAGCGGCGGCGCAAAACCAGCGCCATGCTGCAGGGTATTTACAATGTGACGCACCTGGGAGATGCATCACGTTGTAAAGACCTGCGCCAGAAGTAGGCGCTCCTGCACAAGGGGGGGGGGGGCGTTCCGGCGCAGGAACGCTTCCTAAAAGTGGCTGAGTAAAGTCTACAAGATTTCACTCAGTCACTTTTGAGCCCATGCTGCGCCAAAACCCTGCGCCTGCTTGAAGCAGGCGTAAGGATTGACGCAGCATTGTGAAGATAGGGCACACCAGAGCCTTGCTGGAGCTGCTTCGTGCTTGCGACGCGACTCTAGCAATGCGCACATTTACGGCCAAGCTTACAGGCCTTCATCTAGACTTGATCACATGATGGTGGCAGAGCAAGAGGGGTTGCTTTATAACCCATTTATTTTGCAGTATTTTCTTTAACCAACTTCTAACAAAGAATTTCACAGTTTTCATGCTAGAAGAAGTCTGAAAAAGAGGACCTGAACATTTTCTTTGTTGTTCAATGCAAACACTTCCTTTACTACTCAAGGTATATTTCTATACCATCTTCTCTCTGGCTACACAGGTTTTGTAACTCACTTGTAGTTGATTGAAGTTTGGTGATGCCAGTAGAAAAGGAGGACTACATCTCCCAGAATGCACTAAAACCGCACTGAATGAGTGTGTTAAGATATCCGTCTTGTTTTTTCCTTGGGCTTCAAATCATCTGAAATGGAACAAAGTGCAGGTCTCCTAGATCCTGACTATTTTTGCTGCTGTGAGCCTCACTGGGAAGCAAATCACGTGTCAAGTTCAACAATAGGGGTGCAATAATTCACTGTAGGTGGGCCAGAGAATAGCATTCTAGCTGGACTGCTAGAAATGGGACTGAGAGACACTGACAGAGCAGACATCTGGATCTGAGTATGGGAGGCGGGACTGAAGTGCACTGACAGATCAGACATCTGGATCTCAGCATGGAAAAGTGAGCAGGCGCTGCAGTCAGGACTCGGGCACTGACAGAACAGACATCTGAGTATGGGAAAGTGAGCAGGTGCTGCAGTCAGGACTCAGGGGCACTGACAGAGCAGACATCTGAGTATGGGAAAGTGAGCAGGCACTGCAGTCAGGACTCGGGCACTGACAGAGCAGACATCTGAGTATGGGAAAGTGAGCAGGCGCTGCAGTCAGGACTCGGGCACTGACAGAGCAGACATCTGAGTATGGGAAAGTGAGCAGGTGCTGCAGTCAGGACTCAGGGGCACTGACAGAGCAGACATCTGAGTATGGGAAAGTGAGCAGGTGCTGCAGTCAGGACTCAGGGGCACTGACAGAGCAGACATCTGAGTATGGGAAAGTGAGCAGGCAATGCAGTCAGGACTCAGGGGCACTGACAGAGCAGACATCTGAGTATGGGAAAGTGAGCAGGCGCTGCAGTCAGGACTCAGGGGCACTGACAGAGCAGACATCTGAGTATGGGAAAGTGAGCAGGTGCTGCAGTCAGGACTCAGGGGCACTGACAGAGCAGACATCTGAGTATGGGAAAGTGAGCAGGTGCTGCAGTCAGGACTCAGGGGCACAGACAGAGCAGACATCTGAGTATGGGAAAGTGAGCAGGCGCTGCAGTCAGGACTCCAGGGCACTGACAGAGCAGACATCTGAGTATGAGAAAGTGAGCAGCCGCTGCAGTCAGGACTCGGGCACTGACAGAGCAGACATCTGAGTATGGGAAAGTGAGCAGGCGCTGCAGTCAGGACTCGGGCACTGACAGAGCAGACATCTGAGTATGGGAAAGTGAGCAGGCGATGCAGTCAGGACTGAGGGGCACTGACAGAGCAGACATCTGAGTATGGGAAAGTGAGCAGGTGCTGCAGTCAGGACTCGGGCACTGACAGAGCAGACATCTGAGTATGGGAAAGTGAGCAGGCGCTGCAGTCAGGACTCCAGGGCACTGACAGAGCAGACATCTGAGTATGGGAAAGTGAGCAGGCGATGCAGTCAGGACTGAGGGGCACTGACAGAGCAGACATCTGAGTATGGGAAAGTGAGCAGGTGCTGCAGTCAGGACTCAGGGGACTGACAGAGCAGACATCTGAGTATGGGAAAGTGAGCAGGTGCTGCAGTCAGGACTCGGGCACTGACAGAGCAGACATCTGAGTATGGGAAAGTGAGCAGGCACTGCAGTCAGGACTCAGGGGCACTGACAGAGCAGACATCTGAGTATGGGAAAGTGAGCAGGCGCTGTAGTCAGGACTCGGGCACTGACAGAGCAGACATCTGAGTATGGGAACGTGAGCAGGCGCTGCTGGCAGGACTCGGGCACTGACAGAGCAGACATCTGAGTATGGCAAAGTGAGCAGGCGCTGCAGTCAGGACTCCAGGGCACTGACAGAGCAGACATCTGAGTATGGGAAAGTGAGCAGGCACTGCAGTCAGGATTCAGGGGCACTGACAGAGCAGACATCTGAGTATGGGAAAGTGAGCAGGCACTGCAGTCAGGATTCAGGGGCACTGACAGAGCAGACATCTGAGTATGGGAAAGTGAGCAGGCACTGCAGTCAGGATTCAGGGGCACTGACAGAGCAGACATCTGAGTATGGGAAAGTGAGCAGGCGCTGCAGTCAGGACTCGGGCACTGACAGAGCAGACATCTGAGTATGGGAAAGTGAGCAGGCGCTGCAGTCAGGACTCAGGGGCACTGACAGAGCAGACATCTGAGTATGGGAAAGTGAGCAGGCGCTGCAGTCAGGACTCGGGCACTGACAGAGCAGACATCTGAGTATGGGAAAGTGGGCAGGCGCTGCAGTCAGGACTGAGGGGCTCTGATAGAGCAGACATCTGAGTATGGGAAAGTGAGCAGGCACTGCAGTCAGGACTCAGGGGCACTGACAGAGCAGACATCTGAGTATGGGAAAGTGAGCAGGCGCTGCGGTCAGGACTGAGGGGCACTGACAGAGCAGACATCTGAGTATGGGAAAGTGAGCAGGCGCTGCAGTCAGGACTGCGGGGCACTGACAGAGCAGACATCTGAGTATGGGAAAGTAAGCAGGCGCTGCAGTCAGGACTCGGGCACTGACAGAGCAGACATCTGAGTATGGGAAAGTGAGCAGGCGCTGCAGTCAGGACTCGGGCACTGACAGAGCAGACATCTGAGTATGGGAAAGTGAGCAGGCGCTGCAGTCAGGACTCATGGGCACTGACAGAGCAGACATCTGAGTATGGGAAAGTGAGCAGGTGCTGCAATCAGGACTGAGGGGCACTGACAGAGCAGAAATCTGGATCTGAGTATGAGAAAGTGAGTAGGTGCCTCAGGCGGGACTGTGGGCTCTGACGGAGCAGACATCTGGATCTCAACATGGAAAAGTGAGCAGGCGCTGCAGTCACGGCTGAGGGGCACTGACAGGTGAGACATCTGAGTATGGGAAAGTGAGCAGGTGCTGCAGTCAGGACTGAGGGGCTCTGATAGAGCAGACATCTGAGTATGGGAAAGTGAGCAGGCACTGCAGTCAGGACTCAGGCACTGACAGAGCAGACATCTGAGTATGGGAAAGTGAGCAGGTGCTGCAGTCAGGACTCATGGGCACTGACAGAGCAGACATCTGAGTATGGGAAAGTGAGCAGGCGCTGCAGTCAGGACTCGGGCACTGACAGAGCAGACATCTGAGTATGGGAAAGTGAGCAGGCGATGCAGTCAGGACTGAGGGGCACTGACAGAGCAGACATCTGAGTATGGGAAAGTGAGCAGGCGATGCAGTCAGGACTGAGGGGTACTGACAGAGCAGACATCTGAGTATGGGAAAGTGAGCAGGCGCTGCAGTCAGGACTGAGGGGCACTGACGGAGCAGACATCTGAGTATGGGAAAGTGAGCAGGCGATGCAGTCAGGACTGAGGGGCACTGACGAAGCAGACACCTGAGTATGGGAAAGTGAGCAGGCGCTGCAGTCAGGACTGAGGGGCACTGACAGAGCAGACATCTGAGTATGGAAAAGTGAGCAGGCGATGCAGTCAGGACTGAGGGGCACTGACAGAGCAGACATCTGAGTATGGGAAAGTGAGCAGGCGCTGCAGTCAGGACTCAGGGGCACTGACAGAGCAGATATCTGAATCTGAGTATGGGAAAGTGACCAGACACTGCAGGCAATGCTGAGGTGCACTGAAAGAGCAGACATCTGAAACTTAGTATGGGAAAGTGATTAGGTGCCTCAGGCGGGACTAGGGGCTCTGATGGAGCAGACATCATCTGAGTATGGGAGGCGGAACTGAAGTGCATTGACAGAGCAGACATCTGGATCTGACCATGGGAAAGTAAGCAGGTGCTGCAGTCAGGACTCAGGGGCACTGACAGAGCAGACATTTGATCATGGGAAAGTGAGCAGGCGCTGCAGTCAGGACTGAGGTGCACTGACAGAGCAGATATCTGGAACTAAGTATGGGAGGTGGGACTGAGGTGCACTGACAGAGCACACATCTGTATCTCAGCATGGGACATTGAGTAGATGCTGCAGATGGGACTGATGTGCAATGGAAGCCTTGGTGATACCTTACTCCTGTTGCCCCTAGATGAAGGGAGGAAGAATGTGTTAACTGGCTGGAGCTCTGAGGGGGGCGGGCAGAAGGGCAGGGAATGGGGCCTGGTGAGACTGGTACAGTGGAGGGGAATCTTGATAAGATAGGGGTGCGAAAAAGTGAGGACTGAGGGCGTCATTGCACCCACTTTAATATTTTTTCCAAGTAAAAATGAACATTATCAGAAAGTGGTAAACACTTTGCACTTTGTGTGTGGTCAGGTTCTTTGGGTGTGTGTGAGCCTGTTTTATTGACTTCTGGATCGGTTTTCCAATCAATCATAGTACTTGTAGAGTGCGCTACATACCCGTGAGGGTCTCAAGGCGCTGAGGGGAGGGGTGTGCTGCTACTGCGCGAAGAGCCAGGTCTTGAGGAGTCTTCAGAAGACGAGTAGGTTTTGGGTCTGCGGTATCTGGTAGGGAGGATGTTCCAGGTCTTGGCGGTGAGGTAGGAGAAGGATCTTCCGCCGGAGGTCGTTCGTTGGATGCGGGGGACAGCGGTGAGGGCGAGGCTGGCGGATCGGAGCGTCAAGGGGCTTCCCTTGGATTCCGGCTTCTAAGAGGTGTGTCTTTAGAGTGCAATGGAAGACCGTGTTGAACGCGACCGACAGGTCCAAGAGGATGAGGGCTGATGTTTCGCCGTTGTCTAGTTGGCGCCTGGTGTCGTCTGTGGTGGTGATGATGGCTGTCTCAGTGCTGTGGTTTCATCTGAATCCGGACTGGGAAAGGTCCAAGATGTTGTTGTCTTCCAGGTGGCGGGCCAACTGTCTATTGATGATTTTCTCGATGACCTTTGCTGGGAACTAGAGCAGGGAGATGGGCTGGATGGTCTTGAGGTCCTTGCTGTCTGCCTTGGGCTTCTTGAGGAGGGCGTTGATTTCGGCGTGTTTCCAGCTTTTCCGGGAATGTCACTGTTTCGAAGGAGATGTTGATGACCTTCCGTAGTTGGGGTGCAATGGCTGCGTCTGCTTTGTTGAATACGTGGTGTGGGCACGGGTCTGACGGAGATCCTGAGTGGATGGAGTTCATGACCTTGCGTGTCTCGTCGTCGTTGACGTTGGACCAGGAGGTCAGGCGGATGGCGCTGTTCACAGGGGAGGTGGGGTCTGGCGTAGTCAGGCGGTTGTGGTCTTAAAGCTGTCGTGGATGTCAGCGATCTTGCGGTGGAAGAAGATGGCTAGTGAGTCGCACAGATCTTGAGAGGGTGGGATGTCGTTGGCGTAGGCACTGGGGTTGGAGAGTTCCCTTATGATGCTGAAGAGCTCTTTGCTGTTGTGTGTGTTGTTATCCAAGTGGTCTTTGAAGGAGGATTTCCTGGATAATCTGATGAGGTGGTGATGTCTTCGGGTTGCGTCCTTGTGGGCTGCGTGGTTGGTCGGTGTGCGTTCGTAGAGCCATATTTTCTCCAGCTGCTGGCAAGCGCGTTTGGAGGTCTGGAGTTCGTCGGTGAACCAGGTGGCTCTCTTGCTGGCGTGGGTGTTGGAGGGTTTTTGGAGCGGGGCGAGGGTGTTGGCGCAGCCGTTGATCCACTGTCTGAGGTTGCGAGCTGCGGTGTCTGGGTTGGTGGGGTCGGTGGGAGGGTTCTGGGCGAGGGTGGTGATCAGCCGGTCTTTGGTGACTTTGCTCCAGCAGCGGCGAGGCAGCTGTTGGGTGCGGTGGTGCGTGGTTGGTTTCTTGAAGGTGAAATGGATGCATCAGTGGTCGGTCCAGTGGAATTTGGTGGTGTGGTTGAAGGCGACGTGGAGAAGACGGGCTCCAGCATGTGGCCGGTGGCGTGGGTGGGTGCGGTGACGGGTTGTCTGAGGCCGAGGTTGGCGAGGTTGTCGTTCTTGAGGTGGAAGTACTTGTCCCCGAGGAGGATGTAGTCCGTGGAGGCGAGTGCGTGGGTGCTGGCGAGGTCGGCGATGGAGTCGCTGACCTGGGCCCGGGATCCGGGGGGTCTGTAGATGAGTGTTCCTCCGAGGGTGGTGTTGGGGTCGGTGTAGATCCGGAAGTGCAGGTGTTCGGGGGCGTTTAGGGTGTCGTCTGCATGGGTGGCGACCTTGAGGGTGGACTTGTGGACGATGGCTATTCCTCCTCCGGTTCCGTTGGCGCGATCCCTGCAGGTGATATTCGGCCACATGCATCATCCCGGCCGTTTGCGACTTCCAAATTGCGAAAAATACCGAATCGCAATTTGGAAGTCGCAAAACGGGATGCATGATTATTTTTTCTTAATATTTGCGATTCGGTAAAATTCGCTTTTTTTGCCGGTTCGCAAATATTATGCGACTTCTAATTTGCAAATTCGCATTTCCCATTGATTCCTATGGGCCAAAAGGCCCATAGGAATCAATGGGAATTGCGAATTTGCAAATTAGAATTCGCATAATGTTGATGCATTCCATGGGTGCAGGGGGGGGTCCACAGGACCCCCCCTTGCACCCCTGAAATGTATTTTTAAGTGGATGTTTCACACACACATGTCCTAAGGACATGTGTGTCTGTAACATGTCAGTTTTAAAAATGCATTTTTTTACGTTTTTGAGGATTTTCCCAAATTAACACGAGGCTCAACCTCGTGTTAATTTGCACTTCCAATTTTCAAATTCGCTATTTTTAAAAAAATGATGCATTGCATTTAAGGAATCGCACAAATGCGATTCCTTAAATGCAATCGCATTTTTAAGAAATGCTAAAAATAGCGAATTAAGCACAAAGGTTTGATGCATCCCAAAAACTGATTTTGCATTCGCAAACGGCCGATTTTTCCGAATCGCACCGTTTGCGAATGCAAAACACGTTGATGCATGTGGCCGATTGTAGCCATCCGGGATGGCTATGGTGATGTCGGGCGCCGAGAAGTTGTTCCACCAGGTCTCGGTCAGGATGGCCACATCTGGGGCAGAGGTGTTGAGCAGATCCCAGACCTCGACCGTTTGTTTGCGTGCGGAGCGGGTGTTGAGGAGTATGCAGCGGAGGTGGTTGGGTCCAGTCCTTGAAGGTTTGGTGGTTCTGTCGCAGGTGTAGCTGCAGGTGCGGCAGGAGAAGGATCCGTGTGTCCGTTTCGGGGCGGCATTGAAGCAGGTGTGGTTTTGTCCGGCGTTGAGTGCGTGCAGGCTGCTGGGGTCGTAGTGGAGTCTGGTGTCGTGGCGTTCACGGGGTCCAGGGGTTCTGGCACTGGGCCCGGTCCAGGCGCAGACGGGCGCAGACGGGCGCAGACGGGCTTGCCTTAGGCGCGCCTTCGGCACGCCAGCGGCGCGGTCGCACAGCTCACTCCATTTGAAGGGTAGCTGGGAGGGGGGAGTAGCTGGGAGGCGGGAGGCAGGGGTTAAGCGAGTGGGTGAATGGGCGCGGGTGCGGGGCGGTAGGGGCAGCAGCAGCTGGAAAGCGGGCTGTGGGCAGAGGGGGCGAGGGTAAAAATGGCACCCAGGAATGGGCAGCAGGAATGTCTGAGGCAGGATCGAGGGTCAGGCACAAGGACTGGTGCAGCTGCAGCGGGGGGGGGGGGCGACCTACCAGGCCAGGCGAAGGTCAGGGGTCACTCCACTGTTGATTTCACTGATATTAAAACAAACATTGTCTGCAGCAAGTTTATATCCATACAGTCCTGCATACCTTGTTAAACACTCACCAGCAAGTGTGTCTTTACAAGTTCAAAACGGTTCCAGTTTGCAAACATGGGACGATTTTTACTTTACCATTTGGACCACTTTTATTTTGGTCACCGAGCTTATTTTGTGTTCCTCCTAGTCCGTCTGTGCACCACCCAAGCTGATGTCCAAAAGGGACGGACAGGGGACAAAAACTGCAAGGGTAAAGCAAGAAAAGTGGCCACATTTGCAAATCAGGTGAGTTTTGAACTTGTAAAGAAACTCTGTGTGAGTATTTTGCAACGCATGGAAGACAATGCATTTTTGTTTGCTGCAGGCAATGTTTGTTTCAATATCAGACATATCAACAGCAGAAACTGGCCCACCTGGTCATAAAAGAGCCCACAAACTATTAAACAACTGGCCCACACACTGATCTAAGAGACCAGCAGATCCGGCACTGCCTGATTGCCGTAAAGGCAGTGGCGGTTGGCATCTACGGGGAGAAGTGGCAGCCGCGCATTCTCCCAATACATTTGTTTTACAAACTTACAGAACACGACTTTCTCTGCTCCATTCCTCTTCTTTCCACAGGAACTGGGTGCAACAACTCCTGTGACCAATCCTGGCACTGCTCTCAGCATGAGAGCAGTCCCCCAGTTGGAGGGAGCGGCCTCACTTGGTACTCCACAGCGCTCTGTAGGCCTGCACTTGCTCTAACCCAGCTGCTATAAGAGAGCTGGGTTAGAGATGTTTAAAGTGCACATATGTGGCTGGCTGTCACAAGACAGCTGGCCAAAAAGACACTTTAAACAGTGCATAGTCAGCCCACCCTTCTCCCTGCTGCCCCTGGCCTGACGCTCCACTCAGGACGTTACCAGGTAGAGGTGTGGCGACGCGGCCAGGGCGACTGACGCTGGAATCTGGGGATCAGGGTTCGATCCCCGGCTCCGGCGGCAGGTTAGTCCAGCACCATGTGACTCTGGGCAATAGCTTGCTTAATCTTCCCGACGGCCCCCAGCGCCTAGAGACCCTTACGGGTGATTGTGCGCGTTACAAATGTGGATTATTATTATTATTACCATTTTATTTTTCATCTATAGGGTTTAGAAGTTAGAAGATTGTGAATCGGGGGTCTAGATTTGACCAAATGTTGCAAATTAGGGCTTAGATTTGGCCTTGGATCCTGAACTAGGCAATGAACTAACACACCCTTTAGGCTTCAGGTATCTTCAACATTTTATTCCGAAGAGGAATTGGTTCTTCCAGCCCTGTGTCTGGATCCTGAATCAGAAGACTCCATTGGTTTTCATTGTCTTGGTGTTAGCAGCGCTTTAAGGGCCTAGCTAGATAGAGCGGCATTCTTCTGGTAGTCTGGTGCACTATTTGTGAAGTTTGGAGCTTGGAGAAGAGGTGGAAGCGTTCTATGAGGACTCTCGGTCAATGGATTCATGCCGCCATCATTAAAACACCTGTAGCAGCAAAGGTGCCTCTACCAGCTACAGTAATGGCTGGGTCTACTCCAGGGCTTTCTGCCTCATTGGAAAGTTCAAGGAAGTTTCCTTGTATGAAGTGTTCTATGGCACATGAGTTGTTCCTATAACTTTTGTTAGGCATTGTAAAATCATGGTGAAGCACAAGGCGTCTGCAGATTTTGGTTTGAGGTGTTTTGAATGTAGTACATCATTGAATTAATATATGTTAATGGTGGCACATATCAAGTCTGTCTTCATTCCCTTTGATTGTTGCTTGGCAGTTCTCAAAGGTAATGACTGGGACCAGGAAGGCAGTGAAGATGGTCATGTTTCAGGACTTACTGGTATTCTTCACTACATCAACTCTAGACAGTCTCGTCCCAGTGCAAGGCAAATGCCTCCCAGGGTTTAACCTTCCCTGGATGCTTGGTATTACAGCAGGTGTGCAACACCCATTGGACTGAAAGGGCTTCAGCCCCCCCCCCATCGTGTGTGGCAGCCCGGGACGAGACACTTCCCGGGCGCACACACAGCCGCACCCGAGTACTTTACAGGTCTTTTAAAGACTATTTGCATGTTAATGAGGCCTTGCTGTTGTTTCTCCCCTTTAACCCCTCTGCTGCACCGCCGATTTTGCAGAAGTGTGGCACTTCCGCAAAACGGGCAGGGCCGCGTCGGCCATTGGCCGACGGCAGCACGGAAGGGGTTAAAGAGCCCCTGCAGCTCCACTCTGCATGTTGCTCTAAGATTCTGCCCCCCCCCAAATTTCTTAGCCCCCCCCCCCCCCCCCGAAATTTGGCTTTAGTTGCGCCTCTTTATTACAGGAATAGTAAATGATCCAAAACAAGGTTGAAGCCAGGGGGTGAGGTTCAGAAATATACTTAAGAAAATAATACTTTGTGGGAAGAGCTTGCAAGCCTGTCCTCAAGTGACGACACTCACAAGATAAGGACGTGGACGAGTAAATGAGTCCACGTAATGCAGATAACTGGTGAGTAATTGAAACATTCCCCGCACAAACTGGATTGGCAGCTGATGCTTCTGACATTTTTGTGTTATTATACAGGTGCTCGTTGCTTTTTTTCCTGACTATTTTAAGGGATCTTTGTCCAGATAAAAAAGTTACTTACCTTTGCTAATGCTCTGTCTGATGGATCTTCTATCCAACCGCAGTTTCTTCACTTTATGAATACCTCAGTCTGCACCACTGGACGCGGAGCCTTTGGAAATCAGATGATGCCATTGTGCAGATCTCTGGATCTGGATCAAATTAATATGGACAGGAGGAGTCCATTGTGCAGAACAGGGAGGAGGGTGGGTCGGTGAGGAATCTTTGAAGAGGTTTTGGGGATGGAGTTCCGGATCTGTGTTGAAAGGTGTACCTTGAGTGGTGACTATGTAAGGGCCACAACATCACATCCGGGGAGGGACGCAGTGCCACTTATTGATGTGCTGTGGGTTGCTCAAGAAAAAAATCTTCAGATCCTGTCTGGCACTTACAGGTATTCACAAAGTGAGGGATCTGCGGTTAGAAGTATCCATCAGAATTGTACCTCTCCACGCTAATTTTGTCATATTATAAAGAAATAAACACAAGATTCAGAATCAGTTGTACAGCTATGCAGGGGCGGCTCCTCCGCTATGGTGGAAGAGTGTCGCCCCACTGCTCTCAGAGCAGGAAAAAGGAAAAATAAAATTATAATAATGTAGTTATTAACATTTTATTTTTTGTTGGTTCGGGGCTGGGTTAGGGCAAGGCAGGGCTGGTGGCACAGGGGTAGGAGTATTTGTGCACACTAAGGGGCATATTATCAAGCCCCTATCGCCACCACAACATCACTTTTTGTGATGTTGGGGTGGCGATAGGGTCAGCTCACTATTATCAAGGCAGCGTTAAGCCACCTAATGTGGCCACGTTAGGTGTATTAACACTGCCTTGATAATAGTGCCCCTTTCACGCTAAACTTAGCGTGAAAGGGTCATGCAGTGGGTGTTATGGTGGGCGTTGCACCACAACATCCATTGAATTTGACGCTGCCACCTATTTATCAAGGGTGGCGATAATAGGTGGCAGCGCCGAACTTAAGACTAGGAAAATCCTGGTCTTAAGATGGCGAAAAGAGGAGAAATGCTTTATTTCTCCTGTTTTTTGCTTTTTCCATGTGTGCTGCCTTGTGCAGCACACATGTAAAAAGCAAAATGCCAAGGTTTGTTTATGTACAGGAAGGTGTCCCTTCCTGTACATAAACAAACCTTTTTTTTTAAATGTCAGTTTGTAACTTACATGTGTGCTGCATGAAGCAGCACACATGTAAGTTCCAAACTTGCATTTTAGATTTGTTTATGTGCAGGAAGGGACACCTTCCTGCACATAAACAAACCTCTCTGATCGCAGACACCCTTGCACTCTGGTGCCAGGGTGCCTGCGTTGGCGCTAAGTTGTAAAACCTAGCACCATCGCAAGGGGAAACGCCAGGCTGCATCATATTCATGATGATATGGTGCAGCCTTGCGTTTCCGAAGTGGCGGAGAGAGGCGTTAAGCCAAGAAGGCTAACGTCTCTCTCTGCCATTTCCTTGCTAATATGCCCCTAAGTGCACATTACTGCTTGGCCGGCCGTCTTGGGCCTCCCAAACAGTCATGCACACTTAGCATGTTCCCCAGAATGCACAGCCTGCTGAGGAACGTGCACAGACTTCATGTCCCCGTCTGAGTGCCAAACCACACCTCTCACACCAATCACAATGCTGCATTGCAGCGCTGTGATTGGCTTAGAGGAGCCTAGGAGCCTGGTGCTTCCTACTGCTTCCTGGTTTCGGGTTGAAGTAACAGGCCGGCGGCTGTAAGGAAGGAGGTAAGTGTTTTCTATTTTTTATATGTTGTTCCCCCCCCCTTCCGCCACACCACCCCTGTTCCCTGCCAGCCGCTACTGCAGCTATCATTAGGGCAGCAGATGGAGTGGCACCCATTCCAGGGGTGTGACGGCCACCATCCCTCAATTATTGCCATCTTTAAATGCCCGACTTCCACAGACTGTGCTGAGTCATGAAAAGTCGACAGTTCAGAAAATGTCTCTTTCTGAACCTGCTGCTGGGGCATCAGAAATGCAGCCGTGAAAAGCCAAGACAATCCAGGATCCATCCAGTAAGAATTAACCTGCTAAGAGACTCCACCGAGTGGGCTAGCGAGGGAGGCAGGGGGGCGAGCCACGCGCGCTGCATGGAGAGCTGGTGGAGGTACCTGATTGGTATGCGCGAGGTGCACGCGCAGCCATCCTTTGCATGCGCAATATGCCCTGAGCCTTCAGCACTGGGAGGGGAGGGAGCATCTTGTTATAAATCCTAATATAAGCCCAGCATCAAAATAGTACAAAACACTGCTATCCCCTCCCGGCCGCCGTAGGATTAGGCCTCCTTGAAAGACATGATCCACCTTTTAAAAGACGGGTTGACTCCTCGCCGGGGGCTGCTTGGGAAGCCAAAACTCCAGTACAGAGAAGTTGAGCCTGTAGTGTTTCTAACAAAAGCTGGAGTTTCGAGGCGCCTCAAGAGAATTGTCTGAACATCTACTGCGGGCGGCAATAAGAGGCAAATTAGAAGCAGTACTGAGAGCTGTGCGCCTCGAAACCCCATCTGGCGGTAGCATAAAGGGCTTCCTCACACGAGTGGAAAAGTAAATTCGAATGCAGGAGTCCTGTGGGCAAATTACTGCACTTCTAAAGGTTGCCCGGCAGGGCTTCGGAGCACTTCTTGGATAACATGCACGCAGGAACAAAGCGCAGATGGAGGCAAAGCAGGCAATGTCCCACCGCCTCCCTCAGCCAATAGCAAGGGAGCGGAAGTGACATTTCTTTGTTTTCTCTGACTCATATGTACCCGGATCCTCCAGAGGCCTGATGTGTTTGCCCCACCTGCAGTGATCCAGACAGGGGACTTTGATAGGAGGGTCCTTCGTGGCTCAAACACAAGACCCGCTCTGTCAGCTAGGAGGAGGTTCAACAGATTGCAAACTTCTCCTAAGGATGTCAGTATTGCCTATTAGGCTTCAGCGGTAAATTCCGTTTCTGCTTGTGGAATTTGCGGAATTTGGGTAATTTCCCATTCCGCTGAGTACACGGAATTGCCCAAAATTCCCTGATCCGCAGCTTCGCAGATTTTTTGCTTGTTCACGCTTTCAAAATGCGTGTTTGCAAGATATTTCCCCCGAGCATGCAAACAGCGTTCGCGAATAGGAAAAAAACATCGCGAACAGGCAGAATAAGCAATTCCGCGTGTTTGTGGAACTCTGAGCGTGCTCGCCGAGATTTGTTACTGTTTGGCAGACTTTTGCAGAGCGCGACTACGCAACTTCCGCCCACCCCTATTGCCTATGTACATCTATGCATCCAAAATACACTCACTTCACTGTCGGTCCTGTCCTGTCACTTGATGACAGTAGTCAGTGTGTCACTACTGATCTTTAAGATTCGAGATGCCCATTTCAAATTCTTCCAGCAAAGTGTTGTTAAGTTTTATAATTGTAATTGCATTTATATAGAGCTTACTACCCCTGTAATTGAATTTATATAGCGCCTATTAAACCTAATGAGGCGTTAAACCATTTTTTTCTGTGAGTAGCACGCTACTGCAGAACCCAAAAAGGATTAATGGTGAATTAGTGTAGGGAAATATGGCATTGTGTTTAATGTTTATATAGCGCTTCATATGCCTAAGTAGCGGGTGCAAAAGCACATTTTCATACAGGTAGCATGCTACACTGTAGGAAAGTGTGCAGTTGGCAGTGATGTATTCGTTGTGATCCTATGTGGGAAGCATTTTGATAACATGCATGAGTGACTAGATAGGTGTAGTTATTTTGTCTTTGGGCATAGCGCCTAGCAATGTAATGTGAATGAAGAGGATGCAATGTGAGAGACAGACACACACATTTTAAGTATAGCAAGAACAGCATATAGGCAGCTGCACAGCACTCACCTAGCCAGAGAGGCAGTGGGACACAGTGTTTGTGTAAACCAAAACAAATCAATCAATCAATCAAAGAACTTGTAAAGCGCACTACTTACCCGTGAGGGTCTCAAGGAGCTGAGGGGGGGAGGGGTGCTGCTACTGCTCGAAGAGCCAGTTCTTGAGGAGCCTTCTGAAGGTGAGCAGGTCTTGGGTCTGCCGCAGATGTGTGGGGAGGGTGTTCCAGGTCTTGGCGGCAAGGAAGGAGAAGGATCTGCTGATGGAGGTTGTTCGTTTGATGCGCGGGACGGCGGCGAGGGAGAGGCTGGCGGTGCGGAGCTGGCGGGCGGGGTGTAGAAGTTGAGTCTGTTGTTCGGGTAGGCTGGTCCGGTGTTGTGGAGTGCTTTGTGTGCGTGGGTGAGGAGCTTGAAGGTGATCCTCTTGTTGACGGGGAGCCAGTGCAGGTCTCTCAGGTGGGAGGTGGTGTGGCTGCGGTGGGGGAGAGGGAGGAGTCGAGGATGAATCCTAGGTTGCGTGCGTGGTCCATTGGTGTTGGAGCTGTTTCCAGTGTGGACGGCCACCAGGAGTCGTCCCACGCAGAGGGGGTGGGGCAGAGGATGAGGACTTCCGTCTTGTCTGAGTTCAGCTTCAGGCGGCTGTTTCTCATCCACTCGGTGATGACCTTCATTCCCTCGTGAAGGTTGGTTTTGGTGGTGTGTGGGTCCTTGGTGAGGAAGAGGATGAGCTGGGTGTCGTCGGCGTAGGAGATGATGTTCAGGTTGTGCTGGTGGGCCACTTGTGCGAGGGGGGCCATGTAGACGTTGAACAGTGTTGGGCTGAGGGATGAGCCCTGGGGTACGCCGCAGATTATGTCAGTGGCTTCGGAGCGGAAGGGTGGGAGTCGGCCTCACTGGGTTCTGCCAGAGAGGAAGTATGTGGTCCAGTCCAGGGCCTTCTTCTGGACTCCGGCTTCTTGGAGGCGTGTTCTTAGTGTGCGGTGGCAGACCGCGTCGAAGGCGGCTGACAGGTCCAGGAGAATGAGGGCAGAAATATCGCCGTTATCTAGTTGGCGCCTGATGTCATCTGTGGCGGCGATGAGGGCTGTCTCAGTGCTGTGGTTTCATCTGAATCTGGACTGGGATGGGTCTAGGATGTTGTTGTCCTGAAGGTGGCGGGATATCTGTATGTTGGCGATTTTCTCGATGACTTTCGCCGGGAAGGGGAGCAGGGAGTGGGGCCGGAAATTCTTGAGGTCTTTGGGGTCCACTTTGGGCTTCTTGAGGAGGGAGTTGATTTCGGCGTGCTTCCAGCTATCCGGGAAGGTCACTGTGTTGAAGGAAATGTTGATGACCTTCCGTAGTTGGGGTCCGATGGTTGCGTCTGCTTTGTTGAATATGCGGTGTGGGCAGGGGTCTGACGGTGATCCTGAGTGGATGGAGTTCATGATTTTGTGTGTCTCGTCGTCGTTGACGCAGGACCAGGAGGTCAGCTGGTTGGTGCACGTGGTGTTCGGGGTGGGGGTTTACCAGAGAAGACCCAGAAATCCATATGGCAGGGGCGCTGCCCATTGCTGTAAAAATGTACCTCAAGAACGAAGAAATAAGTGTGTGATCAATATAGTTTGACAACCTGAGCAGGCACAACACAAACTAGGCCTGGGCGGTAAATTCTGTTCCGCTCGCGGAATTTGCGGAATTTGGGTAATTTAGCGTTCCGCGGAGAACGCAAAATTGCACAAAATTCTGCGTTCCGCGAGTTTGCAAAATGTTTTGCTCGTTCGCATTCTCAAAATGCGTGTTCGCGAGATATTTCCCCCCGAGCACCCAAACAGCAATTGCGAACAGGAAAAAAGCATTGCGAACAAGCAATTACGCGTGTTTGTAGAATTTCTGTGTGTTCGCGTAGATTTTTTACCGTTTCACAGAGATTTGTGTAACGCGATTACGCAAATTCCGCCCCTAACACAAACCTTACAGGGCCCAGAGTCAACCTACTTCTGACAGGCCGAAAGAATACAACATTTTGAGCAGGGTACCTCTCAAGTCTCTCTCAGGCTCCTGAATGCTTCAAAAGGCGGATGAGCATCAGTGAGTGAGCCCAAACTGAATCATGGCTCAGAAAGTAGCCAGACTGGCACTCTACTTGTGCGAGAGATCGAAGATTATACCAACAACAAAAAAATGAAAATATTACACTGAGATGAAATAAATTGGCAGTGCTATCAGTCATCACCGTTACACTAATGACCTAATTTGTAACAAAATAATTGCCTAATTGTCTGCTGACCATTCAAATCGTGCACCGCTTTAATGTGCCAATGGAATGTTTAAGTTGGACAAGCATTTTAACAGAAGAGCTCTTGTTGCCATATTTGTTTGGCAGTTTTATATAACTTGAACTCAGCCCAAGGGCACTGGAACACTTTAAACACGCATCAGATTGCATTACACAAGATCAGTTCCATTTTTATAGGCAAGGGCAAACTAAGGGGCAGATTGATTTATCCTACTTTCAAGCAACACAACACAGCAAAATAAATTCCATCTTCCAGGACAAAAGCAATACAAAAGGACACCCACGCTCCGCCCATGTAACTCCTCCACCATGCAGTGTAACGCAAGGCAGCAACTTGCCTTGACTTGCGTTACACTACATTTACCAAGTCACCCAGGGCCATGCAGAGTTTGTTGTTTCTTCTTTCTAAGTGTGCTGCATTCTGCAGCACAGTTCAAAAGAGGAAATTGCCTCTAAGGATTGTTTTTCCTGCAGAAAGGTGTCCCTTCCTGCACAAATACAATCCTGCCTATAACGCAGGCACCCTTGCACTATGGCACAAGGGAGCCTGCTTTGGTGCAAGGCCTCACTGAGCGTGTCAGTGCAAGGAGAATACAGGAATGCACAATATGATGGTAAATATGCCGCAATCCTGCCCTCTGCCTTTACCACAGTGCAGCAAGTTGTCTTGCTGGGTTTCATTGCATTAAATGAAAAAATGATACATATGAGCCTCAGTGCTTACCATTACTGTCAGAAGCACCAATGTACACCTTAGACACTCAGGGAGAGATTTACTACATTTCATGCAAAACTGAGTAGCAAGGCAACTTGCTGCGCTGTGCTGCTCTGCGCTGCATTGCGTGAAAGTGAGACATCAGAGCTGGGCCATATTTACAAAGCTAAGGTGCATTTCTGCTGCTTCCTTGTGCTGGTGCACGATGTGCAGCCTAGCACCAACACAGACACCCTTGCCCCATCATACAAGTATGCTTGTCTTACAAAAAGGATTGTTTTTGTGCAGGAAAGGGCACCTTCCTGCACAAAAACAATCATTGTAGGCATTTTACTTTTTCTATGTGTGCTGCAGAATAGAAAAAGGAGGTAACAAGGAGAAATAAAGATATTTCTCCTTGTTAAGCCTGGGAGGTGTACCATTTTATGCATTCCCAGGTGTACACCTCTTAGTAAATCTGGGAATGCATCAGAATCCATTGGTGGATGCATGGGAACTCCCACACTCTGCCCATGGAAGGCCATCCTGCTGCAAGGTAACGCAAGGCAGCGAAATGTGTTGCCTTGAGTTACCATGAATTTACTAAACCACGCAAGGTGGGTTTGCGTGTCTTAGTAAATCTGACTTAATGGCTTGTGTTGCCTTGCGTCGCTTTGTGTGACCTAAGAGCAAAGCAAGCCCTTCGTAAAACTGCCCCTTCATCTCTAGCAATTCTGGCATGTCATTTTTTAAAACCAAAATGAGGATGATGACAGAGCATAACCCCATCCTCGCCTCAGTGGGACACAACTTATACCTTTCTGTACAATTTGGAGAAGAAAAAGTGTTCTTTAAAGCCAATAGGTCCAGGCAATTGCTTGCAATCGGTGAATGAGATGGTGGTTTCATAAGTTTAGTTCATTATTGTTAATATTAGTAGTAATAGTATTATAAGTTGTATTATTATTATTATTATTAATAATAATAATAATATTATTCATATTATTAACAATAACAATAATAATAAAGTTGTCATTGTTTTAAATATTGTTTTGTTTATATTTTAACTATGGCTGTCATTCTAGAACATATATAATTTATTTTACAATTAACTATATCAGTGTTAGCATTGTTAGTATTTTTTTAATCATATTTCAGGTGTAGGTGGGTATAATTATGATTAGCACTGGTAGTTATCATTAGCATTGATTATAATGATATTTATTATTATTGTTATTATTGTTATTATTAAAGGAATTGTGATTATTAATATTGTTATCATTTTTGTACACACATGCATAATAATACATTGATAACACTGATAGATATTATTATTATTATTATTATTATTATTATTATTATTATTATTATAGTTGATAACACTGATAATAATAATAATTATTATTATTGAGTAGAGTAATACTTTGATAACACAGATATTTAGGATGATGATGATGTGATGATGATTCTGCTGCTGCTGATGATGATGGGGATGATGATGATGATGGTGATGATGATGCTACTGCTGCTGATGATGATGAAGATGAAGATGATGGTGATGATTACTACTACATAATTTGCGGTTATTAAACTGACTTCATTGCAGTATTCTGTCCTCAGCGTCTATTGGCTGCAAGTGCATCCCAGGCATGTCACCACATGATGACTGGTCAGTGATGTTTAATTATTGGAAATAGACATTAGCGCTGCCGCGGATGGGCTCGCAGCTATGTCGGGAGGGCTGAGACCATCAATCTCCTTCCTGCATCATCAGCCGTACCCTGGCACGGCACACAGCACCATCCATCACCCTTGTGGTTGCCATCATCTTCCAGTGCATCACCTGTCACTCAGGAGCAATCACAGGACCGGGGCCAATGAGATCTATTGTCTCAAATGGAAAATGCAATCTTTCCCATTTTAATCAAATTCTGAAATTAACGCGGTCTGCTGCGATGTAGCATTTGATGATGTGTGTGAACGGGGCGTTTGATGATGCGCGTGGACGTAGCGTTTGATGATGTGCTTGGCAATGTCAATGATTCAGCAAAAATAAAACATTTCACTGTTATCGTATAGAATAGAAAATAATTTATGAACAAATGCAACGTATATGCATTAACATGTCCAATGCTCTGAGTCTAGAGTTGATAGCTGATGATAAGAAGTGTGTCAGGTTCCAAGGCGCCGGACGTTCACGGGCCACCAACAGGAACATAAACTACAGTTCCCGGCATGCCGTGCTTCCGTCGCGTACCAACGTGAGCTGCGCGCGCATGCCAGGAAATAAAGGTCTGATTCGGACGGCGGTGAGACGCCGATAATTCCGTCTTGCGGTGGCGTTTCCTGAGTCCTGGTTTGGAAGCGGTAAGAGGTGTCTGATGGTTCCCAGTCCTTCGGAATCGTGAGTATCCTGAAATCGTTGGGGTGTGTGGCGTTGGTAGTTTCGATCCCAACAACGCACCCAAAACCTTGGGAGTTTCACTCGGAGGAGTGTTACTCGGAAGTTCATTAACTTCGCGTTCAGTATTTGACATTGGGGGCTTTACGTTTGGTCGTTTTAGGGAAAAGACCGGTTGCTTATTCTGAGCCAAACTAAGCCTACCCTGGTATGCCACATTGTACATATTGTAAATACTTGTAAGCTTGCACAGTGGCGAAAGGACTCACCTGGAGCCTTTATTGAGCCTCGCTACTTCACGCCCTCTCAAAGAACTATCCCTCAGAACTTTAAGGGCGCAAGCTTAATGAAGAAAGCGTTACAGAGTGAACATTAACTCTGTGAACCACACGTGAAGAGTTTCCCCACACTGTTTCTTACGGAGGTGATTCCGAAGATTGCAGTGTTCATTATTGTTTATTTATCTCGTTCTAACAGGAGACAGGAGGGGTATTGGAAAAAAGGGAACTGTGAAATCGCCCATGTATAGAACATAACGCATTGTTCATGGTATGTGTGTACTCCCTATTCTGAACAACAAACGAAAGTACAGTGACCTTAGAGCAGAGGGAATTGAATCGTGTTCGTTTTGTTTTCACAGTTGGGCACAGTTCTTCCTACCTCATCAAACCCCTGTCCATTGGATTTGATCGTTGTGTATTTTTCTTTACAGGTATTGATTGGTGGCAGTGGGGAGGTTTTGGGTTAAGGAACTGTAGAACACTCTGTTAGAGGTTAGGGAGATAGGGTGCTCTAATATCTTGTTCTTTGTTGTTGCAGATCTCCCTCCCTGCTGTTCCCTTCCTTTCCCGCGCCCCGCTGTACTATCTTAGTTGTTCGTTTCTAGTATATGAACTCTGAGGTCGTTCGGTAGGGCCGGGATTTGGACTCTCATCACAGCCCCGAGGAAGTTGGGAGCCGAGCCTGATAGAATTATCGGCCCACGGATTTTGCCTCCTCTTGGCTGTGTTGGGAGTTCACCATGACCACCTTAGAGGACGTCATGGCTGCTTTGGCCTTATTTCAGGTGGAGCTGGCAGCTTCCAATAGGGAGGTAGCGGCTTCAAGGGCTGAGAACGCACAGTTACGAGCCAGGTTGGATAGATTGCCCACCACTACCGCAACAACCGGGGCATCAAGTAGCTCTTCTCCTACCACTTCCGTGGTGGTGGAAATGCCTGCACAAATCCCTCTAGCACCACCAGAACGATACTATGGGGACATAAAAAAGGTTCAAGTGTTTATGACACAGGTGCAGATGCACTTTATGTGCAAACCCAAGATGTTTTCCACACACCAAGCGAGGGTAGCGTTCCTCATATCATACTTAGGGGGGGAAGCTGCACAGTGGGCTGTTCCAATAGTCAAAAGGGATGACCCACTCCTATACCACTGGGACAATTTCAGGGAAGAATTCGAAAAAACATTTGATAGGAGAGCAGAGACCCTCACGGCGGACAGAGAGTTGTTGAAGCTGAAACAGGGAGAGGCCGATCTTGTCACCTATCTCAACAACTTCAGGAGACTCGTGGCCGAAACAGATTGGCCTGAAGCAAAAAGAACAGCCTTATTCTATCAAGGCCTTAGCGAAGACATGAAGGATGTATTAGCCCAGATAGACCCCCAGCCCCGTACTTGTTCTGCTTTAATAGACCTTACCTTGCGCTTAGACCATCGCATGAAGGAAAGGAAAGGAGAGCATAAGAAGAAGGATAGAGCCGTGATGCCTTATGAACAAGCCAGTGGCAGTGACAAACCAGCTCCTTCTTCTGATGCAATGGAGATAGGGGCGGTGCGAGCCTCCTTAACCTCCAGCGAAAGAGAACACAGACGCAAACAAGGACTGTGTCTCTATTGTGGGAAGAAAGGCCATTTCCTACGTGAGTGCCCGGTTAAGCCAAAAAACAACCGGGTTAGGGGAGGACAGAGCCTTGCAGGAGTAGCAGCAAAGGAGTCGGAAAACTACACGGCTTGATGGTGAACGAAGGGAAACCCTCAGGCATACATATCATCCCTTCACTCACCCCGAATCCGGTGGACGAGCGGAACCACCTCTTTGTGAGCATGACCATAACCATCGACAACAAACGACATGAAGTGCCAGAGATGGTTGATTCTGGGGCTACAGGGTGTTTTATGGACTGTTCAATGGCTCGCCGATTGGGAGTGACACTAGTCCCCAAAGAAAGACCCGAAACAGTCTACGCTGTTGACGGAAATGAACTACAAGCAGGTCCGATAACATATCATACGAGGGAGTATGAAGTCATTTGTTATAATTCCCACCATGAACTTCTGATCTTCAACATTATTGAAGCCCCGCAATATGGGATCATCCTGGGTCTCCCATGGTTACGAAAACACGATCCTGACATAAGGTGGACTACCAAAACGATCCAGTTCCTTTCCCATTATTGCCGCGAACACTGTTTCTCAAAGAAAAGGAATCCGGCACAAACAGTAGAGTCTATGTATTCAATAGCCACAGCAGCGGAAAAAGACGTGACCCTGCCTTCGTGTTACGCTGAGTTTGGGACGGTTTTCAGCGATAAAGAGGCAGAGGTGCTTCCACCCCACCGGACGTATGATTGCCGCATTGACCTCATCCCTGGCTCAGAGATCCCTAACGGGAGGATTTATGCTCTTACTCTACCCGGAACAGATACGCTGCGAGAATATCTAGACAAATACCTGGCTTTAGGATATATCCGACCATCCAGATCCCCTGCAGCACCTCCTTTGTTTTTTATACCCAAGGCAAATGGTGAAAAAAGGTGCTGCATAGACTACAGAGCATTAAACGCCATCACCGTGAAGAATCAATACCTGCTGCCGTTGATCCCGGTGCTGCTGGAACAGGTCCGGGCGGCACACATCTATACGAAGCTGGATTTGCGTGGGGCCTATCACCTTGTCCGCATCAGATGGGGTGACGAGTGGAAAACCGCCTTTAAAACGCGGTACGGACTCTATGAGTACTTGGTGATGCCCTTTGGGCTCTGCAATGCCCCGGCTGCTTTTCAATTTTTTCTAAACGAAGTCCTTCGCGAATACCTGGATCGTCATGTGGTCGTTTATATAGACGATATTCTCATATATTCGAACTCAACAGAGGAACACATCACACACGTAAAATCAGTGTTGCGAGCGCTCCAGGAACATCACCTCTTCTGCAAAATCACCAAATGTGAATTTCACGTCACAACGGTGGAGTTCCTGGGTGTTATGCTTACTCCGTCAGGACAGATGATGGACGAGAGAAAGGTCCAAGCGATTATGGATTGGCCGAGCCCCAACAACGTCAAAGACATCCAGAGCCTGTTGGGGTTCGCCAACTTCTACAGGCGATTCATATCTGGATTCTCAGGAATGGTGTCACCCCTCACACGGCTTACGAAAAAGAACACCCCGTTTGTGTGGGATGAAGAAGCCCAACAAGCATTTGATGATCTCAAGACAGCGTTCTCCTCCGCGCCGGTATTAACACATGCCAATCCGGCCATCCCGTTCGTAGTCGAGGCGGATGCCTCTGAAATAGCTCTGGGGGCAGTGTTGTCTCAAAAAGAAGAATCAACAGGTACCCTTCACCCGATCGCATACATGTCTAGGAAGCTCAGTTCTGCGGAAATCAACTATACCATCGCAGAGAAGGAGCTGCTTGCCATTCGAGATGCCTTCATGGAATGGCGACACTGGCTAATGGGGGCTCGACACCAGATCACGGTTTATACTGATCATCGAAATCTACAGTTTCTACGGGCCGCTAGACACCTGTCTCCCAGGCAATTAAGGTGGATGATGTTCTTCGAAGAGTTCCGTTTTGTGGTTACCTTCCGGCCTGGTACCAACAACAGGAAGGCGGATGCGTTAACAAGGAGAGAGAATCTCTTGATACCATCGGAGAAACCCGTTCGGTCAATCATTGAGCCTGCAAAAGTCATAGGAGTAACCCATACCGACGACTTTTTGTCCCGTGTCAGGAGGGGAGTACAAACCTGTGTGTGGCGCACATGGCTCAGACATCATCCAGAATGGAAACCAAAACATGGCGTTCCAATGAGAGGAAAACAGGTCCTGGTGCCCACAAACGTTTTACGCAAAACAGTGTTCTCCTGGTGCCATGAGGTTCCGTGTGCCGGTCACATGGGTTTCGTCAAGACGTTGGAGAAAACCCAGAGGCAATTCTGGTGGCCTTCCATCAGACCTGATTTGAGCAGATGGGTGGCGGAGTGTGCCACTTGTAGTCAAATGAAAACGGACAGACAAAAACCTCAAGGACTGTTACATCCTCTGCCCACTCCGGAGAATCCGTGGGAGAGGTTCTCAGTCGACTTCATTGTGGGGCTTCCGAAAGACCAAGGCAAAACCGCCATAATCGTGGTAGTGGATTTTTTGACGAAAATGAGCCACTTCATTGCCTGTGCCCAGGTACCCACAGCAGGACAATTGGCCCATCTACTCCTGGTGAACATAGTACGACTGCATGGCCTTCCCCGTGACATCGTGTCCGATCGAGGGGCACAGTTCACTGCTAGATTTTGGAAAACCTGGTGTACGGCTTTGCACATAACTTCGTCTGTGTCCACCAGTTTCCATCCGCAGACGGACGGACAGACGGAGAGACTGAACCAATCCTTAAAACAGTACCTTCGATGTTATGTGCAAGAAAGTAGCGATTCCTGGGTTGATTGGTTGTGGGTGGCGGAAATAGCCTATAATAACACGCAACATGCATCCACTCAACACACACCTTTCTTTTGCTCCTATGGGCACCATCCCAGATTCACCCCCATGCTGTTGCCTTCTGATACTGTGAAGCTGCCAGAGGTAAGGGAAAGGCTGTTGCGGGTGCGCAAAATTCTTTTGAACGCACGCAAGAACCTTGTGAAGGCCAAAGCCACTTATAAGCACCAAGCCGACAAGCACCGGAGACCTAATCCGGTGTATCGGAAGGGTGATTTAGTCTGGTTATCTACCAAGAACATCAAATTCAAGAAGCACAGCGTGTTTAACCCTCGGTTCATAGGACCGTACCGGGTGGTGGAGCATGTGAATCCGGTGGCTGTGCGTCTGCGGTTGCCTGCGCAGCTTCGCATTCATCCTGTGTTCCACGTTTCCCTCTTGAAACCCTCTCGAAGTCCAGTTCGTAGGTCCCCTTTGCCTCTCTGGGTGCAGCAGGATAAGGAGTATGAGGTGCGGTGCATCCGGGACTCTAGACGGGTGAAGGATCGCTTGCAATACCTTCTCTCTTGGAAGGGGTTCGGTCCGGAGGAGGATTCTTGGGAACCGGCGACCGCTGTTCGGGCTCCCCGGTTGGTGGCCCGGTTTCACCGTTTGTTTCCTGGAAAGCCGGGGGGGGGGGTGTGGGCCCCTTTGTGAAGGGGGGTGTACTGTCAGGTTCCAAGGCGCCGGACGTTCACGGGCCGCCAACAGGAACATAAACTACAGTTCCCGGCATGCCGTGCTTCCGTCGCGTACCAACGTGAGCTGCGTGCGCATGCCAGGAAATAAAGGTCTGATTCGGACGGCGGTGAGACGCCGATAATTCCGTCTTGCGGTGGCGTTTCCTGAGTCCTGGTTTGGAAGCGGTAAGAGGTGTCTGATGGTTCCCAGTCCTTCGGAATCGTGAGTATCCTGAAATCGTTGGGGTGTGTGGCGTTGGTAGTTTCGATCCCAACAACGCACCCAAAACCTTGGGAGTTTCACTCGGAGGAGTGTTACTCGGAAGTTCATTAACTTCGCGTTCAGTATTTGATATTGGGGGCTTTACGTTTGGTCGTTTTAGGGAAAAGACCGGTTGCTTATTCTGAGCCAAACTAAGCCTACCCTGGTATGCCACATTGTACATATTGTAAATACTTGTAAGTTTGCACAGTGGCGACAGGACTCACCTGGAGCCTTTATTGAGCCTCGCTACTTCACGCCCTCTCAAAGAACTATCCCTCAGAACTTTAAGGGCGCAAGCTTAATGAAGAAAGCGTTACAGAGTGAACATTAACTCTGTGAACCACACGTGAAGAGTTTCCCCACACTGTTTCTTACGGAGGTGATTCCGAAGATTGCAGTGTTCATTATTGTTTATTTATCTCGTTCTAACAGGAGACAGGAGGGGTATTGGAAAAAAGGGAACTGTGAAATCGCCTATGTATAGAACATAACGCATTGTTCATGGTATGTGTGTACTCCCTATTCTGAACAACAAACGAAAGTACAGTGACCTTAGAGCAGAGGGAATTGAATCGTGTTCGTTTTGTTTTCACAGTTGGGCACAGTTCTTCCTACCTCATCAAACCCCTGTCCATTGGATTTGATCGTTGTGTATTTTTCTTTACAGGTATTGATTGGTGGCAGTGGGGAGGTTTTGGGTTAAGGAACTGTAGAACACTCTGTTAGAGGTTAGGGAGATAGGGTGCTCTAATATCTTGTTCTTTGTTGTTGCAGATCTCCCTCCCTGCTGTTCCCTTCCTTTCCCGCGCCCCGCTGTACTATCTTAGTTGTTCGTTTCTAGTATATGAACTCTGAGGTCGTTCGGTAGGGCCCGGGATTTGGACTCTCATCACAGCCCCGAGGAAGTTGGGAGCCGAGCCTGAAAAAGTGATGTAGGATTGTTCCACAGCACTGAAAGGTGGTTGCATCTATTCTTCTCCACCCTGAGACTACCTCCCATAAACGTCAGTGGATGCAGGGCACGCGACTCATGGACATCAGTGGACACAGAACACGTGAAAGAGAGGATGCTTCTTGTTGACTAGATCCTGGCAGCAGAAGACCTTCAATCATGCAAGAGGAAAGTGTCAGCCCAGATGGAGGCATTTATTTATTTACTTGTTTAGTCTTTGATGTAGTGCTGCTTAAACCCAGACAGACCGAGAGAGCATTTTGCAAAAAGAGCGTATTGAAACAACAGGTCAAGCATGGTTACAGGTAAATCAAAGGGGAGGTAGCTGTACACACCAGAAGAAGAATAGGACATGTTAAAACGCAAACTTTTACAACGCAGTTTTTACATCGCAACATCCATTACAACGCATGATTTTACAACGCATGCCATCAATCGCATTTTTAGAAACTACACTTACAATGCATTCCATTACAACGCACACCATTACAACGCATACCATTACAACACATATTACTTTTAGGGCAACAGTATTGTAAGTGTTAGATAGTTTAGGGGTAAAAAATTATATTCCCACTCCAGTGAGTGCAATAGTAGGGTACGTGTTGGACAGTGTAGGGGTAAAAATTACTATTCTCACTCCAGTGAATGCTACAGTAGGGTAAGTGTTGGATAGAGTAGGGGTAAACATTACTATTCCCACTCCAGTGAGTGCAACAGTAGGGTAAGTGTTGGACAGTGTAGGGGGTAAAAATTACTATTCCCACTTCAGCGAATGATACAGTAGGGTAAGTGTTGGACAGAGTAGGGGTAAAAATTACTATTCCCACTCCAGTGAGTGCAACAGTAGGGTACGTGTTGGACTGTGTAGGGGTAAAAATTACTATTCCCACTCCAGTGAATGATATAGTAGGGTAAGTGTTGGGTAGAGCAGGGGTAAAAATTACTATTCCCACTCCAGTGAGTGCAACATTAGGCTACGTTGTAGTGGCATGCATTGTAATTGTATGCGTTGGAGTGACATGGCTTGTAATGGTTGCGTTGAAATGGCATGCGATGTAAAGGATGTTGAGTTGTAATGACTGCGTTGCAAAGGTAGCGCGTTGTAATAACTGCGCTGTAATGGTTGGTTCCCCAGAAGAAGGAAAGCAAGGTGGTGAAGATGCAAAAAGATGCCCATAATGCACAGTGTAGAACTGTATATGATTGTAAGTAATTAGAATCAGCTGGTATATACATTTTTCAAGAGATATAATGCATTACAAAACTGATGACTGCATCCAGCCATCAGATAGAGAGATCTAGGCTTCAAGAAGAAACGCTGTCCTCGAAAAGAAGAAGTAAGTCAGGCTACACCTAAAAGGTGTGTCTTTAGTTTCTCTTGGAGGAAAGGAAAGAGCCTTGTGTTAGAATAGGTCATTCCATATGTGAGGTGCACTGCCTGGTGCCTTGAGGTGACGTAGAGAAGAGTTTGTTAAGACTCGGTTATTGGCAGCGGTCTAGACTTTCTAGGAGGTATTTTGGTGAAGTTTGATTTATGGCATTGTATGTGAGGCAAGTTCTATCAAAACATCACAGGGAAAGTCAATTAAGTTATGAAAGGGTAAGGACAATTCAATCATTTTCTTGTGTGTTTGTAGCAAACCACTCTGCAGAGAGTCAGTTGCTCTGTAGGCTACTAATCTAGTTTAAGGAGACCGGTTAGTAGAGCATTTCTGTAACTGGTTCAGGATAGTACCAGTGCTCGGACAGCTGAGTTACAACCTGAATTAGGTTTGAATGGTTTTGTGTTGCAAAAAAATCCTTAACACAGAGGGCAAGCTTGAGTGATTTGTCCAAAAGCCAAATTATGGAGAAGTAACCATTTTGGGGAGTATATTTAGGTCCATTATTTTGTCCATTTTTGATGGTTTTGTGGGATTTGTTCAAGGAGTGGAATCAAAACCTTGCCCTACACGAGAAGCATTTGAGTTTGTTTGAGACTGCAAGGCCCGATGATGGTAAGCTAGGAGGTAAAGAAATATGCGTGTCACTATTTAAAGATCCACCTTCAAACTGCATTTGTGATGCTCAAATGGCTGCATATGGCGCTTCACAGTTATCTAGCCATTTTTGTTGTTAATACAGCACGGGCACAGAGGCAAAGGGATTCCCTCATTTGCAAGGGGTATGCGCCCATGCTAATTAGGGAACGTCCCCTTGAAGATAGCACTGGCCCTTATTGTACACCAGGGCTACTGGTATTACAGAAGGGGCCGCACAAGCGTCTGTTGCCCCTTCTGTAATACCAAAGTGGCCCAGGGGAGTGCAAAGCGGGCACAAATGCCTTTTACGCTCCCGGGGCACTTTATGTAATACGGCCCATGGTGAGCTATCTGCATGATGAACACTTGTGAACCTGACCAGCATGAAAATCGTTTACCCAATAAAAGATTACTGTTAACCACTGACTCGTTGTACCAGTTCACTAGACACAACTGGGATTTAGAGAAAGGATCCAGCTCCAACTTCACAGTACAATACCCCCAACCACAAGGCTGTTAACCCCTTCACTGCGGGGCTGATTCCCCCGCTGTGCTGGTGGGCGGGGCGGCACTCACAGCGCCCCGGTTCTTATGACGAGCTCAGCTCGTCATGAGCCACGGTGCTCGTGTGCTCATGACGAGCTGAGCTTGTCACGGCCACACCCGTTTCTGTAGAATGCTCGCACAGCAGGGGAATTAGCCCCGCGTGCGAGCGTTCTAACCGTTATGACGAGCTCAGCTCGTCATGAGCACACGGGAACCGTGGCACATGACGAGCTGAGCTCGTCATGAGCATGGGAGGGGTTAAAAAAGGTGCTCTGAATGGTGCTTGAATAGGGGTGACCTTCTTCTGAAAATACAACGCTACCGCCCTAACATTTAGGGCAAAGAAGAAACATCTCTGCTTCTCATTTAGTCTGGAAATTAAATGATGCAGGCTCTCATAAAAACATATATTATGGAACAGGTTGAGTACCATGAAGGCTCACTACACTTGCATTTCTAAAATACTCCCTGCAGGCCATTAACCTTCTTGATGTTGCGGACGTTCTCCGGTCAGCTCTGGACAGCTGTGCTGCAAGGCCCATATGGCTTCTTGTCAGATCTTTGACCGAAGATAACCTCCATATAGGCTAGAGTATGCAGGACCTTGTACTTTTTCCTCCTGGTCAAGGGCCTGCTCCAAACCTCAGCTCTCTTTCCAGGATGGGTCACAGCAGCAGGGATTCTCCAGTCCCTAAACTTGGTAGTAACCTTGAGGGTAATCAGCAACATTCCTCCGTGGTGCTGCAGTTTGAAGCACCGGGGGTGTATGAGTTAATAGATCATGGGGAATCATATTTATCCTTCAAGAAGCCTAGACCATCCAGATTTTCCGGACATTTTTAAATCTCAGCCAACCCAACCAGAGAGCATCTTTGTCAGCTGTTTTCCAGACTCCTTAGGGTAGGAAATGGGTTCAGTCACTAGGGGTGGCCGTAACTCATGTGATTCCATGTATCATACTCTAGTGCAAATATGGAACATTTCTGAACGATTATGCTTGAACTATGTGAGAAGAGTAATTCTGTGTTTAGCACTCTTTCCCAGTGCAAAAATATGTCCTCGCCGTCATGGGTATGCATTTTGCAGTAAGAAACAGTGCTAAATGCAGCAGAATATGAATAGCTCGCAGAAGCAGCCACTCATGCTCACTTAATATGCTCTTTTAGTAGGATGTTTTCCCCAAAATGACTCTTAATTACTCGAGCCAGAGTAGTGCATAATTATCAGTAATTCCACCTCGAAGAGTAACACAAAATTACCAAAATTACTCATGATTACTCCGCCCTAATCAAAATTCTGCCCAGGCCTTGTAGTTACCAGGTGGTCGTTTTGTATTCCAAGGACAGCAGGCCAGACATTGCAGGCCAGATCTCACCATCGAGAGGCAACACCCCATTCAATAAATAGATCCTGACTTTGGGTACCGTTACTCAACACAGGGAATGCCATGCCCTAAACCACATAAAAATGCACAAAGTCTCTAAGTAATGCCTACTGGGCACACACACACTTAGGGTCTGATTCTGATGCAGTTAGGAAATCTTCCCAATCAAATTGGTTTGCAAATGGTTTCCGACCGACTTAGATCGGGAGAGTCCTACCGACCGAGTATGATGAATCTGGATGCTCCCAGATACGATTTGGTTGGACTTCTATGGGAGCTTATGTTCCTAACCGCATCGTAATCTTGCCCTCCGTCGGAAAAACACATTCCCGATCCGATTCAGAAGGAGCAAATGCTGTTAGGAGGCCTTCCTAACCGCATCGGAATCGGGCCCTAGGTGGGAATGCTTTCCTAACCGCATCGGAATCGAGCCCTTAGTGTGCATGTGTGCATGAACGCACACAGGCACACACACATATACATGTCCTCTCTCTTTCACGCACACACACTCTCTGAGGGGATTAAAATTATGGGGGACCTAACGGGTTACCATTCAGGGAAGGCAGGTCTCGACCTCAACACTACTGCAGCTGAAAATGTAGATACCATCAGTCCCAGCCATTGCAGCAAGCATGGTGGGTGGTGGAGCAATGCAGGGGGGACTACCCCCCTCCCACCCTGCCCCGCCCCTGCCCCCGCCCCACCCCACCATGCTTACCAGTTCAGGCCTCCGCTGCGTACCAATGAACCCAGACTCAGCTGCTAACAAATGTTAGTCTCCCTGTAGCCTAGTATGATGGGGTAGGACACCACTCAATCATCCAATAATGCTTTGGGTATATTTTGAGTGAACTCCTTTTGCTACAGAATCTGGTTCTCCTCTGCAGAACATCATCATCACCTTGTTAGCTCCAGTCAACTCAAGATTACTAATTTAGATTTTTTTTTTAAACACTGAGACAAGAAAATATTAAACAGGGCAGAGTGGCATGAATTACTACTGTGCAAGCACTTCATCACTGTACACGGTTGGTTAGTAGATCACAGAGATGAGAGAAAACTTCAGAAAATCAGAACCAGTGATGTTACAGAAGAGAATAATGATGAAAAAAAGGAGTCTTACTCTTACCAAAAACATCAGGCCAAACATAACTCTTCTGAGCTAATTAAGGTTTAAAAAGGCTCATCCCACTGTCTGAATAAAAAGATGCTTCCTTAATATAATCTGACAGATAACTTGGAAAACTCTTTGAAGAAGAAATTGTGAAACCTTTGGAGATACCACTCCTGTAGGCAACTTGATGGTTCCTCTTGGTCACCTCTACTCAGTCCCCTCAGCCGTAGTTGGCTTGTTAAAGTGTGTCCTTGCAGTTCTCCCTTAAGTTTTTGCCCAGCTCAGTGGCGGCCGACACAGATAAATACTGGTTGGTCCAGGAGGAGGGGGTGTGAGGAGAGGGGAAGGGGGCTGGCGGGAAGCACGCAGGGGGAGGGGGCAGCAGGGGGGGTAATAATAATAATAATAATAAAAAAACACATACCTGGTGCTGCCGGCCGAATCGCGCCCCTCTGCTTCCAGTTCCTGGCATCACAGACTTGCCATCCAATCCCCACGCTGTTCTCAAGCATGAGAGCAGCGTGGGGATTGGCGTGAGTGGGCTGGATTAACGCTCACTCAGGCACAGGGAGCCTGTGCTATTTCTCCAACCTGTGCATGTCAGTTTGGCCTGCCTAAGATGGCCAACCAAACTGACATGCGCACTTAAAAGTGCACATCTTCCACTCTTCCCCCACCCCTCCCATGCCCCGGCCCTACCCCGCCCCTCCTTGAGTGAAACTGGACTGAGTGAGAGAGTAAACTTTCCACAGGGTGGGTCTAGTCCCTGTATCCAGCTCACATTCCATCGAAGTTGGACTAAACTTTTTACTTTGATGTCCAATGCAAGCAGATAACTGCCATTGGTGGCCTGTGCTTCTTAGCACTATTTTCATCCAAAACTTTGAAAAATCCTAACACCAGGTCTACTAATTGGATTCTGTCATTTTGGTGTCATTTTATGCATTAAGATTTACTCTATTTTTCTAAATTGATTTAGGATTTTTCTTTTCTTGTGTTTCCATGTTATTACTGTTTGAGTGCTGCATAAATACTTTACACATTGTCCCTAAACTAAGCCTGACTCCTTTTGTGCCAGGCTACAAGAGGCTTAATAACAGGATATTTAGTGACTTTTTGGTTCACCCTGACAAGGATTGGTTTTATTGTTTAAGTGGATTTTTCACCTCTCTCAACTAATAACCGAATTTCTTATAATGTCAAGTGAAACAAATAGTGGAACATCTATTGGCCCAATAATTTTAATTGGATACTATACAATGTTCTCGATGCGTGGATGTCCAAAATCCCACAAGTAAGTGTACTGAATCCAGTGGAAACCAAGTTTGGTCATCGGTCAGCTTTAAATATTCAGCTTCAAACCATGGAGGGATCTTTGAAATTAAAGCCAGTAGGGTGAAGTCTTTCCAAATGTCAGGCGAATCGGTAGTAGTTTGGGCTGACTTTCATGGGACTAACAGAAAATCCTGGGATACTTCATAACCCTAAGGCACAGTAGATTTCTAGGAGCACTCAAAAGCTGCAATTTATGCAAGGGGAAGTCCAATCTAGGCACCCTAATTGCAACTCGATGGAATTTAGCAGCTCAGAATTTTTGAAAATAACAATAACCCCAGAGTCCATGTTCATCATTTCAGAATGAGGCATAAGTTGCGGTTTTGGTTTTTGCTCATTTGGTTACTTCATGTTTTTGTCTCTTGAGGCTCTTTCCTTTCTCAAGTTTCGCCAGATTTCAACCTGCGACATGTGCCTAAAGAAGGCAAATGCGTTGTGTGATTATTCTACAAAACTCTTAATTCAGAACTGGGATTTTTGCTATCTATAGTGGAACTTTAGTGCTGTAAATTTGGCTCAATACTTTTCTCCACTTCATTCTCACCCTATTTAACACAGATGTGTTTCCTCCTGATCCCCACCCTGGAAATGGACTTACATCTGCCCTTGACAGCTCCCTGCAAGTTGCGTGTGAATACCCACCAATTCAGGAGTCTGTGGTCTGTGGGTGTTCACATACCCTACAGGTATCTCCCCCCAGCCCAGGAGAGCCCAACAATCCGACACAGAAGCCTAAATTACCAATTGTGTAAATGACATCACCCTGGTAGAGTGTTCACTCACTCAGAAGCTATTTGCATACTTCTCAACTCACTGACCACTGGCAGGTGGCTGCCACCCTGAGGGGTCTCACAGTCCCTGCCACCCTGAGGGGTCTCACAGTCCCTGCCACCTTGCGAGGTCTCACAGTCCCTGCTACCCTGAGGGTTCTCACAGCCACCGACCCACCAGCCTCCCTTTTTTGCTGGCCTTACTACAACAGACACAGGCAGACTGTTAACAATGTGCATAACAATAATAACTTGCTTTTTATAGGAGCCCTTCATGCGCTGTTGATAACAGATACTACTACTACACAATATATGTTACTTTTATGTGTCGATCTTCTAGCAAGGATACGAACTCACGATCTACTGATCACCGCTTAGTGAACTCACTGCCTGAGGAGCACCATGTTGTGAACCCACGACCTTCATTCACCACGTTGTGAACTCATGGCGTGCCATCACCACTTAGTAAACTCACTACCTTACGATCACCACCTTGTGAACTCACGACCTGCCAAACGCAACATTGTGAACTCACGACATGACAATCACCACTCTGTGAACTCACTACCTGTCTACACACTTTGTGAACTCACGACCTGAATTCACTACCTCATCCACATGGTGAACTGACGATCTGTCAGCCTTTGTAATCTCACGACTCGCCGATCACCATGACGACGTAATCACCACTTTGTAAACTCACGACCTGCTGCCGATCTCCACAATCAACTCACAGCCTGCCAAACAAACTTCGCAAACTGACTACCTGCCAATCCCCGGGCTGTGAACTCACAACCAGCCGATCACCACATTGTGAACTCACAGTCTGCCGAAAACACTTTATAAACTCACTACTTGCCGTTCCCCGGGTTGCGAGCTCAGAGCCTGCCAATCACCACTCTGTGAACTCACGACCTAAGGATCCCCATTAAATACACTCACTACCTGCTGATCACCAGGTTGTGAACTCACGACCTCACGTTCTCCGCTTAGTGAATTCACTACCTGCTGATCACCACGTTGTGAACTCACGGCCTGCCAATTTCCACTTCCTTGAAGTAACTGAGCTGTCACTCAGGCATGGTAAGTGATATGTTTACAGCCAGAAGAAGAGTGCAGCATGACAGAGACCATTTCTAAAACGAATCCCTCAGTTAAATATGCCTTCTCTTGAATTACTTTTTTGTCTGCACAAAAAACACTCGATAATCGAAAACAAATGGTCCGGCCCGCCTCCCTTCACCTTCACCGCAGTGTGTTACACGACGCTTTCTTATTACATTTCTCTTACTGCTTGTAAGTTGTAATATACATCACGTTGGATGACAGCACCTTGCAAGGACGCGGCGCGCGCACCAAAGCGCTCACCTCAGCATTACTATAAATAACCCGCATCCGTGCTTTGTTTTAGTGAAAATGCAGAGCACGGGCCCGCGCAGATCCGCGGCGCTCCTCGTAATCACAGGCACTCCACACCGTCCCCCCAAAAAGGCGCTTTCCGCCCAATGCGACAGACAAAACAAAGGTGGCCGCTTGTCTGAGGGGAGTTTTTCTGTAATTAGTTTTGTAGAGAATCTTAAAAACCATGTTATTACAGCCTAGAGGACTGCTTTAAACTCCGCAGACTACGAGATGAAAGTGTTTTTATTTTCCAGCCTCCTGCTCTGCGAAGATGTAATGCACAATGTACCACCTTTTGAAGCAGATTGGCTCTCGGTTCCTTTAGCGTGTAATAATACTGCCCTCTGTCGAATTTTATAGAATGAGCATTGAAAATACAGCTTTTTTGTTGAGATAAGTAGCACATGGTTTGGTAGATGTACGACACGTCTATTAAACATTCAGGATAAATAGCTCTATTATATATCATCACGAAGGTGGTTGTGGATGAAAGATAATTGTATGTCTTTTTGCCAGATGTATGAAATGTTTCAAGTAATCGAAAACAAACCCTGTAGAGCAGCTAGAGATTGATTCAGTTCGTAGTATTTGTTATTTGAGGGCATTTAATGAACTTCTATAGACAATTTTATCTGATTGCAGCTGTATCATGAAAGTGTGCATTGGTGTCTAATGGCGTGATTCACATGGTATATGTTTAGCCAGTAGAGATTTTTTTTACTGAGTTTTACATAGCGCGAACTTGACCCGAATCAGGTATAAGATCGCTCTACATAGCACCAGTTGCGTTACACGAGGACACATTATTTTTTTGTTTGGCACGGGGAGATTAAGTGATTTGCCCAGAATCACAGGATGTTCAGCGTCGTTGCCGAGACTCAAACCCAGTTCCCCAGATTCGAGGACGACTGCCCTAGCATTAGGACAACTCCTTCATTCTTTTACAAGGATGGACAATGTACCACATGACTAGGAATCCATATGCCATAACTGGATGCAGAAGGGACTCTTTGCAACTGGTCAACTGGAATTTCAATTCACAATGGAGTGGCACCTGGTTATAAGGGCTCCTGGAGCCTAGGGCTGGACTGGCCATTGGACAATCAAGGCAGTGCCCATTGGTCTTATTGGTCAGTGTGTGGGTCGTCTTTTGGGCTGTTTGTGGACCTGTTTTTGTCTGGTGGGTCGATTTCTTCTGTTGATTTCCCTGATATTAAAACAAACCTTGCCACATTGCCTGGAGCAGCTCAAATCCATGCAGACTCCATACCTTGCAAAACGTTTATACAGTGTGTCTTTATAAGTCCATAACTGCCTATGTGCAAACCTGAGGCCACTTTTATTTTACTACATGGGCCTGTCCCACTCAGACCCTGTAGGAGCCTTTGATGTGTCAACAATTTTTCGTAGGAGCCGCAGATTCTTCTGGCTCGGACCTTTCATATTGGTTGTCCTGGCCAGTCCAGGGTGATGGAGAAAGAATTGTAAACCTAGTGTAGTGTGTTTATATAGGGACCTGTATCGATACTCCAATTTCTGACCCTTGTCCGGTTATAAATCACTAATATCCATACAACGGCACAGAAACCCGTTTCATAAATCAGTCATAGCGCATGCTGTCACATTAAGCAAGCACTATTCCTCCAGCCCCCTAGAAAGCACACCGAGTTCTCTAAACAAACCAAGCCTCCAGCAAACCTGGGAAATCCCCGCTGCTATTGTTTTGATTTCATTCGAGAACTCCTGTAAAGAATGTAAGAACGACCAGTTCTTAATGACATCTTTAATTGACGTCTTATGTCCATCCTTACGTCAAACCCGGCACCTTTCAGGTATAAATATACCAACGCTGCCTTAAGCAAACACACGGTGGTGATGAGCTTGGAGCAGTGACTACTTGCCGGAGAGCCCAGCTGATGCAGGAAGCCCACGGACGCTGCCCCTCCCTCTTGACGCGCTGAGAGAGACGCTGCCTTTTCTCCTGCCGAGAAATCCAGCTTCCAGCGTTTCCAACTTGCCCTTACGGGTGACTGGGATACCGAGTCCTGAGACAGAGATACCAGCCCTCCTGCCTTCTAAATCCCAGGTACTGAACTGACTAACCCCTTACAGAGAATTCTTGAGTCAGATTCTTGGCAAAACAAACTTAACTTAAACTGCTACTTACTTACTCCCTCCCTGTATTAGGCTTAGGTCAGGTACCCCGGGGTAGGCGTAGTTAGAAGCACCAGTTGAGTACGATTAGTCAATGTATATATGTATGTATATCTTTTATCAATTTTAAAGTACCATATGGCTAAGAAACCATATCAATGCTTTTACAGTATTATTTTATAATCCTGTATTTACTGTATGCACTTTACTTAACCTTAAGTATTGCAACTGTAGCGATTCATTTCTCTTGTATGAGAAAAAGAGACTGATCAATAAATAACACCTTTTATTGAACACGCCCATCTCCTCTTTCTCTACAATCTGGTGGAACTAAGTATGCACGTACTGACTGAGTAAAATAGTTGTCTTTTGTTTTCACACGACTCTAGAGATACACTCTTGATTAGGGAGAGCAAAGTTGTCATGTTCTATGGTTGTCAGAAACTAAATCCCTTCTTGTCTATCCAGGGAGGTTAAACTCCTCCTCGCCTATTCGAGAAAGTTTCTAGTGAACTCTGAGCTAGCTGGCACACAAAACTTAAGTCTAATATCGTCAGTAGAAGACCTAGTTAACCTCTGTCCTACGTCTATACTATTGAAGATATTATTCCAATGCGCAGAGCCTATTGGGATAATAGAAACTACACTACACTAGGTGTAGGAGGGTTTGGGCGGCTGAAGAAGGCAGGAAAGTTCCAGGTCCCTACACTGCAGGGTACCTGTTATCTAAAGACCTGATATTAGAGTGATTATCACATCTAAAAGAGCATTATTAGCAAAGCAGTATCGCATTAAATGAAGAATATTGAATCACTAACTCAAAAAGGACCCTTTTTAAATGTATCAACCAACCTTACCACCTCTTTGTTATAAATGTCATTTTAGGTGATTCATTGGGCTGCTAACCTATGTGGAAACTCTGCAAGTGATTTACAAGATGCAAAATACATTTGCAATGTTCTTTTCACATTTAAGGCTGTGATCATAGTTCAGTATTATTTTTGTAGAGCACTCACACAGTCAGGAGCACGCTTCAGAGCACTATCTATATAACATGCTCACAAACCTCTCAGATTCTTGGATGCAAAGCTTTCATGTCCCATTCTATACTGTGTCACAAATAGGTCATTTAACATGATTTCCATCACTGACATTCACTGGCCAGGGAAGCATCATTCCTTCAACAAGAGTTTGCGAGACGCCCTCCTGACACAGCCCTCCACTTGTCAAACCAATTTCATCTTCAGGTTCAAAATTTAGATGGACTCTGAGGTGCTGAGATGCCGAATGATGGTTGACCACTGAGGGGTGGCCGCATAGCAGTTCAGAGAGAGGTGGAGTTATGGTGTGGGTACAAGACTACCTTCCTCTGATTGTGGAGGTAATTCAGGCAGTGGAAGTCATTGGACTTGTCTGACTGTTGAGGTGAACCTATTATGTTTTTGTAAACTTTTACATAGGCACACTGCTTTGGTGATGCATTTCATCGGCATCACATGAAAGGCTGGAACATCAATTGGTGGAGAATCATCCTCATAGAGATGGGACTGAAGAGTGTTTGAATGGCTCTTATGGAATCCTATGTCAGGACAAAGGCCTTCTCCTTGAAGAGCAGGGAACACGGAACACGAGGCGCCAGACGTACACGCCGCCACTGGAGCCCAGATCTCCATTTGGACATAGTCGTCCTGCAGGCTACTTTATTATTTACCTTGTCCACATCGAACCGAGACCGGTTTGGAATTTTCACCGGTCCTGCGTACTTCCTGATCCCTTCTCAACAACCTACAGCCCTGAAGAGTCACATCTAGACATGGTGTGAAGAAACACGTGTCGGCTGATTTAATTTCTTGTTGTACTGATCGAGTTGAATTATATTGCTTTTTATATGAAACAATGGATGTCGACCTCAATCATTTCTGAGAATATGAACAGTGAATAATACGTATGGTTCATCTATTTACCCTCATTACACTATATACGTGTGCACAGGACTTTGAACAATTTAGTTTGTATGAGTTCGACCCACACTTTGGCTGGGGTTGTTTTTTCCTTTGGGTTTGTTTCCCCTGACCTGTCTGCACGGTAACCTCAATACACTGTGTTTTTGACTCATGCATGCACATGTTAGAGCGCCAATTCTTCCTTCACCTAATTCAAACCCATTACATTGACCTACTGAGTGTGATGTGTTTGCGATGAGGTGTGTGGGATGCTGAAGTTGGTGTCTATGTAAAAGCCTAGGCTTGCTTTGGAGTTAAGTCATTGACATTCATCACTGAGTGCCGGATTTGCAGTTGTTGTTGTTCGCTGGCACCACTATGTAGCACCATCTCTGTCCTCTGAGGGGGAGTCGTGGAGGGCTTTAGACATCACGGCTAGGATGCTCCTGCCCTGAACAGCTCTCCTGATTAATTTTCATGCGGTTGACATTCAGGATCATCATCAAGATAACTAGTATGTCTGCGAGACTTAAGTATGGTCCATAGGAGCACCATAGAAAACCCATAGAGTGATGGGAGTGAGGTGCTTCCTCAGAGGGTACTTCACAGTGTGTAGCTGAAATACACATCCGTTTAGTGATGAAACTGTTCCTTGGCCTCCAGCTGTTATGATAACGAGTATCTCATGTGTCTTCCTTTTCAGGTGGACACATAGAGGAGTGGATTATGTTCTCTATGAGTAAACAATGATACCACCTGTGCAAAATGTGGTAAGAAAAGCCCCCACATTCCAGCATGTCAGAGATTTCCAAGAGCCTTTGGTCCTGCAGGGCCCTGCATTTCAACTTCCCCAGGAGAGCAGCCTTGCCTACCTGGCTGTTCAGATCACCTCTTTGTTGGCAACATATTTGGTTCTAGGGGTAAATGACAGCCTATACTATCAGGGTGGTGCCTTCTGGCCATTCCATAGAAATCTGAGAAGCTCTTCGTCATCCAGACCTTCTCTCCCACTTCTAATGTATGGTGGATATTGTATGTCTGAATCCTTTAAAAAGACTGTGGAGGTGTGGTAATTGCCCTGTTCTTCTCTGTGAGAACAGGCATGCTATGTATGTTCATGAAATTCACCTTGTAACAGTTCTCAATCCTGGAATTAATGCCGAATGAGGCATAGCTATGAAAATAACAATTTATTTACCGGGAATCTAATGCTCAGCCAAATACACAAACCTCACCCACAGAAATATATTTTTCCCTTGACTCTGAGTTGCCCAACATCTTGGATTTAAAACAGGCACTTTTGATGTAGCAAGGGCGACACTGAAGTGGTATGGTTTATCTGGTTTGTCCTTCTGCTTAAGGATAGGGGATGATGTAGAGATCTGTCTGTTTATGCATAGGCTGAGTGGGCATGCTGCAGAATGTTGAGTGTGGATGCTGTGGGAATGTGATGATGCAGAAAATATAAGTGTCTGCGCTGGATCTAGTGTGAGAGTGGATTACAACTGGAGGGAGGGCAAAGCCCTAACAAGACCTATGAGGCTGTGGCTATAACCGAAGACGATAACATGAAATAAAGAACTTAGGGCCAGATGTAGGTAATTCTATTTTACCGACTCATAAATACCGAATTTTACCGATTCGGTATTTATGAATCGGTAAAATAGAAGGTGGGAGATGTAGGTAAAATCGGTATTTGAAATACCGATTCTGTAAAAATCGGTATTTACCGATTCTGCAATTACATAATCGGTATTTCCCATTGATTCCTATGGGCTTTGAAGCCCATAGGAATCGATGGGAAATACCGATTCTGTAATTACAGAATCGGTAAATACCGAATCCTGCAAGGGTGCAGGGGGTGTCACTTTGACACCCTCTAGCACCCCAAATACAGGCATGTGTGCCATGTGGCACACAGACATGCCCTAAGGGCAAGTCTGTCTGTCACATGGCATAGGTGTGCATGCACACATGTGCATGCACACCTGGATTTGGTATTTTACCACCCAATTGGATTGGGTGGTAAAATACCGAATCTGTAAGGCCTTTGGGACTCAGAAGAGTCCCACCTACATCTGGCAGTTACAGAATCAGTAAAAATACCGATTCTGTATTTTACCGATTCGGTAAATTTACCGAATCGGTAAAATTGGCCCCCTGCATCACAAATACCCATTTACCGGTCGGTAACGGCCGAAATCGGCTGTTACCGGTCGGTAAATGGCCTCCTACATCTGGCCCTTACATCCTACCCAAGTGGCCTTTCAAATTCAGCAGACATCTTCCCAGTTCCAGCGTTTCTAAAGTTACTAGGGCTCTCAAACATCTCCGGAGGCCTTAAGCATGATTAAGGAACCAGGCAGAGTGAGATCTCAGTTCTACGTTTTTATGCATGATGAACAGCTGAGTGTACCCCACTTTGAGCTTCCTCCAGAGCTTATTTCTGCTGTTTCGCCATATTTTCAGGTGTGCAGTCTACCGACCTTTGAGCACTGTGTTGGTATGTGTACACTCATTCTCTCAAGATGGTTCCTAAGCTCAGCCAGAACTAAGTATTTCTTAGAGTGTCCATGTACAGAGTTGTGGCCTCCCTCAACTTGCCTACATACCCTGAGTGTGTCATTACTCAAAAAGCGACCTCTGACTCTCATGAAGCCCAATGCTGGTACCCCCATGTGCAAAAACAACAGATGTTGGACAGAATGCAGAACAAATCAAAAAAATCACCCCCAGTCACAGATCTGGGTACCCCCATCCTGGCAGCAACGCATCTCTCCAGCAGTGTTGCTGTCTGCAGCGAGAAGTCAACTCCTTGTCTTGCAGCAGTGAATGCGGTCCCTGGATTTCTGCTCTTCAGAGTGGGGCCCTGCAGAGCCTGCGTCCCTGCATCATCAGGACTACAAAAAGAGTCACTTTCTGCGGTGTTGCGCACTGGGTGCTTCAGCATCTCTTTCCACAGTTGAAGGTGGAATCCAACACTAGCAGCTTCTCTCATGTCATATTGAGTGCAAGCCTCCCCCATTGATAAATCCAATGAAGCTCAAAAACGTACAGTGAGAGTCTTAACCCTCGCAGACCACAGCTGCTCATCCCTAACTAAAACGTCTCCTGTAGAATAGTAGTAGAGACAAGTTTCAGCACCAAGGTCGGGGCATTTGCTGTCCATGGTGCTGAACTACCAAAGGACAACCAAGTTCCACTGTCTGACATGAAACAGCGTTGACCATGTTGTTGCCTATGGATGCTGAAATCCCGCTTACGTGTACAAACTGTTGAGGATCAAACCTGTGGAATGAATGATGTTAGAATTAGACCTGGGCAAAAGTTTAAATATTCCAGTGAAATTGGCTTAATTGCAGAATTTCATGTTATTCGTAAAGTTCCTCGAAATGTTGCTTTACAGACCTCTTATGTTGTGCTTTTTTGAATGTGTGAGGCTTCTTCACGCGCACTGAGAGGTATTTTCTCCTGGAAGCAGTCTTGAGCACTTATCTCGCGACGCTATATATGTAAAGTTCCTGTTCATCTTGAAAGCAGTAAGCGAAATATCCACATTGAAGAGGTGTGGCCCCGCGGCCAGGCTGCCTGACTCCGGAATCTAGGGCTCACGGTTCGATCCCCGGCACCAGCGGCAAATTAGCCCAGCACCATGTGACTCTGGGCAATAGCTTGCTTAATCTTCCCGACGGCGCCTAGAGACCCCTAGGAGTGATTGTTCACGCTTTACAAATGTGGATCATTATTATTATTTCACTGTAAAAGCATCTTTAGGGAAATTGACACGGATTTTCACAAAATGTCCTTAAAAGATTACTCAATTTCCAAAACTCCTAGTTGGAGTCTAGGTGAATCATTAGCCTTAAAGCGACCACCTAGTGGTAGTGCAATATATCAGCAAAAGACCTGAATTTACCCTTTTCTGAATAAGGGGGATGCTTAAGAGGCCCAACAGTATTTTATTAAAAACGCTGTAAATCTTTGCACCATTTCCATTTAGAACCATCTGGCTCTGCTTATTTTTTTATTTTACTTTCATAGTGTATACCAATTAATAGTTCCTTTTAAAATAAACAACCTGACTGCACAAGCATGTTCGTTGACCTTAGTAATGTCTACTTAATACATATCCTTGACCCTCTCACTACATGCTACACAGCATAGAAGAGACATATATACAAGGTTGCATTAAGCCACACAAAGTTGCTTACTGCCACTTTGTAAATACGAAAAAAAGGGAGCTGCGCCACCGGAGCATCAAGAAAAGTGACGTTCCAGTGGCGCTGAGGGGTTGTAAATATGCCCCGGAGTCTTTATCTAACCAGGCACATTGAAATCACTGTCTCATCACATTTCTTGTCTTAAACAGGCCATGCAGACCTCTTCCTCCCAGCATGATAAGATCCAAATATGTCCCAAGCTGAAGGCACAACAATATGTGGGAGGAAGTCCTCTCTGAAACACAAAAGACAACCAGGATGATACCATCAAATCCTGCCGCCCACAGGTCTGTTGACACCTCAGCATCACAGCATAGTCAACACCCCCAGCAAAAACTGTGCAGAAGGCTAACAATAAGGTCATTGTAAAAGATGAAAAACTGAAGGGATAGTTTTAGAACGTTCTACAACAATGAAAACATAACAATCCCCGAGGAAGACGAGGCTTGCTGCAAAATACATTTTAAGGACTACCACAAAGCCATCAATGATTTTTAGTGTAACAAGTTTATCAGCTGTAACATAATGAATAAACATGACGGTTTTCCTTTCACTTATTCAGTTTCCTATCACTGTCAATACCATAATAATATATGTGATTCATAAGTAACATAAACAAGTCTGTGCAAGTTGAGGATTCCTCTTTCTCCTCTAACGAAGTAACCAGTGCAACAGAGTTTGTAATGCTTCAAAAGATGACTCCAGTACAAATGTGCAAATCAAAGTATAAATCATTGATTTCTAATGCTACCCAGAATAATTCTCTGTATCCAGCAAGCCTTTCAATGAATGAATGAAGAATTTGTAGAGCGCTGGAACCATCACCCGAGAGGTATCTCTGCACTAACATCGGAGGAAATAGAGGACAGTGGGACGCTCAGTTATTAAAAAATTCAGTTTTCAACTCCAGAGGAAAGTGCAATGAGTTCCAATCTCCTTGTAAAAAAGTTCTGACTGCAGCTTCTAAGCATCTCAATTACCTATCAAGGAACATTTCAAAACATGAGAAACATATATTCTATGGATCAGAGATACTCACCACCACTGCAAGCACCATGATCATACTGTGGCACTCTGGGACACGTAGTTTGTCTAGACTTGTGTGTTTTGCGTAGTGCAAGCATCTCAGCTGTGAAACCTCCAACCAAGTGGCGTCCACATGTACATACCACTGACCTCCTCTGCAGTGGAAGACTCGAGAACCTATGAAGCTCAGAGGAGCGCGTCTCTATGCTTGTCCACAATATCCAGGTGAGAGCAGGCCACAGATCATGACGACAGCCTTCTTGTTCTCTGTTCCAAAGTTGAAACAGTGATGTCATTGGAATGGTGGTTGGGACGCTTGCGGTTGGCCTTTCTCTTGATAAGATGTCTGTACCTTATCAATGAATAAGCCTTTTTCTGCCATCTGTATTGATATTTGGAACCCATTTTATTCAGAGCCAACAGACATGGGGTGAAGCTGAGCTGCCAGATGCATAGAAAGGAAGCAGCAGCCCGGGGTCCCAGACGAGGGGGAAAAGAAGCACTGGCCATGCTTGTGGTGGGAGCTGTGTCATGGCAGCAAGGAAGAAGAGTAGACTGGGAACCAAACCCTGCCTTGGCAAACTGCTCAGCTGCCCTCCCTGGGGGTAGGGTGGGGGTGCGGCCGAGCAGTTTGCCAGAACAGGTTTTGGCCGATTTTGTTACAGGGGGCTGATATTGCCGCCCCCCAGGACCAAAATGGACCCCCGGGGGCCAAAAATTGGCCCACCAGGGAAATGCCCAGTGCCCGCTACTGCCAGTCTGGCCCTGAAGAAGATCCTCTGGTTGCGCTGCCTGGGCAAGTAGCGTCTCAGTGGTGGGGGGGAGGAGTCAGTTGGTGTAAATTAAAGCAGTCACTGGGTGGCCAGAAAGGAAGTGGCTGCGCAGCAGCCGGGAGGTGGGGCATTCATATATATATAGGGCCTGATTCACAAAGGGCCTCCGCAATCATTGCGGAGGCCCTGCAGTCATAGGGTGGCTCCGCACTCAGGGCGGAACCTTCGCAATGAGAATTCTCATTGCGGAGATTCCGCAAGAGTGAGGAGGCTCCCCGATGACTGCGAGGCGCCTGCCATGAGTGCAGAGGCCCTTTGTGAATCAGACCCTGAACGTGTAATGTCTCAAGCCAGTGGCTGAAGGTTCCTGCAGCTAAAGCGCTACCGGCTGGTGGAGGCTGACCCAAAAACCCACTATTTGTCCACATTATATATATTAACAAAATGTGCTGGTTTACGCACAGACATTTGCTATAATCGACTTATGGGTTTCCTAAACTTCCCGTAGTGAAACTTAAGAATCAACTATGAATCCTACAAAAATAAGTCAGAATACCTTATATACAATATACAGAGCCTCCAGCATTTCCCAATTTTTAGATCCATGAAATAAAGGCAGAATCAGTTAAGGAACGTGAAGGCTTCGGTATTTAACCCCTTCCATGCGCATGACGAGCTGAGCTCGTCATGAGTTGTGCCGCTCGCATGCTCATGACGAGCTGAGCTCGTCATGTAACGCGGCTTTTCGCAAAAAGCCGCACAGCGCAAAAATAGCGGCCGCACGCATGCGGTTAATATATTGGCCGCATAAAGAGCAGAAATAGTCTCTCAACAGTGAAAGCAAAATGTTTCATACTCTCAGAGAACTTTGTTTACTTAGGTTCTTAACAGTATTGCCAGCCATGATGCAGCTGGTAGAGGCGTGAATATTTGTGGCTTGCTTTTGCAGAGCAGTTGACCCCAGCAGCAAGCCAGGACCATTTAAAGAGACCTAATAATAGCCAGATGATTTGAGCCAAAAAGATTAGGGTCCTGAGGTCACGTGGTCCAGCAGAGTGCTGAGAAGGAAACTTCCCTTAATATTAACATGCGCATGCTTTGACATTAATACTTCACCATGAAGCCCTGTATTGAGAATATTTATTAAATGTGATAGTTTTTAAACAGGAATTTAGAACTAATCCTGCCCCTCCCCCACCCTAGTGACAATCCCATTAGTGAACTAAGAGGCAAGAGAGTTGTTATGTGAACCCTGTATTTGGCTCAGATTCTTGTAGAGAGAGCAACTTTACAGTCTGTTATATCAAGCATGATAGGTTTTTGTACAGCTGGCATTTTGAAGTCATGTTTTTAAAGGTGCTTTGATATGTAATAGTGAAGAAACAGGAGGTTCATTCAAATAAAATATTTGCCTAAGATCACACAATTTGGTTAAGCAGGGAAGACGTGATTAGTCCCGTTTTTTTGGGTTTCACCTTGCACAAATTTGCTACTAAATGTTTCACCTTTTTATCCCAAATGTTAACGCTCAGGTCTTACCCCTTGGTGCATTAGGGTAGAGTCGCAGGCGGAAGACATATGAAATCTTGGCTTGTCATGGTCTTGAGGTTCGAACAAGACCTTGAGTTGAGACAGAGCGAGGCTTCAGGCTCAAGCCTGGCTTGAGCTTTCAGTGGCTCACCTGCCTCTACATGTAGGTATCAGTCTGTTGAGGGAGAGAATGGGTAGCCGAGGCAGGGAATGAGTGGCCAAGACAAGGGATACTGCAAGCACACCCTATCTTCCTGCAGAGAGGGCTCTGGGAGTTGTTGGGAGGACAGTGAGGAATGCTGGGAGTATGCAAGTGTGCATTTTCTTCTGCTCATGCATGTATGAGTGCAAGGAATGCAAAGAGCTCCTGCAGGGAGGGAACCAAGGAGTGCTAAGACTGCAGGACGTGAGTGAGGGTTGTAGCGAGCTCCTGCAGGGAGTGTTGTGAGGTTGCATTGAATTAATGCAGAGAGGAGAGTGAGGGGTGTAGGGAACTCCTGTAGTGAGTGAGGGAGAGGTGCAGGGTGTGAATGAGAGGTGCACGGAGCTCCTGCACTGAGAATTGTGGGAATGGAGACAGCTCATGCAGTGAGGAAAGGGAGGGGTGCATGGCACCATGAAGGGCACAGGGAGCCCCTGTATGATGGAGCAGGGAGGGGTGCAGAGTGCTCCTTCTGGGAGGTGAGTGAGTGGTGCAAGAAGTTCCTCGAGTGAGAGCTGTGATGAGTGCAGGGAACTTATGCAATGATGGAATGTTGTGGGGATGCATTGCGTTTGTGCAGGGAGGAGCGTGAGGGGTGCAGTGGTGTGCTGTAGAGGAGTGGAGAGTGAGGGGTGCTGAGAGCTCTTGCAGGGAACATTTTGAGCATGCATCAAAGTCCGTGCAGGAAGTCTTGTTAAGATTTTCAGTTGGGTCTGCATACAAAAAATTACACAAACCTGATGCAAAACTCTTAGAAATGGGGTCTCTAGTTGGCAGTAGTTTGTACCCTATCCAAGTAAGGACCCTCACTCTAGTCAGGGTAAGCAAGTTTCACACCTAAGATAACCACTGCTCACCCCTTTGTTAGCTTGGCGCACAGCAGTCAGACTTATCCCAGAGGCAATGTGTAAAGTATGTTTAAATGTACAAACACACACACACACACACTTGTTGCGTCAAGCGGGGACCATGCTCTGATGCAGGCTGGGGTGATGTGCCAAGTTTTGGTGGTGCTGCATCAATTCCGAACGACGCTTGTAATAGATGTGGGGATTTTCTTCTTTGTATAAACAGAAATCACTTCCAAGGACCCAGGAACTGGATTTGGCATCACTTGGCATGGTAGGACTCACAGTGTTAGAGTAGAGGTGATTACTGGTGAAGTCATTGATGGCCTTGAGTCTTCTTAGGAGGAGGCAAGCTCAAATCAAGCCGTTGGAGAACATTGGAAGCAGGATGTAGAAAGTAAGGATTGCAGAGAGTTTCTGCTACTCCCTACTCTGCTTGGAATGTGGAGTTCTGCCATATACTCCAACTCCACCACGTGGCAGAGTTTACCAGCACCAGGTATCTTGGCTATGTAATATTATTATCGTTATGAGTTACGACTCTCTTGAATAAACAGATTATTTTAGATAAAAATTACCGCACAGGTTGCAGATGAAGCCCAACTTGACCCAGGAAATCCCAAAATCAATCCAAGAGTGTAAGCACTCTAAGCAGTCAAAGCAATGCAAATGAGACATGGTCACCACTTTCCCCAGTGCTGCTCAAACATCATAGCCTCCTTATGGTAAGACAGAGCTGGTGTTTTCAGTATTGAAATGTCTCCACTGTAACATGTCATCTTCACAGGCTCTCTCATAAAAGTCCCCCTTGGGTGTAATTACAACTATGGCGCAAGCACTACGCACAGGGTCTGGGAGCCTCAGCCCTTACGCTGAGTTAAATTTTTCACAAGCCTTCGTGGCCATGCTGCACGACTTCCTTTTCCGCCCCCTCCACATGCTTCAGAAATGCACAATGTTCCTTGTCCTATACTCTGCCAGCTCGCGGAACTACACGGAATTCCACAGAGATTTGTTTGTATTTCCACGGAAATTTACTCTGCGAGCTCTGCTCACCCCTTGTGAAAGCAAAGTCCAGTCCTTTTTCACTTCCAAGACAGAAGCACCAAGCAGCAGGTCAACACAGTAAAGCATTAAGCATTCCAGCTCTTCTTCCTGGCATAATGTCCTCAACCAAGAAGGGCACTGTACTAGGGACTTACTAATAAATCAACTATGCCAGTCATGGAGAAACCAATTACCATTACATTTTAGATCTAGAGCACTTGCACTTTAGCACTGGTCAAGTGCCCAGAGGCCTAACACCAGCAAAAACGACATGCAGCACACAGTTAAAGAGAAGAGATCAAAGACAAAAACACAAGGGAAACCACGCCAAAAGATGCCAGGTCCAACAACATCCCTTGGTAGATCTAGGGCCATATTTTCAAGACGGGCGATATGAAATTATCGCCGTTTTTGTCCGCTAAGCGGCGATAATTTCAATGCCCGATATTTATCGCTAATGACATGCAAAGTGGGCGTACCCAACCTGTTAGCGACTGAAAGCAGTCGCTAACATCGCTATCGCCTATTATCAACACAGGCGTAACGATAAAAAAATTCGGGCTAAGCGCGAATATCGCTGAAAACGAACGCCTGCTCAGACCAGTTCTTAGCCATTATATCCAATGGAAGGTGGATATTCTGGCTAAATCCCCATTGGCGATAATGCGTGAATATCGCTGGATTACCAGCGATATTCACGCATTTCGCCACTAACGCCTGAAATTTTATTGCATTTGAGATAAACGTTGCGGATCACTGAAATAATATCGACTACCAAAATATCGACTACCCAAAATATCGACGAGAAAATATCTACAACCAAAATATCGAGTTTGTATGTACAAACAGGTAAGTACAAAAATATCGAGTACAAAATATCGTTAACAAAAATATAGTTGTAAAAAATATCGACTTTAATAAAAACAATGTTTAATTACATTAATATAAAAAATTAATTACTAAAATATAATTAACAATACTTAAAATAACTTTTAATAATTAAATAATTAATGAAAGTAAAAAAATAATATTTTTTAATCATATTTCTTAAAACATATATATATATAGTAACAAAATTTAATTAAATAATAGCCAATATTATTAACGTACAAATACAAAAGAGTAAAAATTACTATTCCCACTGCAAAGAGTGCAACAGTGGATATATGACGTTACAACGCAACTTTTACAACGCACTACCATTACAACGTAAGTATTGGTAAGTATATAATAAAAAAAATTTATTTAAATTATTTAAAATTATTTAAATATAATTTAATTTTATTTAATTTCATTAAATTAAATTAATGTAAATTTAATTTTACTTTATTTTTACACTGTACCCCTGTACCCCTGTACCCCAAAACTGACCCTGAACCCTAAAAAAACCCTTTACCCAAAAACCCAAAACTGACCCTGAACCCTAAAAATACCCCTTTACCCAAAAACTAAAAACTGATCCTGAACCCTAAAAATACCCCTTTACCCAAAAACTAAAAACTGACCCTGAACCCTAAAAATACCCCTTTACCCAAAAACTAAAAACTGAACCTGAACCCTAAAAATACCCCTTTACCCAAAAACTAAAAACTGACCCTGAACCCTAAAAATACCCCTTTACCCAAAAACTAAAAACTGACCATGAACCCTTAAAATACCCCTTTACCCAAAAACTAAAAACTGACCCTGAACCCTAAAAATACCCCTTTACCCAAAAACTAAAAACTGACCCTGAACCCTAAAAATACCCCTTTACCCAAAAACTAAAAACTGACCCTGAACCCTAAAAATACCCCTTTACCCAAAAACTAAAAACTACCCCTTTAATTTAACATAATTAGCAATTAATCAATTAAATTAAATTAATTACCAATTACATTTTAATTAATTAACAAATATTATTTAATTACCAATTAATTAAATATTACTACCAATTAATACATTTACATATTTAATAAATAATAATTAAATTACTTCCCACCCTATTCCCCTATAAACCCACAACCTGCTACAGGAAATACATTATTTTAATTTACATAATTAGCAATTAATAAATTAAATTAAATTAATTACCAATTAAATTTTAAATAATTAACATATAATATTTAATTACCAATTAATTAATTATTACTACCAATTAATAAATTTACATATTTAATTAATTATAATTACATTACTTCCCACCCTATTCCCCTATAAACCCACAACCCGCTACAGAATAAAATTACACAATAATTTAAAAAAAATCATTAATTCAAAATAATTATAACATAAAATGACACTTTTCACACATATTATAACATAAAAACACTATAAATAATTACATATTATATAAAAAACGATATTTTTTACTTTCGATATTATTTACAGTCGATATTACTTCACTTACCTTAAAAACGATATTTTGGCTGTCGATATTCTGTCCTGTCGATATTTTCTCCAAACGATATTTAAAACTCGATATTCTGTCCAAACGATATTTTGGAGTCGATATTATGTCTGTGCACCAAACGTTGCTAATAGCACGTTATCTCTGCGATAAAATCAGGCAAAGCACGGCGATAGAAAAAATTCCGCTAAGCTTAGTTAGCGATAAATTTCGCTACTTGTTGATAATATGCCCCCTAGATCCCAGATATTTAGCTCCAAGTAACTCGAGGAGTTAAGGCCTCGTGACTTACCTTTTAGGATAACTGGTAGGTTAAGAGTTTGAATTCTGGCAGAATCAGTTCAGGCTTTCACCCTTCTGATGTTGATAAAATCAATAGCAAACAAAGACTCTCAGATACTTGAAACATGACTATACCATTGTCGAATACTGTGACGGAGAACTTTCCCTTAATTTAAGGCTGAAAAGGAATGATTGCAAGTAAAATAAAGTGTTGCAATGATGCAGCAAAAAGTGCAATTGTGTGCTGCAAAATTTACATTTTTGTTTTGCAAAAGTTGTAGACCTGTGTGCCCAGCCTCTCTATTACCGGTCGTTTTCCTGATCCCCTCTTGTTCAGTGGGGTTGACTTAAAACAATTATTGATGAAATTGCATTTCCTATAAAAACAAAATGCTTCAAAACATCCCAAGGCGACTCAGATGAGCAGAGCTATGACCGCTGCCAAATTCCCTTGACATTTATTTTCTAAGAAATCCGAAAAATTTGTCCTGGCATTTATACTATGGTGGGAAACTATTATCCTTTGTCAACCTGCTATCTCGTTGACATTATCTCTCTGGGTGTAGTAAAGGGGCTATAACGCCATACGCTGAAATACAATTTGTTTAGGATAGAAAGGCACTTGATACTACCATAAAACACAATGGAAACAAGTTTAAAAGCCTAGGATGGTAATAAAGCTGACAATAATAGAAGGACAGGGTGAGTTTTGTTTTTCATTTTTCATCTCGATAAAACTGCAACAGATTACAATTCATTGAGACCCGAGGGCACATCAGTGTAACATAGCAACTCGTGCAAGGGATTCTGGCACAGTGGACAAATGAGGATGGTTGTTAGGGGTTTAGGGCAGCTCCTTTCTCCCCTTGACGTTCATGCCCACCCTTCCCATCTGGGAGGGAGACTCCAGATTTTCATTCAAAATATGACTTCTTTTCAGCTTTCTTCTATTTAAAACATTCTCTGCTTTGATGAACGTTAATGGGGAAACTACATGTCCCTGATTTTTTGCTAAAAGTCTCTCTTAATAGTTCCCAAATGTAAGTATTTAAGCCTTAAGCAGTGTGGGCATCTTGTGCATCTAAAACTGGTTCATCTGCAATTGGAGGTTGTCCTTTGAGCAGGTGTCTTTGGGTAGATTTTTGTGAGGTGCACAAGGGAAAGCTTCCTCTTCTGCCTCTTTCTGTGTAACTATTTTAGGAGCTTAACGTTTAGGTGGACATGTAGGTTTAATTTTTGTTGGCATCTGTGTGCAAAGGTATCCTGCCTCCCTTGTCTTGGCTCCAGACTAACTGCAGTCATTCGTGTGGAGGGTAGACACAGCCTATTCAAGTGTAAGTAGGGCTGCGCCCGTGTCTGCCCACCCAACCTGCCAGTGATGGTCCATCCAGGTACACCTAAACTATCTATTGTGTTTAGCTGTCTAGGAGGAATAAACAAAACCCACTGCCATCTACACCCAGACATGTCACCCAGAGACAGGCTGCAGGCTCTAAATAGCTATGGCAGAAAAAAGTGGCTTTTTCAAAAATTTTATAAAATATCAGACTTTGCCATAAAATAGGGTTTTTCATTACAATTCCAAAGACACCAAACTTGAACTTGTTTACCTGTTCCCATTTGGAAGTTACAGCTAATTAATTGTAATAAGGTAAGTCCAATGATATCCTATAGGAGAGGTAGGCCTTGCAATAGTGAACAATGAGTGTAAGAGTTTTTCACTATCAGGATACAAAAAAATTAAAAGTACATGTCCTCCATTTTTAAAAACATTGCACCCTGCCCTTAGGGCTGACCAGAACCTACCCTAGGGGTACATTATATGTATTAAAAAGGAAGGTTTGGGCCTGACAAAAGGTTTATTTTGCCAGGTAGAACTGGCAGTTTAAAACTGCACACCGGCTGCAATTGCAGGCTTGAGGCATGTCTGAAAGGAGTACTTAAGCAGGTTGCACAATAAGGGCTGCAGGCTCAGTATTAACATTTAATTTACTGGCCCTGGGCACATCTAGTACCACTTTACTAGGGTCTTATAGGTAAATTAATAATAACAATTGAGGATGTGTCAATGTTACCATGTTTTAAGGAGCGAGCACATTCACTTTAGCATTGGTTAGATGGGGTAAGGTGCATAGAGTCCCAAGGCCAGCAAAAACGAGCCCAGCACAAATGGAGGAGGAAAGCAAATAGTTTGGGGAAGACCACTGTAGGGGTCATAGGTGTAACACATTTGTATCAGCATTAGTTGGAAATTCTGCTGTGGATGTTCCAAATGCAGAGTTAGGCACAACGGGGCCGATTCACAGAACTAATTTAAGACAAAATCCTAAACTTACTACTTTTGGTATTCACAGAAGTTAGGATTTTGTCTTAAGTTTGTCTTAAGACAAACTTAAGACAGACTTAAAACAGACTTAAGTTAGGATTTTGTCTTACGTCTGTCTTAAGACAAACTTAAGACAAAATCCTAACTTCTGTGAATACCAAAAGTAGTAAGTTTAGGATTTTGTCTTAAGTTTGTTCTGTGAATCGGGCCCAACATCATTTAGTATTTTGGACATCTTGGGGATAATGATGTGGGATTACAGGGAAATGTTAGGTAGAAACAGGCTTTATGTCAAATTAATTCTATTCTAGTAAGCAGGAGATTTTGGAGTACCATTTATATTTTTACTCAGAATTGGCGGCAGAGGCCATCTTCTTGGATTGCTTCTAGTATGGACTTCATTTGAGTAACTGGGACAAAGGGTGAGGAGGTGGGTTAAGAACGTGAGTTTGACAAAAGATTTGTTTGAGTTTGTTGGCAGAAAACTGAGTAGACAGCATGGGTGGGCTATTTCATTACTTGCCTTTGGAAGATTTAATCGTAACTCTTTTTTAGGGTGGTACCTAAGAAGATGTGGGAGTTAACCTTATGCAATGGTGGAGGGTTGGTCTTTGCTCTTGAATGGACACGCGATTAAGATGGAGGCAGGATGAGCTAAAACACGTTCTGTAGAATCAGTAGGTAAGAGATAATATGCGATATGTGGTATTTAGGTCATGCAGGCTGGACAGAGGACTCAGAAAGGATATTACAGATTGCCTAACTTCAGAGGACAGTATGGATAAGGAGGCGTAGGCTGCTGGTGGACCCACCAGTGTGGGTGAATAATATTAGGTATGGAAAGGATCTGCCCTGATTAATAACCGATAAACTGCATTAAACTTAGGGCCACTTATTTCCAGTCATTATGAGGTGATCACCCTTACTTGAGACAGGAAAAATGAAGTTGTGTGATGAAAATTCTGGTGCCTTACGGGTTGTCAATAAGAAGTTATTCATTTCCAGCATCCTCTTGAAATTACCAAGTTTCATCCTCATCCCAGGCATTACTTCCAGACTTCCAAAAGGCACCCCATCAGTAAACCTACATCAAAAGTGAAACACTGGTCATTTCAGTGAACATCAACAAACTCCTCAAAGACCACCCCAGACGCCTTCCAAGATAAACACCAGAAGGCGAACAACTAAGCATAATGAACCCCAAATTAGATGAGAAGAAGCCAATATCCAAATGACACAATGACCAAAGGATAAACAAATCTTGAGAACCACAAGGGAAAAGAATGACACACCTCCAAACACAAAGAAGGGTAGAAGGCTGGACCACTATTCCCTAAATTGCAATAGCCCAAAAGGCACACTTAAAGAAAACCTTTCAAACAGTATGAAAACTATTGGACCTCTAGAGACTAGAAAGGCAATAAAAGCCAAAGAAATTCACAATGAGGAACTCTCACTAAGCCTAAGAAATAAAGGAGAAAATCTTGGACAAATCAGATGCCAGAATGTGAAGCCAAGATATGATGACTCCCACAACATGCCTTTTCATGGATTAAAAACGTAGAGGGCAGTCCGCAGAACTCAATAGTAGAGCAGATTATCCAATTCCATCCTGAAACCAGAGCATGAACCGAACCTAATCCATATTGACAAGAACACGTCCTAGCACTAAGAACACACTAACAAGTCATCCTAGTTAACTTCTGGGCTCCCATCAGTGGCTTAGAATCTGGGCCACCTATTTCCACAGGAATGCATCCTGGGCAGATGGACAACTCGAGAGGGTGAGCAGGTTGCTAATTTACCGAAAAGTAGGAAACTTACTCAGATATGTAAACTTACTCAGAACTGTAAACTATTTCAAAAGCGTAAATTACCTTTGTAAATCAGACCCATATTCAGCAAAATAGCATAAATGAATGCTATGCTTGTTCATAAACCAGCTAACAGGGAAGGAGAACGCCCGACACACGTTCTGGACCGATTTTGGAACTCCAAGAAACAGCAATCTCATGTCCAGTTCAAGAACAATCGAGGGTGAGTATATCCAAGGTATACAAAGAAGTGTCTAAAAAGGGTCTCAAAGATGGGTAATCCCCCCCGCCCCCTCCCCAGGAAGAGTGCTGATCCTCAAAGCCAGTGACCTAAGTCCGGAAGGAGCCTTGTATCCTTGAGAGAGACAGGAAAAGACAGGAGGATGCTGGGAACGCCTGCCCTCCCATTGGCGCCAAGCGAGGCTGAACTGAGCCAGCATTTTGCTGAAGTTTTTCTGTCACGAGGAGGTGGAACCACTTCATAAATAATGGCTGGGGCAAGTGGTAGGGACAGAGAGGTAATTGAACATATCTGTGAAATTAGTCCCTGAGGAGAGATGCCAGGTGAGCATTTTTTAAGAGCCTTTTCCACATTGGTTATCAGTTTGTCGCGATAGTGCGTTCTCACCCCACTGACATTTTGCCGCAGTGCCCCTTACAGCATGAGGGCAAGATGTGATGCTAGTGGAGGGATTTTAGCGCCACCTGCAGGTGGTACCGAGACATACTCCTTACCCAGTTGTATTGAAAGTTAGAGATTCTGGATATATATATATATTCGAAACTTCACTTCAGAGCATTATCTGCCAGCGGGGGGGAGACCCCACGCGTGCTGTGCTCCTGAGTTATTTTGCTAGGGCTGACTGGCATAAAAAAGCTCTGATTTACTAATCCCCTCGAGGCGCTGTGCATGCGGAAATTGGTTTAAAGAACACATACAGCAGCTCATTAAAATGTTTGCCTCGCTATGTTTCCGTGTTTGGGAAGAGTTTGGAACGATCCTGGTACACGCTGTTTTTTTATTTTTATTTTTCTGGAAGAGTCAGAGGCATGTTTTGAATGCACCGCCCTCGTGTTGGCTTGTGATGGGCACGAGGCAGCCACGTTAATAAGCGCGGGGCCAGACGAGTAGTTTTGTTACAGCTCAACTGTTCTCTTTCTCGTTCTAGATGGTGGGGGAGGAGGGCTGGCATGAGAATGACGGGAAAGACATGTGTGGGAGAGATGCAGAGGCGACTGAATGATGGACTTTTTGTAAAGTCCTGACAGCGACACTATTTTGAAGTATAACATTTTAAACAGTCCTGTTTACTCCACAAGGCTGGAAATAATCTATTCTGCTAATTAGATCTAAAACGTATGCATTTATTGACTTTCCTATAGCTCTACTCTTTGCCTCTGGAAAGCATCACAAGAGCAATTAGTGCTGATAATTATTTCTGTTGTTTATTGCTAATTATGTGCTGTCCTTATAACTTGTGCCTACTGTTTATCTACATAGAACACTGCCTTCCAGGCCGTGCCACATAAATGCCATTTGTTTGCTTGGCGCTTTTCACCCTATGTGGAATGGGTATGCCCAGACGTGGGTCCCTTGCTCACTGTGCCACTGGATCCAAGCTAGCCTGGCTGATGAAGGGTGACATAACCCGAAACCAGTCCCAGGATGCTTGTTTCTGGTCCAGGGAGGACCTGGCTTGGCAGTTCGGTCTGGACTGTTCCCATGAGGCACAGGGTCAAGACTGATTTGCATATGGCTGGGTCTAAACTGGGGTGGCATGGTGAGCAAAAGAACAATGGATTCAACCCAGATCTTTTGACTGGGGGTGAATGTATGATTCGTTCAGCATTCCGTCCATCATTTGTTTGCGTAACACATAAATGCCATGGCAACACTGAACTTTGATGAAGTAAAAAAGGACTGTCATATTTTGCCTTTTTGTGCAGAACTTTACACCTCTCCTGTAGTACAAAGGGCACGTTGACAAATAGCGTAGGAGGCCGGCTGGAAAAGGTTATTGAAAAGATGAGGATGCCATGGTGTGCCAGGTGAACCTATTGGCCAACACAATCAACATGAACGCTCTTCACGAGACAGCCAGAGACAGCCGAATACTACATCATCAGTTTCTTTGCAGTCTCAGAACCCAGGTACCCACCAATGACTCTCTGGCCATCTTTGCTATGACCCAGTGTGGCGCTTCCCTGCCTTTTATCGATATTGTGGCTAATCAAACACAATATACATCCATCCATATATACAAACGGATTTCCAGGTGGCACAACGTCAAAATGGCACAATAAATAACTTCCATTCTAACTTTAGTAGCCGGTCTCAAATAAAAACTAGGGGGCAGATTTACAAGCTCCTTGCGCCTCTTTGCGCCACCATTGCGTCACTTTTTGTGACGCAAAAGTGGCGCAAACAATGCACCCTATTTACAACGTGATGCATCTAGGGAGATGCGTCACGTTGTAAAGCCCTGCGTCACATTATACCTGCGTCAAGTATAATGTATGCAGGGGGGCAATCTACAAGATTTCACGGAGTCACTTTTAGGATGCCACTGCGTCAAAACCTTACGCGTGCTTGAAGCAGGCCTAAGGAGTGATGCAGTGTAGGGGGAATAGGCCTCAAGATGCATTGCTGGAGTTGCGTCGTGCTTTCAACACAACTCCAGCAATGCGTGACTTTTGCCCCAACAGATGCATCAGAATTTCTGACGCATCTGTCAATCCTTCCACCATGGTGCGCCGTATTGTAAATACGGCGCAAGCATTTTTTAGGGTGCCGCAAGGAAAGTGACGCATCTCTATAGATGCGTCACTTTCTTGTAAATCTGCCCCTAGAAATCTCAAGGCGTACCTCGCCCGATCAATAATGAGAACAAACAAATGAAACCCTAGTGGAAGAGACTTAAATCCGAAGAGAACTACAAAAAATAAGTAATAAAACAGCAGGGAAAGAATAAAACAGATCACTAAATAAAACCCTACCACTACCTTAGACTGCTAGGGTTTCTACTCTACCTTCTCGCACACAGTTCCTTCCTTTCCCTTACACTCTCCACTCAAACACACACCACACCAGGACAAAGTGGTCACGCAATGTCATTTCAGTCCATGTTCTTCATTATATCCTTGGTATACAGCCATGCCTCACTCCATTCTTCGTCATTCTGCAACATTACTTCATTTCTCTTAGCTTCAGCCATTCATACAGGAACAAAGAAATTCCACCAACCTTTCCTCACATGCTTCACTCCTACCCACCCACCACACTCCCACTCTATCTCTAACTCTTTCTTTCCTGTCATATTCTGGCTTATTCATTTGATTTCTCCGCATCCTATCCATCACTTCTTCCCCATTCAAATTGACTCTCTCACTTCCAGCTAATCACATCGCAGTAGTTCTGGGACTGCAGTCAATCCTCTTAAGAAAAGGTGACAATCCATGTAGTGTATAGGGAGCAGTACCAACCATCTTCATCGATGGCTCCATCACTCAGGGTCGGATGTATGACGGTACGACGCGGGCTATTACCACGCGTACCGTTACAACGCGTGTTTTACAACGCAAGTCGTTAGCACGACTTGTGCTGTAGGGTGCGGACTTAGGAATAGTTAAATTTACTATTCCAACATCAGTCCCCGTGGATAGTAGGGAAGGTGTTGGGATAGTAAATTAACTATTCCTTGTCCTTGAGCGCCCTCCAGCGCAAGTCGTGGTTACGACTTGCATTGTAAGAGACGTGTCGTAATGGTAGCCCGGGGTAACATCCGCGTGGTAAAGGATGTTCCCCCTCAGGGTCCACTGTCCACCTCCATTTGCGCACAACCTATGATAGGATATGCGATAGTTTTGTGGAGCGCTCGAATGCCGAGGCGTCTTGGCGCTAAAAGGTGAGATAGGGTATCGTAGCAGCTATAACTGATTTTAAGAAGGTGGAAACAGTCGTGTTTTTAATGCCTTCCTGAAAAGAAGACTATTAGACATTAATCTCATAGAAATGGGAGGTTGATTCCACAATTTGGCTGTACAGTGTGACAGACTTCTGCCTCCCCATCTGGCCTTGCGAATCTTGGGAATACAAATAAAACCTGCGTCAGTAGATCTAAGGTTTCTAGTAGGAATGTACCAGGAGAAGAGATTCCGAAGATCATGGCCCCTCCGCCGAATAATGTCTTGTGGATTAGTTATAAGGCTTTGAACTGCGTCCTTTGCTGGATGGGAAGCCTAATGGCCGCAGAAGTAGAATGTCCTCTAGGAATGTTTAACAATAGCCGAGCAGCAGCAGTTTGTATCGACTGTAACTTTAACCTCTGGGCTTTATCGATGCCTATATACAGTGCATTACAGTAGTCGAGCCTCGAGAGGACGAGGGCAACAACCACTGATGACTTCAGATCCTGGGGGATGAAAGGGAATATCTTCCTAAGAAGCTTCAGTATGTAAAAGCAAGAGGAGGTTATGCTATTGATCTGGCCGGAAAAGTTAAGCTGATCATCATAGAAAATCCCAAGGTTCTTAACTTTATTAGACTGAACAGGACATTGACCCACCTCTGCCGGCCACCTTGTGGAATTCCATAAGGATGAACCATTGCCAAATTCCATCACCTCGGTCTTGCCTTGTCTAACTCTATCCAGCCAGAAGTCCCTACCCCTTCAATCTATGAGGTATCTTTGTACTAGTAGAATTGAGAACAGCTGACAAGGGTCTTTCTCTCTGACCTTTTATTTAGCTGAGCCTCTCAAAGAACTGATACACAGACAACAATTTTCAATTCAGCAACCAAATTCCAGTAGAGTTCGGAAAAAGGAGCAGGAGTAAAATATACCACTGATCCTTTACATATGATAATCATCTTAGACAAGATATTGTAACTTAGTATGTTTTATTTACAATTGTCCATAGAGATGGACTGATGAAATAGCAGTTACACACATCTTTCCTTTCAGGATATTCTGTAAAAAACATGTAAAATCCAAAACAGCCTACCAATATACGGCTCTTTCAAGGACTACGCTACAATTGCTATATACTAAATTTAACATGGGACTCAATGAAAATGGGAGGTTTAACGATCCCTGGGGGTTGTCCTGTTATCTCAAGTGATGTACTATTAACAGTGATCACAGTTTTCCCCGGAAATTTCGGAATCTTTTAGCAGTTCAAGTATAGGGGCAAGGGACAGAAACATTATGTTGTAACTTTGTAAATCTCATAATTACCAGTGGGGCTTTAAACAGGTTTGCCAACCCCCTGGCAAATTACCGGCCTCTCTGAGGGCCCGATTCACAGAACTAACTTAAGACAAAATCCTAAACTTATTACTTTTGGTATTCACAGAAGATAGGATTTTGTCTTAAATTTGTCTTAAGACAAAGTTAAGACAGACTTAAGACAAAATCCTAACTTAAGTCTGTCTTAAGACAAAACGTAAGACAAAATCCTAACTTCTGTGAATACCAAAAGTAGGATTTTGTCTTAAGTTAGTTCTGTGAATCGGGCCCTTAATGAGGGCCTGTGTCTAGTATACCATATGTATCGAATCTAAATTTGAGTTTTCTCTCTTCCCAAGCTTATTTTCTTACCGAAATCTTCTGTGTTGTGTACCATGATCTGCAAAACCGTCCCTGGCTCCCTTTCCTCCCTGACATGCCTCTGCTAGTGTGGAACTTGCTGTCTGCAAACAGCATCTCTTTTCCTTTAAGTGAGATCCTTCTCTGTGATGTCAAGCAGCTTCCCTTCTCACATCTCCTCACATCCTGTCAGCTCTGGAGCCCACTCATGTCACCTCCTCATCAGCTTGTGGCAGCCTTCATCACAAATGCACCTATTATGTAGGTAATTGGCCTCCAAATCATAAACCCCCCCACTATCTCACCCACTATCTCAATATAAACACTTAGGATGCAGCAAAACAGATTTGAGTTTTTAAAAGGAATCACCAGACAACATAACAATCAATCAAAGCATAACAATAGCACAGATCAAAACAATATCGGAAAGATATCAAATTTGCCCTAAGAAAACAAGCAAAAAATAATCTGTGGAAAACATAATAATCACATAAGCATTATACATTTTCTCACTGACAGAGAACATAAAAGATGAAGGCAGCATCCTGTCAATTACAGAATTTCACTGTAAAGAGTGTGTATGGAAAGTAAACATCGCTGGTCAAAGTGACACATGTATAAGTAATATGTCTGCTGGTAAAAAGATATGTAACTGGTGTCCTTTCAAGTAGATCATATGGAAAAGGCAATAGTTGTGATCTATATCTGGAGGGGACTGGGTAGCAAAGTCCCCAAGGAGGGGACACAAATTAAAGGCGTGGGGCCAAATGTAAACAAATGGGAAACATCGTTTAGAACGTGGTGTTTACACCGCAGTGCCTTTATACCGCTGCCATTACAACGCAAGTCGTTACTACGACTTGCGCTGGATGGCGCTGTTGGGCAAGGAATTTTGTAATTTTATATTCCAACACCTTCCCTACTGTTACGTGGGCTGGAGTTGGAATTTAAAATGATAAGATTCCAAAATCCGCGCCCTCCAACACAAGTCGTTGTAACGACTTGCGTTGTAATGCCCGCGTTGTCAAGTACCGCGATCTTTTGGATCACGTTGTACTGACATACATCCAAACAAATCACCACAGCAGCAACATCCGGGTGTTTGGTAAAGTGATGAACGAACACGAGCTGGGTCTGGTGGCTTACCGGACTGATGCATCCACTGTAGGGGCTTGTGTTCAACCTCATGGTCACAGCTTCAAATCCTCACAGGTCCAGTCAGCCTTTCATCCTTCTGAGGTTGGTAAAATGAATACCATTGATTTGGGTAACAATACAACATTTGTTATTCAGCACCAAGATCCCTTGGGTGAACATGCGCCTTCCAAATACGCATTTTATGTTATGACCGTACATTTGCGATACAAAAGGGGATGATGGACGGAGCGTTTCAGCAAATCAAACACTCACCCCCAGTCAACTGATCTGGGTTTAATCCATCACCATTCTTTAGCTCACTCAGCCACCCCAGTTCAGACATGGCCATATGCAAATCAGTCTGACCCTGTGCCTCATGGGAACAGTCCAGCCCGAACTGCCAAGCCATGTCTTCCCTGGACCGGAAACAAGCATCCTGGGACCGGTTTCGGATTCATAATCCTCATCAGCCAGGCTATCTTGAATCCAGTGGTAGAGTGAGCAAGGGACTCACGTCTGGGCATACCCTGCCACACTTAGGGAGAACAAAGCGATACAAAAGGGGATGATGGACGGAGCGTTTGAGCAAATCAAACACTCACCCCCAGTCAACTGATCTAGGTTTAATCCATCACCATTCTTTAGCTCACTCAGCCACCCCAGTTCAGACATGGCCATATACAAATCAGTCTGACCCTGTGCCTCATGGGAACAGTCCAGCCCGAACTGCCAAGCCATGTCTTCCCTGGACCGGAAACAAGCATCCTGGGACCGGTTTCGGATTCATAATCCTCATCAGCCAGGCTATCTTGAATCCAGGGGCCAAGTGAGCAAGGGACTCACGTCTGAGCATACCCTGCCACACTTAGGGCGAACAAAGCGATACAAAAGGGGATGATGGACGGAGCGTTTGAGCAAATCAAACACTCACCCCCAGTCAACTGATCTGGGTTTAATCCATCACCATTCTTTAGCTCACTCAGCCACCCCAGTTCAGACATGGCCATATGCAAATCAGTCTGACCCTGTGCCTCATGGGAACAGTCCAGCCCGAACTGCCAAGCCATGTCTTCCCTGGACCGGAAACAAGCATCCTGGGACCGGTTTCAGATTCATAATCCTCATCAGCCAAGCTATCTTGAATCCAGGGGCCAAGTGAGCAAGGGACTCACGTCTGAGCATACCATGCCACACTTAGGGCGAACAAAGCGATACAAAAGGGGATGATGGACGGAGCGTTTGAGCAAATCAAACACTCACCCCCAGTCAACTGATCTAGGTTTAATCCATCACCATTCTTTAGCTCACTCAGCCACCCCAGTTCAGACATGGCCATATACAAATCAGTCTGACCCTGTGCCTCATGGGAACAGTCCAGCCCGAACTGCCAAGCCATGTCTTCCCTGGACCGGAAACAAGCATCCTGGGACCGGTTTCGGATTCATAATCCTCATCAGCCAGGCTATCTTGAATCCAGGGGCCAAGTGAGCAAGGGACTCACGTCTGAGCATACCCTGCCACACTTAGGGCGAACAAAGCGATACAAAAGGGGATGATGGACGGAGCGTTTGAGCAAATCAAACACTCACCCCCAGTCAACTGATCTGGGTTTAATCCATCACCATTCTTTAGCTCACTCAGCCACCCCAGTTCAGACATGTCCATATGCAAATCAGTCTGACCCTGTGCCTCATGGGAACAGTCCAGCCGGAACTGCCAAGCCATGTCTTCCCTGGACCGGAAACAAGCATCCTGGGACCGGTTTCAGATTCATAATCCTCATCAGCCAGGCTATCTTGAATCCAGGGGCCAAGTGAGCAAGGGACTCACGTCTGAGCATACCCTGCTACACTTAGGGCGAACAAAGCGATACAAAAGGGGATGATGGACAGAGCGTTTGAGCAAATCAAACACTCACCCCCAGTCAACCGATCTGGGTTTAATCCATCACCATTCTTTAGCTCACTCAGCCACCCCAGTTCAGACATGGCCATATGCAAATCAGTCTGACCCTGTGCCTCATGGGAACAGTCCAGCCCGAACTGCCAAGCCATGTCTTCCCTGGACCAGAAACAAGCATCCTGGGACCAGTTTCGGATTCATAATCCTCATCAGCCAGGCTATCTTCAATCCAGGGTCCAAGTGAGCAAGGGACTCACGTCTGAGCATACATTTGACCATTAATATCTAATGTTGGATAGTGCAGGATAGCACTGATCCAAGCCAAGTGGGTCTTTGACCAATATTAGCATAAAAGCCATTGTCACTTATTCTATGCCAGGGATGCACCATGTAGCATAGGGTTGCACCCATTTACTCCATCGGGATTTTTCACAATTGTCTGCCCAGTGGTTGTACCTTTACTGTGGGAGAGTCTTCCTGCCTAAGTCTCGCTCAAGGTAAATTCACAGCAAGTTGACTGAGTGTGGTAATTGCCAGTATCAGTCGTGTAACATAATGGTACTGCATAGCAGCTAGGATAAGAGGCACTGGGCTGGGTACACGTAAATGCATGTGCACACACATATGAGCATGTATGCGGGCTGCATGTCAGACTACCATGGTGTGTGGCCCAGTATTTGCACGCAGGTAGCCTAGTGCAGAAGGGATTCTGCAAGGATTGTTCCTGACCTGGTGTAGGCCTTATAATAGCAGTGGGCATTCATAGATAGATATGTAGCACTTGCTGGAAAATCTGTAATGTTTTCAGTGCATCATGCATGTAGGAAAAATCTACCCTACAGTACAGGTTAGCTGCACTTACGCTTACAGCGTCCAGCAAGGTACCAAACTGTGGGTAAAACTTTCGCCGGTTCCCAACACAATTTATCCACATCCTACAGGTCATATTTCTTAGGCTGAGCTCATAAGCAGGTTCCAGGCCTTTGTCTCCCCTATTTGGCCAAGTTAATTACTCTGAAGCCCATTAGAGGGAACAAAAGCCTCCTCACACAAAAGGAGTAATTAACAGTGATTGACTTAGTTCCTGGGAGAGAAAAGGGGTGTGAGAGAAATCGTTATCTGATAATTAGCTTGTCACACTGGACCTGAATTGAGACAGCCCAGGCCCACTAGAAGAAAAGGGGAGGGCCAGACCTCTAGAGCCAACACAGTAGGGGCTCGCCTCTGAGGTTTTGGTGGGAAGGTATCTTGTAGTGACGTCAGATAGGGGTTGAGCTGAAACTCTCAGAGGAGCTCTTCCCAGAGGAAACTTGAAGTCTCCATGCTGGATTATCCCAGAGGTTGTGTAGGAGGATTCCGACAATGGTGGAGAGATGATGTGGCGTTCTAGAACTGGCCAAGAGTGTATGGCATCTAGAACTTTCCACACCCACTTAAAAACCCCTGCACAAGATAGAGACAGTTGAGAAAACCTTGGACCTGGAAGGCGATCACAGCTGAAAAGATGCCCAGCTCAAAAGAGAGCAAACACATGGAGATGATGGATGGAGAGCTGAAACATTTCAGACACTCACCCCCAGTCACACATCTGTGTTGAATCCATCATCGTTCTTTAGCTCACTTCACCACCCCAGTTCAGACACAGCTATATGCAAATCAGTCTTGACCTTGTGCCTCATGGGAACAGTCCCGTCCAAACGGCCAAGCCAGGTCTTCCCTGGACTGGAAACAAGCATCCTGGGGCCGGTTTAAGGGTAACACCCCCTCATCAGCCAGGCTAGCTTGAATCCAGTGGCAAAGTGAGCAATTGACCCATGTCTGGGCATATCCTGCCAACTTAGGGCGAACAAAGCAAACACAAGGAGATGATGGACAGAGCGCTGAAACTTTTCAGATACTCACCCCAAGTCACAGATCTGGGTTGAATTGATTATTGTTTTTTAGCTCACTTTGCCACTTCAGTTCAGACCAGCTATATGCAAATCAGTCTTGACCCTGTGCATCATGATAGGAGTTCAGACCGAACTGCCAAGCCAGGTCTTCCCGGGACCGGAAACAAGCATCCTGGGACCAGTTTCAGAGTAACGCTCCTCATCAGCCAGGCTAGCTTGACTTCCAGTGGTAAAGTGAGCAAGGGACCCACGTCTGGACATACCCTGCCAACTTAGGGCGAACAAAGCAAACAGAAGGAAATGATGGACGGAGAGCTGAAACTTTTAAGATATTCACCCCCAGTTACAGATCTGGGTTGAATCCATCATCGTTCTTTAGCTCATTTGCCCAACCCAGTTCAGACCTAGCCATCTGCAAATCAGTCTTTACCCTGTTTCTCATGGGAACAGTCCAACCTCAACTGTCAAGCCAGGTCTTCCCTGGACCAGAAACAAGCATCCTTGGCTCAGTTCCGGGGTAACATCCCTCACCAGCTAGGCTACCTTAAATCCAGTGGCAAAGTGAGCAAGGGGCTCACGTCTAGGCATACCCTGCCAATTTAGGGCAAACAAAGCAAACCCAAGGAGATGATTGACGGAGAGTTGAAACCAGTCCTAGGATTCTTGTTTCCTGTCCAGGGAGGGCCTGGCGTGGCAGTTCGAGCTGGACTGTTCCCATTGGGCGCAGGGTCAATATTGATTTGCATATGGCTGGGTTCAAACTGGAATGGCATAGGGGGCAAAAAACTATGGATTTAGGCCCAGATCTCTGCACTGGGGTGAATGTGTGACATTGTTCTACAGTCTGTCCATCAATTGTTTTTTTTTGCACAGCTCAAAAGAGAAGCATGATACCCTGCACAGATGGACTAAGGACCTTTGATCCCAGCTGACCCTCAAGTCTAGAATGGGCCTCTCCAGGGCCAGTGGCACTTGCCCCAATATTCCCCCTGAGGACAGTGGAGTGAAAAGTCTGGACTCCAATACCCTCCTATAGATGATTTGCAACAGGAGGCTCTGGGACCTTGGAAGTGTGGCAAGGAGTGTGTTTTTCTTGCTGGTCATGGAGGGGCAACGCAAAATGCTTCCACCAGCAGGAGAGGAGCACCAGGAGCCAGGCAGAGGAGAAGGCTGGTGAAGGGAGTCAGCAGCCCCAGCTCCCCACAGAATGCATCATTTAGAGGCCAGGTGTCCTGTTGAAAATGTTCCTGATGACTAGGTCTGATCACCAGGAGCAAAGTGAGGTACAGATAACAGAAAGGGACCTAAAGAGACCCAAAATATGTCCATGTAAAGATTTGCCCTGTTAAGGAAGAAAAACAAGCGCATGGCACTCAGATATATCTCAAGCATTTACCACCAATGAAGGCCACAGCCAGGAGGTCAGTGTATCCTTAGGTAATTAACTATCTGAGGGAGTGGGGGTGCATGGGGCTCCCTCCCTCGAATCCCATCTTCCCAAAGGCTGGCACAATGAAAACAAGAAGGTCTGACACGGTGATGGCGGGTTGCCAGACCCCATCCTCATTACCCAGGACAAAGACTAGGGGCGGGTTTGTGCATTCCTACCCACCAGTGCGGGCAGGGGAAACTGTACCTTGCTCCCACCTTGGGCTAGAGGCAAGAGTAAAGGCTGATCCCACCCAGCAAGAGCCCAAAGTGATGTGGCCGGGCGCAGTGCTCCATAGGTTGATGCCTTTCAGTAGCTATCTTTGGTCGACCAGTGCAGACAAAACGCACTATAGTAGGACGAGGAAACTAAAGACGGCTACAAGTCATTACAGAAGTGTCAAGGATCTTGCACTAAATATGGTGTCTAAACATCTGATGCAGATGTCCTCCATATCTATAAGCCAGGACTCTTTTACTCTCATCTCTCTTCCATTTCCTTCCTCACTCTAAGCATTGAAACTTGCAGTGAAATAGCAAACACTACAATTTTTCTGATTCACTAGTATTCGTATTGTATATAGTCAATGTCAAGTTCAGATTCTCCATTTGTCACTGGTGTTTTTCAAGCTATTTACAAAGTCCTACCCTGTTGTGGGAAACTTTTTTGCTTTTGTATAGTTCTGAAAAACAAATACCTCATCTTTGTTTACTTGGTCCTGTTTTCTTCAAAGTATTGTCTTTGTCTCATTAGTTGATGTAGATGTAATGTTCTTGGATGGGTGATCTCATGGACTTGTGTTGTTTCCATTATCCTTAGCTGCATCTATGATTGTAAATTGAACACATTTGTGGATTGGTACTATGTTTTCTCAAGAGAAGATTAGCAAATTAATCACATTTTGGATTTTACTTTTTGCCAAAGTATTACATAGCCTACAAGAGACCACATGGAAAGTGAAAACAATAGATAGTTTAGGCCTTTTTTACAAACTGCACTTTGCAATCAGGGGCTTTATTAGTGAAAGGAATGAAAATATAGTCAATGACAAAATATTGTACTGTCCACCATTTTGTTTTTGAAACATTGTGAGATGGACTGTCCACCATTTTGTTTTTGCTTGGCAGTCAAGCACACCACTTGGTTTTTGTTTAGCAGGAAAACATGCCAACACACACGTAGGGAACACAGAAAAAACAATTCTTATGATGAGCTGCGCCAGACAGATGAGGGAAAAAATATTTAAAAGCACAAAAAACCTCAATTGCAGCAGTAATTTTGAAGTGACTCGTTCTTACTTTGCTACGAAGAAGGCTATTGTACTATGGAAAGTAAATAGTATGTTGTCGGCATATATATGTCATCATCTCCCGTGCAGTTTTGTTGACTTTGAATACCAGACACTTTTAATCTGAAAACTTGTGTTTGTAAAACCTGGAGTGTTTGTTGGGTTGATGTAGTGGAGAAGTGTGGCACAATGGTTAGAGCAGGCAGACCTCGATGCAGAGCTCTGGCCAGGGACCAGGGTTCGATTCCCGCCTCGGCGGGTCTTGGGCTCATTAATTCCCCTGACCGGATATTCTCGCCTCAGTGCCTATTCTGATCATGGGTCCCGCGCTGCAACTCTGGGCAATAGCTTGCTTAGTCTCCACAACGGCCCCCACAACGCGAGGGATGCCTGGTCTGCACCATGGGGGTGCCCAGGAGTGGACACTTCACAGGGAAAGCCAGGAAGGGTTCCCTTGCGGTATTCGTACAAGCGCCGGGAAACCCACTGCAGGTATACAAGTACAACAAAAAAAAAACGTTGATGTGTGAGTGGTGTTAGTTTTGAAGATTGAGGAGTAATGAATGTGGGCTGTGGGACTGGGTTGGTGTTTGGTTTGGGGGTGAGGGAGCAAGTTCATCTAGGGCTTATCAGGTGTCAAATGTATCAATTGTGGTTGCTTACTACGAGAGCCAGTGGTGTAGCAAAACTTCAGAGCGCCCCCCTGCAAAGAACATTGAAGCCCTCCCATGCTCCAAACCCATCAAGGAGCTCTCACGTGCACAGTGCCAGAGGGGCCTCCTGGAACATGCCCCCCGCACCACAGGGTGAGCGGGGGGCTATTGTTATGCTACTTACTAGAATCCAAGGGCCACCCCAAATTCAGAAGCAAGCACACCCATCCAGCACTTGACTGTCAAAGTAGAGACAGGCAATTGTTCTCAGGCACTGAATTTAAAAATCCTGATGATGATCCTATATCCTTCAGTAAAGGATCTAAGGGCCGGATGTAGGAGCCAAAATACCGGTCGGTAACGGCCGATTTTGGCCGTTACCGACCGGTATTTAAGAATTGGCATGTAGGTGGCATATTTTACCGATTCGGTAAATTTACCAAATCGGTAAATTTACCGAATCGGTAAAATACCGAATCGGTATTTTTACCGATTCGGAAACTTTCAGATGTAGGTGGGACTCTTCAGAGTCCCAAAGGCAATACAGATTCGGTATTTTACCACCCAATCCAATTGGGTGGTAAAATACCGAATCCAGGTGTGCATGCACATGTGTGCATGCACACCTATGCCATGTGACAGACAGACATGCCCTTAGGGCATGTCTGTGTGCCACATGGCACACATGCCTGTATTCGGGGTGCTAGAGGGTGTCAAAGTGACACCCCCTGCACCCTTGCAAAAATCGGTATTTACCGAATCGGTAAATACCGATTCGGTATTGCCCATTGATTCCTATGGGCTTCAGGGCCCATAGGAATCAATGAGCATTACCGAATCGGTATTTACAGAATCGGTAATTACCGAATCTTAACGATTCGGTATTTACCGATTCTGAAATACCTACATCCTCCCCCCTCTAATTTACCACTTCTTAAATACCGAATCGGTAAAATTCGGTATTTAAGAATTGGTAAATAAGAATTGTCTACATCTAGCCCTAAACGCCGTTGTCATAGTTGTCTACCTTATACACAGTGATTCTTATTCGTCATTTGTGTAAAGGTGACCTTTTCATGATTGTTGTTTTGTCTATTGCGTATCACTTTATAGAAACAACCGCAAACTGCCTGAGCCTTTTTACTTTGTTTTGTTTGTTTGATATGTGGGTTCACGGATACAGGCTTGTATCCCACTGTTATGTCATTCGCTTTCTCATTTTATTCAGCCATTCTGCATATTAAAATTGCCCTTGTCCGGCTGGAAATCGGCTATAATATAGTACCGATTAAGGCTATATTTATTATATTTACATTCTCCACTAACTCAGGGACCCGAAGGCATGAGAAGCCCACGGCTCCCTCAGGGAGGTGGTGTGGGTCGGAAACCGAGAACTCAGTAGCACACATAATAACTCTCAATAAATCATTGGCTAAGTAGTGTATTTACTTTAAAAAAAGAAAAACAAAGTAATTAAACTTTACAAAATATGTACAGAATATACAGTTGGGAAGATCGTGCCCTAAACTGAAAACACGTTTCTTGGTGGGAATAACAATTTCGCCTCCCCCAACAAAATGAAAAATAGCCTCCCAGGAAACTGCCGCTAAAGTGGCGATAATGGCCTTGATAATATGCCCTTGTGAATTCCCATAGCAGCCCAGGTTAACACCAGAACCTGGGCTGCTATGGGAATTCACAAGGACATATTATCAAGCCACTATCGCCGCTTTAGCGGCAGTTTCCTGCCGCTAAAGCGGCGATAATTTTATTGCCTTTCTTGATATGACCCAGAGTCCTTGTTTTTATGTGTGTGGTACTGTCTAAAGTGCATTAATTTAATCTGAAATTTCTTTCAGTTAGAGCTAACTTTGTAGACGGCACAGAACAGAAACAGTGAGCAAGGTTTGTTTATTACTGCTTCTGAGATGTGCTGTTTAAAATCATGCACTTTCTCTGAAAACATTTTTCAGAGAAAACACATACACTTTCACGGTGCAAGTGCCTAAAAACAGGAGCTTGGCTCCTCGCATCCAAATGAATGTGAGGATGAATTTTGAGTTAAGGAAGTGCATTAAAATCAGACAAACATGAATTGCGGCTTGCTAAAGGTGCTCTTAACGTAGGATTTTCCCCAAACTTACTACCACCATTTACCAACATTTTCGTAGCGCAAAATGCACCCTTGCAAACAAAATGGACACAATGATGCATTTTGCACTGAGCACAGCGAGAGGATGTGGTTGACCTTAAACCTGGGTAACCAGGTCCAAGTCTTGGCAGGGACGCTCAACATCCTGTCATTCTGGGCAAATCACTTAGGGGCCACATGCATCAAACTTTGTAATTGCGATTTTAAACAAATAAGCAATTTAGGAATCGCAATTGCTTATGCATGTAGGAATCGCAAAAAAAATTGTGATTCCTGCACATTCCTTAATTGCGACTCGCAAATTGTGAATTGCAATTAAGGAATTGCTTCCCATTCATTCCTAGGGGCCCATGGGCCCATTGGAATGAATGGGAATTGAATGCGCAATTTGAAGGGTGCAAGGGTGCCAAAAGGACACCCTGATGAACCCCTGAAATTACCATGTTACCACATGTTGCACACACACATGCCCCAAGGCATGTGTGCAACATGGAACTTTGAAAAATTCACTTTTGTGCATTTTTCAAAGTTTTCAAAGCTCTCCCAAATTACCATTAACTTTAAATTGATGGTAATTAGTGTTTCTTATATTGCCAAATCGCAAACAAAATTTGGGTTAAGGCATTGCATTTAGGGAATCACAATTTGCAATTCCCTAAATGCAATTGCAATTCAAGTAATCGCAAATTTAGCGATTACTTAAATTCTGATTTTTGCATTTGGGATAATGCAAAAATACCGGTTGAAAAGAATCTGCCCTCGTGCGACGGGTATTTTGAATGATGCATAGGGCCATAGATCTCCACATGCCTGACAAAATGAATGGGTAAGTTAGTAACACATCTGGTGGTAATGTAAAGTGCCCTGATACCTTCGGGTCGAGTTTGTGCTATATGAAACTCTGAAAAAAATGCAGCAGAAAGCGAATATCTAGCGGCACTTGCGCTAGGTCAAAGAATAACACAGAATTACCGAAATTACTCTGATTACTGCAGCGTGACTGAAATTCTGCCCAGGCCTAGTATTATTGTCTTTAATATGGTTCTTTCACACTATGTGGGATTTCAGAACCTTTTATTTGGATTGCAAGGCAAATATAGCTTTGTAGTGTTCTTCCTCTTTTTTCAATAAGTCTTTAATGCCCCTTTCACAAATTTAAATGCCGATGATGTCTGTAATATATTCTTTTGTTTAGCATTCCAGGACCACTATCTATTACTCTTTGTGTGCCTTTAACAGTCTCATGATTGATGTGCCTAGCTATTTTGCAGAGAATTATGATTTTCCCATAAGTGCTCTAATTGCAAGAGTTATCAGATATCACTTATATCTTCTCGCTCTTTGTGAGCACTTTAGGAAAGCACTTACAGTCTTATTTTCATCAAGTTAATCACTAGATTGTGTGACTACAGCCAAAGGAAAATCATTGGACATTTTCTGACAGTTCCAAAACCAGGAGTTGCAATATGAACCTTGCCATGTCTGGGACCCACATGGCTGGCAAGTGAACCCAGAACGCCTTTGGGAAATGGTTTATTACATTAATTTCTGTGTAAATTGTAAATGCAAGATTCCAAAGATTAATCAGTTGTTACCTGGAAGGTGCAATTTACTTTGAAGCAGTGTGAAAGGTCCAATAACAGGGGATGTTGATTGTCATTTACAATTAAAGCCTCCATCTCATAACTGCTTAACATTCAATCCCAATTCCAATTAGGAACTTCTAAATCATTTTATTGTGTCATTATTAGAACTATTGACTCCTTTGTTCTAGTGAAACTGTAACAAGTTGTTGAATTTTCATGTTTTAAAATGTGAACACTTTAGGATAATCATATACTGGAATTAATGAGTCTGCTCCTAGGATTTGTCATTCTTTCCTTCCCCATATCCCTGAAAAGGGACTGTTTTTGCCCCTGAGCCAATCTCCTTGCTCTTCATGGTTATTTAGAAACAAAAGTGAATTTATTATTTTATTTCTAGATATAAAATATGAATTAACTTTGTATAATTCTCATTACAGAAACAAATATCTGGATCAACCTGATATTTTGTAGATTTTTGTGTTGGCGTATGCATCTGTATTGTTAGAAATGCGGGTCTCTAGTTGGCAGAGGTAGGTACCTTTGTCCAAATAGGGACCTTTGCTTCTAGTCAGGGTAAGGGGGGATACACTTCTAAAATAACCCTTGCTCATCCCCTTGGTAACTTGGCACAAGCAGACTGGCGTATCTCAGAGGCAGTGTGTAAAGCATTTGTGAACACATACAGGAATACAGTGAAAACACTACAAATGGACACCACACAAGTTTAGAAAAATAAGTAATCTTTATCTAAACCAAACCAGACCAAAACCACAAAAATCCACAATGCATTCATCAAGATATCCTTAAAAAGAGTTTATTAACTCAAATAAAGTTTGTAGCAACAAATAACCACCTGGAGCTATTACGACTTCTGGCTCGACTGTTCCCATTGGGCGCAGGGTCAATATTGATTTGCATATGGCTGGGTTCAAACTGGAATGGCATGTTGAGCAAAAAAATGATGTATTTAGGCCCAGATCTCTGTACTGGGGTGAATGTATGACATTGATCTGCATTCTGTCCATCAATTGTTGTTTTTGCATTTGTCACCCCGAGTGGGACGGGTATGCCCAGACGTGGGTCCCGTGCTCTCCATTCCACTTGAGTCAAGCTATCCTGGCTGAAGAGGGTGAAACCCTGAAACCGGTCCTAGGATGCTTGTTTCCAGTCCAGGGAGGACCTGTCCTCGCAGTTCGGGATGGATTGTTCCCATTGGGCATGGGGTCAAGACTGATTTGCATATGGCTGGGTTCAAACTGGAATGGCATGATGAGCAAAAAAACTATGGATTTAGGCCAAGATCTCCGTACTGGGGTGAATATATGACACTGTTCTGCAATTGCTGTTTTTGCAGCCATTACGAAGTCGTGGCAGATGAAAAACCCCAAAGTACTGTGCTGACTGCAAAGTGCTCGGCGTCAGGTAAGAGTCTAGCAGACCCCCAAAGAACAGTACCTTGGAAACAATGAAAGCAAGGATAGTGCCCAGCTGCGGGGAGGTGATGCCTTGTTTGCGTCGTGGGGAAACGGTTCCTTGCGACCCCAGGGGAGGTGAAGCCTCTCTTCCTTACTGCGATGCAGGGGAGGTGAGATGTTGATTACTTACTGTGTCGGGGAGGTGATGCCACGGTGGCAGCAAGGCGGCAGCTCCTTACAACGGTGCTGTTTCGATGGATTCGATATTCACCCATGTCAAGTATCGCTTTGCGTTGATGAAGCACCAGGGTCGGTGAAGTTGGGGCTGCGGTGCGAGTAGGGATGGTGTGTCTTGGATGTCACGAGCCATGTCCTCGGCTCTGGTGGAGGCAACCGCCTCGGTGATGGCTTCGGAGTCAGTTTGGCACAGCGACGGCAGGAGTCGGGCCTAAGGTGCACATCAGGGTGGTGCATCGTGCTCTTCATGAGCGCTGCCCATGGCTTCGGTGCAGGTTACAGCTTCGCTCGCCGGTGTTGCAATTTCCTTCTGTGGCAGCTGAAACAGCAGTTCCAGATGCAGACAGACAGAGAAATTAAGTATTTGTGTCCCTGAGACTTCAGAACAGGAGGTAAGATATATTTCAAGCCCTTGGAGATCTTCCTCTAGCAGAGGACACAGCGAACAGCAAAGTTCTTTCTCCCTACCTTGGCAGCAAGTCGCCTCTGCAGGCCAACCCCAGACAGCAAAACAGCACAGGGGCAGTATTCCTCGTCAGCTTCTCCGGCTCTTCTCCTTGGCAAAGGTTCCTCTTGATTCCCAGAAGTGATCTAAAGTTCTGGGGTCTGGGCCCCAATATTTATACTACCAAACCCTTTGTTCTTTGGTGGCAGAGAAGCCCAATGCTCAGTCAAAACCAGTTCTATCCTGTCTGGTGCAGCTTCCTGGCAGGAGGTGGAGACAGCATTGTGGAAGGCAGACCAGACCCATTCAGGTGAAAGGAAATCTCCTCCCCTACTCTAAATTCAGCCCAGGTCTATTTGGCCCAGCCCTGAATTATCAGACTCTCCGGAGCCACTGCACCTCCCCAGCCCCTGACACTCCAAACCCAGACAGTCCATCTACATCCCAGCAGAGGCACACTGGATGGCTAAGCAAGAAAATACCTACTTTCTAAAAGTGGTATTTTCAAACACAGAATGTAAAAGTCACCCTCACTAAAAGATGCATTTTAACATTCCTGCATATCAATTTTTATTTTCCTATCTTGTTCCCATGGGTAGTTATGCTTATAAGATGTTAGAAGCAAACTCCTCATTCTGTTGTATTGGAACAGATAGCCTTGCAATAGTCAAAAAGGAAATTGGCAGTATTTCACTATCAGGACATGCCACACACACTAGGGTATGTTCTACCTTTCAAACACTGCACCCTGCCCTCAGGGGTACATTGAGCCTACCTTAGGGGTGACTAACATGTAAGAAAAGGGAAGGGTAGGACCTGGCAAGTGAGTGCACTTGACAAGTGGGCATGGCAGTACTAGACTGTACACAGATACTGAAGTTGCAGATCTGAGTTACATTTACAGGCTGCTTATGTGGGTGGCACAATCAGTGCTGCAAGCCCAATAGCAGCATTAGATTTACATGCCCCTGGCACCCACGGTGCACTGTACTCGAGACTGACTAGTAAATCAAATAGACAATTATGGAAACACCAACCCATACCAACAATTTACAAAGGGAGCACTTGTACTGAACAGCAGTGGCAAAGTGCCCAAAGCATCTAGACCAGCAAAACGAAGTCCCACATACAGCAAAAACACAGGAGGCAAAGTAAAAAATGCAAGGGGGACCCATGCCAATGGTGCTAGGTCTAACATGCATCATACAAATACATTTAGGATTGTTGCTTTGTAAGGGATTTTCAACAATGTTTTTGTCCCAGTCACTGCCAAAAGATCTGTATTTCATCTAAATTGAGCCAAAAGGTGAGTGTTACTTGCCTAGTCTCTGCTGATCTTAAGATCTGGTACTCCAACTCCTCCCAATAGACATGATTTTGCAACAGGTTCGCCATTAAATTGTTATTGACAGTAGGCACACTCGTTGTAGATGTTTGCAGTCCTCTTCACCTGTCTATCTATGCTGTGATTGGAAATGGCTTTTCAAATTCTGTCAATTATTCACTGTGCATCATTTGGATGAGAAACATCACCACCGTCACAGATTGGAAACACAATGACTGTCAACATTATTCAAAAATAAGTGAAAGGGGGGCTTGTGTGTGTTTCTATCCCTTGCCTGAATATAATAATCTATATCACCAATAATTTAATTCAACTGACCCACAGTTTTATCAAATCCATATATCTGGACATGTTCAATATACGTCTCGCCAAATTCTATTTTTTCTGTACTCGTCTGACCTTTATAACACAATTCAGGACCAAAATATCATGCCTAATCATCATCTGACAAAAATATTGTGCCCTAAATATTGTTTGCAAAAATACCCCTCATTGGAGTGAATGGAAAAACTGACACCCTAAGCACGAGCATTATTGTAAACAATATTTAGGGCCTGATATATATGTCAGACGAAATATTCAATACTAATAATCAGACACGCAACCATAAAAAATGTCATACTAAGACAACTCTGAGGGGCATAATTACAAGGAAATGTCGGAGTTCGGACCTGCGCCAAATTTGGCAGTACTGAGCTCCGATAGTCCCAAAACGCAGGGATGCACTGTATTCACAATACAGCGCACCCCTGTGGTTTCCCTAGCCCTGGTGTAAAAATTAGCTGTCTAGCACCAATGCAAGCACCCTTGCACTATAGTGCATGGGTGCCTGCATTGCAGAGAATGATTGTTTATGTGCAGGAATGTGTGCCTTCCTGCACATAATCAATCAATAATGGCAATTTGTTACTTCGATGGGTGCTGCCTTCTGCAGCACACACAGTAGTAGCAAATTGTCACTATTGAATGATTGTTTACGTGCAGGAAGGTGTCCCTTCCTGCACATAATCAATCAATAATGGCAATTTGTTACTTCGATGGGTGCTGCATTCTGCAGCACACACAGTAGTAGCAAATTGTCACTATTGAATGATTGTTTACGTGCAGGAAGGTGTCCCTTCCTGCACATAATCAATCAATAATGGCAATTTGTTACTTCGATGGGTGCTGCATTCTGCAGCACACACAGTAGTAGCAAATTGTCACTATTGAATGATTGTTTACGTGCAGGAAGGGACACAACCTTCCTGCACATAAACAATCTATAATGGCATTTTGCTCTTTCTTTCTTTTGCATTCCCAGCACACATAGAAAATGCAAAAATGAGGCAAAAAAAAAGGTTTTCTCATTGTTGCGCCATTCTAACACCTGCTATTGCATGGTGTTAGTTTTTGGCGCTGCCTCAAATTTACATATCCTTGTAAATCTGAGGCAGCGTAAAAATGCAATGGGTATTGCGATGGAACGCCCATAGCAACACCCATTGCACCCCCCTTTCACGCAAAGTGATGCGCGCAAAAGGGTATTTACAAGGCAGTGTTTAACCACTCAAAGTGGGTTAGCGCTGTTTTGTAAATATGGAGAAGGGCATAGCGCCACCAGAACGTTGCTAAAAACAACATCCTGGTGGTGCTTTCGCTTTGTAAATATACCCCAGAGTTTGCTGAGAATTTATGAGTAAAGGTGTATTTACTGGCTTTAGAAAACCGGTGTTTTCTCAGAAAAGTTCCTGCTTTTAGTTTGTGAAGGTTTTACCATTTTTTTCTTTCTCCTACTTCCTGATTGGTCAACAACCTTTACAACGAAACCATTACATCGCACTACACTTACAACGCAGACATTACATTGCAACATCCTTTACAACGCATGACACTAGAACGCAGGCATTACAACGCATGACACTACATCGCATGTCACTACAACGCAGGCATTACAACGCATACCATTACAACACATAGCATTGGAGTTAGAATAGTAATTTTTAACCCCTGCACTATCCAACACTTACCCTACTGTTGCACCCCCTGGAGTTAGAATAGTAATTTTTACCCCTACACTATCCAACACTTACCCTACTGTTGCACCCCCTGGAGCTAGAATAGTAATTTGTATCCGACTACTATCCAATACTTACCTTACATACAAAATAATGGTATGTATTATAATGGTATGCATTGTAAAGGTAGTATGCTATGTAATGGAATGTGTTGTAAAGGTAGTTTAAAAAAAATGAGATGTAGTGTCATGCGATGTAATGGAATGCGTTGTAGTGGATGTTGCGATGTAAAAACTGCGTTGAGAGTGCATGCATTGTAAATGTATGCATTGTAACGTCATACATTCTTCCTGATCAGTATGTTTTTTCCTCTGTTGCATTTGGTAAATGTCTGATACAGGAAAAATAAGGACAGGTTCCCGAAAATAAGTGGCAAGACCCCCCCATCGGCAACCACCGGCTCAAATTAAGCACTGGCAGTTGCACACATAAAAATAAATGTATACAAGCACACTGTTTCGGAATGGTTGTAATTTCATGATAGGATTCCTGGAGTATTTTGGATACATTTATTTATGAATTCTCAATGTTCATAAATCTGTTTCCATGTGTATAAGAAAGCCTGTTGGAGTAGAGCTGTGAGATTTGCAGTAACATTGTTTATTTATCATACCAAAGGAGCAGTCGTGGCCGGCAGTGGGAGTACCTGCAGGGTGGTGACGTGGGGAGGGAAAGAGGCAGGATGGGGGGTTGTAATGTATGGAATACAGAGTTTTACAGGTAAGTAAACATTTAAATAAATAAAACGAATTTTGTTGCACGCACTGCATTGCATTTGGGGATGCAGTGCGCGCAACGAAATTCGTTTTATATATTTCAATGTTTACTTACCTGTAAAACTCATGAATCCATACATTACTACCCCCACCCTGAATTCCTTTTGCAAGGTGCTGCACAACATAGTATAAGAGACTCATGCCCTAACATGTCAAGATCAAAAGCATTGATTTATTCTTTGGATACAGTATATAATAAAAAAGAAGACTTTTAGATCAAAATTAATTTTTATTTGATTTAAAGTCTGTGACACATTCTATGATGTATCAGCGGACATTGAAAGAAGCAGAATTCTACATGGGAACCGGATATCATCATCAACAAAAAATGTATTTCGATCACAAAGATAAAAAAAGTACGCAGCACATTTTTTATAAAATACAAGATACAAATAGGTGATATTACATAACATAAATACAATAAAAATAGTTTAAAATCCGAAAAGTTTAAAATAGATAAAAAATTAAGTGTGTCATAAAATACATTAAGTACGCAGTAAGTACGCGTTATCCAGTATCTGGAAAGGCCAAAGACCACTACTCTGCATGTATCGGTCATCAGAATTTTTCAGCACCTCAAGGTAGTGACCCAGGATGACCAGTTTACACAATGGGATTATCCATTTTTTCCTGGAGGATTTGTAATATGGGCCGAAGAATAGCAAATGCACAATGGATTCTGAGCTAGCATTACATGCAGGATAGAGATCATCATATAAAACATCATTACACCACTTTGTACAAAACAATTTTGTTGGCTGGGTCTTATAGCGGAACTGAAAAAATAATTTACGTGCCAGAGGGGGGGGGGGGACAATTTCATCTATAGTGTCCTCAAAACGGGAAACAGATTTAAAATCTAAAAATTCAGAAGTTAAGCGTCCCTCAATTTTTGCCAGGGCTTGTTTTGATATAACTTCCCAAAACCTTTCTTTCAGCCTCACTCTTGGTATAGTTACCTGACTTTCCGGGTTTGACCAAAACCCCTCAATCCCAAGCCTCCCCAGTAGCTCCCTTAAGGATCTGAACCAGGGAATCGAGGTTACTGGAGGTGACTTCAAGAGGCCAATTAGTGGCTCACGATAGGACAGGAGCTCTTCCACAGACCACAACCTGTACCAGAAAATAAGGAGCTTATAATTCAGTTTATGTGCTAGCTGCCTATGGGCAAGATTCAGGTATAGGGGCACCAAGAGGGTAATAGCAGGTAAGTCTACCAAGGATCTAAGAAAGGGATTTTCCATTGTAGATAAACAGTTGGTATTACCCAAGCCCCAAAGTACTGCTCCGTAAAGGGCCCTCCCTAGTAACTTGGTATTATAAATTTCCAAGGCTGGCGCAAGCTGCCTGGACAGTGTTTCCCTGCGTATTTTAGTAATATTGGCTGTCTGATGTATTAGTTGTAATTTAGTTTTCTCAATGTGGGCAGCCCAGTCAGTTGTGGGAGTCAGGCGAATACCTAAATAATCAAAAGCATCAACTCGCTCCAATTTACTACTGACAGCTAACACAGGTCTTTTGGTGGGATTGGCCGCTCCTTTCTTAAAAATCATATATTTCGTTATGGCCTCGTTTAGCACCAACCTCCACTTGCCACAAAACGTAATAAAATCGTTCAAAAGCTGCTGTAGTCTCTGCGGTGATTTTGAAATTAAAAGCGTATCATCAGCAAAAAGAAGGGCAGGAACTCATTTTGCCCCGATCTTTGGAGCATCACACCCATCTCTGTCTAAAAAATTAACTACACCATTAATAATAAGAGTCAAAAGTGTGGGGGTCGGATATCAAATGAGGAATATACAATAGAGTTCCCAGAGGAGCCATTCATTAACCCATTCCGTGCTATTGATGGAACCATTCCGTCACGAGCCACGGGCGCGCTGTGCTCATGACGGAGTGGTTCCGTCACGCCGCGGCCGCCCCGCCTACGCGTGGGTGAATTGATGAGCGGGCGGGGCCGTGACAGAACCACTCCATCATGAGCAAAGCACGCCCGTGGCTCATGAGGAAGTGGTTCCGTCACAAGCATGGTGGCACCGTGCGACCACCCCCCCCCCCCCCAGCGTTGCGGCGGAATTACCGTCGTGGCTAAGGGGTTAAAAGTCACTAATTGTTTACCATGAGAAGGCATCAGTAAAGTGATCAAATTAATTAAGAAATTCATCTGGAGACACAGGAAAGGCTGATTTTATTAGTCTTAGCTTTCCCGTGAAGACCTTCAAAGGTCAAATGGAATGGTGACAAACAAGGTATACACAGAAGAGAGGTGGTAAAAAACAGCAAAGCTGCAAGTGAATGGGCGTGATTTAAAGTGAGGTGAAGTGTAAGGCAATCAAATGATATTCTCATATTTGTATTTCTTCAAAAGATATATATGTAAATTTAAATGAAAGGAAATTTAAATTTGTATATCCAGGGTTGCAAAGCCTTCGTGAATAATGACAAACTCCTGCAGAGATCTGTTGAGCTCTGATTGGCTGCCAACACTTCAACCAGGAAGTGTTGACAGTCATTTTGCGACTCAGCTTTAGCTGAGTCCCAAAACACAAGATGCAAAAAATAAAAGAAAAGGGGACAGGGTACGAATACCCTAACCATCTAGCCCTAGTCAGGCAAGGCAAAATATCCTTTTTTTTTAATTCACAGTGTAATTCGCTAAAATCGAAGTGAATTAAATAAAACAGGTGCAGTTTCCTGCACTTGTCATAATTGCAGCCTCTGGGTGTGCCAGGTCCTGAGGGGATTAAGGGCCCGATTCACAGAATGAACTTAAGGCTCAATCCTAAACTTACTACTATTTTGGTACTCACAGAATGCACTTACTACTGTTGGCATTCACAGAATGAACTTACTACTTTTGGTATTCACAGAGTAAGGATTTTGTCTTAAGTTTGTCTTAAGACAAATTTAAGACAGACTTAAGACAGACTTAAGACAGACTTAAGACAAATGTAAGACAGACTTAAGACAGACTTAAGACAAAATCCTAACTTAAGTCTGTCTTAAATCTCAAACTTAAGACAAAATCCTAACTTCTGAGAATACCAAAAGTAGTAAGTGCATTCTGTGAATACCAAAATAGTAGTAAGTTTAGGATTGAGTCCTAAGTTAATTCTGTGAATGCCAAAAGTAGTAAGTGCATTCTGTGAATACCAAAATAGTAGTAAGTTTAGGATTGAGTCTTAAGTTAATTCTGTGAATCAGGCCCTAAGAGTTTAATTAGAAAAATTGAGAGGGGTGCTGGGGCAATCTCCAAGGGCCTAAAATGCCCTGGAAACCACCACCTACCCTGGGCTGATGACAATATTAAGCAGGGTGCTGCGCAGACTCCCCAGGGCCCCGGAGACCACAACCTCCCTGGGGCTATAAATAAAAAAATATATAGGGGGGCTGCGCAGACACCTCCGGGCTCCAGGGACCACTACCTCCCAAGGGATAAAAAACATTTAAGAGGGGATCCATGCTGACCCCCAGGGACTGCCACCTCCACGGTGCCAATTATTTCTCTTTTTTAAATAGGGCGGGGCCTCACAGCCCCCTCCTGGGCCATAACCGGCCCTGGGGACCACCAGCTCCCCGGGCCTGACTAATGCATAACAAAGGAGGGGGGCCTGCGCCGCCGCCTTCCTACAGCTGTGACAGCTCCCACCAAGCAAAAGCAAGCACTCCGCTTCCAGCAAGTGGGAGCTGTCAAACTGCTGCCGCTTGCTGGAAGCAGAGTTTTTATCTCTTTCCCTGTATGCAGAGAGCCAAATACTTAGCAGCTCCCTACATGTGAGTGCAATTCTGGCTCCCACAGGAGGCTGGAGTCGAGGAGACCACGGAGGCATTCAGCATCCCCCGCTGACCCAGAGAAAAAGGAGGAAAACAGGCAGAAAGAGGCAAGATGAAAGTCAAAAATGAGCAAAGAGGGGACAAATAAAGATCAGAAACAAGCAGAAAGAGGCGGAATAAAGGTACAAAATAAGCAGAAAGAGGCAGAATAAAGATCAGCAATGAGCAGAAAGAGGCAAAATAAAGGTTAGAAACAAGCAGAAAAAGGAAAATTAAAGGTCAGGAGCAAGCAGAAAGAGGCAAAGTAATGGGCACAAAGAGGCAAAATAGAGGGCAGGATCGAGCAGAGAAGAGAAGAAGGTGACAAATTTGCAGAAAACAGGCAGAGGAGGCACTAAACCAAAGGCAGCAGTGGGTAGCAGACTGCAGGCAAGCTGGACAGGAGGCTATTAGAGGGGAGCTGGCACAAGGACCTGCTCCTGTGTGCCCCCTCCTTTTTTAGAAGTCCACCCATTGACAGACCAACTCATACACTCATGCACCCACTCACAGACCCATGTACCCACTCACAGACCCATTGAGAAAATCACACACCCACTCATGCACCCACTCACAGACCCATTGAGAAAATCACACACACACGCATAGACCCACTCAGAGACTCATACACCCACTCACCGACCCATTCAGACACTCATGCACCTACTCACAGATCTACTCAGACACTCATGCACCCACTCATAGACCCATTCAAGCACCTAGGCACCCACTCACAGACCCATTGAGAAAATCACACACACACTCATAGACCGACTCAGAGACTTGTACACCCACTCAGACACTCATGCACCCACTCATAGATCCACTCAGACACTCATTCACCCACTCACAGACCCACTCAGAGACTCATGCACCTACTTAGAGACTCACACACTGACTCACAGATCCACTCAGACACTCATGCACCCACTCACAGGCCCACTCAGAGACTCACACAACTAGTCACAGACCCACTCAGACACTCATGCACTCACTCCCTCACCCACTCAGAAACTCATCCTTCCACTCATAGACCCTAACAGACAACATAAGCACAGACTCACAGACCCACACAGAGATTCATATACCAACTCACAGATCCACTCAAACACTTATGCCTCCACTCACAGATCCACTTAGACACTCACGCATCCAGTCACAGACCTACTCAGACACTCATGCACCTACTCACAGACCCATTCAGACACTCACACACCCACTCACAGATCCACATAGGCACTCATACACCCACTCACACAGCCATGTACACACCCATAGAATCACTCACAGACCCATACAGCCACTCACACACCCACTTACCTACCTATACCACCACTCACACACCCACTCTCAAAGGTTACAGGTTACAGTTAGGAAATACAATTTAAAGAACTGTTGAAATTCACTGAAAAAACCAAAGGTTACAGGGACATTATAGTTAGGAAATAAAATCACAAAAACCAAAGGTTACCGGGATGTTGTTAATGTTAGAAAATAGATGTTTAAAAAAAAACTTTTAAATTCATTGAAAAAACCAAAACTTACAGGAACGTTATAGTTAGGCTCAGATTTCACTCAGCGGTACAAAAGGGGGGTGGTGATGGACAGAGCATCTGAACCAATCAAACACTCACACCCAGTCAACAGATTTGGGTTTAATCCATCACCGCTCTTTAGCCCATTCTGCCACCCCAGTTCAGACATGGCCATATGCAAATCAGTCTGACCCTGTGCCTCATGGGAACAGTCCAGCCTGAACTGCTAAGCTATTCCTTCCCTGGACCGGAAACAAGCTTCCTAGGACCGGTTTCTGGCATTACAGCCGTCTTCAGCCAGGCTTACTTGAATCCAGTGGCAAAGTGAGCAAGGGACCCACGTCTGAGCATACCCTGCCAACTTATGGCGAACAAAGCGGTACAAAAGGTGGTGGTGATGGACAGAGCATCTGAACCAATCAAACACTCATGAGGATACATGAGGATCTGCAGATCCACTGCAGCACTCGGCGTGGCCCCTTTGTGAATCTCCAGCATATCAATGGATCCAGCTCCCAATTAAAAAACACATATATTCACTCACACACCCACTCACATACTCTCTCACACACTCACACAACTACTCACACACATACTCACACATCCATTCACCCACTCACATACCCACTCATGTTCAATTATTCACACTCCCATACAGTCATTGAGGGATCAACTCACAGTCCCAGAGAACCACTCACACACCCACTCACAGGTCCAAACAGGTACTCACACACCCACACCCATATCACACAACCACATATATATCAACATACACACCCATCTACTCACACACCTATACAGCCACTCACACACCCACACAGAGACCCAGAAAACCACTCACTCACCTGTACAGACACTCACACACACAGTTGCAAATCAATGCAGTTATTCACATACCCATACATTCATTGACGCAGCCTCTCATAGACTCAGAGGCAATAGATTATCCAAAACCCTTTTTTTACCACTCGAGGATCTGACCCAGATCCTCCTGGATTCGGGTGGATTTGGGTAAAGTCATGGAGCCAGACCCCAATTAAAAAAACACTTACAGACCCACATGGGCACTCACACATCCACTTACACACCCACACAACCACTCACTCACCCCTACTCACACACCCATACAGCCACTCACACATTCACTCGGTGACCCAGGCATCCACTCACACACTCATTCAGATACCCATACAGCCACTCCCACACAGATCCATAAACCACTTACACGTCCATTTGCATACTCATACAGCCTCTCACACATCCACTTACAGACCAAGAGAACCACTCACACACCCACTTAGATACCTATATAGCCACTCACTCAACCACTCAGCCACTCAGAGACCCAGAAAACCATTCACACATCCACTCAGACACCCATACTGCCATTTAATCACCCACTCAGATACCCAGAAAGTCACTCACTCACCCATACAGACACTCAAGCACCCAGTCACACATCCATACAGCCACTCACACATCCTCTCACACACCAGTGCTAGTCAAATTAGTCCATAAGTAATTGTCCATAGATATTGTAGAATCATAATTCAGTGAAGGAGATAGCTATAACTAAAAGATATGTGTCATTTTCTTCTTTATTCAGTTCATACAACAATCCATCAGCCAACGCGTTTCATCCTTTAAAACAGAGGACATATACTAGATGTTTGGCCACAGCTTTTGTTCAAGGGAATTCTTACTGCTGGGCCACAACCCATTGAAATGGTTGTCGCCTCCTATTGACAGTGCCCTGAAACGCCTTGGCTGATGGTTTGTTATAAGAACTGAATAAAGAAGAAAATGACACATATCTTGTAGTTATATCCTTCACTGAATTACGATTCTACAATATCTATGGACAATTACTTAGGGACTCATTTGACTAGCAGTCGTGCAGTTCCAATCTAGTTGCTTTGTAGTATATAATCACCTTGTCGGGGTGGTGCTTCTGGACAAGGGGCACATTTGGATTGGTTCACACAAGATGTTTTTGTCTTTAAATGGTAGTTGTCTCTTATGGTATTGGTGCTGTATATGTTGGTTTGTGGTACACTGTCCAAATCTCGAGGTTTTTTTTATATATCATGTCCATGTCGAAGCATAAGTTGTTATGCTATATAGATCACATGTTGTGGTCTCACAGAAATGCAGAAACAGCTTTCTTGACATGTTTCCTGCTTTTCTCTATCTGCGGACAAAATTGGGTTGACCACTGCCACTTTTGTCTTACGCAAATGTTGGAGAACACCAAGGCAGTATGAGGGAAATGTGACATTAATTTACCAAAGGTATCCTTCATTAGGTTTCCCAGTCCTATCCCAGTAATTATGCCCAGGTCATTGCCGCCACAGTGCACAATCATGAGTTCAGGATGTTGGCAATCCGCAATGCTTTCAACCAAAGACAGCAATTGATGCCATTTTAACCCTCGCTGGCTAATCCAAGTAATGTCTACACTAGGTAAACCTAGGTCCCTGTCAATGTCACTTGTTCTAGCACACTCTCTGGCCCAAAATACAAACCATGCCTCACAATTCAGGCTCTGACTATTTTAGAGAGAAGCAGGATTAGCACACAGGAAAAGGCTACAGAAGAATGAGGCAGTTTTTTTAGATGAATGGCAGCTGCAATGGAAGACAGTGAGTAAAATATGAAAGAACAGATTTGATTGGATGGTGGGATTGTGCTGGGAACTAAAAATAGGTAGTGACTTTAAGAAAAACATTTATCTAACTCTGTGATTGGCTCTGGAAAAATAAAAAAAGCTATGTTATTTGGGATAAGCTTGGAATTGCTAACAGTCAACCACACCTGCTACCATTAATATGAAGTTAATATGCTATTTAGAGAAAGTCTTGTGAACTTTTAACCTACTGATAGGCAGAGACATATCGGTACTATGAGCTAAAAGAGTGTGGGGGAAGGGAACAAACGAGACCGCAGTGTGAAAGTAAAAAGCAGCTATTATACAAAAATGTCTAAGTAGGAAGTGTATGTCTTGAAATTGACAATATTTTACATAATAAAATATAAATGAAAAGCATTGACAGTATATTGTTGAATGCTTTTAAGGGCTACCATGTGAATCCACAGATCTGCTGTGGATACACACGGGCCGCACTGAGCACCGTAGTGGTTCCCTGAAAAACCTACAAAATTGGGCTTTTTTACAGAAAACATAGAAAGGGTTAAAAATAGTGACCAGAAGTGGTGTAACAAAAATAAAAGATGAAAGGAAGTCTGTGATTTGCTAAGTACAGGAGTAAAAGTGAGAGGACAGTGCAAAGGATAGCCGTTTTAGGTACTTTTCTAATGAGAGTGAAGGAGGAGTGCCATATTTCTGACTTGAGATTTGCAGTGGGAAACAGATTTTAACAGATATTAAAATAAAAGTTGGACAACAGAAAATAGAGTTAGCAGATATGTTAATTAGGTTAAACTATAACAAAAGTATGCTTTAAAAAACCAATGAGTGTATATAAGCTGAAAAAATGTGTAGCTTCTAGACACTTCAGTAAAAGGCAAAATAGAAGGGAGGTTAGATGAGAACATTAACTAAAAATATAGTGAGCAGCAAAGGAGGAAGAACATTTGCAATAGTGAAAATATAGTTATTTTATTAAGCCAATATGAATGAATTTGCTTAAAATTAGATGTGGGTGCTTGCTTATCTATCCATACTAATATTATAAAGAGAGTGCCCAAACCTTTGAGGCAGGTAATCTCAGTAACCACAGCACCAATCACAAAACCCAATACAGCGTTGGAAAGGGCAGTTGCAGCAGAAGGACATAGGCTATGCAGACGGTCACCATATCCATTTAAAAGGTAAAAGAACCGTGCCAGCAAAGTAGTCCCTTGTGGGCGTGTCTGCGTTGTGCTGTGTGCGTGGGCTGGGGCGTGTCTAACGCTGGGAGTGTTTGGTACGGCCATCATATCGTGGGCTGTGGGCGTGTGCTGGGGGCGTGCAAACGCTGGGGGCGTGTGTCCGCCCTTCATGCCATGTGAGTCGTACATACAAGCGCCAATTACGTTGCTGCGCAGCATCAAGGCACGCTGGAGGCGTGACACGCTGGGGGCATGAGAAACGCTGGGGGCGTGTGTCCGGCCTTCATGCCATGTGAATGCAATTGCGCCGCATCAAGGGGCACGCTGGGGGCGTAAGAAACGCTGGGGGCATGTGCTATGTTCCGCCCTTCATGCCATGTGGGTCGAACATTAATCAGAAGATCGTCTGCTGTGGCCGTGTGCTGGGGGCGTGACAAACGCGTTCAGCTGGAGGCGTGGTAAGTAACGTTACTGCAGCCTCTCCTGCGTGCTGTTACTGAACTCTCTCATTCAACGAAATTACACGCGCCTGCTACCATCAACCAGGGCTCTAGCCGGGCTCAGGCGGTGGATCAGTACACTAATTACACGCACCTGATAACATCAACCAGGGCTGCAGCTGGGCCTCAAGAGGGGGAACACGTGCCTGCTAACATCAAACAGGCCTGCATCTGGGCCTCAAGCGGGGGAACACGCAAATGACTGTGTCTGCGGGGACAATTACTGCAGCCTCTCCTACTCGCTGTCACTCAACTCTCTCATTAAACGGATTTACCCGAGGCTGATAACTCTCTCATTCAACGACATTACACGCGCCTGCTAACATCAACCAGGGCTGTAGCCGGGCTCAGGCGGCGGATCACTACACCAATTAAACGCGCCTGCTGACATCAACCAGGGCTGCAGCTGGGCCTTCTCCTTCCCGATTCTAATGAAACAAAAAATGGTGTCTACCGCGAGATTTTAAAATAAATTGCCCTTGCCAAATACACACATTACACACATTCTATTTCATACTCGGACAACGTCGGGACGGGCTGCTAGTACTAATATAATAATGAGAGAGCCCAAACCTTTGAGGCGGGTAATCTCAGGAACCACAGCACCAATCACAACAACCAATACAGTGTTGGAAAGGGCAGTTGCAGCAGAAGGACATAGGCTATACCGACACCCACCATATACATTTAAAAGGTAAAAGAACCGTGCCAGCAAAGTAGTCCCTTGTGGGCATGTCTGCGTTGTGCTGTGGGCGTGTGCTGGAGCGTGACAAACGCTGGGGGCGTGTGGTACGTTCTGCCCTTCATGCCATGTTTCATATCGTGTGCTGTGGCATATCGTGTGCTGTGGGCGTGTGCTGGGGGCGTGGGCGTGTGCAGGGCGCAGGATTACGGCAAAAAAAAAAGCAAGCGTTGTGCCCAATATTTCATTGTTTTTTCTTTCCAGGTTCTGTACATTCCAGCTCCGGGTGTCCACCCTGCTCCCTTTAAATACCCCTGCACCCCATAATCATAACCCACCCTTACTCCTTAAAATACCCCAACACCCTTAAACACTAACCCATCTTAACCCTATAAATATACCCTGACCCCAAAACTCAAACCTATCCCTAAACCCTTAAAATACCCCTGTACCCCAAAACCCAAACCTAGCCCTGAACCCTAAAAATACCCCTGTACCCCAAAACCCAAACCTACCCCTGAACCCTAAAAATACCCCTGTACCCTAAAACCCAAACCTACCCCTGAACCCTAAAATACCCCTGTACCACAAAACACAAACCTAGCCCTGAACCCTTAAAATACCCCTGTACCCCAAACCCCAAACCTACCCCTGAACCCTAAAAATACCCCTGTACCCCAAAACCCAAACCTAGCCCCAAACCCTAAAAATACCCCTGTACCCCAAAACCCAAACCTACCCCTGAACCCTAAAATACCCCTGTACCCCAAAACCCAAACCTAGCCCTGAACCCTAAAAATACCCCTGTACCCCAAACCCCAAACCTAGCCCTGAACCCTTAAAATACCCCTGTACCCCAAAACCCAAACCTACCCCTGAACCCTAAAAAATACCCCCATACCCCAAAACTCAAACCTAGCCCTGAACCCTAAAAATACCCCTGTACACCAAAGCCCATACCTATCCCTAAAACTACCCCTGTACCCCATAACCCAAAACTATATCTGAACCCTTAAAATACACAAACACCCCAAAACATATACCACAGTACCCCAAAACATATACCCCTATACCCATACTTACCTTATCCAAACATTAAAAAAAACATGCTTTTACCATTCATGCATTTACAACGAATTTCGTTGTAAATGTATGCGTGGTAAAAGCATATAAAATGTAATGCCATGCCTTATAATGGCATTGCGGAGTCATGGTACTTTCTTAATGAAAGTATGCGGAGTCATGGTATGCGGAAAGAAAGTTGCGGAATAATGGGTGTTTACCCTCCCCCGGTAAGTCCATTGGTGGCACGGCGGCCCACATCTCCAGCAACATACTCATATTTTTTCACCACCGATTTGAAAAATGCACAGGTCTCTCTCATTGATGGCCAGCACCGACATGCACTTTTAGACACACCTCCCGCCACAAGTTCTAGAATTGCGAACTTTAGAGGTGGGGAGCTACGTTCGAATCTCTGCATCAGCTCAACATCCTGTGATTCCAGACAAATCGCTTTGTCTCCCCGTGCCTACCACAAATGAATGTGTTCTTCTGTAATGTAAATTGTGCTCATGCCATGTTGTCTAGTTTGCGCTATATAATATTGCAAGGAAAAATAAAGTAGGGAAACTCGAGTTCACACACTACTGAATGCGCACTCTTAAGTGCATCAGCAGTGCACTGTGAATCGGAGCGTTTCACAGGCCTGTCTCAGATAAGAAATGCTATCAAAACGAAATCCTACAAAACAATATACTACTGGCCGGCAGCAATTCATACCCGGACAACGTCGGGACGGGCTGCTAGTAGTATATAATTTGATAGTATATAATTCCCACATCCCACTCACACAGGTTGGCCCAGTTACACATACACGTACACACCCATACACCCAGTTATACACTCAGCCACCAACCCATGCAGCCACTCCCATACCTATTTACAAAACCATACACCCACTCACAAACCAGTCTGACAGCCACTCTGGTGCTTACACTTACACATTCACTCACACACCCACACAGCACTTATGTATCCACTACTAACAGAACCACTTGCACACAGAGTTACACACCCAAACACCCACTAATACAGCCAGTTACCAAGCCATATAACCACTTATATATCCATTATTCACCCATACAGTCACTACCACACCCATTCACACACCCACACAGCTACTTACACATCTAGGGACACACCTGCAGAGGCACTCATACACTCACTCACATATCCACTCAACCACACACACACTTAGTCACCCACCCGTACAGCCACTTATTTACCCACTTATACATTCATTTTCAGACACTTTCACAGCCTCTCACACACTGACGCAACCACTTATGTAGCTACTCACTTGCTTATAGTATATATTCTAATACTATGTCATGTAAAGTCAAATTTATTCTATATTTGCTTTTCAGATATATACTTGTGTTTAAAGAGGAATGGAAGAAGGAGCAGTGAAGTGAAAAATATAACAATTAAGCTTGCTGACGTAAACTGGGAAACAGATGTAATTTTTAGTGCAACTGGCATATGGAATTTGCCACAATGAGTGACCAAGTCTTGCAGTTTTGATGAAACAGCAGGGATGGTAACCATCCAGTTAAGAGGTAAAGGTCCCACAGATGTTCCAGCTGCTGCTGATGATACACCACCTTCCTTCTCGCTTATCATCCTGTGATACGTCTTTGTATGTATAGATTTCAGGTATTTCCAAATAGAGGGTGTGCCATGTGAATACTTCTTCACTGTACCTATTGACAGTTTTTTGCTGCATAGATTGCATTGGACAAATTTCTTTTCTACAGAAGGATTGGAGAAATATTTTCAAACATCGGAGGAATTCTTTGGAGGTGGTACGTCTTCTTCTTCTTCATCCTGTTCATTCCCTATTCTTCTTTATTCTACAGATGACATCTTAACTTTGAAACTGTCTTCTTTTGAAGGAAAGTAAAAAAATGATGGAGTTGTGATTTTCAGATTTTCAAGAGAGATCTGAATCCTAAATAAATGACTTAGGGTGTGGTTTCCAATGTGGATGGGTGTCGACTTACTGTATCCAGTGATAAGTTGAGGTTTGGATGTGTTCTGGATTTGAGGCGGATTCGTAGTGGCATCACAGCAGATTCACGGATCCATAAAATGAATACAAAAAAGAGAAAGATTTCCTGTGTGGCATTTATAGAAATTTTGCATAAGTTAGTTACTTTGATTTATTAATTTTTTCTTTTTAAATTTATAGAAAGAAATGTGTGGATAAAATATATTTATAAACTTGTAAATATGTATATTACTAAATTGAACTTATCTGTGAAATTGTAGTACAATTTATATTTTTAAAAACTGTTAAATTCACTTAAAAAAACAAAGTTTAGGGAGGCATTATATTTAGGAAATAGCAATAAAACCCATAGAAATGCACTGAAAAAAACAAAGGTTAGAGGGGCATTATAGTTACTTTCAGATTTCACATGCACAAAACAAAACCATAGAAAGTCAGCAATTATAGTTACCTGAGCTAACTATTACTTATGCCCCTGCAATGCACTGCTTATGACCTCACATATTATATCACTCATGACATGGTCAGTGACATCACTGATGACATCTCAAATGACATCCAAACTGAGGGGACATGCTGTGCAAAATAATGATGGACTGGGATGCGCCCCGAGTAATTACCAATGGCTAAGATTAATTCAAGCATTTCATCCATTACTTTTTGTATACTTTAGTGTTTTTCCCTAGGTTGGTTGGGTAAGCTCAGATGTGGGTCCCCTGCACATTGTGTTACTGGAATCCTGCTATACCTGCCAGACAAGCCCTAAATTTGGCAAACCTGATCCTAGGCTGCCTGTATTCCTGTTTAGAGAAGTCCTGGCCTGGCAATTCGGGCTAGACTTTTTTCATTGGAGCCGACTCAAGACTGATTTGCGTATGGATGGGTTCAAACAGAGATGACATGGTGTGCAAAATAGTGTAATACCTGCGGTCCAGAGTAATTACCAGTGGCTGAGATTAATTCAAGCATTCTATCCATTACTTTTTGCAAACTTTTGTTTGGGAGCAGGTGGAAATATCATGTTTGGTTTCTAAGGAATTATAATTTTAAATCTTTTTCATTGGTAAAGTTGGATTTTAAGTCATAACTCTAAAAATGCAATTTTTAAAGGTTGGCTTTTTCTTATCCTAACCATTTGGTGCCTGCAGATTGTTCCTTGGTCACAAGACAACTAGTCTTTAAAAATTGCATTTGGCAGCTGGCCTTTGTGTATTTTGTGTTACCCCAAAACCGGTCCCAGGATTCTTGCTTCTAGTCCAAGGAAGACATGGCTTGGCAGTTTGGGCTAGACTGTTCCCATGAGGCACAGGGTCAAGACTGATTTGCATTTAGCTGTGTCTGAACTGGGGTGGGGAAGTGAGCTAAAGAACAATGATGGATTCATCCCAGAATTGTGACTGGGGGTGAGTGTTTGAAAAGTTTCAGCACTCCGTCCATTATTTCCTTGTGTTTTCTTAGTATGTTCCTCCCAGACAGCCACACAATGGAAGGAATGGGTGTTGGCAGGATGGGCCATCCTTACTTAACAAGAGTGGCAGAGCTGTCAGCTGTCATACTTGCACTTCAAAGAAAACACCGCCTCAGCCCACATACACATAACTTCACACCCGACTTTTGTGACACATAATCCAGTGGAGCCAGGCCATGGAGGCAGAAAAGTCCAGAACCAGATGTGGGGGGATGACTGGATGTTTCTCTTGTTTCACAACATGACCAGGTATACATATCGGACCCTCAGACCAGCTCTTCAGATCACTTCTGGACATGTGGAAGACTCAGAAGTAGGACTGCTCGACTGTCCTGCTGTATCTGCTGCCTGAGGAAGGAAGAGGTCTTGTTCCTTCTACCCAGACCACCAAAGCGACTACAAGTGCTAGCTGACTGGCCTCCAGTTCTCAGCTACAGGGATATAACAAGCTCCAGAGACCTGCCCTGCATCTGCCCAGCTGCCTGGTGTCAATTGGACATGCCTGTGCCCTGCTGCTGGCCTCTGTTGAGTGAGTCCTGATCCCCAAGATGTGCACTCCCCAGTTCCTAGACCCATGGCTGGTATCAGAGTATACTCCTCCTGACCCAACTGTGGGCTTCCTCTGAACTGACTCAGTACGATGCAACACAATGCAGCATGACGCAAGACTTTGCAGTGCACCACCTCCCACCTCCTGAACTGCGGATGCAACATTCTGAATTGAGGACATACATTACAATTCTCAGAGGTACTAATCTGGTTCCTGTATCGGGCCCACGCTCCATTGTGGTGGGCCTGGATTTGTGGCTTTGTTCCAGTCCGGCGCAACCAGATAACCAAAGTTGACGTTGTGTGCTTTTAGGTGCTATAAGTACCATAAAACTTTGGAATTACGTATGTCCAGGCATCAGGGACAGAACGGGTTAATGCTGCCCCTGATGTTGGTTTTTTTAAAGTTCTACCTGTTCGCATTGAAACCTTGTCCCAGTGACTATGGATACAATCATGGCACTTTGTGAAAGTGAATGCTGACCCTTGCAGGCCTTCAACTCTGCTTTTGCACTATGTTAAAAGGATTCCAGGAAGGAATACTGACTCCTGAGTATTGCTGAAGCAGGGATTATGTTAATTTATTTTAGAGGACTCCGTGAATCCTCGTGGCCAGATTATATGCACAATGCCAAATTCATACATCTGGCACTGTGCAAAGAAATGTGGAAATTGCATTGTAGATGGTTGGTAAACCTTATGTGATAAGAGCCAGCCAACAATGCATCTGGCTCAACGCATTGTATTAAGTATTACAAGTGTAAGTATGGGAGTGGTATGATTCTACATCCCCCAAGGGCCATGCTTTGACCATGTCCCATGAAAATGACTTAAGGCTTGATATTGAACCTATTATTCACTGTTCTCGTGCAGCATTTGCTATTTCGTTTTTCCCCTCATTATATACCTATTTCCATTTTGTAATCCTAGTTTGTGAAGATTAGGATATTCACATAAATTTGAATAGCCTATATAGCCTATTTTTCACATATTGTATTCAAGGACTGCATCCACATATCTTGTTTTTTTTTATCTGAGGCTTTAATAAATTTATCTTATCTGGCACTAAAAGTAAAGGTAAATTTACAAGCATGCAGCGCATTTGTTGGGTGAGAATGCACAGTTATAGAAACAGTAGAGACAAATAGCAGGGCTACTCTTCATCAAAGTATGTCCTCAGTGGCGACCGGCACCGATCGGGGGCGGGGGTGGAGGGTGAGTGGTGTAAATAAACAAAATAGGTGAAAACTTACCAGCTTGCCACGTCCTTCCTCTGGGTCCCTCGTTGTATCTCCCGGCCAGAACCGGAAGGAGGAAGCACCAGGCTCTCCATAGCCAATCACAGCGCTGCAACGCAGTGTTGTGATTGGCTACCCTAAGCCAATCATAACTTTGCAATGCAGCTTTGTGATTGGTCTGAGTGCTGTGGTTTAGTGCTCAGACAGGCAGTGGAACCCTGGGCATGTTCTCTACCCAGGCTGTAATACAACCTGGGTGGAGAACATGCAAAGTGTGCATGAATGTTTGTCCGACCCGAGATGGCCGGCCAAATATTCATGCGCACTTTGAGTGGCCAAACCACTCCTCCCCCTGCTACTCTGTGAGCAGACTGCCTGCCCCGCCCAGAAAGCGGCAGCAGCAGGAGGACATAAAATGATGATAACATCGAGTTATTATTGTTTTATGTCTCCTTTATTTCACAGCTGCGTCGCAGTGGGGCGACGCTCCTCGCTTTAGCGGAGGAGCCGCCATTGTCTGTGCATATATACTGGATGACATAAATTATTTAGTAACTGGAAGGTCAAATTATGCAGCACAGTTGACTAAGAAAAGGAAAAGACCACTTTCTCTGAAAGCACAGCTCTGTAAAATAGAACATTTGAGGTCCAAGTCACTAACGTAATCTTAGACTTTATTCTAAGTTGACTGCTTTTGGTTTTCACAAGTTGAAGTTAAGAGTCATAACCTTATGAGGCAGAGGTCTCTGCAGTCATAAAGTTACTATTAAATCGCAGGTTTGGGACTGCATAAAAGGAGTAAATTTACACAACTGTGTAAGTTTGTCCTTTGAATTGGGTCCATACTTTTTCCGATTGTCCCCACTTATGTGTACTAAAGATAAACTCAATAGACCATCTTCACAAAGGTAAACTTACACTTTTGTGGAAGTTTGCAATTGTGTGGAATTCACAAAGGAATTTACGAGTAGTATCTTTATGAGTGCGTAGTCTCTGCACATTAAAAGCATTCAGAATAGCAAACAACCCTAAAGTTACACGAAAGTGTAAGTTGTATCTTTGCCAATCAGGCCCAGTGTGTTGGCAGAAGTCCTGATGAAGGGGCTTTTAATTTATTCAGATTCATAGCTAGCCACATAAGCACATATTCATGAAAGCATGCATCATGTGTCTTCGTGCTCTGTTGATGTTCCAGCGTTCCAACAGCTGCGGCAAATGTGCGCACGGAAGTCAAACGTGCCCTCCCTGCGCTGAGAGACAAGGACCTGTTACCATGACAACAGCGATGGATTATTCCTCGAGGTACTCGGATATGTTTTATTTACAGCTTTTGAGACAGGTTTTGTATTCCAGGATCTCATCCTCAAGACGGTTGCTACCGTCCTGACACTGAACACCCGCAGGTGAAGAAACCAGGGGCCTCATTTATGAGGCTGTGCGTGCCATTTACGCCGCCGGTGCGTCACTTTTTGGGTCACACCAGCAGCGTAAAAAATGTGCCTTGTTGCACCATATCTACAAAGTGACGCATCTAGGTAGATGCGTCACTTTGTAAACCCTTGCGCAACATTATACCTACGCCAGGTATAATGAATGTAAGGGGGGCGTATTGACGCACGGAAGGGTCGTAGAAGTGACGCAGTGAAATCTATGAGATTTTCACTGCGTCACTTTTAGGACGCCGTTGCGTCAAACTCTTGCGCCTGCCTCACAGCAGGCGTAAGACTGACGCAGGCCCTTTTACATGCGGCGTGTTGCGCACTATTTACAAAGTGACGCATCTAAGCAGATGCGTCACTTTGTAAACCCCTGCGCTACATTTTACCTGTGTCAGGTATAATGTATGCAAAGGGGGCGTTCACACGCAAAAAGCCTCGTAATAGTGACGCAGTGAAATCTATGAGATTTCACTGCGTCACTTTTAGGACGCTGGTGCGTCAAAATCTTGCGCCTGCCTCACAGCAGGCGTAAGACTGATGCAAGCCCTTTCACATGGGGCTTTCCCCATGTGAAAGGACGCATTGCTGGAGTTGCGTCACTTTTGTGACACACTCCAGCAATGCGTCACTTTTGCGCTTACAGATACGTCAGAAATACTGACGTATCTGTAACTCCTTGCGACATGATGCATCATACATTAAATATGACGCATCAGGATTGTCGCAAGGAGTGCGCAATGAAAAGTGACGCATCACTGTTTTCACGCAGCGATGCGTCACTTTTCATAAATGAGGCCCCAGGGGAGCAAGGAGTTAAAAAGTGTCTCACACTCAACATCCAGTGTTTGTTTCACACCTGTGAGCATCCGACAGGGCTGGCCTATCAGTCTCTGCTACCCAGGTGAGCGCGCCCAGGTGTGCTACCTGTGACTTGGATGACATAAACACCATGCCCTAATTATCCTTTACAGAAACATCAACCCTGTGGGCGTAGAGTTCTGTTATTAACTCCAGCAAGGAGATAGTACAATATTTTACCACAATATTTAGTCCGTGTAATTCTGGTACCTGACCCTGCTGGCTTATCCTTTGCTACCACTGGCGTAGCTGGTGCGTAATGGGCCCCCTAGTACAGGCAGGAAACGGGCCCTAAGGCCCCTGTTCGAACTGTAAACTACAGCAATCATCAGGGTTCAATGGTCCACTCAGGCCACTACTCCTGCGCAAGCTGCACCAATGGAAGCTATGCCCCCGGTTTCCTACCCCTGGTTCATTATTAATTTGTGTTTTTCAAAGCAGTGTCAAGAACAACGAAGAGACAACACATGATGAGCTCGGACAGTCATAAAAGTGAAGTATCTGGGTATCAATCGAAGTTCTTCTTGAAACTGAAGTGGAAAGAGCCAACGGTATTCTCCCAGTGGAGAAGTGTGGCTCAATGGTTAGAGCAGGCAGACCTCGATGCAGAGCTCTGGCCAGGGACCAGGGTTCGATTCCCGCCTCGGCGGGTCTCAGGCTCATTAATTTCCCTGACCGGATATTCTCGCCTCAGTGCCTGTTCTGATCATGGGTCCCACGCTGCAACTCTGGGCAATATCTTGCTTAATCTCCACAACTGCCCCCACAACGCGAGGGATGCCTGGTCTGCACCATGGGGGTGCCCAGGAGTGGACACTTCACATGGAAAGCCAGGAAGGGTTCGCTTGCGGTATTCGTACAAGCGCCGGGAAACCCACTGCGGGTAGCTGTGCGCTATACATGTACAAAAAAAAAATACGGTATTGAGTAGGTAGAAGAGAACATGAAGGGGCAGATTTACAAGGACTGACACAGCCGTGCATATGCGCCAGCAAAGATGCAACACGCAATTCTACCCTTCTGCCACCACAGATAAGTTGCATTTACAATGCGGTGCAACGTGGCACAGGGATAGACAGATGCATGTCGCATGTGATGGTGTAAGGGCGGCTCATTGCTGGAGTCGTGTCGCAAGCGCGACACAACTCCAGCAATGCTCAGGGGCTGCCCATACCTAACATGCTGTGTCACACCTTACGCTTGCTTCAAGCAGGCACAGGGTTTTGACGCAGCGGCGTCGGAAAAGTGACTCAGTGCAATCTTGTACATTTCACTGCATCACTTTTTGAGGCTTTTTCCGACGGAACGCCCACCCTGCATACATTACAACTGACGCAGGTTAAATGTGGCGCAGTGCTTTACAACATAACGCGTCTCCCTAGATGCGTCACTTTGTAAATAAGGTGCACATGGCGCATGATTTATGCCGCCTCAGCGTCACAGAAGTGACGCAACGGCAGCGTAAATGTGTTGCAAGGTGCTTGTAAAACTACCCCGAAGTACTTAGTAACACAGAGGAGAACATGTTACTTATACATGCAGAATTCTAGACTATAACAGTACAAGATCAAACAGATGGTCAGTTATGATATTACCTTGCAGTCTGAGGACAGCTCGTAGGTGGAAGTGACGTTGGAACTTTACATATTTCAGCTCTCTTTTAAATAGTTGATAGGAGGGATTAGTCCTCAGAAGTTGTGGGTCAGGTTCCACAGTTTAGGTGCAATCCGGAAAATAATTGGTTTAAAGTCCTTTTGCTTCTAAATAGAAAGCTTTCGAGATTAAGGGGATGACCAGCAATGATCTTGCTACCCCTAAAGATGTCAGTCTTTGGCCCTTCACCAACCCCCCCTGCATCACATTAGTGGCTATGAACGGTCAAAGTGGGAGACAAGAGTGAACTCAATTGAAAAAGGTGTGATGTCATATCCGCTAACCTTGGCATTGTGGTGAATCAACATCCATGGGTGTGGCAGCATCTCATCAAAACAATTGGTTCACAAGAAGGCTCTACAATGGTAGACCATGCTAGAAAACACATTTGGAGTTGAGTGTTAATATAATTTAAACTTTGTTATACATTAAAGACAATTTAGCAGGGGTGGGTGGCACTTATGGAATTTCACTCCACAGAATAATTTCACAACGTTATATAAAAACTCCACAAAATTCTGCAGAAAATACACGTTTCGCTGCTCGTGCTATAACTTTGCACCAGTAGCACGAGCAGCACTGACAAATCAGCGCAAATGGAACCATGCAGTGCTGAAGAGGGTCCAGCAATTCGAGATGATTTTGCTGCAGCTCGAGTAAAAAATCTACTCGAGCTGCAGCAAATGCTCTGAAGAAGCACTCTCTGACCCGACCGCTCGCGACCATCCACGTTAGAAAATCCTACCAGGGACGCCAATCCTCTCTAGCGCTTGCAAGCTCTAATTTCTGGCGTCATGTAGGAAAGAAATTCCGCCATGAAGTGATTGGTGGTATTTGGCCACCAATTCCGTGGGTGGAATGAAACATTCCACCCACCCCTACAATTTAGATGCACTACAGTAGCCTCCTCTGACCTTTCACTCTAGGCAACAACCTCATGTCTAACATCAGATACACCTTCCCTTTTTACATACATTGGGCCAGATTCACAGAATGAACTTAAGACTCAGTCCTAAACTTACTACTATTTTGGTATTCACAGAATGCACTTACTACTTTTAGCATTCACAGAATGAACTTACTACTTTTGGTATTCACACAAGTTAGGGTTTAGTCTTAGGTTTGTCTTAATACAGACTTAATACAGACTTAAGACAAAATCCTAACTTAAGTCTGTCTTAAGTTTGTCTTAAGTCTGTCTTAAGTCTGTATTAAGACAAACTTAAGACAAAATCCTAACTTCTGTGAATACCAAAAGTAGTAAGTGCATTCTGTGAATGCCAAAATAGTAGCACGTTTAGGATTGAGTCTTAAGTTCATTCTGTGAATCGGGCCCATTGATCTTAAGAATTGGATTCAATTATGAATCCTTTGGTCCCCCCATTAATGGCACATTTTCTGGAGCCTACTCTGGAGCAAGAAAGTGTGGTCCCGAGGTAAAATAGTACTTTGCCCTTTGGGCACCCCCTTTTCCCCCATAACGCAGGCGTTATTGTGGTCATTTCTTAAAATCTGCCATCCTCTTGTGGCCGTTTTGGGTTGTGCTGTAAGGTAGCTGCCCATAGTGGCCTTAATGTGGCACTAACCCTAGGTGTGTGAACGCTGTTAAAGACCTGAAGAAGACCAAGAGCACATCCTGGGGATATGACTGCAATGGACTATATGTGATGTAAGGATGTGCACCCCAATCCATTTCTTCAATTTATGACCAGATTGATATATTTTCCACCTGGTCCAGTGTTCTCCGGAATTCCAGATCCATCGGAAATAAAGAATCTTTACACTGCCTTGTACATCACAGAGGTGTTTATTGCCACATTCAAAGGGCTTTGTCAGAGACCTTGAGACCCAAATTCTTCCTAATCATTTCATAAGGAGGATACCACCCAGCCAATGGATAACTGATTTACATACAAGAGACTGCAGTAATGTAATGGTTTTAAATACAATAAAGATTATTCTACATACAACAGACTGCAGTCTACCTACAACCATGTATTGACATCTGGTCCTAGCAGCCTGATTAAATGCACCCCTCCCTTTACTGTCACCACCCATGAGACTGGGACTTCTCCTCTGTGCCAATCTTACTGCCACCCTCTCAACTCACCAGGGGGCTACCAGGGGGCTCTCCCACCATCACTAGAGTTTATACAGCACATCTTACAGGAAAGGATATCATGATGTGAGTCTCTGTGAGATCCACTGAACGGCATTGAGGGTGAGGGAGTAGGCGGCTGAGGCAGCATCGATTTGTTTTTCCATAGTAAGCTTGCTGTCCAGAATGGTAGAAGCTAAATTGTCGAAGACCCTTGGATTCATTGCCATTCATCTGAAGAAGGATAGATTTCTCTCTATGAATGTGTCAGAAGTAGCTACTTCTATCTGTGTAAAATATTGAACATATATATATAAATTTTTTTTTTTTGCAGTTTTATATAGCGTAAACTCGACCCGAATGTATCAGAGCGCTTTACATGAGCACCACTTGCATTACAGATGGACACGTTATTTTTTTACCATGGGGCGATTAAGTGATTTGCACAGCATCACAGAATGTTTGAGCCTCCCGCCAGATTCGAACCTGGTCCTCCAGCTTCAGAGCTGGCCATTCTAGCCGTTAAGCCACATATATAGTAGGAAGAGAGAACTATGGCTGTACATTTAGCTCATCTCACTGCTGCCCACACACCCAGTACTTGCTCCCTTTTAATTTCTCTATTTAGCCAATGAGCAACAATGGGGCTTTAATTTCGGCAACAGATTGACATACATTGTTCTAGGTATTTCTATGGAGCATGCCATTTTCTGGAACCCTTTCAGCTAATTTCCAGTGGCGTACCACAAAACGATGTCCCCGTCCGCACAGAATGTGACAAAGGGCCCTTGAGGCTCCCATGTGTAACTGATATATATTGGCCTTGGACTGAATGTGGGCCAACAAAAGGATTGGTGGCTCCTTGAAAGGTTGGGGCCCCCTTGTGCTGCATGACCTGTAGGGGCCAGCATTACACCATTGCTGATGTCTCCAAAAGGGGCCACACTACAGGAGAAGACACAGGGCCTCATTTATAAGGAAGTCACAGAGGGCAGCACAATAGGTCACCTTGCTATGCTGCACTGCATGACAGGGAAAGGGCAGGAATGCGCTGTATATAAGAGAATACCTGTCCTTAAATAAGAGAATTTCTGTCCTGTCCCTTGCCCTGATGCCCTTTTAGCAGGCTAGCACCAATGCATGCACCCTTGTACCAAGGGTGCCTATGCTGCATGCAGGGTTGTTTTGTGCAGGAAAAGGCACAAACAATCCTGAGAGGCATATTCCTCTTTCTGTGTGTGCTACAGAATGCTCTGCTATGCTTTACTGCAGATTTCTGAAGCCACTCAGAGCCATGCAAAGTGGCTTTGCGTAGCTTCACAAATCTGATTTAGAAGTTTGTGTCACACATGTACTTTGCATCACGCATGTACCACATTGCGTGGTGCAAACGTGATGCACATCAGAGCCTTCAGACACCATTCATATGTTCAATACCTCAAGCTTTACATAGTGAGCATCCATGAATACCGACTTGTGGTATCATTATAGTGTGAAAGCAGTTGGTATTCCCTTAATTTACCTGAAGGCCGATAAAAATGCTTGCAATCCTGATGAAAACTATGTGCTGTTCCTGGAGACCGATGCTTTTTTTCTGGGCGGTGGTCCACTTCTACCTGTTCACACATTCAGGTTACTAGATTGGTCTGCTGCAACCTTCACTTCTTCAGGGTCACCTTAGAATTATGTAGTTCTTCTGGAACAACACTTCTCGGTTTATAAAGAGGTAATCACTCTCATCATTATACCTTCATTCAGTTTCATAGGTAAGGAAGCAGGAATCACTATTTAAAGAAAGCATTATTGCAACATCATCTACTCATAAAATAAGTACAGTTTCTGACGGTAGCCCATCAGGACTCATTCCAAATTTGTGAAGAGCAGCTAATCACCCGTGAGTGTATCCAGGCGCTGAGATTACTGCTGACGAGGCTCAGTCGAACATCCAGGTGTTGAGTCCATTTATGAATTCCAGGACTTGCCCATGAGATAGAAGAAGGAGTGTTCTCCACTGTTGCTGGGGTGGATGTAGGGAGTGTGGGCGATGAAGAGGTAGGCAGAGAGCATGTGTCTGGCGGGATGGTGGAAGTTCAGTTGGTGGTTGATGTATTGTGGTCCTTGGTTGTTGAGGGCTTTGGAAGCACGGGTCAGGTTCTTGAACTGGTATCTCTTTTGATTGAGGAGCGAGTGGAACTACCTGAGGTGAGGGGTGGTGTGGATCGGCTTTGGGAGGTCTAAGGTGATTATGGCTCCTGCGTTCTGAATCATCTACAGACTCTTGAGGAGGTGCGAGGTGATTCCTGCATAGAATGTGTTGCCGTAGTCCAGTCGGCTGGTGACCAGGGCCTGTGTAACATTGAGTCTGGTGTTAATGGGGAGCCATCTTAAAATCTTGTGAAGCATGCAGAGGGTGAGGGAGTAGGCGGTTGAGGCAGCAGTGATTTGTTTTTCCATGGTAAGCTTGCTCTCCAGAATGATACTGAGGTTGCGGGCATGGTCTGTCGGTGTTGGTGCGGGTCTTAGTTCAGGGGATCACCAGGCATCATTCCATGTGGAGACATTTCCAAAGATCAGCACTTATGTCTTGTCTGTATTGAGATGTAGGCAAATGTTCCTCATTCATTTGGTGACCTTTGTCATGCATCTGCAGACGTTTGTCGTTGTTGTTGGAGATGATGAGCTGTGTATTGTCGACATAGGAGATGCTGTTGAGTCTATGCGACCTTACGATATTGGCCAGGGGAGTCATGCAAGTGCTGAACAGGGTCGGGCTGAGGGATTAGCCTTGTAGGAGGCCACAGATGTTGTTCTTGGGTTCTGAGGTGAAGGTCAGGAGGCTCCCTGTGTTTTGCCTGTGAGGAAGGAGGAGATCCATTTGAGGGTGTTTCCTTGGATTCCGATGAGGGTGTGGTGTGAATCTGTGTCGAACACTGCTGAGAGATCGAGGAGGATCAGGGCTGTTGTTTTACCTTGGTTTGAGAATCGATCTGATGTCATCTGTGGCTGCAGTCAGGGCAGTTTTCTGTGCTCTGGTTTGCGCGGAATCAGGACTGGGATGACTCCAGGTCGTGTTGTTCTGTAAGTTGGCGATTGAAGGCCTTCTCGCGCTTCTTTGGCTGAGAAGGGGAGTTGAGAGATGAGTTGGTAGTTCTTGAGATCGTTGAGGTCGGCGGATGGTTTCTTGAGTATGGGCTTGACCTCTGCGTGCTTCCATTCCTTGGGGAAGGTGGCCAGGGTGATTGATGCATTGAGGATGGAGTTGAGCTCACTGCTGATCGTCTTGCTCATGGGGTTAAAGAATAGTGGGGGCACAGGTCCGTGGGTGGTCCTGAGTAGGTAGAAATTATGATGGCTGTGTTGTCTTGGGTGGGGAGCTTTGTCTCAGGTGGTGAGTAGGTGTTCATGCTCTTCATTCGTGGGATCAAGCTGGCTGAGGAGGTTGGTGTCTTGGGGATCGAAGTTTCTGTGGGTTGTGGAGATCTTGTAGTGGAAGAAATCTGCCAGGGAGTCACAGAGATCCTGTGAGGGGGTGATGGCATTTGTCGTGGCGGAGGGGCTAGCCTCTCTGACTGATCCGTACTATCTGCCTTCTAGCATTTATTCATGACTTAATCTCTCCTTGGTCTTGCTTCTGAGAAAGGGAAGAGTGTCTGCATTACATGCATATGAAGAACACTTGGGCTCAAATCCAGAGCCGCTCTGTCCACTGAACTTCAAGAAGTAGCCAGTGCTGTTCTTGGAGAGGCTTCTCAATATCGAATTTTTGTTCTTTGGCAGACGTGGAATTTAATTTTATTCAGCAGAACATTGTTTTTACAGTTTACAAAATGCTAAACAAGCTTCATAACTTGAGGCTGAAAGAGGATGCTGGGCAGGCAAGTGGCTCATTTAAAGGGTTGCTCATTGTTGCCAGATGTTGTTGACAGGATCTAATTGGTACTAGGCCTGCAGGTAAGAGGCTTTCACGAGCTTATCCGCTTAGGTCAATCTTTGTACGAGAGGGGTTTGGCTTGAAGTTTATTCTAATTGCAAAACAAATTACATTAAGAATTTAGAAGGAAAAACAGAATCATATAGATAATTGGATGATGGGTCTGATTTCACGAGGCACTTTAAAAAAAAAAGATAGCATTGAAGAAGAGGCTCGTGTTAGAGTGGGTATGGGCTTAGTTAACCGTAAAATTGCAAACTGAAAGTCTGTTTTCACATCCCACTTCCATATAAATGAATTTCTTCCCACTTTGTTTGCTTTTTGCTTGCGTTAACTCACCTGTTCTCGTTGTCTGATCTTTTGTAGATCTTCTACATTTGTTTGCCACATTTTTATCTTACGATCTGTTTATGGCTTGAACGTTTTGTTATTTTATTTAGAGGATAATGATATTGATAATTAGATTTTGTTTTTACTTATAGTGACTACATTTTAATGATGTTTTACTTGCAAGTATGTCCTCCTGACAATAAGCAGTGTAAAGTGAAATGTTGAAAAAGTTTTAAATAAAAGTTGAATGATGATATGTTGTGTATATTATGTAAAAATTGTTAAATAAATGTTTTTTCCTTGAAAAAAAGAACATCAATAATAATATGCTACTACAGTTCAAGGCTTTCACCGCCATTTTATTGATGTTAAATATAATGAGCCTACACACCGGCAGAATCACAGGGTGGTACAATCCTTTCTCTCTGGAAATCGTTGCCCGATTCAAAACTTTGATAGGCCACTTTAGAGAGAGCATTACACCGGTGCCCATTATAGTAATCATTTTTCCCATTTTACTTTATTTACAGGACTGTAGCAAACTGGGGGGGTTCCTACATTTGAGTGGGGGAGCGTCGTCCCAAAAGCCCCAGAGCCAAAAAATGAAATGGTAAAAACGTTTATTTCTTATTGTTTTATTTTTCAGCAACCCGTCCCAAACTAGGGGGCTTATTTATGAGCTCCTGCGTCACTTTTGCGCCACCGGTGCGTCATTTTTTGTGACGCACCAGTGGCGTAAAAAATGTGCCATGTTGCGCCATATTTATGAAGTGACGCATCTAGGTAGATGCGTCACTTCGTAAATCCCTGCACTAGATTATACCTGCGCCAGGTATAATGAATGGATGGTGGGCGCACCCCTGCAAGAAAGGGTCGTAGGTGTGGCGCAGCGAAATCTATGAGATTTCGCTGCGCCACTTCTAGGATTCCAATGCGTTAAAACCTTACGCCTGCCTCATGGCAGGCGTAAGGGTGACGCAGGCCCTTTCACATGGGGCTTGCCCCATGTGAAAGGAACATTGCTGGAGTTGCGTCAGGCTTCCGACACAACTCCAGCAATGCGCCACTTTTTGCAGTGACAGATACGTCAGTTATACTGACGTATCTGTCCTTCCTTGGGACATGATGCGTCATATTGTAAATATGACGCATCGTTGGTGTCGCAAGGAGGGTGCACTGAGAAGTGGCACATCGCTGCTTTTTCGTAAATGAGGCCCTAAGTGTCAGGACGGGACAGGCCCAGTGCTGCCAAGTGGCAGCAGCAGGGAGCTGTAAGCTTTAAAATGTGCATGTCTCTTTGGCTGGTTGTCTATGGACAGCCAGTCAGACATGTGCATTTTAAACTTCTCTAGCGTGGCTGTCTTAGCTAGCTGAGTTAGAGAAAGCTCAGGACTCCAGTGCTCTAAGGAGTGCTGAGAGAGCCTCCTCTATCAAATCCTGGTGCTGCTCGTGCCAGAATTTAGTTTTTTGTGCCCCCCTGCCCCACCACCCTCTGGACATGCCAGCTGCCACTGGTGGTGAACATACCAGAGCTAAGTCGCCCACTTGCTCCGTTAAAGATTATGAAAATGGGCATGGAAAATTAAGCCTTATCTCAAAGGAAACAGTGAAAATAGGGGGCATTGCCACGTGGCACATAGGAACATAGTCGTCTTCACTAAGTAAGCATGAGCACGTTGCAGCCTGCCTGCTGCTTTGCGCACGTTACTACAAGTCTTTATTTTTGCAATCATTTCTATGGCTGTTTTCACATGAGAACTGATTGCTGTGGTCACTCTCTGCATATTCCTGGGATTTTGACTGAACATTATGTGAAAGGACTAACAACAATGCCCCTTGTTATTTTGTTCTGGCCAAGCCTTAGCCCTTAGACAAAACATACCGATGCAGCTGTTGTTTGGACAAACGTACTTTGCTTTTATTAGAACACACACATAGGTAGCACACACTTGGAGAGCGACCTTTCCAGGGAGAAGAACGAGACAACACCTATGATGTAGATCTAACATCTATAGGCTAAGGTATGGGGTCTGCTGACAAAGCCCAGAGATCTTATAATATATAATAATACTGCTTTTTAGCAAGGGGTGGGAGGTTAGGCTCCATTGTCTTTCCATAATGACATCTCCCTTCATGATTTAGGGACTAGTTGCTATGCTGACTATATTTGTATTATGCATTTTCCTGCTTGTCGTGGCACGTATGCTGCATGTTAGGGCACGTTAGTTAAAATAAATACTTTAAACAGTTTCGTGTCTCTGTCAGATCTTATTGTGGAAAAGTGCGAGCGGAAGGGTGAGTCTTGTTACTGCGATTCCTGAGCGATCTGGGAGTGTTGTGTTCTGGGGTGTCTAATCATTAGTTTCTCTGTGAGTGAGTAGGAAAGCAAGTGAGACACTATAGCTAGTCAGTCCTGGGCTTCTGGGTACTAAGGTGGTAGGATGACTCAGTCACTACACACTAAGGTCCTATTATCCTGTGCATAGTTCTGTATTGGGGCAGAATTCCTGCAACAGCATATGTACAATAGAATGGCGGAGCACATGGGCACGGCACAAATAGTAAAATCGTGCTCGGACATTCTGGAAATGCAGGGAAGCGCTGTATTTACAATAATATGGAGCAACCCTGCGTTTCCCCTAGCGCTGGAGCTACATTTAGCTGCCTAGTGCCAATGCAGGCACTATTGCACCATGAAGTAATACTCTTGTAGTTCTAGTTCACAAACGCATTCATGAGTAAGTGAAGTAATTCTCTTGTAGTATCAGTTCACAAAGGCATTTATGAGTAAGTGAAATAATACTCTCATAGTATAAGTTCACAAAAGCACTCTTGTAGTACTAGTTCAGAAAGGCATGAATAAGAAAGTGAAGTAGTACTCTTGTAGTACTAATCCACAAAGGCATTTATGAGTAAGTGAAGTAGTACTCTTGCAGCACTAGTTCCCAAAGGCATTTATGAGTAAGTGAAGTAGTACTCTTGCAGCACTAGTTCCCAAAGGCATTTATGAGTAAGTGAAGTTGTACTCTTGCAGCACTAGTTCACAAAGGCATTTATGAGTAAACAGTACTCTTGTAGTACTAGTTCAAAGGCATGTATGAGTAAGTGAAGTAGTACTCTTGCAGCACTAGTTCACAAAGGCATGTATGAGTAAGTAGTACTCATAGTACGAGTTCACAAAGGCATTTATGAGTAAGTGAAGTAGTACTTTCGTAGTACTAGTTCACAAAGGCACAAAGGCACGTATGAGTAAGTAGTACTCTTGTAGCACGAGTTCTCAAAGGCATTTATGATTAACTGAATTACTACTCTTAGTACTACTTCACAAAGGCATGTATGAGTAAGTAGTACTCTCATAGTACTAGTTCACAAAGGCATTTATGAGTAAGTGAAGTAGTACTCTCATAGTACTGGCTCACAAATGCATTTATGAGTATGTAGTACTCTTGTAGCACTAGTTCACAAAGGCATTTATGAGTAAGTGAAGTAGTACTCTTGCAGCACTAGTTCACAAAGGCATTTATGAGTAAGTAGTACTCTTGTAGCACGAGTTCTCAAAGGCATTTATGATTAACTGAATTACTACTCTTAGTACTACTTCACAAAGGCATGTATGAGTAAGTAGTACTCTCATAGTACTAGTTCACAAAGGCATTTATGAGTAAGTGAAGTAGTACTCTCATAGTACTGGTTCACAAATGCATTTATGAGTATGTAGTACTCTTGTAGCACTAGTTCACAAAGGCATTTATGAGTAAGTGAAGTAGTACTCTTGCAGCACTAGTTCACAAAGGCATTTATGAGTAAGTAGTACTCTTGTAGTGCTAGTTCACAACGGCATGTATGAGTAAGTGAAGTAGTACTCTTGCAGCACTAGTTCACGAAGGCATGTATGAGTAAGTAATACTCATAGTACGAGTTCACAAAGGCATTTATGCGTAAGTGAAGTAGTACTCTTGTAGTACTAGTTCACAAAGGCATGTATGAGTAAGTAGTACTCTTGTAGCACGAGTTCTCAAAGGCATTTATGAGTAACTGAATTAGTACTCATAGTACTACTTCACAAAGGCATGTATGAGTAAGTAGTACTCTCATAGTACTAGTTCACAAAGGCATTTATGAGTAAGTGAAGTAGTACTCTCATAGTACTGGTTCACAAAGGCATTCATGAGTATGTAGTACTCTTGTAGCACTAGTTCACAAAGGCATTTATGAGTAAGTAAAGTAGTACTCTTGTAGTACTAGTTGACAAAGGCATTCATGAGTAAGTGAAGTAGTACTCGTGTAGCCCTAGTTCACAAAGGCATTTATGAGTAAGTAGTACTCCTGTAGTACTAGTTCACAAAGGCAGTTATGAGTAAGTGAAGTAGTACTCTCGTAGTACTAGTCCACAAAGGCATTTATGAGTAAGTGAAGTAGTACTCTCGTAGTACTAGTCCACAAAGGCATTTATGAGAAAGCAGTACTCTTGTAGCACTAGTTCACAAAGGCATTTATAAGTAAGTGAAGTAGTATTCTCGTAGTACTAGTTCACAAAGGTGTTTATGAATAAGTGAAGTAGTACTCTTGCAGCACTAGTTCACAAAGGCATTCATGAGTAGTAAGTAGTACTCTTGTAGTACTAGTTCACAAAGGCACGTATGAGTAAGTGAAGTAGTATTCTTGCAGCACTAGTTCACAAAGGCATTTATGAGTAGTAAGTAGTACTCTTGCAGCACTAGTTCGCAAAGGCATTTATGAGTAGTAAGTAGTACTCTTGCAGCACTAGTTCACAAAGGCATTCATGAGTAGTAAGTAGTACTCTTGTAGTACTAGTTCACAAAGGCATGTATGAGTAAGTGAAGTAGTATTCTTGCAGCACTAGTTCACAAAGGCATTTATGAGTAGTAAGTAGTACTCTTGCAGCACTAGTTCGCAAAGGCATTTATGAGTAGTAAATAGTACTCTTGCAGCACTAGTTCACAAAGGCATTTATGAGTAGTAAGGAGTACTCTTGTAGTTCTAGTTCTCAAAGGCATGTATGAGTAAGTGAAGTAGTACTCTTGCAGCACTAGTTCACAAAGGCATTTATGAGTAGTAAGTAGTACTCTTGCAGCTCTAGTTCGCAAAGGCATTTATGAGTAGTAAGTAGTACTCTTGCAGCACTAGTTCACAAAGGCATTTATGAGTAGTAAGGAGTACTCTTGCAGCACTAGTTCACAAAGGCATGTATGAGTAAGTGAAGTACTACTCTCGTAGTACTAGTTCACTTAGGCACTTATGAGTGTCAAGTGGTACTCTCATAGTACTAGTTCACAAAGGCATCTATGAGTAAGTGAAGTAGTGTAATGCTCTTGTCGTACTACTAATAAAAGTGAGAGTGGCAAGGTCAAATTCTGTGCAAGTAAACACGATATTTGTTCCCATAATGCTCAAAGGATAAAGAGAAAAACGGTCACCCAACGTTTAAAGATTTGGAGGCTAATAGCCCCAAATGTAATTTACACAAAAGTCTTTATCCTGAGCAAATGTCCAATGAAATTCAAATTCCACACATATGTAGTCGTAGAGACTTAATTTTTTTAATCCAAACGTCCAATTCCAAATTCAGCAATATTACAGCCAGTCCTTCATCATTATAATTAAAATGTTGTATTCAAAGACTCATAAACATTGAGGTCTATCCAAAAGACAGATGTAGCCGATGTAGCCAACACGTGCTTTGTCTCTGGGTTAATCTCCCACCGACTTCATCAGGGCAGAATATTCAAAGTACAGTCAATATTCACATCACCAACGGAAATGTACACTTTCTCCAATACCTATACTTCCAATTCAGTCCTCTCTGGTAGTGAAATATTTATATGATCTCATTTTCAAAGGGAGAGTGCTCCTAACTGAACTCCAGGCAATTACCAGGTGCAATAAAGTTTGGACTCTTTGTTAAATTTCACCAGGTAAAACAACCACCCACAAAATAAGTTGGGGGAAAAGGCAGTGAATTTGGAAGGACATCTGCCCTGCAAAGTACCATGCATCAGGTGTTAGACTAACGCATTTCAGTATTGTGGTCCGCATCACCGCACTGAAATGCATTGTCACACATTTTATTATTATTATTATTATTATTAAAGGCTTTTGTAGCGCGCTCAATTACTGATATAGTATCCTGGTGCTGGTATGTAAAATACAAGCAGACTGTTAGGGGAGGAGAAAGATAAAGAAATCAGAGTCAGGTGCCTACTACTAGAGTTTGAACAGATAGGTTTTGAGTCTTTTCTTAAAAATCTCGATTGACTGAACCGATCTAAGTGTGAGAGGAAGGGCGTTCCAGGCCCTTGCCGGCCTAACTGAGATCGATTGGCCTCCTATTCTGGCATATTTGAATTTTGGGACAACCATTAGGCATTGATTCTCTGACCGATGGGAGCGAGATGCGATGTATAGGGCAAATCTTTTCCTCAAATAACTGGGGCCTGTCTGATGAATTGCTCTGAACGCAAGTACTAGCGTTTTAAACAGAATCCTGTGCGCCACGGGTAGCCAGTGGAGACTCCGCAAGTGAGACCGAACGCTGGATCTCCTGGGAAGTTGCAACAAAAGGCGCGCAGCAGAATTCTGGATCACCTGGAGCCTCTGAATTAGGTAGGCAGGAAGGCCACTATAAAGGGCATTCGCATAATCGAGTCTTGACAAAATCAAGGCTCGCGAAACAGTTTCCTTTGCTTCTCTCGGAAGGAGAGGAAAAAACCTACGTAAAGCCCTGAGAGTACCAAAGCAAATGCCAGTTCGTTTTTTTATGTGCTCTTCAAATTTTAGGTTACTCCCAAACCAGACCCCAAGATTTTTTGCAGGGCGGCCCATGTTTTTAGGAGAGGGCAAGTCTGGAGGCCATAGGAGGTCCCTAAAATTGTCAGGAAATGATCCGTGAAAGAGGACCTCAGATTTTTCTTCATTACATTTTAGCTGGGCAAGGGCTAACCAGCGAAAAATGGAAGATAGACAATTGTGGACTGACGATGTGTCAAGATTGTCCTTAGGCCAAGTGAACAGGAGCTGAGTATCGTTAGCGTAGGCCATTGTCTTGGCCCCTAGTTGTTCAGCAAGGTAGATCAAAGGGGTCAGGTAAACATTAAAAAGAAGGGGACTTAACGTGGACCCCTGCGGGACGCCAGACCTCCTGCGATCTATCCTGCAGAAAGGACGATAACCAGTCCAGTGCTGGCCCCGCGATGCCCACAGCAGACAGTCAGGTAAGGAGCTGGGCGTGTGGCACCATATCGAAGGCGGCAGAGAGGTCAAGTAGTATCAGGACCGCTCTGCCACCTCCGTCCAGCCTCAGACACCTCAACCAGCGCCGTCTCTGTGCTGTACGCAGCGCGGAACCCCGACTGAGACGGGTGGAGTAGCTGGGAGGACTCGATGAAATGATCCAGCTGTTTAAAGACCACCTTCTCACATACTTTGGCCAAAGCTGGAAGTAGTGAAATGGGTCTGTAGCTGGATGGGGCCAAGGGGTCAGTCCCAGACTTTTTCAAAAGGGACAACAGTTTAGCCTGTTTCCAGCACGCCGGAACGCATGCGGAAGACAGTGAAAGGTTGACAATCTGGGTGACCTCTTTATAGATCATAGCAGCCACCCCGCCCAGGACTCTAGCCGGACAAGGGTCGGCGGGGGAGCCTGACTTCAATGTCTCAAGTATCTCCCGGATGTCCAATTCGGCCGGGGGGAAAATGCCGTGAACTGAGCAGTAGATCCAACCCCTGAAAACAGAGGGAGTGACGGGGGAATTAAAACTGTTGCACACAGCCTGGAGGTCTAACTGTATCCTATCAATCGGGGCCCGACCGGGACACGGACGGGCACAGACGGGCCCTCCTTTGGCACTTCTTCGGCACGCAGACGGCGCGCCCTCTGCGCGCGACCGCTGCGCACTTGTGGAGGCATTGCTATTTATCGCGCAAGGCCCACCCCCAACTAGACCGCTAGCTCCGGTCGAGCAGGGGAACAGTCCTCACCCAAAATGGCGCCCAAACCTGGCTTCCACTACAAACGGCACAAGGGAAGCCGCAGTGGAGCACAGGGACACCGGGAACAAACAGTTTAAAAATACAGGTACAGTTAGTGGCCACAGAGCGCAACACAATAACACCCCACAGTTTTAAAATGATGTGCAATTTCAAATTGATGTGCAATTTTAAAATGATGTGCAAGTATTTTTAAAATTAGATAAGCGACAAGTGCAAGTATTTTTAATATACATTTATACCACCTTAGCTATCTGGCTGAGTGCTGCAATTTATGCAGGCTCTCACACATGAAGGCGGTCTAGTTGTTAACTCTACGCAGCTAATTAGACAGTCCACACAGGTTGGCGGTCTAGTTGTTACAGCTACATGTCCTGCGCCCTAATAAATTCAACAGAAGGTGGTGGAATGCACACCATGCTCTACATTTAGTCCATTTTTCGTCATTATCCTCCAAGAGTGCGTGCCCACTGGGGACGTGCCTTGCCCTCTTGGCACACAATTTGATATCAAGTATAGTGAGGCGACGCTGTCACCCCAACACAGTCGCACAGCTCGATTAATGATTTCAGCAATACTTTGTATCACTCACGTTTAACTCCATGTTTCACCAATGTTTATCCACGTTTTTTATAATTATTGAAAATTAATACATATGTTCTGGTATCATGCTATTTCTCAAGCTTCTAATGCTCAAGTTGTACCCATTGGCCTAGTTTAAGAACACAATAAGAATGCATGATTTGTTCAAAGCAGTGTTCTTTTATTAAAACCCAATGCATTTCGGGCATCCCAGACCCTTCTTCAGGGGTAATTTCCAAGATTCACTTCTGACATCCTTTCTTTCAAGGTTTCTGAAGAACGTGGATAAACATTGGTGAAACATGGAGTTAAACGTGATTGATACAAAGTATTGCTGTTTCTATGTGCAGCACTCAGAGAAACAACAAAATGTCATTGATTGTTTATCTGCAGGAATGTGTCCTTTCCTGCACATAAACAATCATTACAAACATGGTATTTTTCAACTTCTATGTGTGCTGCATGAAGCAGCACACATAGAAGTTACAAAATGGCATTTAAAGATTGCTCATGTGCAGAAAGTTATGTGTTTTCCTGCACATAAACAATCCTCCCCTGCAACGCAGGCACCCTTACACTGTGGTGCATGGGTGCCTGCATTTGCGATAAGCAGCTAAATTTAGCGCCAGCGCTAGGGGAAATGAAGGGCTGTGAAGCTAGTCAGCGGTCTTGCTGTTGACCCGGCGTGAGCCGGATATGTCGTATCCACGCGCTTGGGCCAGGCGTGGCCCGAGATAATAAATAAATGGGGGAGTAGTCGCACGAGTCATTCCACCCAAATACCCAACTGAGTGTTGTGTGAGTTATTTAACTGCTGCCCGTAGGCCTCTAAGTGCCACGCGTCACGCGTTTTACAAAGGTGACAAGAGCAGAGCTGAGCCGAGCCCACTCACCCGCACCTGTAACTGCTGACGACGCAATCCTAATGGGCCACTGCCAATTAGGCCCGCAGACCGAGACGGCGTCCACGCTTCCTCGGACTCTCTCCCCCTGGCCCCGGCCGCTGCCGCGGTCCAAGCAGGGGAAGTGCCAGAACGGAAGGCAATGCACACCAAAGACGGACTATAAGAGAGCTGCCCCGATGCTGACCGCGCTCCTGTCCCGGCCCGCGCAAGACATGTGCAATAAGGCCACACCTGAGTCGCAAGTGGCCAAACTGGCATCCACCACTGGGACTAGGGAGCATCACAGGCTGGGCACCTGCCCCTCAGCATGCAGGGAGGAGGGCAACCCCATGATTACGCCAGGCCGCAGATCTTAGAAGGCACACACAAGGAAGCAATAAGGAATAGAGAGAAAAAAAAAAAGAAAAACTAGAGAAGGAAAACAAGGGGGTATTCAGGGGACAAGCACAAAGTCAACAAAAGACCACAGATATAACACCCCAGAGGCAGCTCAATTGAAGGCGCACAAAGAAACAAGATGGGGGATGACCCAATGCAAATCAGCCACAACCGCATGTAGTCACCCAGCACACCCCCACAGGGTTTCTACCACTGTTCAGCAAGGCAGCCGATCCCACTACCATGTCCCCACGATGGAAAACGTAGCTAGGGCGGCTAGAAAAGTACTTTGTGGCCACAAGAGAGACAGACGGAGCAGTGAAATGATCCTTCCTCCTCCACTATGCGGGGTAAGAAGTCTACCTCCTATTCAAACACCTCCCCAATAAAGGAGCACCTACCAACAACGACGCCGCCGTGACGGCACTAAGCGCACACTTAAGTCAAGTCAAGTCAAAAACATTTGTAACGCGCACATATCACATCCAAAGAGTCTCATGGCGCTTGCAGACAGCTCTGACGAGAGAGTGGAGAGGCTTAGTTTGCAAAAGCCATGTCTTCAGCTTCTTACGGAAGCAGCTGTGTTCAGAGATGATGCGAAGGTAGAGGGGCATTTTGTTCCATGAAGCGGGGGCGAGAAAAGAGAAGGCACGACCGCCATTTCTGGAGGTTTGTATTATAAGGGGAGTGAGCAGAGACTCGGTGCTAGATCTGAGTTCTCTTCGGGGCACAAACCATGTTAGCTTTTGAGACCAATATTTTGGACCTTTTCCGTACATGTGTTTGTGGACTAGGCATACATTTTTTAACAGGATTTGTTTTTTTACAGGGAGCCAATGAAGGCTATTCAGACATGGGGCCGATGGGGACCTTCGCGGTAAGTTTAAAACTAGCCGCGCTGCGGTGTTCTGAAGAACCTGTAGTCTATTCAGGAGATGCTCATTTATGGCTAGTAAAAGCGCATTCCCGCAGTCCATTCTATTTATGATTAGACCCTGAACTAGAGGTTTCCGGGGGTCGGCGGGGATCCACTTGTAAACCTTTCTAAGGCTGCGCATAAGTCCAAAGCTGGTGCCTTCGATATGATTTGTTTGGTTCTTCATGGACAATTTATTGTCCAAGTGAAAACCCAGATTCCGCACTGATTCCTTGGGTGTTGGACAGTTGTCCAGATTGGTTGGCCACCAGTCCTGAGCCCAGTATTCTGCAGCTTTACTAAAGAGCATGATTTCTGATTTGCTGCCGTTGAGCTGCAGATGGTTGGTGCTCATCCATTTCTCAACCTCAGTCATGCAATTTTTTAAACGCTGTCTTGTCTTGTTTGGATCAGGGCCCAGAGTAATTAGAATCTGGGTATCATCGGCATAGGACAGAACATCGAAGCCGAAAGCTCTGATCACTCTGACTAGAGGTGTCATATAGACATTAAAAAGCGTAAAGCGTAAACCCGAAGCTGAACCCAGATTTTGAGAGTCTCAAGCTGCGACAAGCCCGCCAGCGCAAAGGGGAATCTATTGATGTGGTTTATGCACGGTTGCAAGAGTTGGCCAGCACCTATGCCACGGACGACAGGGCCACGGAAAAGATTTGCGCCCAAATCATTCACTGCTGCCGCAGCAAGGCGCTACGGAGGCTGATTCAGAGGCAGCCGAACATACCCCTAAATTGCATACTGGTCCTAGCCAGGACACATGACCTATCAGCAGCAAGAGCAGATGAGATGGACTTTGCCCTAACACTGTCCACTGACAAAGAAACAGCCGTCAAAATGGAGCGTGCCAATGCCATGAGGACCTGAGGACCTGAGACAGAGGGAGCGGCAGCGAGGCCGTCCACCCCAAACCCCAAAGGGCTCATTTGGGTACTTTGGACATGAGGAACATCCTGTCCAAGTGTGCCCCGCCCAGGGATGGACGTGCTCCCACAGTGGGATCCCGAACCATTTTGCCTCCATATGCAGGAAGAGGAATCAACAAAGAGACACGAGGGGCCGAAAGTCGGAGAGGAGGATGGAGCGCCTCCCTAACACCTACGAGCAGCGGAAAGAAGACCGATCAGGCCACCTACAGGTTAGAAGACACATCCGCAGAGGATGAATAAGTCGAGGCATACCTCGTCTTATTGACTCAAGAGCTAAATAAACAGAGGAGGGCCACAACCCACATGCACCGTGAAGATGCATGTGCAGAAGTGAAGGCAGTCACAAACACAGGGGCCTCCGTGACCGTCATGGGGATACAGCAGTACAATAGGCTACGACCCCGACCTGAACTCGCACCATCCGAGACTATAATATTGCTTATGGAACCAGTCGCCCCAGCCTTTACGAGGGAAGATAACTATGCCAATCAGGTCTGAGTATAACAAAATTACCACAACGACCAACGTAATCGACCAAGAAGCCAACACCTTACTCAGCAGTCATGCCGCCGAGGACCTGGGACTGGTGACATTCGCTAGGAGCGTACAAGTGAACCAAATGAAAGAGCTGCTGAACCAACTTGCGAGCCTTTTCAAGGGACTTGGGCGCATCAAGATAGCTTCGGTGAAGCTGCACATCGACCCAGCAGTGACCCCGACAGCACTCCGCCATCCCTTTTCACCTCAGACCCCTAGTGGAGCAGGAGCTGCAGAAGCTGGATGACCAAGGGGTGATCAAAAAGGTGTGATGGTCAACCCCCTGGGTGTCCCCCATGGCCACAGCAGAGAAGCCACAGCAACCGGGGAAGATCAGATTGTGTATTGACACGCAGCTTCCCAACCAAGCCATCCAGCGGGAGCGCCACATCACACCAACGATGGACGACATAGTGACTGATGTCAACGGGTCCCGTTAGTTTTTGATGTTGGAGTTAAACGTAGGATACCACCAGATGGTGCTGGCTGAGGAGAGCAGGTACATCACTATGTTCAGAACCCACCTGGGTCTGCAGCACTACAAATGCCTTAACTTTGGAATATCTTCCGCAGCAGAACTATTTCAGGACACAGTGCATGCGATACTGTTGGGGCTGCCACGTTAGTGACGACATCCTCATCCACTCCACTACCACGGAGGAACACTACAGACACCTCAGAGCCATGCTGAAGTGCCTACAGGAGCATGGAGTCACCCTGCACTGGGAAAAATGCCTCTTCTTCCAGAGGTGATAGAATTCTTCGGATACATCTTCAACAAAGAAGGGATACAGGTAGACGTCCCAACCTATCAAGGACGCGCCATCTCACATGACAGTGTCGGAAGTGAGGAGCTTCCTCGGAATGTCCACGTACTGCAGCCAATTTATCCTGGAAGTGGCCACCCTGGCAGAAGCCCTCAGGAACCTCACTCGCTCCGTCGCCAAGTGGAAGTGGGAACAGAGAGAAGAGACAACATTCCAAGAGATCAAGAGCACCCTCCTTGACCACACCACCCTAGTTTACTTTGACCTCTCAAAAAGCACTGAGCTCACCGTGGTCCAATCCCAGTGGGCCTAGGGGCAGTGCTCATCCAGGAGCAGGAACCCTAGAGATGGGCCGCACTGGCGTATGCCAGCAAGTCACTCTCCCTCACAGAGGCATGCTATGCACAAATTGAACGTGAGGCGTTGGCTATCCGGTGGGCGTGCCGGCATTTTCACCTGTACATCTGTGCCACCCATTCATGGTTGTCACGGACCATCAGCCACTGGTGCCATTCTTCAAAGAATCAGCACCCCCTCCAACTCCGAGGATTGAGCGCTGGGCCATCGGGCTGCAGGAGTACAAAATGGAGGTAGTGTACTGGCCAGCTGCGAAGAACCCCGCAGACTTTCTCTCTCGACATCCAGCATCAAAGGGGCACCAAGAGGAGATACAGGTAGTCGAGGAACTGGAAGCACACATTAACATGATGTCCACGGCCACATGCCCTAACGCCCTAACCCTGGAGAACATCATGGCCTCAGCCGAAAGAGATCCAGCCATCGCCACGGTACACAATGCCGTCCAATGAGTGGTCAGGGCAAAATAAGGAATATCTCACCAAAATGTGGAGGTTGCGCAAAGAACTAAGTGTGACCCAGGATGGAATCCTACTGAGGGGGTCACGCTTTGTGATTCCAGCGGCCCTCCACAACCACGTGACACAACTGGCCCACGGAGGGCACCAGGGAATCGAAAGGATGAAAGCCAGAATGAGGAAGAAAATCTGGTTCACCGGGCTAGAATATCGAGTGAAAGAAACAGTGAGACTGTGCCCAGCGTGTCAGCTGACCAGTGCGCCAGAACATCCAGTGCCCATTCAGATAGATGTCCATGGGAAAGTCCCATGGAAAAGGGTGAGCATCGACTTTGGTAGCTTTCCTGACGGATGACTCTTGTCATGATGGACAGCTACTCCAAGTACCCAATCGTGGAGGTCATCATCTCCACCGCATTTTCCGGGGTTGCCCCAATGCTGGAGAAGACGTTTGCCATGTTCGGATGTCCGGAGGAACTCAAGAGTGACAATGGGCCCCCGCTCCAAGGGGTGAGTTCCGGGAGTTGATGCAACGCCACAGAGTTCGACACCGCCGGATCACCACCGCAGTGGCCTCAAGCCAATGGAGAGATTGAAAGGTTTATGGGGACCCTCAACAAGATACTATGCATCGCGGTGGCCGAAAACACATACCCTGCACGCCAATTGCAACTGTTCCTCATGGAGTATCGAAGCACGCCGCACAGCACCACTCACCATGTGCCCTGGGCATTAATGTTCAACGCCCTGCCCCTAGACACTATCCCCATGTGCCCGGGTGGTCCCGCTGCGCTACAGTGTGGAGGAGGCCTTAGCTCGGTGAGAAAAACAGAACCTCACTGCGAGTCACAGGAGGGGGGCAAAACCCAGCGACCTACAGCCAGGAGACCAAGTGATAATCAAAGACCGGAGGCCAGGAGCTAAGTTCAGGACTCCCTACTAACCAAGCCACTGGAAGGTCAAGGAGGTAAAAGGTACGATGGTCACCGCGGAAAAGGAGGGTGAGATGGAGACAAACCCGCCAACCATACATGAGAGGAATAAATCAACAGAAGGAGAGGATAGGCAGGAGAACGATGGGAGAGCCTATGTGGACACTCCACCGAGAAAACGACCATGGGCACACCATGTCACCTCTGAAACAAGACCCCCTACCAGATGACCGACGTCAACACCCGAGGTACTGCCTGAGGAGGAGCCCTCCCCCAAATTCCCGTCGCAAGGACTTTGTATGCCAGATGGCAAAGGACCCACCGGAAAATTAAAGCATGAAGAGGAAGAAAAGAGACTAAGTTGAGATGGGATGTAGCAAGTCAGTGGTCTTGCTGTTGACCCGGTGTGAGCCGGATATGTCACACCCACGCGATTGGGCCAGGCGTGGCCCGAGCCATTATAATAACAGGGGAGTGGCTGCACGAAGCATTCCACCCAACTACCCAACTGAGAGGCTTATTTATGGGCCCCTGCGTCACTCTTGCGCCACCTGTGCGTCACTTTTTGTGACGCCCCAGTAGCGTAAAAATGCACCATGTTGCGCCATATTTCCGAAGTGATTCATCTAGGTAGATGCATCACTTTGTAAACCCCTGCGCTAGATTATACCTGTGCCAGGTATAATGTATACAGGGTGGGCGTTCCCCCGCAGGAAAGGGTCGTAGGAGTGGCGCAGCAAAATGTATGAGATTTTGCTGCGCCACTTCTAGGACGCCAACCTTACGCCTCCTCATGGCAGACGTAGGGTGACGCAGGCCCTTTCACATGGGGCTTGCCCTATGTGAAAGGAACTTTACTGGAGTTGCGTCAGGCTTCCGACACAACTCCAGCAATGCGCCACTTTTTGCGCTGACAGATACGTCAGTTATACTGACGTATCTGTCCTTCCTTGCAACGTCACATGATGTGTCATATTGTGTAAATATGACGCAACAATGGTGTCGCAAGGAGGGCGCACTGAGAAGTGGCGCATCGCTGCTTTCACGCAGAGATGTGCCACTTCTCCTAAATGAGGCCCCGAGTGTTGTGTGAGTTATTTAACTGACGCCCATAGGCCTCTAAGTGCCACGTGCCACGCAATTTACAGGCTGTGTTGTGTCCTAGCAGACACAGTCTAGGGGTTAAAAATGTAAGCCTACTCTTAACACCCACCCACCGCTGATGTCACGACATCACGTGACACAGTTAATAAAAAGAGCCGAGCGCTCGTGCTCGTGGCTCATTAACCCACTATCCATCTGGTGTCCATGTCGCAGTCATTAGCACCATGTGGGCCTAGGGCCCCGACATAACATTTGGCGATGAGGAGTGGTGGCTGAGCCCAGCCTGCCACAGCCATTTTCGTCGTGGATGAAGGGGGAGAGAGCAGAAGGGCGACAGCGTGCCCCCTCCCCAGGAAGCAGCGCCAGCCTGCCGAGTGGCCTGCGGGGCGTGTGCCTTGCCCCGGGCCCAGAGGTACATCACGAGGTGACCGGGAGCCCGCCCCACACCTCTCGTGTCCACGGTGAGCCGTCCTGACCGACAGGAGCCCACCCGAGTCGGCGCAGCAGTAGGGACCGCAACCGGAGAGGAGTGCTGGCCGGGCGGGGCCCACTCGCCACGGCCGCAGGAGAAGAATAGGCCCATAGGCCGGAGGTGAGCCCGGGCACTAATGAATGCCTGGGGGGCCACGTTAGGAGGAAGCAACCCCCCCATGACTGTACCGATAAGCGGAGCCCACCCGCATGGCCATGGCGCCTTGCCACGAGAGACGCGGCCGAAAATAAACTTTAAATAAAGCAGTGACAGCGGAGCCCACCCGCGGCCTGCCTGAATCGCCCCCTGCCCCCGCCCCGCGTGTGAAAAGGAGCTGCCGCGGACGTGGAGAGGAAAAGCGAAAGCCCCTTGTGTCTGCACGCTAAGCGCAGCCCACCCGCATGACCAGCGCGCCTTGCCGGGCGTGATTGCAGCCACATTAAATTTCAAATAAAGCAGCGCCAGCGGAGCCCACCCACGGCCTGCCTGCAGCAGCATCGTCTGTCCCCCGCCGCGCAGCGTGTATGCCCTGAGGCTGCGGGAGCGGGGTGAATGAACTGGAATGCCCGCAGCGTGCTGTGAGCTGCCGGGCGAGAGAATGTCTGAGCGGAGCTTGCCCGCAGCAAGGAAGAACCATGCCCCACCTGCACTAGCGAGGTGCCAGCCACTGCACCCCATGTAGGCCAAGCCGGTGCGGAGCCCACCCGTGGCTGCTCAGAATAGCGCCGACGAAGCTATGCCCTGGCCCCCACCCTGCCCGCGCGAGGACTGTGAGGCTGGCGGGCAGGGAGGGCAGAAAACAAAATTTAAAAAAACAGCATGCCCGCCAATTTGCCCCCACCCCCTGGGTCCCCAGCAGAAGAATGAGGGGTCTGCAAGCAGCCAGCGCGAAGAGAAAAAAAAAACAAAAGGGACTCACCGGCTATCAGGAGGAGTCCCCCAGTGGTGCCTTCGAGCTGTGTGCCCTGTGGTGTGGCCTGTAGGCGTCTGGAGCAACAGGCATCGGGAGAAGGGCAGGTCCACGAGGAATAGGAGTGGAGGGCCGGCAGCCGGAAGGAAGCTACGGGGAACAGAAAGGCAAGCAGAGTCTGATCACCACTACCACCTAGTGGGCATTCTTCTGAACTGCAGCCAAAAGAAGTAGAAAGACTAAACAAGCCTTGGACAAACCAATGCCAAGAACTCCTTACCAGGCAAGCCTGCATCTACGCAGACTAAAGACTGCAGCTCACGCCAGTTGTTAAGGGAAAATGGGACCAATCAGCAAACCAGTACAAGCCAAAGGAAAGCCTACGAGAGAGAACAAGCCTGCAGTGACGCGGACGAAGACGGAGACCCATCATCACTGCTGAGGTGACGCCTGGGCGCCACAGGTGCTCACCGCAATCGCAGAAGCAGACAACCTCACGCTGGACGACGAGGGAGAGTCAAGACGTCCACCGCAAGCAGCAAGATTCGAGGACGACCTACTGGAAGCGCGCAAGAAGCCACGCACGGTTAACGCCCCACGAAGTTAAAGAGCCTCACTGGAAGCGCGCACGAGAAGTGCACCCACCGAAGAAGGTCCATGGAGCAGGTGAAGTAACCCTCCGGAAACAGCAGAGCACACAAAGAGCGCAGGCGAAACTGCGCCAACGCAAAAGCACTGCAGCAGAAGCACATGGCGATCCCAATGATCGCGGAGAGCGAGAAGACTCACGAAGGAAGCTGTCCACCCCATCTGGTAGCAAAGAAGATTACCCAAGAAAAAAAGGATGACCTGAACAGCCAGATGTGCACCTAAAGAAAAGCCGACCAGTCAAATGGTCGCCCGAGAAAAAAAAAAAGAAGAAATTCTGCAAGAAGTCAGGATGAATATGTCCTGCCAGAAGACGTCCGTGAACTGAGAGGTCAGAAGACCCGGAGAGACGGACGCAACACCAACAATCACTGGAAGTAATAGGAGGCAAGAAAGAAGATCGTAACGACCGGTCCAGTCACCAAAGAGTGGAGAGAAGACAGGGTCCTAAAGACAGGACAAGACCAGAGGGATACAGGCGGAGTGCACGCTGCTTGAAGAAGCCTGGTCAGCAAGACAAAGAAAGAAAGGTGACCGCACCATGTCGCGAAAAGGAGAAGGAGCATGAAGAAAAGAACTGAAGTAAGAAGTCAAGTGGCACGACGCCATCAAGAACACCATCTGGAAAAGGTGAAGAGAGGTGTGACAAGTCCACACACTTACAAGAAGAAGAGGTGACACACACCACAACACAGTGTACAGTGAACCACACATCCAGGAGAACACTGATGGCACCAGGAACAGATCAGGCATCTATTCACAAGACCCCAACGACCCGTGGACGGTAGGAGAGCACAGGCCGGACCATTGGCAACACCCACCTTTGGGATCGAGCGGAAGTCTGGAAGCGGAAGGAGCTCAGATGGCCTGAACAAGGAGAACTGACCATTCCACACCAGCCCGTGGAGATCCAAGGGGCAAAGGCCTCAGGGACACCGGTGGCAGAGGATCCTGACACGAGAGATGGATCCATCGCCGTCTAACCTGCACGTCCCAGGAAGGAGAGGAACTTGTGCGCAAAGGCAGGAAGCAACAACTACTCTTCAGGTGGAGCTACGAACTTTGTGAGGTAGTACCCTCATCGTCTCCTCCATTCACACGCAGACTGTGGAGTTGGAGCAACGTTGTGGAATAATACCCGGCCCAGTGGAAACCTGATGAAAAGGGCCTCCGGGACATCTCGTGGCAGGAGAACACCCGAGAGAGGGGCGTCCTAGTGAGAAGAATGCCCTTTAAACACTCCACCCTTTGTAATGTAAAGCCAAGCTGCCTACAGAGAAGAAACCGACGGACCAGTAGAAGACAACATCCTTCTAGTCTAACATGCGGTCATCATGTTTGGCGTCATCCTCAAAAGCAAGATCTCAGTGGACTGACCAACACACCTCCAGGGCGCAAGTGCAGAAGAGCACGCCCACCGAGAACCAGGACGTCGAGCCAAGAAGAATAAAAATTTCAGCAGCAATTCCCACCGTCGTCATCAAGCAAGCAGCGGAAGAGACTAAATGTAAATTTCTAATTAGTGTATATTTATGTACTTCCTCCCACAGATTCGGACTTTTGTCTTTCCTTAATTTTTATCAAATTTTGGGAGGAATGTTGTGTCCTAGCAGACACAGTCTAGGGGTTAAAAATGTAAGCCTACACTTAACACCCACCCACCACTGATGCCACGACATCACGTGACACAGTTAATAAAAAGAGCCGAGCGCTCGTGCTCGTGGCTCATTAACCCACTATCCATCTGGTGTCCGTGTCGCAGTCATTAGCACCATGTGGGCCTAGGGCCCCGACATAACAGGCTGCACCATAGTGTGCTCAGAATTACACAGAAGTTATGAAAATGTCACACATAGCAATCTGAAATCTTGGCAGCTGTGAGCAGGATTGGATTGAATGAAAATCGGCACGGACACACACAAAAAAAAAATCGGCCCAAATTTGCATAAACACTCCTCATATCACTGTGTTGGTGTAATCTTATAAAAAAACTTTAGGAGGGGTGGGGGGTAAAAAATTGCAGGCGTTAGTTTAGACTGGTGAAACAAGTGAGGCCAGTTCTACTCAGGCCCCCTGCCCCCGCTCAGTATGTGCAGACATTAATGGGCCGGCCCGAGAGACAAAGGGAGGTAATGAGCCCCCATCTGCACCTAGAAAGGCCACTCAGACACCCACTGGGCCGCTGACTGTATCAGAAGAACAGAGACAGAGCCCAAATAGCCCCCCAGACTACTCAAAAAAACAGCCCACAGCAGCCCTCGGGCACCGGCCCCTCGGGCATTGCCCGAATGCCCGCGTTATCAATCCGACGCTGGCTGTGAGTCACAGTGACTCCGGCATATGGAGATCGAAGTTTAGCTCTGCACTTGCAGTGAGGGCCTTACCACGCTATTTGGAAACGGTCTGATTTCTCTCAGTTGCCATAATGAATCCCTTGTGCTTAGATTTAACTCGCGGTTTGGAAACAACTCATGTGGTGATTTGGGATTAAAATGATGAGTGACACGGGATTTCTGAAACCGTAGTTTCTATTTTCAGTGAAGTGCACCGCAAACCACTAGGTGGCAGCATATCCCAGCATTTATGCTCGAGGCTATTTGCTGGATAGGCAGTGTTCATATTGTGTTGATCCAACATAATGCACAGTGATGTAGGTTGGATCCACTAGATGGCAGCATCTCCCAAGTTACAGATCTGGTGTCTCGACAGACTGGTGTCTGTGCACGCTGTCTGTTCCCCTCAGAGAGAAATGTATTTTGTGGCATAATTATTATTGCGCATGTTCTGGCTCGTAAGTTCAACATTTTAATTTATAGAGTTTTATTTTTTTACTGGCATGATCCCTGTGCCATGGCATGTTAGTAAAGCGTCTAGCTCCTCAGCATATTAGAAAATACTGAAGCCCTCGAAGGCGTGCTGAAGTGTGTTCTCTGGTTCCACACGATTCAAGCCCCGTAGGAGGTGCCCTGGATAGAGAGGAGAGCTTTCCCTGGTCCTACTTCTGTTTCAATCCCTTAAGGATGCTATGCTTTAAGAATCCACGCGTGATGCCCATTGTGGAATCGTCATTTTCTGGTCTTGAAATGGTAGCCCTTCATCATCCCCCCATCCTAGGAATGCAAAGCTCTCAGCCACAACCCTCTTAAAGACAAAGGTGATAAATCACATTACGGCTATACCTGCACACTAGTTGATCGCTCTTCTGCAGCTGTGGGGCCTATTTACAAGCCCCTATGGGGCTTCGCCTTATTTACAAGGCAGCGGCTTAACGCTGCCTTGTCAATAAGGCACCCTTTCACGCTGAACTTAGCGTGAAATGGGAGGGCAATTGGTGTTGCGGTGGTGTTCTGCCGCAACACCTATTGATTTTGACGCCGCCCCCTATTTACAAGGGTGGTGTAAATTGGAGGCAGCACAAAATTAAGACCAGGGAAAACCTGGTCTTAAACAGGTTAAACGAGGAAAAATGCTTTATTTCTCATTGTTTTTGCTGTTTACATGTGTGCTGCCTTGTGTAAAGGTAGAACACATAGAAACAGCAAATTGCCTATGATTGTTTATGTGCAGGAAGGTGACCCTTCCTGCACATAAACAATAAAAAAATACGTTTGGCATCTTCTATGTGTGCTGCATTAAGCAGCACACATAGAAGTTTCAAAATTCCATGAATGATTGTTTATGTGCAGGAAGGGAGACCTTCCTGCACATAAACAATAGTTTCCCCCAACGCAGACACCCTTGTACTATGGTGCAAAGGTGCCTGCGTTGGCGCTAGAGAGCTGAACTCAGCGCAAGTACAGGGGGAAATGCAGGGATGCACCTTATTCTTGTGAATAAGGCCCATCCCTGCGTTTTCAGACTAGAGAAGTGTGGCGTTAGCAATCTTTGCTTAATGCCATGCTTGAGCATTCTACTTGTAAATATACCCCTAAGTTGTAAGTAAGTTTTCGTTAACAGCGACAGACACTACTGCCTGTCTAGACTCTTGATTATTAACAGAGATGATCCCTATGGGGGAAGTGTCACCTTTGACTTCCACTGCAACAGTTTCTTAAGGAACCCCTCTTGCAAGTAAGGTTTGTGCATTCAATTTATTTGTTTATCATTCAAAAAAATCATTATTTCAAAGATAAGGTAATATCTACTGCAAAACAAGGTGCTCCTATATGGGCATGGCGTAGTGAAAAGTGATATAGTGAATCAATAGTGCACTGTTGCTATATACAATATTATATACATGTGACTGATAGGGATAGTACGATGTAATTTATGACATTCATGTAACTTTTGTCATTGCCCACAATAAAACTTAAAACAGTTCACATTTGTAAATTGTCGACGTTTCAATCCACAAAGCCAAAGGAATCTGAAAAGAGTCATCATCAGGACAGAAGATAGAAGGAGACACCATGTGGATTGTGGAAATAGTCCTACAATCTTCAGGGGTTAACTACAGCAATTTATACATCATCTGGTTTAGGCTACAGGGGTGGGCGTATGGCTATGCAAAGTCTAGGCATGGATTGAATTGCTCTCCCAACCACGGTACGATAATGAAGTATCGCCATGTACTTGATCTGCCAGTGCGGTATCACGTCCCTTAAATGGAACCGCAACATGTCAAAATACCATCAGAGTTGTCGGTCCATAAAAAGCCTTCAGTCAACGAGTGGCTACAGGGCTTCGCAATCCGTTAACATGCCAGTGCTGTCAAGCGCATCTGTTTTGTTGTCCGAAGAGTGCGCCAAGCTGGAATGGCTTTTGATTCATTCGTACTGAGCCTCTCTACTAGTTAGTCACATGATATTCCTCATGGTTGGTCACAGTGAAATAATTGCTCTTATTTCAATTATTTGCTCATCATGGAAGCCAAAATACTATCCCTACCAAAGTTAATTGGAAACCTTGGGGCATATTAGCAAGATGTCCTGCACATCTAACCTGGGCTTCTATTGGAATTCTATAACGCATATTAGCAAGCCCATTATCGTGGTTTTAGCGGCAGGAAAACGAGGTTCTTGCTAATATGCCCCCATGTTTCCCTGTATCCAGCCCAGAAGTAGAAACTTCCAATCCCTAAACACCATATGAGTCAACATCATATATGTATCTCTGCTCAAAGGTACCGTCGAACAGAGTTATGTGCAGAACCATCTATGATTGTGAATGTTGTTCTCTCAAATCATCAGCAGCAATATTAACAACAAAAGGGTAATTGCTATCAGCCTACATCTCCATCACCATTAAATCAACAGGTTTCATCCCCAAAACCAGTCTCGACAAGATAAAATACACATTTCTTGAAGTCCCTTCCATAGGGCACAGATACACAACATTTTCGAGAACTAGCAATCACACAAATTTAACAAGTCGACAACTTAAAGGAGAGAACTGTCCTTAGACGTTATGCTGTCAGTACCTTCACTTTAAACAAATATTTACCCATGCTTATCTAATCAACCAACTAAAATCTATGCCTTCTCTTCAAAGGATGAAACTGCCACCACCTAAGCATTCTACGTGGTTCATGCTCTTTTCTCATTTTCCAATTGTTTTCATAAACGACCTTTGCTTAAAAAAAAATGCCAAACCATCCTTTACAATACTTTTTCTATCTGGGCTATTATTTTGACCAAATATCTGTGCGCTCTGTAATCTTTCTATTTAATTTCATTTTTTTTTGTAGTTTACGTTGTTAGCAAAATATAAGGTTTCCCTTATATATGGGTGCATAGTCAACAGCCTTCCAGATGGGTGTGTAGGGTTAAATATGGGTGCAAAGCCAATAACCTTCCATATGGGCGGGGGGCAGGGGTTATATATGGGTGCATAGACAACAACCTTCCATATGGGCGGGGGGCAGGGGTTATATATGGGTGCATGGACAACAACCTTCCGGATTGGTAGTTAGGGGTTTCATATGGGTGCATTGCCAACAACCTTCCAGGTGGAGGTTAAATGTAAAATGTAAATCCAGTACTTGTATAGCGCACAAATCACCACCAAGGGGTATCTCAGCGCTGGGGGCCGTTGGGAAGATTAAGTGAGCTATTGCCCAGAGTCGCATGGTGCTGGGCAGACCCCTGCCGCTGGAGCCGGGGATCGAACCGAGATCCCCAGTGTTCAGCTTCAGTCGGCCTGGCTGAGGCGCCACACCTCTCCCCAGGGGTAGGGGTTACATATGGGTGTATGGCCAACAGCCTTCAAGAAGGGGGTAAGGGTTACATATGAGTGCATAAAAAACAACCTTCCAAATGGGGGGTAGGGGTTACATACGGGTGCATAGACAACAACGTTCCAGATTGGTGTGTAGGGTTTTCACATGGGTGCATTGCTAACAACCTTCTTGATGGAGGGTAGGGGTTACATATGGGTGCATAGCCAGCAACCTTCCAGAAGGGGGTAGGGTTACATATGAGTGCATAGACAGCAACCTTCCAAAAGGGTGGTAGAGGTTACATATGGGTGCATAGCCAACAATCTTCGCGATGGGGGTAGGGGTTACATATAGGGGCATAGAAAACCACCTTCCAGATTGGGGGTCGGGGCTATATATGGGTGCATAGCCAACAACCTTCCAGATGGGGGGGTTCGGGGTTACATATGGGCGCATAGTCAATAAAGTCCAAGATGGGGAGAGGATAAGGGTTACATATGAGTGAATAGCAACAACCTTTCAGATGAGGGTAGGGGTTACATATGGGTGCATAGAAACCAACCTTCCCGATTGGGAGTAGGGGTTACATATGGGTGCATAGCCAACAACCTTCCAGGCGGGGGGCAGGGTGTACATATGGGTGCACAGCCAACAACCTACCAGATTGTGGGTAGGGGTTTCATATGGGTGCTTAGACAAAACCTTCCGGATGGGGGTAGAGGTTGCATAAGGGTTCAAAGATAACAACCTTCCAGATTGGCGTTAGTTGTTTAATATGGGTGCATCGACAGCAACCTTCCAGGTCTGGGCTTGGAGTTACATATTGTTGTATGACGTTTTAGGATCCGAGAAAAATTTCCCGATTCATGCCCTTATATAGGTACAATTCACAATGCCCCAATATAGGCATAGAAATCATACCCATATTTAGACATAGCCCATGCAGTCCAAATACAGGCATGGCTACTTCCACCCGTACCAAAAAAAAACACAACGATTTCTTGGAAAATCGGCTTACAGCAGTCAGGGACATCCCCTTGATTGAATATTGATTTGTCCAAGAACTCATAGAGTTTTCAAAGAACTACCATTCCCTTGGGGTTCTTTTCTGACATTATTATGCCCGACTTTACGTCAAACTAGGCACCTTCAAGGTATAAATATGCCTTCACTTGCTCTAGCAAGACACAGTGGTTCGGAGCAGCTCGACTATCTACTTGCCCGACGCAGCTCGCTACAGCAAGTGCCGAAGGAAGCCGACCCTCCAGCTGACGCACTGACCGAGAAGCTGTCCTTTCTCTCGCCGATAATCCAGCTCCAGTGTTTCCAAGCTCCCCTTGCGGGGTGTTGGGAAATCAAGTCCCGAGACAGGGATACCAGGCCTCCTTCATTCTAAACTAAGGTATGGAGATGATTAGACCCTAAGAGAAATCTGAGATAGAATCTTGGCAAAAAAACTAAACCTATGCTACACCACACTTACTTCTTCCCTCGTACAAGACTTAGGTTAGGTACATTGGGGTAGGCGTATTTTAGAAGCACCAGTTGAGTACTTTTAGCCATTGTTATTTATGTATGTATTTATATATGGTTCTGAAACCATACCATGCTTTTACAGTATTATTTCATAATACTATTCTCGCTGTACGCATTATACTTTACAGCTTGTATTACGATTGTAGCAGTTCACTTTACTTGCATGAGAAAGAAGACTGTTCAATAAATCCTTTTATTGAAAACGCCTGTCTCTCTATTTCTCTGCACCTCTGAGGAAATAAAGTATGCACGATTGACTGAGTAAAATATCTATTTATTGTTTCCACGACTCTGAAGATACGTTTATTCTTGGGGAAACAAAGTTGTCATGTTTATGCGGTTGTCAGAAACGAATCCCTTCTTGTTTATTCAAGAACGTTTCTAGTGACCTCTGAGCTAGCTGGCACTCACAATTAAGTTTAATATATTCAATAGAGACCTAGTCGACCTCAGTCCTACGTCAAATCTATAGGATGTATTATTCCAATGCGCATAACCTATTGGGAAAATAGGAACTACACTACAATATGAGTGCATAGCCAACAACCTTCCAGCTGGGGGAAGGGGTTACATATAGATGCATAGCCAACAACTTACCAGATTGGGGGTCAGGGTGACATAAGGGCGCATAGCCAACAACCTTTCAGATGGGGTTAGGGATTCCATATGGGTGCATAGTCAACAACCTTCAAAATGAGGGGTAGGGTTACATATGGGTACATAGCCAACAACTTTCCATATGGGGGTATAGGGGTTACATATGGGTGCATAGCCAACAACCTTCCAGACGGGGTAGGGTATGGGGTTAAATGTTGGTGCATAGACAACAACCTTCCAGATTGGGAATAGGGGTTTCATATGGGTGCATAGCCAACAACCTTACAGATGGAGGATAAGGGTTACATATGGGCCCATAGCCAATAGCCTTCGATATGGGGGAGTAGGGGGTCATATATAGGTGCATAGCCAACAACCTTCCGGGAAAGGCAGGGTTTACATATGGGTGCATAGCCAACAACCTTCCAGATAGGGGATAGGGGTTTCATATGTGTGCATAAACAAAACCTTCCAGATGGGGGTAGAGGTTACATATGGGTTCAAAGACAACAACCTTCCAGAATGGGGTTAGAGGTTTCATATGGGTGCATAGACAACAACCTTCCAGGTGAGGGCTCTGGGTCACATATGGGTACATAGCCAACAACCTTCCAGCTGGGGGTAGGGGTTACATATAGATGCATAGCCAACAACTTTCCAGATTAGGTGTCGGGGTTACATAAAGGTGCATAGCCAACAACCTTCCCGATGGGGATAGGGATTCCATATGGATGCATAACCAACAACCTTCCAGATGAGGGCTAGGGGTTACATATGGGTTCATTGCCAACAACTTTCCAAATTGGGTGTTGGGGTTACATAAGGCTGCATACCCAAAAACCTTCCAGATGGGGTAGGGACTCTATAAAGGTGCATAGCCAATAATTTTCTATATGGGGATTCAGAGATTACATATGGGCCCATAGCCAACAATCTTCAAGACGGGGGAGGGTAAGGGTTACATATGAGTGAATAGAAAACAACCTTGCAGAAGGAGGTACGGGGTTAAATGTGGGTGCATAGAAAACAACCTTCCAAATGGGGGTTAGGCGTTACATATGGATCCATAGCCAACAACGTTCCATATGGGGGAGTAGGGGCTACGTATGGGTGCATAGCCAACAACCTTCCAGATTGGGTAGGGAATTCATAAGGGTGCATAGCCACCAACATTCCATATGGGGGTAGGGGTTACATATGGATGCATAGCCAACAATCTTCCAGATGGGGGTAAGTGTTACATATGGGTGCATAGTCAACAACCTTCTACATGGGGGTGTAGGGGTTACATATGGGCACAAGGCCAATAAACTTCCAGATGGGAGAGGGTAAGGGTCACATATGAGTGAATGGACAACAACCTTCCAGATGGAGGTAGGGGTTACCTATGGGTGCATAGACAACAACTTACCAGATGGGGGATAGGCATGACATATGGGTCCATGTACAAGAACATTCCATTTAGGGGAGTAGGGGCTACATATGGGAACATAGCCAACAACCTTCCAGACGGAGTAGGATTTACAGATGGGTGCATAGCCAACAGCCTTCCAAATTGGGGGTAGGGGTTTTACATAGGTTCAAGGACAACAGCCTTCCAGATGGAGGGTAGGGTTACATATGGGTGCCTGGCTAACAACCTTCCAGATGGGGTAGGGGTTACATATGGGTGCATAGCCAACAACCTTCCATATGGGGGGCAGGGGTTACATATGGGTGCCTAAACAATAACCTTTCAGATAGGGGTAGGGATTACATATGGGTGCATAGCCAACAACCTGTCAGATTTGGGGTGGGGGGGAGGGGTCAAGGGTTACATATGGGTGCATAGATAGCAAACTTCCCTATGCGGGCACGTGGGGTAGGGGTAACATATGGATACATAGCCAACAACCCTCCAGATGGAGGGTAGGAAAATGGGTTGTGGGAGTCCAATACATTATTGTTTTCATTGTTTTAATTGCATTACAATCTACCTGTCCTTTTGCACTTCCCATCATTCTGTACACTGACAGCCATTCTACACATCAAAGCAGCACTAGCATGAGATGCCATACTTATATAGCCATGGGCACGGTAGCGCCTCTTCAAAAACAGAAGACCTCCAAGCGCTACAGAACTATAGTAGTGCAGGAGACAGATAGACTACCTGCAATCAAGGAGTCTGCTATGTTGCCACAAGATAAGACAGCGCCACAGCTCTTGGTGATGAGGATAGGAAAACTAATGAAAGACAGAAAGACATGGGGAGGGCGGTAAACTCTGTTCCGCTGCCAGAGTTCACAGAGTTTTGAGACACAGCGCTCTGCTTGGAATGCAGAGTTCGGCTAAAACTTCACCAACCACTGGACAAGCGAAGTTTACCGGCATGCTCACCCCTGGCCAGGAGGCACGTTTGCAGACTGGTTAAGAAAGGGGGCAGGGCCTACAAGGAGGTCTCAGCCATCCCACTGTGGGGGACTTATTGGTGGCAACAATCGGTGTTATTGGCCCCAAAGAGCCTTCAGCAGCCTAGGAGACTTCATCCCCCAACCAGTAGCATGCCAGGAGATGTGTTTGCAGAGTGGTTGAGAATAGGGGTGTGCTTCCGATTAGTTGTCATCAATCCTACTGTGTGGCACTTACTGGTGGCAACAATAGGGGTTCTTGTTCCCCAATGTGTACACAATCCTGTCACTTCAATGCAATCATGGTCGCAAATATTGTCTCCATCATCGGCAGCAGTCTTCAGGGCATTACAATGTTTAACTGACATGTTTTCAGCTACAAGAATGGTCTGTTCATACTCTGTCAAGTGGCCATTCGTCAGATGCTGAGTTCAAGTACTAGTTAGCAAAATCTCAACTGAGTGCGGGACTAAGAAAATAAGGGCCTCATTTACAATGAATTGGCATAAGGGAGGACCGCGCGTCTTTTTGCTGCGCTGCCCTACGCCATTTCAAAAGGTCAGGCATGAACTGTATTTTTAAGATATAGTGCATTTCTGTCCTTTGCAGTCAGTGCCGGCGCACAGTTTGGTGCCTAGCGCCAACACTACAAGCACCCTTGCACCATGGTGCAAGGGTGCTTGTATTTTTGGCTAGATTGTTTTTGTGGAGCAAGGGACACCTTCTGCACAAAAACAATCCATGAAGGCTTTTCCTCTTTTTATGTGGGCTGCAGAATGCAACCCACATAAAAAGGAGGAAAAACTAGGAGAAATGAATAAATTTCTCCTCATGACGCCTCCCCTGGGTAGGCGTACAGTTTTTACGCATTCCCAGGTTTACGGATGCCTGTAAATTTGGGAATGAGTCAACACCCATGGATGATGCGTGGGATAATGCACCTCAATGCCCATGGAGCATGTGTTGCCTTACACCGTATCTATCAGGCCATGAAAAGCCATTCAAAGTGGCTTTGCCTGGCCGCGTAGATATGGGTCTGTACTCTGCGCCACCGGAGCATCATAAAAAACGACGCACCGGCAGTGCAAGGGGCTTGTAAATAAGCCCCCAAGTGTATAACCCATTACAATCCCTTTACTCTGTTGAATGGCAAGACAAGTTGAGGTAATGCTCCTCAGGCAGCTCAGAAGTGTGGCAACTACTGGATCTAATGCAGCACAAAAGGAGGCAACTGGCCACTTTGCCACTCGGTGTTGCTAAGTGGGTACTGAAAATGAGCACCCTTCTCTCTCATGACAAAATAATAGAAATATTTTTCATAATTAGGAATTCCAAGAGCGGGTGATGTACAGAGACCATATCTGATCTCCAGGAAGGCATTCATGCATTCCTTATTCTAAAGCACCTGACCACCCACATCACTGTGCGATGTAAAGGCTTCTGAAAAGGCATTGCAATCAGGGAAACGTTCAGCATCCACTGACAACAGTAATCAACTGTTCCCAAAAACATCCTAATTTCTTTTAGTCTTCGATGGGTTCATTTTCAGAATCATGACGATGTGTTCTGTAGATACATTCCTCACTCCTAGATAAATAACCTCCTTCTGACAATATTGTAGTTTTGTCTGGGACTCTTTATGACCATTCCTTGCAAAGTGGATCAGCAATGCTAATATGTAAAGCTTACAAGCTAATTTTGTTTAAGCTGTGACCATCTTGTCAGCCATATATTGTATCAGCACTGAATTACAAGACAGATGAAAAACTCTCTAGATCTTTCTTCAGAATTTGGGAGTAAATTGATGGACTCTCTGTATAGCCCTGTGGGATTCAACACCAGACCATTACGCTATTGAACAATGTAAACACAAAGAGATACTGACAATCCTCATTAAGAGGAATGGAGAAGCCTGCCTGACACAAATCTATTATAGTAAATCACTCTGCAGTTGTAAGGATTTACAACACAATGACAGTGAAGTGGTGAAGCTCAGCAAGAGTTCTGCCTTGTGCGACTAGGACTGGGGATCTATGTCTGACAGTCTTGCAGCCGGGCGAGGAAACATCACCAAGGGAACTCGAGACTTCCTGAACTGGAGCCTGGGGCACCAATGTTTGCCTTCCTGCTGAGACCAGAGGAACCCTGTGAGGAAGAGGGAGAGCACCTAGAGGGAGGTAGGTCCAGTGGGGGATTCCGGTGAGTGCAATAGGATTGTGGCTGCACCTGTGTGCTGAGTTGAGTTTGTGACCCTCGATGTGAAAGAGGGCCAACACAAAAGAAATTGCTGTAGCACTGATTGGCCCCCCATATGTGTGCTGAACAAAGTCGGCTACTCTGTGTGCCAAGGAGGAGGGCCACCATGAAAAGCAACAGCCTCATCCTGGACGACTGTCGACAAAGAAAGACGGCCATCGCCAAGACCATTGTGGGATCACAACTGCATGCAGGTCTTAACCCATGTGACTGGACTCTCAGCTGAGGTATTGAAAGCCGAGTGACCACCTCTTTGTTATGTTATCGTATGTCTATTTGTTTAACACATTATCACCTACAAGAGTAACCTGGTGAAGAGCAGGTGTGTGTGCCTAGACTTTCCTAGGATGGGGTTTCATTAAAAGTGGCAGTTCTTCAGGTTCCTGCGAAACTCAAGAAGGGAGGAGGAGGCTCTGATATGTAGTTGAAGATTGTTCCACCCTTTAAGTGTGATGTGTGAGAAGGGTGCAAGTATGCCTGCGTTGCGGGGCTGATTGATTTTGTGCAGGAAGGGACACCTTCCTACGCAAAATCAATCAATTCAGGCAATTTCATTTTTCTATGTGTGCTGCAGCAGCACACATAGAACAAGCATTTTCAATGCAATAGGTCTCGCATTTGCAAGAGTTTGAGCTATTGGCATTGTAAATACCAATGCCTTTTACTTATGTAAAACCTGCAAGCAGTGCGTAAATACGCACTTTGTACTTACAGTCGTTGCTTACAATAAGCAACACTGGCAGTAACTATGCCTCTTTTACTGCCAGCCTTCCTTTTCGTAAGCAAGGACTAAAAGTACAAAGGGCATGTTTATTCACCGCTTGCAGCTTTTCCAACCACATAAATAAAAGGCATTGTCATTTACGATGATAATAGCTCAAACTCTCTCAAATGCGAGACATATTGCAATGCAAATACTTGTTTTTAACAGGATTACATATAAAGAGCAGTTCAATCAATGTATAAAACTTAAGAAAGAGTCAAGCAAATGGCAGAAATTGTGCTTGGGTTGGTGTGAGAAAATAAAGCTTTCGCTGTAAGTAGTGAATTGAACGGGAAGCCACCTAATGGTGAGCTCTACCGAGGCCTGCAAGTCCAAAAACACCAGACACTAAAGAAGCCATGCTTGGACGGACTGTGACATAAAATAGAGGATAGCCGTTAAGATAATTGTGTCCACCGGTCCATGGAGTCATTGAAAGACGAGCAGGGCTGTGACTAACGAAGGTAACAAGCGCTTTGGTCAGCAGTTCTGTGCTCTCTACCTCTCTAGCACAAGGCTCCCTTACACTGGCTTCTTCCTAACCAGTAGGCAACATTAAAAGAAACCAGGCGCAGCAGATTCATCCGTTTTTGCCGATGTCTGAAACAATTTCTTTCAGGATGCAACTTAAGTTTAGAATGTGGTTAGCATATTGTTTGGCGTTCGTTCAGCCAAGAAAAATTGCTGTTAAAGTGTTAACAAGCTGATTGGGTGCTACACAAAACTGCCACTTTTACTTTCCGCAATTTAAGGGAGACCCAACAGGTGTTCCTCGTGTATTTGCTCTGCCAGTCTGCAGTGACTTTTTCAAGTTCCTTGTCCGGTTTTGGTCAGAAACTCTCGGCAGACGTCAGCGTAAGCACTTTGTCGGAGCGGAGAAGGCGGCTAAGGGGGCTTGTAGCTTATCCAGCTCTGAACTTGTTCAGCTCCAAAAACTCCCCTGAATGAGTAAGAGCAAACCGGTGCAACTATCTTGCCAGTTTCAGTCGGGATCAAGTTAATCACCCTCCTCGGCGCCCAGAGTTCAGCCTGACAGCTTTAGTCTGCGACCAAGGCAATTAAATGAAGCCTGTGATGAAGTCCGTGCCACCTGGGTCTCTTTTCTGCTTTCTTCAGCTTCTACTCTCCAGCTGGAAACAGGCCAGCGTGAGTAAAATTCTTTGAGTCTCAGTGTAAGAAAGATCCCCACGGCAGCCGACGCGACTAAGCTAGGCTTAGGTGTGCCTTGTGGACACAGGTGCATCCTCGGGTGCCCCTCCGTCATTTCAACTTTGATATCCAGTGGGCATTTGGCAGCTAGCAACAACGACTGCTCAAACAACATTGGAAGGTTTCACAGCTTTCTTGATGCCAGCTAATGAAAAAGGACGTCCTATTCTACACAACTGAGGCGATGCCTTCAGCAGCCCAGGGTGTGGTAGCCTCAGGTGTACAGGTAGATCAGGTCAGAGGGGAGGCATGTCCCATGTTTGGAAATTGAGGCTGAGCAGAGGGACCTCGAATCGAGGATACACGACCTAAGCAGGACAATTGCAGACATTGTCTCGAGCAGGGACTGTCACCGCCTTACACACAGTCTAGTCACACTTACCTATCCAGCAGCACAAGACAAAATGAGAACACAGAGTTCACTCATCAGCACGGCCCACGGCAAGGTTCAAAATGTAATAAAAATGCATACGGCCTCTCGGAATAACAAGAAATGGATCTCCCAAAAAAAAAGAAAAACAGAAAGCAACTTCACGTCCAGCCCGGGGAGGAGGCATGGGAGGGCGAGGGCTGGCCGCGCATTCGCAGTACCTGCAACTTTCGTGTGCCCTGCGGCTCGTGCCCAGTGGCGGCGTGTGCAGCCGGTGCAGGCAGCGCCTGTCCCCTTCCGGGGCTCTCGTGCTGAAGAGAGAGCCCCAGCTCCAAAAAGGAAGAGCGGCACACAGCAGTGCGGGGCTCCCATGCCTATTGAGAGAGCCCCGCGTCGTGCAGCCAGATGTGTAGAGGAGCTGGAGTGCTCCGGCCGCAGCCAGCCACTGTTGAGGAGGATCCTCCCCCCCAGAACGGGTGAGCGGAGGATTCTCAATTTGTGCAGATGAAGGCACAGTAACAAGTTTATTTCCTGAGCGGACTCGCCATTACGAGCCGCTCCAACGATGGAGCGAAAGTGAAACTGCATGCTAGTTAGGTCTCGGGAAACGGGACAGGAGATGTGCACGTGCCTGTACGTGCGCGTCCACAGACCCCAATCGCCTGCGCGTGCCCCGGTCTGTACCACTTGAGAGGCAAGTCGCTGACAATAAGTCTCGCTGACGACAGCTCTTCGCGCTTCATCGCCAGGTGCGAGACCTAAAAAGGAAAGCACAAGGAGAAAAATGTTCATTTCTCTTTGTTGCGCCTGCCTGACAGCACCCCTGGGTGGCGTTAAGTTCTGATGCATTTCCAGGTTTACGATTGCTCGTAAATCTCAGAATGTGTCTGCTTCAATGGGTGTTGCATGGGAACACCCACAGCAACATCTATGGAACGCTCCTTTCAAGCAGTTTTCTGTGTGAAAGGGGCACATATTTATAAGGCCAATAAAAGCCATGTAAAGTGGCTTTACGTGGCCTTAGAAATATGCGCTGGCACACTGCGCCACCGGAACATCAAAAAAGTGACGTTCCTGGGTGTAAAAGTGCCGGTACAGACCTGAGTGTGGAATATTCTGTTGTGTGTAGTTGATGATATGAAGGAGGTGGAGTAAACGCGGGGAGCAGATTTAATGTACATTTGGAGAGGGAGGGTGGAAAACGGTTGAGTGTTATCTTGACTCTCGCTTAGAGCTGAGCAAAACCCTTCACTGAAACCCAAAATCTGCTTCTCACTTTCCTTCGTGAATTGTATCCGCTGTGCAGGATTTTGTGCACTTCTTGGTATTATGTGGTGTTCGTGGCTTTTTAATTCTGTCTTCAAATAGATGAAGCACAACGAGCCAGTGAAGTTACAAGGTTTATTTGCGGAAGGAGAAGACTGCAAAAAAGACAATTCAATTTGTATTTTGTGAAATAATATAAGCCTTGGCACCCAGGACTAATGAATAAAGGGATTTGTTTGCAGTATGGGTGAGTGCAGATGCTCGGGTACTGTCACAGAGTGATGTGCGGGGAAGGGAGTGACATTGATACATTGATTAGATCAGAAGACCACCATGGGAGAATGTGTCCTAGGGAATGAACATGGAAGAGTTGAGTAAAAAGCTCAGCCTTTTGATGCTCCTACAGTTCAAGGTCAAAGTCACCGAGGACCACGAGGAGGGTTTAGGAAAGTGAACAATTGAGGACGGAGTTGAGATCTTGAACCAAGTGCTCCGATTCAACTTAATATGGAATTCAAATATCTCTGTGCAGCAGCTTTATTTTACATAAGACGTCACCTAATTGCTTTGTTTCGGTAGTTCGGTATACCATCCCACCAATATTTAATTCATGCATTAAATGTTTCCGTTTAAAAATGCAAATAAATGAATTTTACATTGGAGCAAATAGCTGATAAAAAGTTATTAACTTTTCCAATGATCAGGCATAAAAGCAGGGCGAGTTAAACAAAATTCATGTAATTCTTTGATGAAAAATGGTTGTATTCTTATTAGGCCTGGGTTCTGACAGCAAAGCCTACTGTTTCAAATAAAATAATGTTAGGTCTTCCTTCATCAGGCATTGGCTTTTTTGTCCAGCCTCTTTCAGCCACTGACGAGGCTTTATCCATCCGAGCTTGGTTCGACCCAGTGATCCTTTTCCCTCCAATTGACTGTTTGCTTTGCAAAGCATGATGGATTATTTTATGTCTTTCTATAGAAGTCTACATCACCTCCTCCCACTGGTGCGAACAATCTTCATTGGTCCCCGCGTGCCCAGTATCCCCCACACCACTCCAGTAGCCTTCTTCACTACTGTCCCTGCAGTGTTGCTAATGTACTTCCCATTCAGTTTGATTCTTCTTGCTTTCTGTCACCTTCTACTTTTGTGTCTGCTCATTGTTGACCTCTGCATGCACATGAGCCCCCAGACGACTCCAATCTACAACATTCATCCTAGCCGCCCTCTATGTTTAGTTTTTGTAGGTGGTATGACGGAACCCCGTATGCATTTACCCTACATGCCTTTACAACGCAGTCAATACCCTGACTGCGACGTTACCACACGTTACTTTACCACACAAGTTGTTACAGCGACTTGCTTTACGGGGCGCTAGACTTTGGAATAGTATAAATTACTATTCCAACTCCAGTCTACGCAACAGTAGGGAAGGTGTTGGACTTCAATACCCATTGAATAACGCACACCCTAAAGAAAGTCACAGTAACTACTTGTGGGTTAAAGTAATGCGTAGTAACGTTGTAGTCGGGGTAGTGACTGCGCTGTAAAGGCCTGTCATTGTTCAGACTGTTGGGTAAAGATGTTTCCCTTTTTTGTACTGTATTAACCTTTTCATTTCATATTCTTTATCTTTACATAAAACTAGTACATTGACTATTAGATAAAGTACTGCGCATATTCATACCTAAAATGGCACCATAGCACTAGCTTACGTAGAGCTGTGCCACCTTAAAGGGCGGTCTCTTGCAGAGTGCCAGCGCGAAGAACAGAAGCAACTCCAGCAGCCAGCAGTGTGGTGAACGACTGCTCCACGCTGTGCTTTATTGTCTTCAAGTTTGTTCTCCACTGAGATTTCCTCTGTCTTTCTCATAAGCCCTCTAACCTGCCATCAAGTCTGGCTCCACACCGCCAATTCCACTCCTACACTATCCTCCAGCACAACTCCCTCGTTCCTGCTCTCCGTCTGCTGTCTCCCATACCAGCACTCTCCCCCTACACAGGGCTTTTAGTGGGATGAAAAAACTAGGGTGGGGGGGTCTCTCAAAGGAGGCGTTGCCTCTGTACTTAAGGATGTGGCTTAAACATGTAAGCTAAAGATGTGTACTTAGCATAGTGTGCCACCCGACAGGTATTTTGCTGCCTCTTTGTATTATTGCATTCAGATACAATACAACAACTGGCATAACACCTAAAACAAGCCAGGACTATTGGGTTTGTCAACGGTTGTTAGCTGCATGAGATAAATGAGTAACAACAGTGAGTTTGTTGTAAATAATATTGAAATTGCTTCAGTTCTGAAATGATGAGACTGTGAAATAACTATAATTCTCCATTAGGAGCATTAGATCAAACTATTTGTGAAAACATTTATTTTTATTTATTGTGGGCTAGAAGCTACTTCTACTTGGCAGCAGCTTCATTTGTCTTCAGCAGGTAATCATTGCGGCATGCACCTTCAGATCAGTATCAGGTGATCATATCTTCCGATTAGCTGATGGTGGCAGCATGCATAACAAAGGAGCCTCTTCCGAATTCCATCAAAGGCCGGTAATGGGTGGTACTTCCGCCTGGTTACGATTTTTTTTACAACCTGAGAGTGAGGGTAAAAATGGAGAGCCCAACAGGGACCAGTCTCACCACCAGAGGGGATATTAACAATGAAATGGCGCAGCAAGCAATTTAGCTGTGCCGAGCTGTGTCATTTCACAAATACAGTGATGCACTGTATTAACAAGTAGTATGCACATCCCTGTGCTGTCCCTGTGTTAAAAAAAATCTGCCAAGTGCCAGCCATGGTGCAAGGGTGTGTTCGTTGTATGGATGATTGTGATTGTGAAGTGAGGGTCACCTTCCTGCACAAAAACAATCATTAAAGGCAATTTGCTCCTTCTATATGCGCAGCACAAAGAAAGAGCAACAAATGAGGAGAAATAAAACCTCCTTTTTCAATGCGTTTTCGGTGCTGCCTCAGATTTACAGCTCCTGGGTACAACAACATCAATACTCATTGCACGCCCATTTGACACAGAAAACTGTGTTGAGGAGGGCCTATTTACCAGGCAGCGTTAAGCCACGCAATGTGGCTTAGCGCTGCCTTGTACATATGGAACAGGGCACAGCGCAACTGGAGCATTGAAAAAAATGACAGTCCAGCATATTTATGCCCCCTGGTTTTTAGAAGTACTGGTGCTGAGCACTGACAGCCAGGTGCAAGTGTGAGTGCATTGCAGAGATGATTGTGTTTGTGCAGTAAGTCTCACCTTCCTGCACAAAAACAATGATTAAAGGCAATTTGCTCCTTATAAGTGTGCTGCACCTAGAAAGAGAAAAAAACGAGGAGAAATAAAAGTATTTCTCCTTGCGGTGCCTCTCTAACACCCCCTTTTCAAAGGCGTTTTTGGTACTGCCTGAGATTTACAGATCCTGTGTACGATCACAGCAACACCCATTGCACACCCCTTTGCCACAAAAAACTGTGTTGAGGAGGGTATATTTACAAGGGCACAGCGCCACCAGAGCATCAAAATAAATGACACTCCGGTGGCTCTGTGCCCTTGTAAATACGCCCCCTGGTTTTTTGAAGTGCTATTGCTGAGCACTGACAGGACCAAACCCACTTCAAGCCCTGCCTGAACTCTGTTGCAGGCGGTATTCTTCTGCCTTTAATAAACTAACTCTGTGTTTCCATGCAGTGGCACATAAAACCCAGCTCTATTGCTCTATTGGCTTTGCCAGTGCTTGTTTTTATAGCGATGGTGCTTTTACAATTATCATAAAGCAAGATCATTCTTCAAAAGATGGACCATTTTAAGCCACAGACTATCCCTTTTCAAGCAACGCTGCTGACTGCGGATTTTGACCCCTATTTTACGGCTGTGTGCTGCACCCCGGAAGTTATTTTAAACCTGCAGGGTGCAGCTTGCAAGAAATGTTTACACTGTGTTGCTCTCCTGATCCAGCTAATTAATAGATTCCTGTCAACAACAAAGGCTATTTTTCTTAGCTTGCATGAGTCCGCTTTTCATGCGGCTTTGAGTGCTGGGGTCATGCAGCTTTTAAGTGCTCGGGTCAGGCAGCTTGTGAGTGATCGGGTCATGCGGCTTTGAGTGCTGGGGTCATGCAGCTTTTAAGTGCTCGGGTCAGGCAGCTTGTGAGTGATCGGGTCATGCGGCTTTGAGTGCTGGGGTCATGCAGCTTTTAAGTGCTCGGGTCAGGCAGCTTGTGAGTGATCGGGTCATGCGGCTTTGAGTGCTGGGGCCATGCAGCTTTTAAGTGCTCGGGTCAGGCAGCTTGTGAGTGATCGGGTCATGCGGCTTTGAGGGCTGGGGCCAGGCAGCTTTTCAGTGCTCGGGTCAGGCAGCTTGTGAGTGATCGGGCCATGCGGCTTTGAGTGCTGGGGCCATGCAGCTTTGAGTGCTGGGGCCATGCAGCTTTGAGTGCTGGGGTCATGTAGCTTTGAGTGCTGGGGTCCTGCAGCGTTTAAGTGCTTGGGTCAGGCAGCTTGTGAGTGATCGGGTCATGCGGCTTTGAGGGCTGGGGCCATGCAGCTTTGAGTGCTGGGGCCATGCAGCTTTGAGTGCTGGGGCCATGCAGCTTTGAGTGCTGGGGCCATGCAGCTTTGAGTGCTGGGGCCATGCAGCTTTGAGTGCTGAGGTCATGCAGCTTTGAGTGCTGGGGCCATGCAGCTTTGAGTGCTGGGGCCATGCAGCTTTGAGTGCTGGGGTCATGCAGCTTTTAAGTGCTTGGGTCAGGCAGCTTGTGAGTGATTGGGCCATGCGGCTTTGAGGGCTGGGGCCATGCAGCTTTGAGTGCTGGGGCCATGCAGCTTTGAGTGCTGGGGTCATGTAGCTTTGAGTGCTGGGGTCCTGCAGCTTTTAAGTGCTTGGGCCAGGCAGCTTGTGAGTGATCGGGTCATGCGGCTTTGAGGGCTGGGGCCAGGCAGCATTTCAGTGCTCTAGGATCACATGGGTTTAAGAATTCCCTTCCTCCCACGTAGTGCCAGGCTGAGAGGAAAAGAGTGATCACCGCAGGAACAGACGAGCTGTTTACTCCTGCACATACCTCTCTGCATGGCCACTGTCTGGGGAGTGTAGGAGGGCGCCATACTGTCCGGAGTATAAATGCACCTCGATTTCTCAAGCATCAGGTTATGGCACGAATTCGAAACTGTAATTCTGCAAAAACAAGCCCAAAAGATTAGAAAATCAGTTTCCACGTTTGATATCAAAGCGATATGTTTTCAAGCCCTGGGCTGTCTCGTGTAAAAGGCTACAACTCCCACAATGCAGCACTGTGGCCAAAAGGGCCAAGTTCGCCAAATGATTGGAGGGGACCCAGTTTCACGACCCTATTTTGAAGTAAAATTGGAAAGAATTACAAATAGCATATCTTATCCGCTTGAGAAAAGTTAACACTGGTGTCCATTTGAAGAGTGGGCAATGCTGTTAATTTAATTTCTAAGTTTCCGCTCCTGCCCACTTTGCATGCAAACTGCCCCTCTGCTCTTACACTGTCCTTCTTTTTTTTTTTTTTTTGTAAGACCTTTATTAACCACAGTCATTTTTACACAGCCGTGAGCCTACAACCCGGGGGCCGGCTGGCAAAGTATGAGTAGTCAGTACACAGATGACAATAATAATAAGATAATTCTCATCAAAACAGTTGAGACCGCCCCCCCGGTCAACCTCCATAGATCTCGCGGCTAGCACCTTAACATGAGTCTCACATTTTGTAATTTTATAGATAGGAACAGCGAAAGAACCCAACTTAAAGACCTAACATTGAGACCTTCTACATTGGAATCTGCGATCAACATAACTGACCCGGTTCTCCCCTCAGGACAATTAAATAGACTTGTTCAGCCTGTGCATAATTTATTAACACCCTTGACTGTACAGGCACATAGTTTACACTTCTGTGTCTACCTCTAGTGAGTTGATATAGTCTGTTAGGAAGCACCAATAATCCTTGGGCCTACATTTTGCAGGGAGGTTCTCCTCGTATGTCATCAGTTTATCTCTACAGACGGACATGTCATATAGCCATGTGGATTTCTTGGGTACCTTCCGACTATGCCAGCACTGTGCGACCTGTCTTTTAGCCAGTAATAAAGAAACAACACAGAATTTACGCTTTAGCGCACGAAATTGTGGGACAATACCAAGGAGACAGGTTTGTATCGTGCATTCCACCTCCTCCTCTAGCATGATAGTGAGCGTGGATGTAACGTCTACCCAGTAATCTGATATCTTGGTGCAGTACCAAGCTAGATGTGTAAAGTCTGCACCTTCCCTGTTACATCTTTTGCATCTATCCTCGTCTTGAAGTCCGAATTTAAGTAGTTTTGTAAGGGTATAGTATGCCTGATGAATGAATTTGTAGTGTATAATTCTCAGGTTCCCATTAGGTGTGAGTATTTGTGTCAATGCACAGGTCCGTTGCCAGTCCTCATCTGATAACGGATTCTCTAGCTCCGAGTCCCACCTTGCTTTAGCCTTTGCAGCTGGTTGTGCTATCTCGGACTGCGCTGCTGCGTATAATCTAGACACCAAGTGTGATAAGTCCTGTGTGGTAATAATTAGCTGTAGTGGCGCTAAGCAATCCGGTTCCACGGGGAATGACGGATAGTTTTCCTTCAGTGCGCGTGTCAATCTATAATACGTGAAGCGGAACATTGGGGTCATGTTCTGAATATATGTTAAGTGGTCGATGTCCAGGAATGCGCCCTCTTGAAACAGATCCCCCATCTTATCTATGCCAGCACTCCGCAGGAGAGACAGGCCTACCCTCCCGCTAGTGACCGACAGCGCGTGATGGTGATGTAAGGGCAGTGCTGGTGCATATAACGGGAGCTTGTGAGCCAATTGTCCAAGTTTACGCCAGGCTTTCACTGTGGTATCTATGGTGTTAATGTCCTTCGCATGCAGTGGTGATCTAGCATGTGATACGATCGCTGACAGGGGGATAGGATCCGCGTCTCCCTCTTCTATGGCCGTGTGAGTGAGATATGGTATCTCATGATACCAATAAGCCGCATACTGCGCTTGGGCACAAAGGTAATATAGGAGAAAATCCGGTACTCCAAAACCGCCCTGTATATATGTTAATGTCTGGAGATCTATACGAGCTTGTTTGCCAGCCCATATCAGTGTCAGTACTAGCGACTTTATACGGCGAAATATTTCTCCGGATGGTGTGATGGGAATATTGTTAAAGAGGTACAATAGTTTAGGTAAGATATTCATTTTAACTATTGCTATCCTATCCGCCAGTGACAGCGGCAAGTGGATCCAGCGCAGGATTTTGTCCTCCAGCTTAGATATTACTACCCCGTAGTTAGATCGTATGACTTCCTCTGGATCCCTATGGTACATGACCCCTAGATAGCGAATGGGATCTTTCTGCCATTCCAGCGGATAGTCAATGTCAAAGGGAGCGGTAGTATCCGTTAAGGGTATTATAGAAGATTTGGACCAGTTGATTGCCAGTCCTGAGTGACCCCCAAATCTAATGTATTCTCTAAGCAAGTTGTTCAGATGAATGTCGGGATCGCGTACATATAGCAGCATATCATCTGCGTACAGAGATATGTGCAGTGGTCTGGCCGCAAATTGTAAAGCGGATGTTTTGTGGTTTTGCCGCACTATGCAGGCCAGGGGCTCTAGCGCTAACGCGAAAAGTAAGGGAGAGAGAGGGCACCCTTGTCTGGTGCCACGTTTCACTTTAAAGGGTGCAGAGATGTAACCATTAATACGGACTCTGGCGCATGGTTGGGTGTACAGTAGGGAAACCCATTGGACAAAACGTTTGGGAAAGCCCATCCTGTGTAATATAGCAATCATATATCTCCATTCAATGGAGTCAAACGCCTTGGCGGCGTCAAGCATGACCGCCACGGCTTTAACGGAGGGCTGGAGGTAGTGGGACAGAGAAAATAAGGATCTTGTATTGTGGGAAGTTGATCTGGTGGGGATAAATCCAGTCTGATCTGGAAGAACCAGATGTGTCATCAGAGGGGATAAGCGGACCGCAAATAGTTTTGCGAGTATTTTTGAGTCCACATTAATGAGCGATAGAGGCCTGTAGGAGTCACACTCCTCCGGGTCTTTGGACGGTTTTAAGAGGGCAATGACTAACGCCTCACGGAGTGTAGGCGGAAGTATGGATTTCTCGAAGGAGGTGCCAAACATGTCTACCATGTAAGGCGCAAGAATGTCGGCAAAGTGTTTGTAGAATTCATTAGTGTACCCGTCGGGGCCCGGTGCCTTGCCATTAGGTAGTGATTTGATTACTGCCATCACCTCTTCTACAGTAATGGGCATTGCTAAATGTTTCCTCTGTTCATCCGACAGCCATCCAATTGCTATATCCTGCAGGTAATGAAAAATCTCATCCTCCGGTGCTGTGGGCTGTGATTTGTAGAGTGTGCTGAATGAGTCTACAAAGTTATGTAGGATGTCCGCAGATTGTGTCTGTATCTGACCATCCCTTGATTTAACGCGAAGTATGGCCGAGTGACCCCTCCCCTCGCATATCTTCCTCGCCAGTGTCCTCCCTGGTCTGCCTCCTTCCCCAAAGGTCCTAGCAATGTGTTTGCGATCTAAATATTTGATTTCAGCAGCCATGAAATCGCTATGTTCAGTATGTAGGTCGCGCAATTCTCCCAACAGTGAAACATCCTGCGTGTTTTCAAAAGCTAGTTCTATGTCTCTTATGCGCGTCTCACAGCGCTTAATCTGACGTCTGATGTCCTTCAAAACCCCTATAGTGGTGCTGATGCATACACCCCGTGTTGTGGCCTTGAAGGCTTCCCACAATAGGCCTGGATCCTCAATAACTGGTGAGTTAATTTGGAAATATTCCCTGATTGCCTTTGTTAATGTATCTGCGTAAATAGAATCGGATAGGGCTTGCGAATTGAACCTCCACTGGAATGGAGGCGGCGTGTATCGTGGTAGACTGAGCTGTAGCAAGACAGGGTTGTGGTCTGACAATATGCGTGGCAATACCTGCACCCCCCTTACCCACAAAGCAATATCATTCGTGCCTAACCAGTAGTCCAGGCGGGACCAGCTGCCATGAGACGCTGAGATGTGAGTGGCCCCTGGCTCGTTAGCATATCGAATTCTCCAAATATCCGTTATCGACAAATCTTTCAACATATGTCCTATCATTGTCCGTGCTTGCTTATGCTGTTCAGAAGAATTGGAGGAGCGATCCAGCCCGTCCATAAGTGTTACGTTCCAATCTCCCCCACATATTATATGCGTGTTTGTGAGTGGTTGTAAGTGGCCCCATATCTCACGGAAAAACTCCGGTGTATCCGTATTCGGACCATAGACATTAAGGAGTGTTATGTGTTGGCCACGCAATGTGCCTGAAACTATCACGTATCTGCCATTGGGGTCTTGTACAATGTTATGCGATGTGAAATTCACTCCTTTCCGAATCAGTATGAGTACTCCCCGGGAATAAGAGGAATAGGAAGCGCTATAGGCTGATTCCGCCCACCGTGTCCCCAGACGTGGGTGTGAGTTGGGTGCATGATGGGTTTCCTGCAACAATGCAACATCTATATCCCACCTGTTGAGACAAGCAAAAATCTGCCTGATTTTCTGTGGTTGGGCGAAGCCCCTAATGTTCCAAGTGAGGAAGTTTAAGTGTGTTCTACCTGTATGTCCAGTACCCTGAGTCATCTAATAGGCCGTGGTGAGCTATCCATATGCAAACAACAATCAGAGGTGAATTCTGAACCCATTGCATCGTGAGTATATACACTAGAGGCAGCAGTCCTCTGCCAGGGAGAACTTAGTATCATGTCCAGTTTCAATTTTCGTGGTCTTTCTAAACATTCATAACCCCCAAATCCACCCATCCCACCCACTCCAGCAACCCAAACATGCCGAAGCCATATTCCCTTTGAAGACAAATCCCACAAACCTGAACCAAACAAACCATTACCCATACTGTGGAACTTGTGTTGGGTATTACCCTTGTAGAGGTCCGCAAGGAGCACAACTCTGCACCCGATGCATCGGGTGTGGGCGATACTTTCAATAGCTATCACAAATGCAGTTTTTCGTCTCTGAGTACCCGCCACCCCCCACCCCGCCAGCGACAGCAGCGGCACATAGCGAAGTCCAGTTCAACAGTGGTCATCTAGACCGCCTCTTATACCGTAGTTTGTTGCAACAGAAAATTCAGGCTGCGTCCATAACATACAGCCCATCGCCCCCATAGATCTAAGCGCACCCTAAATATAAAACAACATAGATTCACGGGTTCACATGTGCGTTGATATAGTTCTTGGGACAAAACAGCATATTTCTATAGCCTTTCACAGTCAAGTATCTGCGCTGTCTATAACCCATTGTTAAGGCGCGAGTGGGGTGCGCCCGTGATCAGAATGAGTAAGGGCCTCCGAGGACACCGTGCATCTGTACTGGTCAAGGAGGAGACTACCGATGATTAACAAAGTGGCGTGCCCGGTATCAGTGTTTGCGGCCTGTAGCATCAGGATAATGCGTGCTAGAGTGCGCAATATGGCTTCCTGTTAAGCACCCCAAGGCTACATATCTACAATTGCATTGAGAGTCAAGGGGAGCGACCCGGGCCGCCGCCCTGGGCATACAATGTTTTGCCATGGCAATTAGTTCGTCACACCCTCAAACACACAATCAGCCATAGTCTACTGTTAGTAGTGATCCACAGGATCGTGCGCAGTCATTTCGCAACCAGAAAGAGTCTTACCGCCAGGTGTTGGTGGGTCTTACTGGCGCCTTTAATCCGAGTCTCGGTGCTGTCCCTCCTGTTCATTGGACCTACCGTCTCGTAGCACTTTTTTAACAAATTCCTGGGCCGCTGTGGGTGAGGGCAGCACAATCGCCTTGTCCTTCCACGTAACGCGGAGCCGGGCAGGATACAACATGGAGTAGCTGATGTTGAGATCCCTTAGTTTTGACTTGACGACTGTGAATTCTTTTCTAGCCAGCTGAACCGCAACAGTATGGTCCGGATAAAATTCCAAAGAGTTACCTTGGTGAGTGATTTTTCCTTTTTCACGTGCCAGCCTGAGGATGGTGTCCCTGTCGCGATAATTGAGTATCCTCGCCACTATCGGTCTCGGCGTCGCTCCAGGTGGCGGTCTAGGCGCCAGTGATCTGTGGGCCCGTTCTACAATAAATACTGGTGATAACGCTTCTGCACCAAAGAGATCTTTGCATAGGTTTTCAACGTATAGCTCCATACGCCCGGTGTTGGTCGTCTCCGGTAAACCTGTAATGCGCACATTATTGCGCCTCGAGCGCGCTTCCAATTCCTCCTCCTTCGCCTTAATCACCTCCAGGATGCGTTCCATACCGGTACACTTTGCGGTTGAAGTGCGTGCTTCGTCCTCAACGGCTGATATGCGTGTCTCGGCTTCGTCCAGGCGCTCACCGTGCTTCTCTTGTCTTGCAGCCATACCATCCATTCTACATGTTAGGTTATCCAGTTTGCCGTTAATGTCTTGTAAATTCGCCTGGATGGCCAGCAATATTTTCTCCATGTTGCTATTTGGCGTCGAATCTGTCGCGCCACCGGCGTCCGCCACGTCCTCTGTGAGTTTGTTGGTTTTCTTGTTGTCGAACGAGAGCTTGGGCTGTTGTCTGTCTGGCTTACCCATTGCCACAGCCTGAGGAGTAGCTGTTCTGGAAGCGGGGCCCGACGCCCTCGTGGCTCTCGCTGCTGCCGCCGTGGTGTTCTCAAGGGTGAAGGACGCCGATGATGGCTATGAGCACGTGGAAATGCCAGACGCCTCAAGCTGTTTAGGCCAGGCGTGCCCGCAACACCACGATGGAGTTGTGTGTTGCCTGGAGGAGTACGTTATTTCCCCAGGTGTCCCACCAGTGAATGAGAGGCGAGAGTCTACCCTGTAGAGCAACTGGGGGGTTGGGATGGGGGTCGCCGTTTCAGGTGGCCAAACCTAAGCAATTTTCCCAGTGGATATTGTCCCCAGTCTTTCTCACCTTCCACACAGGGACAAGGGAGTATAATCACAAGCGTGGTGTCTGCCCGTGATTTTTCGCCATTCTACACCGCTCCGCCATGCCTCCTATGCATCGGTGTACTGCCACGTCAAGCTGTGTGGTGGCGGGCAGCTTAGGTCAGATCGCCGGCATTCTGATTTTCTTCAGTGCAGAATGAGGGGCAGGCAGGGTGTCAATGCTTGCCTGGGTACGCTCCTAAACTCGCTCGGTGTCCGAGGGTGCAGGCATCGACGCTGGCTCTGTGGGCGCCGCCATTTTGCCGAGTGTGCGGTCGGGACCAGCGTGTGCAGTATATGTTTGCTCCAGCGCTCCGGTGTGCCTGAAAACACAGTCCGCAGTAATGAAGGACGTATTTTACCCGCTCACAGTCCGTATCTCAGCCGCACGCCACCTGTGGATCATTCGGCCGCTGTGATTGCGAGCCGGTCGGCGATTCGGCAGTCCGCCATCTTGTCAGTCGCGCCGCATCGCGTCTGGATCACCGCTGATTATCACCGCTTCTCCGGGGAGTAGGCTGTTAATTTCACGCCCGCAGATGCACGGCGCCTTCCCATGCATAAGGATCCGTTCGGCAGGCGAGACGGTGGGGTCAGTAGCGGGGACAGATCATATTGTTGGTGGTCGCCCGGCGGAGCTGTGAATCACACAGCCATTCCGCTGTGCGCCCCCTAGCGCCTCCCTTACACTGTCCTTTCTGCTCCCCAATACTTCTGGTCACCAGTGGTAGCTCGTGGCATATGAAACTGTCGGGAAGCAACACTACCTTGTATTCCAGCAAGCAAAGGGAAGAGATATTTTTAGGAGGCTTTGAGGATGGATAGGATTTCTTCTTCCTGGACATTTTGAAGAAGGGGGTTGGAGTGTGGAGGAAAACAGAGTATTTCAAGCACAATTTTGACATCCCAGATCCAGACTGCATCTCCTCCCGGACGGTGGGCTGTTTTTTTTTGACTGGTGTGGTTATGTTCTCTCTCTACCTTTGACATGCTTCTGGTGCAGCGGGGCAGGAGCCCACTAGGGTGCATTCGGGAACATATCTTTGAGGGGTCTCCCAAACAGCAAACTCCCTGTTAGCGCATTGAGTTACGAAGAGATGAGTGTTATACACTCAGAGGAAGTTGTGTACGGAGGCCCACTCCATATCCTCTTGGTATATTATGTTATGTATATTTGTAAAGCACACTATCACCAGATAGGGTATCTTGGTGCTGAGCAGCTGTGTGTGCCTAGCCCAGCTTATGGTCCCTTGCTTAATTTAAAAGCCAGGTCTTCAGCTTCTTGCAGAATTGAAGAAGTGAGGAGGAGGCTCTGATGTGGAGTGGGAGGCCGCTCCATGTTTTAGGAGCCATGTCCACCCTCCTGCTCTGTTTCTGTGCATGTGTGGGGATGTGTTTGAAGTGTGTGTGTGTGTGTGTATGTGTGTGCATGTGTGTGCGTGTGCGTGCGTGTGTGTGACGGTGTGTGTATTTTTTGGAATGAGAGCTTTTGTTTATCAAGAGCAAGGGGGCTTCCTGAGGTGTGATGTGATGGTTGAGGATGAGTATGGCTGCTGAGTTCTGAGTAATTTGTAGCCTTCTGGTGAGTTGCTTGGTCATTCTGGCATAGAGGGAGTTTCCGTAAACCAACTTGCTGTTGACTTGGTCATGAATGGTTTTTCTAATGTGCATGGATGCCATTTGAGGATCATCCTCAGGATCTTCAGGGTGTGGAACCAGGATGTAGTCACGCCTCTGATTGTGCAGCCATGTTCAGTTTCCTTTCAATGATGATTCCAGTGTTCCTGACATGGGCGCTGGGTGTGGGTTCAAGTTTGGCTGGCTAGCCACCTCTGTTCAAAATTTTTGTGCAGGGCATTATTTACAGCCCTCATAAACCTCTCCACTTCCCCGTTCACTTGATGCCAGCGGGAGGTAATCTTCCAATGGATTGCATAGACACTGAAGGTAATTCTGAAGCTTGCTACCTTGGAACAGCACAACATTGTTTATTTAGGCTTCAGCTGTTGTGCTGAAGATCATAATGATCTTCTCTAGCTTGGTCTGTATGTACTCAGAAGCCTTGGATGGAACAATCTCTGTGACATAGTGCAGGAGTTGATTAAGATTAGTAATTGGGGGGGCGTGGCCAAGATGGCATCGGAGTGAGACGTGTTGCAGAGTCCCTCCGGCGCCGAAATTAGCTTCGCCTTGATATAGCACCCAGAGCAGTGTGCTTTTAGCCCCCTTCCTGCCCGCTGTGATTCCCGGGGCGCGAGGGCACAGTCCGGTGACGGAGTTTGCCCCACGGACGAGCTGTGGCGGCGGTGCTTTGCTAGAAGCACTGCGGCGTGGTGAGGCCCTGAGATCCCCGGCCTGGATTTGGGGGAGTGGCCGAGGAACGAGCGTGGCGGCACGGAGAGGGGGCGCCGTCGAGGAGCCGAGTGCTGCGGTGTCCCCGGACCAGCCGGCGCTGTGATCGCCTTACCCCGGCGGCTGCTGCGGAGTGCTCCTGGAAGCGTGGGGCGGCTGCGCCAGGGCCCGGTGAGAAGGAGCTGAGACCGGAGGCCTGCTGGGGACGGCCGGAGCCGCTGCCGCCCTGCCCCTCCCCCCTCCTCGATCAAGTGGGCTGATTTTGCGGCCGGAGCGGCCCTGCTACATCTTGCGGCGGCCCCATTGCGGAGGTGTCCTGCTGGGGGCGGCCAGAGGTGCCCTTCGCCGCCCTTCCCCCATCGGTGGTCAGTGCGCTGCCCTGCTGAGGTGGGCCGCCGTTGGAGAGCCCTGGCCTTGAGAGCGTCTGGCATACCTGAGGTCCGGCGGAGGGCCTTCCAGGTCGCCGCGGAACAGCTGTGAACTCCCCAGCATTGCCGATCCTCCCTGGGGACTGATTCCTCGTGGCTGCCCTGCCTGTCGGGATGCCCGGATGGCCGCGGTTTGAAGCGCGAGGGACGTAGAGGCGTCACCGGCGGCTGCCGAGTTGTGAACCCCGGCTGCAGGTGACTGTACTAGGACGTTGGCCCGGGTCCCTGGCCCGACTGGTTTGCAGGAGAGCTCTCGCTGGGTGGTCGTATCCTAGCCCCCCCCCCCAGCATCCCCCGGCGGACCGCGCTTGGACCGGCCCCGACGCAGAGGCCTGGCTGCACATGCGGTGTGGTGGACTTGCTGATATGAGACGGTGAGAGGATTAGCCGTTGGAGACAGGTCCGGGGAGACCGCTGCTGTGGTCGCGGAGGGATCGCTCCCTGGGCTGGAGCTGGTTTTAATCGCTGCTGAAGCGACGGTATTTACAAGAAGACCCGTGCCGCACCGCTCCGGCGCTCCAGGGCCGTCTTTCGCCGTTGGAGCATGGGAGGACCAGCGACGCCACAATGTCCGCATCACAGCGTAAAGGAAAGCCTGGTAAGGATGCACCTCAGAGGGGGACCCAGCAGCTGGCGTCTCCTGGGCCCAGCGTCTCACCTAAGCCAAAGGACGATGAGGCTCCCGCAACTAAGGCCTTTATGATGGAACTTTTCGCTTCCATTAAAGAGGACATCTCTGAACTCCGCTCTCAGCTGGCTTCGGACCTTCGCGAGGTGCGGAGAGATGTGGATGGCATCGGAGAACGGGTAGCTACTCTGGAGGATCATGACCTGAGCATGGCGAATGATGTGCACCAACTGCAGCAAGATGTGATCCGACTCACGGAACAGAACCTGGGCCTCCAGGCACACGCGGAGGACTTGGAGAACCGTTCCCGCCGGAACAACATCCGCATCCGAGCTGTGCCATGGGACGGGGAAGCTGGTGATCTAAGGGAGTATGTGGGAGCGCTCTTCTTGCAGATCCTAAATGACGAGGACGTGAGCGAAATCAGGATGGACAGGGTCCACAGGGTCGGCCTGCCTAGACGCGGAGGGGGCCCTACCCCCGATATTTTGGTTTGCGTCCACGACTTCCAGCTGAAGGAGCGCATTCTCCGGAAGGCACGGGAGATCCCATCTTTGCAATTCCGAGACCACCGCCCCCAGTTATTCCAGGACTTGGCGGCTTCGACACTCCAGAAGAGACGCGAGTTTCGCCCTGTAACCACCTACTTGCGAGAACAAAATGTATCCTACTCCTGGGGCCACCCCTTTCGCCTCATCTTCAGGTGGCAGAACAGATTGGTGCAGGTCCGGTCTCTTCAAGCGGCGAGGGACATCCTGGGCCTTGATGATGCGGCCCCCGCCCCGGGTGACGGGGGCTCCCCTTCGCGGCGGGGACGGCGGTCGCCGTCCTGGCAGAGAGTGGGGCGGGAGACGGATCTGAGGAGGCCTGATCGTACGACCAGCTTGCAGGAGCGGGGGGCAGCGGTTGCATCTGTCGCATCTGTAACGGTGCCATCATCACAAGATAGCTCTGGGGCAGCTTAAGCCTTGCAGTGGAGCTTGCATGGCGCCGGAGGGGCCCTTCTCCATCAGGTACTGTGGGTAAATTTGTACTTTTGGGAAGACACCCCGGTCCGGCCCTCGGAGGGCACACCTCTTGGTGCCCTTTCCCCCGCCCCTTGGGGGCGACTACAAATGTCCACACATGGGGACTGTTATGTTCGCCATTATTGTTTGTTTTACTTTTTTCCATTGCTTACAATTTGATGGGGATCTTTGCAGTCTTTTGGGAAGGGTGGGAGCCGGGATGGTATGTTGAGGGAATGGGGAGGGGGGGACATGGGGAAGGGGGGGGCTGCACTAGGGGGTGGTGGTGACCGGAAT